>NC_132930.1:31390895-32030062 GCF_047675955.1 Chlorocebus sabaeus
ATTCCATTTGATTGTGTTAGATTATCCTACCCTTGTAGTCTCTCAATAATTTTTCATTTACTGATTACCACCCCCTACTCCCTGCTCCTTGGCTATAAATTCCGACTTGTCCTTGTATTCAGAATTGAGCTTCCTTTTATACTGAAGTCTCTGTTCTCTGTTTATAAGAGGTACTAAATAAAATATAACTTTACTGCTTTATTTACTTACTTATTGTATTTTTCAGCTTTATTGAGGTATAATTGACAAATAAAATTTTACATATTCAAGGTATAAAATGTGGTATTTTCATACACATATAATTGTGAAATGATTACTACAATCAAGATAAATATAAGTGGATTAAATCTTTCAATCAAAAGACATGAAGTGACTCAATCGATAAAACAAGACCCAATTATACGCTGCTTCAAGAGACCCACCTCATCTTGAAGAACATACATAGACTGAAAGTGAAGGGATAAAAAAAAAATCCATGCAAATGGAAACTAAAAGAAAGTTAGGGTAGCTACACTTATATCAGATAAAATATACTTGAAGTCTAAGACTATAAAAAGAGACAAAGAAACTCCTTATATAATGATAAAGGGGTCAATTCATCAGGATATATAACAATTGTAAGTATATATGCACCCAACATTGGAGCACCTCAGTATATAAAGCAAATATTAAAAGATCTGAAAGAATAAATAGAAAGGAATACAATTATAGTAGTGGCCTTTAATACCTTACTTTCAACAATAGATAGATCATCCAAACAGAAAATCAATAAGGAAACATTGGACTTGAACCCTACATTAGACCAAATGGACCTAAGAGACAAAGGCAGAGTATTTCATCTAACAGCCACAGAACACGTATTATTGTATTTACTGCCTTTAGCTAGCATCTGGCTCTGGTTCCCTTTGACAATCTCCAGCAATATATAACATATTCAAGATATAATGTAGGTAATATATCACAGCCTTTGACTATATCTTCATAACATCAAAGAAATAAATTGAAAGTGAAACACTAATTCAATCATATGTTTACTTTTTGTCTTGTGTCCCCAACTACTTTTTTTCAAATTTATGTTTTAAATTGATATACGTATTTGTCATGTACAAAATAATTTCTGATGCATATGTATAAATGAATGATAAAATTTAGCTAGCTAACAAATGCATCAACTCACATATTATTTTTTGTGGAAAGAGCACTCAATATGTACTATCTTGGCATTGAGTTTTTTTTTTTTAGCAAAGTGTATTGTCAAGTCTTTTTTAATTTATTTGTTAAAAAATGGCCAGACATTTTAGCATGCTGTGGGCCATGTTAGATATGCAACTATATTGTTTAGCTACTGTTTTTTTTTTACATGTGCAACAATGAATAAAATTTTAATGTTTAAATAACAATTTCAATTCTCATTATGAGTAACTTAATTTAAAGGGAATGTGGTGTGTTTTCACCAATTAATACTTTTTTTATGTGCATGTGTGTGGTGAGGGAGGGAGTCTCGATGAAGGGCAATGTCATGATCTCAGCTCACTGCAACCTCACTCTCCCAGGTTCAAGTGATTCTCCTGCCTCAGTCTCCTGAGTACCAGGGATTACAGGTGCATGCCACCACACCTGGCTAATTTTTTGCATTTTTAGTAGAAACAAGGTTTCATCATGTTAGCCAGGCTGGTCTTGAACTCCTGACCTCAGGTGATCTGACCACCTCCGTCTCCGAAACTGCTGGGATTACAGGCGTGAGCCACCGTGCCTGCCCCAATTAATACTTTTCTATGGAACTCTAGAGCTTAGAAAAAAATCTAAAGATTCATTCAAGCCAATATTCCATCTTGTCTCCAGAAAGGACAAGTATAGCCATCTGGGCCAAGAGTTGGTGGTACTTTTTTTTTTTTTTTTTGTGAGTCTCACTCTGTCATCTAGGCTGGAGTGTAGTGGCAATCTCGGTTCACTGCAACCTCCACCTCCCAGGTTCAAGTGATTCTCCTGCCTCAGCCTCCTAAGTGGCTAGGATTACAGGCTAATTTTTTTTTGTATTTTTAGTAGAGACAGGGTTTTACCATGTTAGCCAGGATGGTCTCGATCTCCTGACCTCATGATCCGCCCACCTTGGCCTCCCAAAGTGCTGAGATTATAGGCGTGAGCTACGGCACCTGGCCGGGCAGTAATTTTTAAGAGTCTGGAGGATGACTATTGCCCATATTGTTATTCTACACATTTATTACATGCCTTTGACATGAACAGCTTATAACTTTCAATGTATTTAGCCAGAGAAATAGGTCATAACTAAATGTCTAAATGAAATGGCTCATATCTAAGACAATTGCTCCATTTATCATGACATTAGTACACTTGGTTTTTTAAGTTCAAAAATTAATCATACATTTAAAAGTTCTAGAATGATTAGTATATAACTAAAAACTGACAATAATACTATGAAAATTGTAGTTATTGAGTTATTTGAGTCAGGCACTTTTCTCTTTCACTTAATAATGACTTAACAAATGGCATTTGTTCCAGGCACTTCTAACCACACAAAATGGAATAATGTACGTTTCAAATTTGAGGAATACAAATGCAGTTGAGTAAGCAATGAACTCTACTTATATAATGAGCTGCAATATGTGGTAGAATTGTAACACAAGTATATTATATCTCAAGGCACTTCATAAAATGACTACTCACTATTAGACTGGACATTTAAAAGGCTTTATAATAGAGGTGGCAAGTAAGTTAATCCTTGAAAGATGAGTAATATTTGATGGGCAGGATAAGGAGTATGGCTTATTTAGTGGAGCAAAGAGCATGAGTAAAGTAGACACAGGGCAGAGTGTATTTTTGAGGTTCAATGAATAGTTCAATTTAGCATAAATGTCGAGCATGGGTGTGAGAAAATTTTAAGATAGCACTAGAAAATGCTTTACGTCCAGAGATTAGAAGATAATTTAGAGATCGGTGGAAGTGATTCTAATTATTTGTGCTCCCCTCAGTTAAAGTACTAGTGTTAATTAGGACAGTTGGGAGAATGGATAGCCTATAGAAAAGGAGCTATTATAAAGTTGCTGAAATAATCCATAGAAGAGGTAATAATTGTCTGAACTGGATTGAGGCAGAAGGGATAAAGGGGCGGCACATATTCCAGAGATATGGCAGCATTCCCAGAACTTGTCTCTCTGTTACTTGGGTAGACTAAGAGAACAGGAGGAGCTATTGCTAACTCCCAGGGTTCAATCTTTTATAACAGATCTTTTCTGACATTCTTGGAAATAGAGATTAGTCAGAGTAGCTATTCTGGGTGTTAAAAAAACAAGAATGAACTTGATTTGGGGATATGTTGCTTAAGGACGCCCTCGGGACATTTAGGCGGGGATGATCAGCAACCATTAGAAATAGAGGATGACTGCTTGGCAGAGAAGCTGATGGGAACCTGTCGATATGGAAGATGTCAAATAACACACTGGAATGCAATTTCAGAGGGAGACAATTTAGAGAAGATAAGGGAAGTGAGTTCAAATAGAAGCTAAGGGGAGACTTACAGTGAGGTATCAACAATGAGGCTTCAAAGAGAAGTAAGTTTACAAAGGAAAGAAATGGTTCCAGTGAGGAATATTGGAGTGAGGTCAAATGATGAGATGTCTAAGATTGTAACTATATTTTATGTCTACAAAGTAGTAGTTCTAGGAAAGTGGCAGGGGTAGAACATATATTACAAGGGGCCCATGAGTGAGTGTATAGGAATGCGGAGAGAGTGAGAAAACATGCATTTCCAAGGGGTTTCATAATTTAAGATGCATATGTGGAACAGGATCTCGGTGAGGTGGTGAGGTGATCAATGACATTCATTTGTGCTAAATTAGTAAAGTAAATGAAGTTGCATGAAAAAACCAATAAAACAGATGCAGATACGAAAATTAGGAGACTGATTATATTTATTTATATGTGTATAACATATTATGTATTTATACGTTAATACATGCATAAACCACTCTTAGATGCATATACCATTTTGTTTACGGGTTTTTGGTTTGTTCGTTTGTTTGCTTTTCTGAGACAGAGCCTCACTCTGTTGCCAAGGCTGGAGAGCGGTGGTGTGATTTCTGCTCACTGCAACCTTTATCTCCCGGGTTCAAACGATTCTCCTGCCTCAGCCTCCCGAGTAGTTGGGACTATAGGTGTGTGCCACCACGCCAGCTAATTTTTTGTATTTTTAGTAGAGACAGGGTTTCACCGGGTTAGCCAGCATGGTCCCAATCTCCTGACCTTGTGATCCACCTGCCTCTGCCTCCCAAAGTGCTGGAATTACAGGTGTGAGCCACCATGCCTGGTCTGCATATACTATTTTTTAAAAATATATCTAGATTCAAGTTTATGTGCCTTTAAGTTCATCCAGGATCCTTGTCAAAATCTTCTCCTAAATGGGAGAATTGTGTGGAAATATTTCCCTTGTAAAGCTGTTAAGGTTTTTAATATAACAGGAATAGCAGTCCCCTAAATTTTATCTGACTTCCTAGCCTGTTAATTTGGAGATGCTTTGACTCACTACTTATCTACATAAATATCAGACATTTTTTTCCATCAAGAGAAATGACCAACCCTTCATGAAGTTGGAAGCTCCAGCAGATAATACATGTCACTAACAGAAACTCCAGTTCTATGTTAAACAAATCAAATCATCTTTGGAAATTTCAGATATAAGAAAGTTAGGTCTAGAAAACCACAGAGATTTGGGCTGATGACTATATATTTCAGCCAGGGATGATGGAAAGCCTCTTTGGTAATCTGCACATTCCTTGCTTCCTTCAGAGAGCCTAAATATGCAGTGACTTCAAAGTTCAAAATAAACTATTAGTGATAAAAGAAAATAAGCAGGAAAATGTGTAATATAGAAGTTTTCGGTATTAGCAGAAAATGCAGGTGGTGATTTAGAGATGAATTTTTTGAAATTCCTATGCCAATTCCAGCAATTCAGGCAATTCTTGGTAGTACGTATGTCTTAAAAGGGGGCCAACACCCTCATGGTCATTATTACAGCATGTCCACATATAGCTTGGTATACATAAACCAAACAACAAAAAGTCACTCTTTGGATGGCAGATTCTAAGTTTTAGCATTGATTTGCAATCTTGAATCTAGTTGTACAATTTGTCCTTGATTCAATTTCTTTTTAACTAAATTGTACTATGATATTTTGAATTTGTTTGATTTTTTTTCTGTGAGTTTTCTTTTTTTCCCATGCAGACACAATAACTTTCCCCCTCAGAATAGTCTGTATGCTTTACTATAAGACATTGTATTTTTTTAATGTTTCTGTCCCGGTGCAAAACTGAATTTTTTGAGAGTAGAGGTCAAGGCTTCAGCTTGGAGAACCTCGACACATTTTTACAGAAGAACCTGAATATACCCAAAGAGCTATTTCCCAAAACAATTTATATGCACAGAAAGAGTTGTGATTTCTTTTTTCCCCTTGACTTTCACAAAAATAAAGGGCTAATATCACCAGCGGGCAAATTTTGTAAAATTACTCTCCAAGTGTTTCAACAAAACCTGCCAACACAACTCAAGCCCAAACTTCCCCCGTCCCTGCTTTGTGGCAAAGGGCCTCGGTGGGAACGGCTGCCAGTCACACAGACAGAGCCAAATTGTTTAGTGGATTTGGGAAGTGGACAGATGTTCTCCTGGGACGATGGAGACAGGCACTGCCACATACATTTTCACTTGATGTGTTAACCAATATTCTTAGCCAATTATTCAGAGGCGACCAGCAGTTAATGCATGCAAAGGCAGGAACTAGAATCATCACTCACGGCTTCTACACAGCCCCAAACTCCTGCCAAAGTGTTAAATACCTCTTGGGCTCTGAAAAACATGGAGTGCATTTGCGTGCCCTTGGATGTGCTCCTTGAGACTTCTATGAGAACATCTAAAGCTAATTATGAAATGGTCATTGTGAATGAATAAATATGAGAAAATAAAACAAATGCCTAGGTTGTATACTTCAAAATACTAAACATTAAGGAATGAGTTTTACATATGAAAATGCATTTGAGGTCTCAAAGGTAATTACCCCGAGGCACTGGAATAGTGTAATAAAAACAATAGCAGCTGGGCCACACCAATGATATACTGTGCTAACTGCTATTAAGCTAATTTGCAGCAGAAATATGGTGTAATAAGATCTATCATTTTTAATGGAAAAATAGCAAAACATAAAAATGCTATGTTGTCCATTTTATTTGGAGAGATGACAGCAAAAGAAAGTCAATAATTAGAATCTTTACTTTCCAAACATCCATATGCGTAAAGCCACAGTTTTGCTAACATTTTCTCTCTGCTCTATGATTTAAACAAGGCAAACTTGGAGCTAGTACCTGGAAAGTAAGAAGATAAAGGGATGTAAACATTGTTTCCAAGAAGCTTGCAATGCTAGTCATCATGTTTAAATTAGCAATTTCTCCTAGAAGAAATTGTACTACATGAATATATATATATATGTATGTATGTACGTATATACTTATATATGTATAATAATCATTTCTATAATAAAGTTTTTTAAACAAAGGTATCAATGTGGCAGACTATAGAACTGTATCTGCCAGTGTCCTGTTTGTAAAACAACAATGCTCTGAGTTTTTCAGAAATACATAATATAATACAGGAAATTGATTAGTCAGATAATGGAATACTGGGAAACCAAATAGGTGACTAAAAGGCCAGCCAAAGATGACCAACTATAGGAGGCATCTATCAGTTTCAGAATGGGAGAGAGCAGAGAGCATTGTACCACTCAAACCCAGGCACACCATGTAGGAGCTGGATCCAAGGAGAATGACTGCCCCATGGTAGCTGAGACCACAGAAAGAGGGGCTGAAGGAGGTGAGAGCTGGAACCATAAAGGACACAGTAACTGCATTAAAAACCGTTTTCAGGCAGAAGTGGGATTAATACCTTGATTCTCCCTTTCCTATACCCTCAGGTCTCCTGCAGGTGCTTCCTATTGGGAAATCCAGCTAGAAGCCAGTTAGCAAGGTATCTAGCTATAGATTGAATGTTTGTTTCCCCAAAATAAATATGTTAAAATCTAATCCATCCTCACTATGATGATATGTAGAAGCCTTCAGGAGTTGGGGCCCACTCATATGCATGGATTTAGTGCCCTCATACAAGAGACTTTAGAAGGTTCCTTCCCCCTTTTGCCATGAGAGGATATAGCTAGAAGTCAGCAGTCTGGGCCTGGCATAGTGGCTCATGCCTTTGTAATCCCAGCATTTTGGGAGGCTGAGGCGGTTGGATCATCTGAGGTCAGGAGTTGGAGATTAGCCTGGCCAACATGGTGAAACGCTGTCTCTACTTAAAAAATACAAAAATAAGCCAGGTGTGGTGGTACGTTCTCATGATCCCAGCTACTCAGGAGGCTGAGGAGGAGAATCGTTTGAACCAGGGGGTAGAGGTTGCAGTGAGCTGAGATCGCACCACTGCACTCCAGCCTGAGAAGAGTGCAACAAGAGTGAAACTCCGCCTCAAAACACAAAACAAACAAACAAACAAAAAAATCAGCAGTCTGAAATTCTGAAGAGAGCCCTCAGCAAAACCCAACCATGCTGGCGCCCTGATCTCAGATTTCCAGCCTCCCAGTGAGAAATAAATTTCTGTTGCATATAAGCCTCCCAGCCTACAGTAATTTGATATAGCTGCCCGGACTAAGGTACTGGGACACAGAGTCTAGAGAGAGCAGACGAAGTGAGAGAAGCTTGAAAAATGACCAGCACTCTTTCCAAAGCATAGCCTTGCTGTTCCACCCAAATCCACACAACCACAATCTCTTCCCTAAATGACTACAGTGGTCTGCCACAGCTCCCCTATTACAACTCTGACTTCCCTCCCTTTTCCACACTGGAGAGAGAATTATCTCTTCACATTCCCTAATCTGATCACAAACACTCTAGTCCCTTTACAACCTTTCAATGTCTTTTACTGCTCTTGGGAGAAAGACAAGACTCTTCATGTGACTGACAGGCACCTTTATGAGCTGGTTCGGCCTAGCTCTGAGGCCCATTTCAGTCACTAGTCCTTTACTGTCTATATGATGGTGGTTCTGGTCTCCTTGATAAGTGGTCATTGATTCATTCAATCACTCAGCAAAACTTTATTAGGGGTGTATTAATCTTTATTGGCATTGCTGATAAAGGCATACCCAAGGCAATTTACAAAAGAAAGAGGCTTATTAGACTCAAAAAAAAAAAAAAAAAAAAAAAAAAAAACAGTTCCACATGTCTAGGGAGGCCTCACAATGATGGGTGAAGGTAAAAAGCACATCTCACATGGTGGCAGGTAAAAAGTACATCTCACATGGTGGCAGACAAAAGAATAGAGCTTGTGCAGGGAGCCCCCCTTTTTTAAAACCATTAAATCTTGTGAGACTTATTCACTATTACAAGAACAGTATGGGAAAGACCCACCCCCATGACTCAATTAATTCTCACCAGGTTCTTCCCACAACATGTGGGAATTATGGGAGCTACAAGGTGAGATTTGGATGGGAACACAGAGCCAAACCATATCATTCCACCCCCGACACCTCCTAAATCTCACGTCGTCACATTTCAAAACCAATCATGCCTTTCCAAGTTTCCCAAAGTCTTAACTCATTTCAGCATTAATGCAAAAGTCCACAGTCCAAAGTCTCCTCTGAGACAAGGCAAGTCCCTTCCTCCTATGAGCCTGTAAAATCAAAAGCAAGTTAGTTACTTCCTAGATACAATGGGGCTATAGGCCTCAGGTAAAGACAGCTGTTCCAAATGGGATAAATTGGCCAAAACAAAGGGGCTACAGGCCCCATGCAAGTTTGAAATGCAGCAGGGCAATCAAACCTTAAAGCTCCAAAATGATCTCCTTTGAATCCATGTCTCATATCCAGGTCATACTGATGCAAGAAGTGGATTCTCATGTTCTGGTCAGTTCTGCCCCTGTGGCTTTGCAAGGTATAGCCTCCTTCCTGGCTGCCTCCACAAACTGGTGTTGAGTGTCTGTGACTTTTCCAGGCACACGGTGCAAGCTGTCAGTGGATCGACCATTCTGGGGTCTGGAGGATGATGGCCCTCTTTTCACAGCTCCACTAGGTGGTGCCCCAGAAAGGACTCTGTGTGGGGGCTCCAACCCCACATTTCCCTTCTGCACTGCTCTAGCAGAGATTCTCCATGAGAGCACCATTCTTGCAGCAAACTTCTGCCTAGATATCCGGGCATTTCCATACATCCTCTGAAGTCTAGGCAGAGGTTCCCAAGCCTCAATTCTTGATTTATGTGCACCTGCAGGCTCGACACCATGTGGAAGGCACCAAGGCATGGGGCTTGCACCCGCTGAAACCACTGTCCAAACTCTACATTGGCCCCTTTCAGCCACAGTTGGAGTGGCTGGGATGCAGGGCACCAAGTTCCTAGGCTGCACACAGCACAGGGACCCTGGGCCCAGTCCACAAAACCACTTCTTCCTCCTAGGCCTCTGGGCCTGTGATGGGAGTGGCTGCTGTGAAGACCTCTGGCATGCCCTGGAGATATTTTCCCCATTGTCTTGGGGAATAACATTCAGCTCCTTGTTACTTACGCAAATTTCTGCAGTCAGCTTGAATTTCTCCTCAGAAAATGGGATTTTCTTTTCTATCACATCGTCAGGCTGCAAATTTTCTAAACTTTTATGCTCTGCTTCCCTTATAAAGCTGAATTCCTTTAACAGTACCCAAGTCACCTCTTGAATGCTTTGCTGCTTAGAAATTATTTCATCAGATACCCTAAATCATATCTCTCAAGTTGCAAGTTCTACAAATCTCTAGGGCAGGGGCAAATGCCGCCAGTCTCTTAGCTAAAACATAACAAGAGTAACCTTTGTTCCAGTTCCCAACCATTTCCTCATCTCCATCTGAGACCTCCTCAGCCTGGACCTTACGGTTCATATCACTATCAGCATTTTGGTCAAAGCCATTCAACAAGACTCTAGGAAGTTCCAAACTTTCCCACACTTTTCTGCCATCTTCCAAGCCCTACAAACCATTCCAACCTCTGTCTGTTACCCAGTTCCAAAGTTGCTTTCACATTTTTGGGTATCTTTTTATCAGTGCTCCACTCTACTGTTACCTATTTACTGTATTAGTTCATTTTCACGCTGCTGATAAAGATATACACAAGACTGGTCAATTTACGAAAGAAAGGTTTATTGGACTCACAGTACCACGTGGCTGGTGAGGCCTCACAATCATAGCAGAAGGTGAAAGGCACATCTCACATGGCGGCAGACAAAAGAAGAGAGCTTGTTCAAGGAATCTCTGGTTTTTAAAACCATCAGATCTGGTGAGATTTATTCACTTTTATGAAAACAGCATGGGAAAAACCCATCCCCGTGATTCAATTATCTCCCACCATATGTCCCTCCCATGACATATGGGAATTTGGGGAGCTACAAGATTAGATTTGGGTGGCAACACAGCCAAGCCATATCAAAGGACCTAGTTCTTGTCAGGCATTTTTCCTTATTCCAGAGAAACAATAGTTAATAAAGTAAAACAGATGCAGTTTGGAATTGCCTAGAGCATATTTTAGTGTATGAGTATGGAGGGTCAGGCATTTAGTAAATACCTGATTATAGAGTATGTCAGGTGGTTAACAGTGCTATGAGGGATGCTTTTACATAACAGCAGGAAATCTTTTCCAATCATGTGATACTTGTGCAGAGGCCTAAAGAAAGTGAGGGAGAAACTCCTATTCTAAAGTTGTATATTCTATACACATGGAAGAAAGGGCTTACTTACCAGGCAGAAAAGAGCAAAGTGAAAAGTATCAGAAATAAATAATAAATTCTAGAACTTTCTATGTCTTTACTTCAGAAGTGAATTTTATTTTCCTTTCACAGCACATTGATTGGATCCTTTTGTAAAAAAATAATAATAAAAATTTTAAAAGCCTCTATAACATACAGATTCCTGTATAGATTTAAACTTAAAGTATATACTCATTGGTATAACAAGTTGATAAACAGTTACTTTAACTACTTGACTGTACACTCTTTGAGGCTAGTGACTGAGTTTCCATCAGAAAATAGGTATTGGTCAGGGCATTGAGGCTCATGCCTGTAATCCCAATATTTTTGGAGGCTGAGGCAAGAGGATCGCTTGAGCCCAGAAGTTTGAAACTGCAGTGAGTTATGATAATGCCACTGAACTCCTGCCTGAGTGACAGAGCAAGACCCTGTCCCAGGAAAACAGCAACAACAAAAATAGAGTAGATATTGCTTCATAAAAGACAGAGTCCAAATAAAGTGGCTTCAAGAAGTCAGAGGCATATTTCTCTTGCATACAACTGTTATGCTTTGTCTGACAACTCCCCGATATCAGAAACCTGGGATCTATCATATTTCTCTACTATTCTTAGAATATTTCTGTGTTGTCCAGGATCTCATTATTACATTAACAATCTAGGCTGTAGAATAGTGGAAGATTAGCCAGAGCAAGAAAGACAATCTCTCCCTATATGGTCATGACCCAGAAGTTGCACATACCACTTCCCCTTATATTTTCCATTAGGCATAACCTAATCACATGACCACTCCAAGCCAAAAGAGAGGCTACACAGGCATATGTTCTGATAAAAAAAATGCTATTTCCAAGAAAAAGGGAAGGGTAGATATTGAAAGACACCTGGTGGTATCTGCTATGCCAAGCAGAAAGAACAAGGAAGTCAGAGGCCTAGAGATACATATGTGAGTCAGTATCCTCAAAGAGAACTAAATTGAGTACCTTGACTAAAAGCATATAGGATTATGACTGGAAGACAAAGAAAAACATTAAAAATGCTACAAAACATGTGAAGAAAAAGCTGAAGGTATTTTTCAATGTGCTATATTGTATAGTCAAATCACAATTTAAATTGGTATTAGGGAGCATGAATGAAGCTCAAGCATCAGTGCCTAAAGTGAGAGTATCACTTTAGGGTTGAAATTATAATTGTCTTTCCTCTGAGAAATGGCACACTGAAGATGAACATCTATGAATACTTTCTCTTTTTTTAAACAGAGTTGCACTCTATTGCCCAGGGCGGAGTGCAGTGGCGCAATCTCAGCTCACTGCAACCTCTGCTTCCCGGGTTCAAGTGATTCTCCCACCTCGGCCTCTCGAGTAGCTAAGATTACAGGTGCACACCACCTTGCCCACCTATTTTTTTTGTATTTTTAGTAGAGACTGGGTTTCACCATGTTGGCCAGGCTGGTCTTGAACTCCTGGCCTCAAGCGATCCACCCGCTTGGCCTCCCAAAATGCTGGGATTACAGGTGTGAGCCACCGCGCCCAGCCTATAAATAATTCCAATAGTCACTTTTCTTCTTATGCATGAACAGGTTACTGTTTCCTTAGCTGCCACCATATGAAGGAGCTACATACATTGCATATAATAGGCTGTAGGAAAAACCCTTGCTTTCTTGACCTTTAAACATTGGAAACAACCTTCAAACCACAGAATAAAACAGAAGTCAACTGAGAGAACTATAGATCATATAATTTATTAGGGGCATTACCTTCATAGAGTGGAGTCTACAAACTTTTTCTGTAAAGGGCTTGATGCTAACTACTTTAGGTCTAGTAGGTTATATGGTCTTTGCTGCAAATACTTGACTTTTGCTGTTGTGGCATTACAGTTGCCATAGATATATGGAAATAAATGGGCATAGCTGTTTTCCAATAAAACTTTATTGACCTAAGCAGGTAGCTGGAATTGGCCTGAGAGTCCTAGTTGGCTGACCCCTGGTCTAAATTGTTAGCATAATAACGTTTTGTTGGGGTGGGGAGCATATTTTCTTTTTACTTCCAAAGGTAAATAAACATGTAATGCTGTTCCCCTTCTTAGCAGAGACTCTTAGAGCATACCGTAGTGTTTCCTCTCTTGGTAATTATGCAGCACAAAGATTCACGTGACAGAAGCAGAGGAAGGAATGGCCATAGGCATCAGTTTATGGGAGGCAGATTTGAGCTTGAGCCATAAAAAAATGCATATAAATTTATCACTATGAGCTTTCTACATTTTATATCATTCTATCCTCCAATGCTTCTGTGTAGTTTCAGAGCCACAGAGAATTTAAAGAAAAAAACTTTTTAAAGGTCTTCAAATGAACAAGAGATGAAGCCAAATCAAGGTTTCAACTCAGATGCCTCTCATTCATCACACTATTAACCTTCTAAATGTGGTGCCTGAGGAGGTCAGGAGTTAAGAAAAAGACTGTCACTCTTCTGGTATCAGGAGTTCTATCCTCCCTTCACAGCAGTCCTTCTCATTAATGCCCAGGTCATTTTCAGCAATGTTGTCCTTACTTCCACCTTGTGTGGTCATAAGTCTAATACAGAAATAAAAGATTTCAAGAATTTTTATACCATTGTGCCAGGGTGATACCAGCAGGTTTTAGAAAGTTTTTCTTCTATAGCATCACAATGCACGATACCTGCAACAATTCCAAGTCTGAACTGAGTCAAACTCATATCAATTTATTCCACGTTAAATGATTTTCTGAAATGTAAGCACTATGATTTCAAATATTTACCACTGGGCAGAAACAAATGCACATTTTGGCTTTCCATTATTCCCCTACCCATGAACAACAGTAGTGGCTCAATAAGACATTAAAAGATCTCACACTCCATGGCTGCAGTCACCACATAAAAGGCTGGCTTAAACAGCAAACTTTAATTAGAGTTTGGAAAGAGCATTTTTGTTTAAGTAAAATAAAAACACAGGTGGTTTAGTGAGTTCATTCTGAGTATAAACCCCCAAATGCCATTTAAAAAGCAAAGTGGTTAAAGGATTTCATTTTTCTGGTCAACTCTATCCCAGGTAGAAACAACAACCCTACCATTTTTGAGAACATGGGGTGTTCAAGTGCATTTGGCCCTTGGCCAGCTGTTACAAGCCTTAATATTCTCTAACTAGAGAAAAGTGCTCTCCATTAAAATGCCAGGCAGTTTTCAAGCATAATATTGCCTATGCCTTTAGTTTTCCATGGCTATCTTAAAATTTTCTCAGGATCATGATTTTTTGGCGTCTGTGCACTGCAACCTTCCCCACTCCACACTACCACTATTGGAGGAATATTATGCTTCTTTTCATGATCTCTTGTTAGAGCCTAGTCCTTCATCTTATGTTTCTGGTTCTTTCTATTCTTCATTAATGAAGACTTTTCAAAGCAATAGTTAACTTTGGCATATGCGTCTAGACAGAAAATAGTCCCAAACTCCAACCAGTGACTGATTTGCTGGCAATCACTCATCAGCATCATCACCAAATATCGAATTTGGTCTTATTTTGAATGCTGGATGAACAACTAATACATAACAAGTGGAGATCTAGGCTGAAGTAATAGTCTGCTTATAAGTGCCCCAGGATTAAGTTGAGAGCTAATGTTTGTCAATGGCAAGCACTAAGATGTACACAGGTTTTTAAAGCTGGATTGCTGAGGTTCAAATTAGCTACTTTCTGGCATGGGAATTTATAAAATCTGCTTAATTTTCTTGTTGCTCAATGTCCTCATCTGAACAATGGGAGTGATAGTATAGTATTTACATCAGAGAGGTATTTTGAGGACTAAAGGAGATGATATGTGTGAGACATTTAGAATAAAGACTGATCTATCATAAAGGCTACAGTAGCATTAGCTATTACTATTTTGATGGTATGTGCCAAAGGTTAAGAGCTTGCTCTCTATTAAGAACTTAACCCACATCATTTCATTTACTCTTCAATCAAATCTGGAAAGTTGTGTGTTTGAGAAAACAGATCTGAGATTTGTAGCTCAGAGTTTTACAGCGGTGGAAAGGAGAAACCAGTCTGACTTCTAAATTCATAACACAATAGCAGAATGAAAGCATTTAAGGGTACTTTTCTCACAGACTACAATAAAAAAGGGAGGTTATTTTTCACAGCACATGCATCTACAAATATTGTAATATATATTTGCATATGTACATACTTTCTAAGCACTATTAAATTTTTGCAAAATATGTATATTTAAATATATTATCTCCTCTAAAATCAAGAATACTTTATGCCTTAGTACAGATGGTAACTTGGATTAGAAGCACATGTCAGTAGCACTGATCTTGCAGTCAGCATCTTCTCATTATCCTTGACCAGTTATATGACTATTTTTGTAAAATTAAAGCTGTAGTTTCTTTAATAATACTTTTCAGCTTCCTCAGAATTATTACTAATATTTCTTAGCTTACTCAAATGTATGGCATATTATGGAGGTCATTTGGTCTTCTTTGTGGCATTTTTACGTTATTTAACTTCCTTTCCAGGTTCTTGATCTCTTAGTGCATTTTACTGCATTATTTCTAGCTTTTACACAGCAGTGTTATAGAATATTTAAGAAGATTTTAAATTATAATAATCGTGTAAGCACAGAGCTTGCATCACCAAAGCATCTGAAGAAGTTTCAATACAGGGAAATAACTGTGAGATTCAAGTAATACCAACAAGGATTGTTAGTATTTCTATTTGCCACATAAATGGCACTTCCTTTTGACAGTATTAAAGTACAGTATATAAGTTACCTAAATTATAATCTTGGAAATTTTGTAATCCTTGATGAATTCTGAAGATTTGGGAGATCTCACATACTTTCAAATTAGGCACATATGATTATAGCTTTATATTACATTATGATATTATATTTCAAATCCACATAAAATGCTTCCAGACTGCAAATGAATATAGCTTATGAGCCCTCCTATTCCTGTTTCTCCATATCCCCAGCAAGTAACCCTCATGATTCTTCCGTTGTGTTGCTCATTGCATTGATTTCACCTGAGTATTATGGCATTTAAGGCCAAACATCCCATTCAGAGAAAAGCATTTAACACTTCTGGCTTCTGAGCATAGATAGCAACCCCAGACCTTGTGATGACCAGAAGTCTCTCACTCTTGTCTTTAGGCCTAGCAGGGAGCTGGTATCTTCCCCCTTTCACAATTAATAGGTGCAGTAAGCCTTCTATCCCTTCAAGCTTATTGATCACCCTACACATTTCCTGTTTTCTGGTATTATGCTCACTCTGGTATACTTTGTGTCCAACACAGTGAGGAAAGAAGAAACTAATAGGGCCAGAAGAAAAAAATAATTATCTAAGAGATGATTTCAGGGACCTGAACAAAAATCAAAAGAGGTACCTGAAGAACAGATTAAGCCACATGACTAGTAATTAACTTAAAGTGAGCATTTTCAGCATTCTATTCAGTGCATTACATGAATTATTTTGTGCTTTTATCGTCACAACAACCCTATGTGATGAATATAATGAATGCCCTAAGTATATGGATCGGAGGATGATTACATTGTGTTCAGTGTTATTCATTGAAGGTTTGCTAATTTAAAAGAAAAAGTGCAAAAACAACTTAAGAAGGAAGGATATGCATTTCAAGAATGAAAAAGAAGGCCTTATCCTTCAAGAATTCATATATAAAGCGAGATGTCAGAGTATAGTGTTGATTTTGAACCTCAAGGAAGTGGATATTAATTTAAAAATTACTTAAATTTCTTAAATATTTTTAAAAAGGAAATAGGCCAGGTGCGCTCGCTCATGCCTGTAATCCCAGCACTTTGGAAGACTGAGGCGGGTGGATCACAAGGTCAGGAGTTCAGACCAGCCTAGCCAAGATGAGGAAACCTTGTCTCTACAAAAACCACAAAAATTAGCCGGGCATGGTGGCAGGCACCTATAATTCCAGCTACTCAGAGGGCTGAGGCAGGAAAACAGCTTGCGTCTGGGAGGCAAAGGTTGCAGTGAGCTGAGATTGCGCCACTGACTCCAGCCTGGGCAACAGAGTGCGACTGTGTCTCAAAAAAAGAAAAGAAGAAAAAAAAAAAAAAAAGGAAATATATGAGATCAACCAAAAAGCGGGAGAACCAAATCAGAGAATGGTGTTCTTATAGCTATGGAGAATTGCCTAAAATACTTCTACTTGGAAAGCAAAACTCATTCTAGCAGGCTTGATAGGCCATCTAAATAATATCCAATTGACCACTATGATATTCAAAATGTTTGTCAACAGGCTGACACAATGGGTCAAAACAGACACATAGAAATATATAAAATGCCAACCTTTTGTTGTCATAGGTTTGTTTAAATGTAAACTTTGCTATCTACTGGTTAAGTGATGCTTGTAGTATCTTAACATTTAGGCGCCTCTATTTCCTTATCCATACAATGGGAACAATAGTATCTCCCTTACAAAATCAATATTAAGAATCCTTTGCTCCCCTTCCCGAGTCCAAGTGATCTCATTGTTCAGTTCCCACCTACGAGTGAGAACATGCGGTGTTTGGTTTTCTGTTCTTGTGATAGTTTGCTAAGAATGATGGTTTCCAGCTGCATCCATGTCCCTACAAAGGACACAAACTCATCCTTTTTTATGGCTGCATAGTATTCCATGGTGTATATGTGCCACATTTTCTTAATCCAATCTGTCACTGATGGACATTTGGGTTGATTCCAAGTCTTTGCTATTGTGAATAGTGCTGCAATAAACATACGTGTGCATGTGTCCTTATAGCAGCATAATTTATAATCCTTTGGGTATATACCCAGTAATGGGATGGCTGGGTCATATGGTACATCTAGTTCTAGATCCTTGAGGAATCGCCATACTGTTTTCCATAATGGTTGAACTAGTTTACAATCCCACCAACAGTGTAAAAGTGTTCCTATTTCTCCACATCCTCTCCAGCACCTGTTGTTTCCTGACTTTTTAATGATCGCCATTCTAACTGGTGTGAGATGGTATCTCATTGTGGTTTTGATTTGCATTTCTCTGATGGCCAGTGATGATGAGCATTTTTTCATGTGTCTGTTGGCTGTATGAATGTCTTCTTTTGAGAAATGTCTGTTCATATCCTTTGCCCACTTTTGGATGGGGTTGTTTGTTTTTTTCTTGTAAATTTGTTTGAGTTCTTTGTAGGTTCTGGATATTAGCCCTTTGTCAGATGAGTAGATTGCAAAAATTTTCTCCCATTCTGTAGGTTGCCTGCTCACTCTGATGGTAGTTTCTTTTGCTGTGCAGAAGCTCTTTAGTTTGATGAGATCCCATTTGTCAATTTTGGCTTTTGCTGCCGTTGCTTTTGGTGTTTTAGACATGAAGTCTTTGCCCATGCCTATGTCCTGAATGGTACTACCTAGGTTTTCCTCTAGGATTTTTATGGTATTAGGTCTAACATTTAAGTCTCTAATCCATCTTGAATTAATTTTCGTATAAGGAGTAAGGAAAGGATCCAGTTTCAGCTTTCTAAGGGGAACATCACACACCGGGGCCTATCATGGGGAGGGGGGAGGGGGGAGGGATTGCATTGGGAGTTATACGTGACGTAAATGACGAGTTGATGGGTGCAGCACACCAACATGGCACAAGTATACATATGTAGCAAACCTGCACGTTGTGCACATGTACCCTACAACTTGAAGTTTAATAATAATAAATAAATTTAAAAAAAAAAAAAAAAAAAAAAAAAGAATCCTTTGCTTTGTTTCAGAAATTCAACTAAGTGTAGGATGATGAAGTCCTTGTTTGTAACCAGAACACACAGTTACAATCTTGGGGATTTAATGTAATTTGTGATTCAAAAAAAAAAAAAAAAAAGGCAAATTTAGGCTGCATTAGTAGAAGCAAAATATTCAGGTCACAGGAAGGATTAATAACCAGGGCATGGGATGGGTGATGGTAGCTATCTATGTATAATGATTGTTTTTTAAACTGTGAATGTAATATCTATTGTGCAGCATATGTGACACACTCTTTGATTAGAATCTTTGAAATGCATTGGTAATTAATCACCACCCTCAAACCCATTGACCTCATATGTTCCTCAGAGGTTGTCTTGAGGCAGCACTTTCAATAGCCACTACAGACTGATTGGACTTGTCAATGCAAAATATGATGCATTTTCACTTCCAGGAAATGTTAAGTAAAAGTACACAACAATTTTATTTATTATTATTTGGGTTAGAGATCTGTCTTGGATGACTGAATAATAATTATTATATTCTTTTAAATTCTGTTATTATGGCTATTCCACTCTTCAAAGAAAATATTGCATTCAGTAATCCCACTCTAATCATGGAGTTGCTGAAAACCACTATGATTAAGAGAGCTGACGAAGCTGAGGAAAGTAAGAGTTGAAGAAATTCACAACTAAAGGGGAAAAAATCAATAAAACTAATATCAAAAGTGAACACACAGACACATACACATGCACCTACATGTATGTATTTTCATGATATATTCTCACTAGGTCCCTGTGGTGATACAACTTAACTGAGTTACTTTTTCTAGGAATTCTCTTCTCTATGTGGTTCCAAGTGAGAGATGGATACAGAGAGATTTGCAAGATTTTTGGAAAGAGATGAAGGAAGAACCAGTTTGACACTCGGAAGACAGACATAGTGTGCTAGACACAATGACATCTTGCACGTGTCTTCATTAATGTACTGGCACACTTAGTTGAGTGAGGGAAAGCTGCCTGACCCACAGCTACCCCCAATCTTACCAGGCTTCTCCCTTCAAATTCTGCAAATCCTGGGCCAGATGTGCAACTAGCTCCATGGCAAAAGGTGCCAAATTCTCCTGCAGGTCACCTGCACCATCAAAGTTGACAATCGTGAAACACGGATGTGGGTATCTGTGTCTTCATAGGTTTCTGATAGTCTTTGCTCTCCTACACTTGAGTTATCCTAGCCATCAGATGCCCCAGCTAATTTATGGATCATCCAGGCCCACCCAACACCAAATGCAAAGAAAATGCTCTTCCACAGACTTTTTTTTTTTTTTTGAGATGGAGTTTCGCTTTTGCTGCCCAGGCTGCAGTGCAATGGTTCAATCTCGGCTCACGGCAACCTCTGCCTCCTGGTTCAAGTGATTCTCCTCCCTCAGCCTCCCAAGTAGCTGAGATTATAAGCATGCACCACCACGCCCAGCTGATTTTTGTATTTAGTAGAGATGGAATTTAACCATGTTGGCCAGGCTGGTCTCAAACTCCTGGTCTTAAGTGATCCACTCGCCTCGGCCTCCCAAAGTGCTGGGATTACAGGCATGAGTCACTGCACCTGGTTGCACAGACTTTTTAACCAGCCCCATAATTGTGTAAGGTCTAATTCCTAAAAATAAACCCTTATACTTTGTTAGTCATAGAGATTCTGCTTTTCTGATAGAAACCTAATTGCTGTAAAAACTAAAATTTTAAAGGTAAGATTTACATCTTTTGTTGACATGGGTTTAAATATAAGCTTTATCATTTACTGGTTGGGTGATCCTTGCATGTTGCTTAGCATTTGTAAACTACAGTTTCCTAATCTTTAAAATGGAAACAATGACCCCTCTCTTATAAGGTTAATATGAGGATAAAATGAGGTAATATACATAGTCGATTTATCTTTCTACCAAGCTTGCAGTATGACCTTAATGAAAGATAATGGTTATTGTCATTTGTGAGTTTATCACTTGTCAGTTTTATGATTTAAATATATCATTCATTTTAGCAAAGCTTAAGTTACACTGCGGCTGTTTCAAAATTAAGATATAATGTATTAAAATTACCTGGTCCCAAATCTATGTAGAAGAATGAACCCTAATATAAACTATGGTCATTAAGTTATAATGTTGTATTATCATAGATTCATCATTTATAACAAATGCACCACTCTGGTGGGGGATGTTGTTAATGAGGGAGACCATGAACATATAGGAAGAGGGAGTATATGGGATGTCTCTGTACCTCCCTCTCAATTTTGGTGTGTATCTTAAACTCGTCTTTTAAAAAGTTGTTAAAATATAAAAATAAAATAACATTTTTAAAATTGCCTAGCCAAGTCCTTGACCTATTTGGTACTCAATATATTAAATAGCACAATAAGTAAAGAATCAATTATATTTTATATATTTTAATCAATAAGTTATGTACTGTTCATTTAATTTATATTTATTCTTCCCTTAATAATTATTACAGGCTTTCCTTATTCTACAGTTATAATAAGTTGCTTGTAAACAATTGAGCTTTGTTGATGACTTTATTTAATTAACAGGCATGATTTTTCTACACTTTGTTGTCCATTCCAAAGTCTAAAGCTCTCTGATGTTATACTTAAGAATACTGATCTACCATCTTTCGGAACTATTATGGTCTCATAGAAGGACAAACGCATTGCCTGTTTAGTTCCTCTTATTCATACCAGCCCCGTATATCCTAGCACATAAGACCATGTAGTTCAAATCTGACTTTACTTTATCCTACTTCTTTTATTCCTCCATTAGTGATAGCAAAAGCCTTATTCATACTTGGGTGCTGTTTGGCTCCCTCTTCCTAGTTGCCATGATGATTTTCCAGCTTTCTTAACTGTTCTCATGGGGAAAAGTCCACATCTTAGGTATAAGGGAAACAAAATCCTCACATTTACAAAAAAAAATCCAAAATTATATGTTTTATCCATATGAAGCAAAACTTGTAGTTAAGAATGTATTACTGTATTATTAATAATATATTAATGGAAAGTAGGAAGAACACATGCCTGCAATACTGGACAAGAAACAGGTAATTCTATATTCTATGATTCAGCCCATCTTATCAATTTTGCTGTAAGCACTGAATATATTGGAAATAATCTTCATGGTCTGCTGTTTTCTGAGATGAATTTTAAAATTCATTAGTAATTTTATACTTTCTTTTAAAAATATTTAAATAAATTCATGGATTCAGGCATGCTCTTATGTCTCAATTTACGTTTGTCCTTAATGTTTTGCTTTCTCATTTGGCCCATCTATCCACTGGTACCCCCATTCTCAGTTTGGTTCTATGCATCCAGTGGTCTGGCTAAAACCCTTGTGCCTGTGTTTATACTCTAACATAAGATAGAGGATGATGATGATCATGTCAACTTCTTCTGCTTCCATTGAAAGTCTATTCTTTTTTTAACTTTACATTCCTTGTGGTTTGGTTGAAGCACACTGAGAATTTTCAAGATTCTTTTTCATTCTTGGTCTATTCTTCTTGCCCTATGAAATATATTTTCCAAAACCTTCCCCTATTTCTATTTGCATTCCTCTGTCCTCGGAATGTTATTAGTCTAGACATGGTCTCTCTCTGTTCTTTCTCTATGTGCCTCTAAAAAGAAAAATAATTTCTTTTTAACTCTGTCACTTGCCTATAGGCCTCCTCTATGATTTCTCTCTCACGTTTGTAAAAAGTGTAGGGCTATATCTAAGAATGTTGGTTCTTAGATACCTAATGGCTTCATAACTCAGCCACTCACATCCATTCCACCTATTTTCCTTCTGAAACCTCTCATGGAACAGCACTATAGACAAGCAAGGAAAAGAAGGGAGCTTCAGATAACTAGAATTATTATCTATTCAACATATCTATATGTGCAGAAACGCTATATGCCTTTGTATTAAAATCTTTACTTCTAACATGTTCCATAACTCTGTTATCAATAATTTAAACAGATTACTTTATATTAGCAATATTCTCGCCCTCTATATTTAAAAAGTGGGTTTACATGATCTTATTTAAGATTACTATAAAATTTCCTCAGCTCACTATATTATAATTTGTTTTAAAAAGTTGTTATATTTGCTGAGTTGACTTAGGAAATTGATAACCAATTTGTTTTCAAGAAAGACTATTAGACATAGTGCAATTCTGTTTATCTGTTACTTCAATCTTTAAGAATATCAATAGATCTCTTAAGCTAGAAGTTTCAAGCTTTAAGAAGTCTGAGAAAACTCTAATCTTTGTATTCAAAATTCTGATTTTATGTGTAACTATATAGTTTTGAATAAGATCAATAGCATTAATCAAATTCTCTAATAGTCATAATAATTTTAAGAGTTAACATAGCTAATTAATATGTGCCAGGTATTGTTGAAATGCCAGCATAGATAATTTTATTTAATCATGACAACTGTATCTCTACATAGGTATTATTATCCTATTTAAAAAAATAATATTTATTGTGAATATTTATATCGATAAGGACATCGCAGCCCAAGGAAGTGAAATAACCTTAGAGCTGGGATTTGAATACAACCTGAACCTAGAACCCTCAATTGGTCCATGTCCCCATAAATTTTTTTTACAATACTGTAAGAAGCAAAAAATAATGCTACACTATGAAAGGAATGAATATTGTAGTATGTACTGATAATGCTTCTAATTTAAAGTGAATTATATGAGGATTACTATCTTATTCATAAAAGAAAACCTGTGTTTTGGTGTGTGCTGCCATGAACCATTTCTTTGACCTTGGTTATACCAGATAACCACCATTGTCTTCAATGTGTTAACTCCAAGTTAACAGGGTCAATTCCGATCAGCATTTTCCAAACTGTTGCCTTAAACCGAAAAACTTTTTGTGTGATAGTGTCAAATGACAAATAAATAAATATGCCTATATCAATAATATATGCATTTCAATTTTATGTATTAGAAAAATATAACAATCACATTGAATATGTGACTTCATGGATATTATCTTTTAGCATGAGACTAATACTATTGAATTTAAAAAGAAAAAAAGAAAATCTATTTTAAAAATAGTATGGTAAAAATAATGAATGTGATACAGACTTCTAGGTAACAATGAACTAGGTAATTCTAAGAGTATAAAGGAGACACAGAAAATAAGTTCCATGAACATATAGAATCTAAAACATGAAGGTATCAATAATTGTTGAATCAAATGAATGAACAAATGAATATCAATTTTATGGCACAGACCTGGAATACCATAAACAGGACTTTTTAAAACAAATTTTTATATTAAACAAAATTCATTCAACAAATTTATTCAACGCATATTTATTGAGGCTTTGTTATATGCTCTGTCAATTTACTAGGTAAAGAGGACACAGTGGTGAACCTGTTAGTCAGGTTGTCATAAAACACTGACAACAGGTGTTCCCTACACCTTATCTTCAAACACACAACTGTAGCTGTGATGCACCCAGGATTGAGTAACACTCTGAACCTGTTAAAGAACCACTAAGTGGTAACTGTGCTCGTGTGTGTGTTTGTTTGGGAAATGTTGTAATTAATCTCCCAGAAGTCTGGTAACATCATTCAGGTCTCTTACATGCCTCACTATCTATGTAAGATAGATGTAGTCCTACGTTCAGATGTCAGTTAGTTATTTAACTGATATCTTTTAAGATTGTTCAATATTTCTTTTCTTTTCTTTTTTTGGCAATGTAAATATCAACAAAATCAGCATAAGATAGTACAGAAAGACCACTGATGAAAAGACCTGGTCTGAACCCTGACTCTGACCCTGCAGCTTTGTTGTCAATATTTAACATGCCGGCTAAGCCTCAGTTTGTCATTTAGGAAATGACACCACACCTCTATCATCAGGATATCATGAGCTACGTAAGATATATAAAATTAAACATTTAAAACAGTACTTGAGTTAGCTTCATTCCAATCCAAACTAGGGCAAAATGAAAATCACAAGTTACCTAAATAGGAAACACAAATCAGGCCTGGCGCAGTGACTCACACCTGTAATCCCAACACTTTGGGAGGCCAAGGCAGGTGGATTACGAGGTCAGGAGTTCAAGACCAGCCTGGCCAACATAGGGAAATCCCGTTTCTACTAAAAATACAAAAATTATCCTGGCATGGTGGCGCATGCCTGTAGTCCCAGCTACTCGGGAGACTGAGGCAGGAGAATCATTTGAACCCAGGAGGTGGAGGTTGCAGTGAACTGAGATCATGCCACTGCACTCCAGCCTGTCAACAAAGTGAGACTCCGTGACTCTGTCTAAAACAAACAAAC
This sequence comes from Chlorocebus sabaeus, assembly GCF_047675955.1. Taxonomy (NCBI): domain Eukaryota; kingdom Metazoa; phylum Chordata; class Mammalia; order Primates; family Cercopithecidae; genus Chlorocebus; species Chlorocebus sabaeus. The sequence continues at coordinate 31,415,740 of NC_132930.1, forward strand.
AAACAAAAAAACAAACAAAAAAATCAATTCTCTGACTGCTTTACAAAACGCTTATTTTTTGATAAACACTATTGGATCATCTTACTGTTAAAGTACAAAGGATGTGGGAAAGACACAGAAAAAAATAAAAGTAAAAGAAAAAAGAAAAAGTAAAAGAATTACAATAGGTGTGTATTAGTCCATTCTCACACTGATATAAAGAAATACCCGAGACTGGGTAATTTATAAAGGAAAGAGGTTTAATTGACTCACAGTTCCACATTGCTGGGGAGGCCTCAGGAAACTTACAAGCATGACAGAAAGGGACCAGCAAACAAATCCTTTTCACGTAGCAGCAGGAAAGAGAAGTGCCTAGCCTAGGAGGAAAGCCCCTTATAAAACAATCAGATCTCGTGAGAACTCACTCACTACCACAAGAATAGCATGAGGGTAACCGCCCCATGATTCAATTACCTCCCACCCGGTCCCTCCCACAACACATGGAGATTGTGGGAACTACAATTCAAGATGAGATTTTGGTGGGGACACAGCCAAACCATATCAAGGTGGGAAACCCTATAGCTGATGTACAGAGAAGGCACCAAGAAAATATCAAGGAGGAAACAGTTTCAACTTGCAAGAGAGGAAACTGAGCTTCAGTTTGTGGTGTTTCAAAACAACAGGACCTGGTAGTGAGGAAATTTGTCTCTCTAGCCTTTGCAGTATAGTTTTCTTTATTAGTAAAAATAAAACATTATAAATTATTGAGTTCTTATTATTTGCCAGGGACTGGTCCAAGTGTTTTATAAGCTTACTGTTTTAATCCTTACAACTTTCACGATCACTTAGGGGAAACGAAATTACTACGAGAGCTTCATCCAAAGGCGGCTTCCCATAATACAGATTCACCTACACTAACTAGTTATGTGCAAATACAGAAATAATTTTTGCTAAGAATCCTTTAAAAAAGAAAGAAAGAAAATCAGGTAATATATGGCAGATTTTTGGTTAGAGTTTTCTAATTCTATCTGGATGTAGTTATCATGATTTCTATACTAGAGTAAATGGCTTCCACATTTGCTCATATATATATAATTTATTCAGATGGGTGTCACAATTTTTATATACTTTTTTCAAATATAGCTTACCTCAGTAAGACAGTAACATAAGACAGTAACTAGTCATAAAATCTTTGGTCAGGTTGAAACTTTCCATGTGGTAAGAATTATTATCTGTCCAGAAACAATGCCACAACAGTGTCATTTTTAAGAGCTATCACTGTTCACGAATGCAAAAATTGTCTTGCTGAAAAAAAAAAAGTCACAGTCTCTACATACATGGTTGAGTATATAAGTAAATAAACAACTGTCATAAAAAATGTGGATTGAAATATAATTTTATAGTAGACCAAAATATAAGTATCTGCAGTCTTAATGTGAAAATCAGAGTACCACCTGAAAACAATGTTATGGAAAGGTATTATTATGAAAAAAATTATATGTTTATATCTAATAAGAATCATAATGTTAAAGCTAACTGAACTCAGTTTATATTATTGAACTTAGTTGGCATTTGTGTTTTCAATATTACATAATATGAATAAGTGCTTACATTGTATTTAATTGCTCTAACATTTCATTAACATTATTTGTATAACTATTTTTGCAATTTATAAATTACATATATATGCATACGTATATATATTCATGTATATGTGTTTACATATATAATCTCAGTTGCTTATAGCAGTCTCATAATATCAACAGTAATATAATTAATACATTATTGACCATTTTCAAATGAAAAACTGACATTAGGAAAGGATAAGTGGCTTCCCAGGATCACTAGGACAAGTTCAAAAAGTAGAATTTATGGTCCAGTAGTTTATAGACTACATGGAAAAATCAAAATGGAACTTCCAATGTTATATCCACATTTGTTCACAGGAGGGACACAATCTTTATAATCATGAAGGCGTGGGTTTTAGAAATCCAGCCCATCAGTGCTTCTTTCATTGATCTGTATCTATATGTGGCACTTACTTCATTACCAAATCATTTAGGAAGGAATATGGCTCCTTTTTCTTCCCTATTCAGACAATTAAAATAGATGAGATGTTTCTAAAAAGCATTACTAATAGTTGTAATCGGTCAGGCGCGGTGGCTCAAGCCTGTAATCCCAGCACTGTGGGAGGCCAAGGCGGGTGGATCATGAGGTCAAAAGATCGAGACAATCCCGGCCAACATAGTGAAACCCCATCTCTACTAAAAACACAAAAGTTATCTGGGTGTGGTGGCCCGCAGCTATAGTCCCAGCTACTCAGGAAGCTGAGGCAAGAGAATTGCTGGAACCCAAACCCAAGAGGCGGAGGTTGCAGTGAGCCAAGGTGGCGCCACTGCACTCCAGCCTGGTGACACAGCGAGGCTCCATCTCAAAAAAAAAAAAAAAAAAGGTAAATAAAATAATAGTAGTAATCAAAAAAGAGCAGCAATATTATGGACAACTAATGTTATCAGAAAACTCAAGATGGATTAAGTCATATCTCAGATATTACCTTTAATCATTTCAAAACCCTTCTAGTTAACAATTGTTATCATCATTTATTATTATTATTATTATTGAGAAAAATGTAGCTTCAGAAAGTTGGTGTAATATGACTATAGTCATATAGAAAATTAATAATGAAGCTGGAATGAGTCATTCTACTTCATCTCCCACATGCCTTTCTCTTATCACAAAACTAACAAAATTTTTCATCATGAATAAAATACAATTAGAAAGTATCTGGGTTTCCCATTCCCACCCTCCCCCGGAAGATACAATTTATGAAAACTGTACTAGCTGAAAACCACAAACCATATATTTTCTGATTCTATTTAAAAATGTATGAAGAAAAATTACTTCCCTTTCAAAGGAAATGCTGCAAAATATAAGCAGAGGCAGTTCTCCTACAGTGTGAGATTTCATAAAGCAAATAGGATAATTGGAATATGATTAATAAGAAAACATTATTTGCATTACACAGATGATTACTAGTTCCACTACAATCAAGATCTGAATCCATGAAAGATGGAACTAATAATTTAGTTTTTATATGAGGAAAACAGGAACACAGAGGTATTTTTGATGTTATTGTTCTGTTAGTATATTAATGTTCCATTTTCTTTTTCTCTTTTTCTTCTTTATAACTTGAATGTAGTGTCATTTTTGTTTCACTTTTGGTGATTGTGCACAATGCAATAATCAAAATTACAAGGTCAGGTAAAAGAGGATGAAAGAGACTATGACCATCTGGAAGACTGAAGGACAAAGGAAAGAACTTTATTTATTTATTGGATACATTTTGCTTAATCAAATTATTATTTTTGCATACCACACCAAATACAGTTAAAGATATGATGGATGTCTGTTATTTAGAATCTGAAACTCCCTAAGCAATATCCATTTATGCTCCTGCAAAATGTATTTTTCTCATGCAACTTTGCCTACAAATGCAATGATCATGTTATGAAAAAAAAAAACAACAACAACTTCACTTAAAAATGAAAGTTGCTTAATGTGCAGGCTTATGCATGATTCATTTCTCTTGATGCTGCTTTTTAAAATTTTCCATTAACATGTTACTTTAAAATCAAATAAAATATAAAATATAAAAAAGTCTAGACGGGCTGAGGTGGGTGGATCACCTGAGGTTAGGAGTTCGACCAACATGGTGAAATCCCATCTCTACTAAAAATACAAAAATGATCCAAGCGTGGTGGCACATGCCTCTAATCCCAGCTACTTGGGAAACTGAGTCAGGAGAATCCCTTTAACCCACGAGGTGGAGGTTGCAGTCATGCAGTCAGCTGAGATAGTGCCATTGCACTCCAGCCTCGGCAACAAGAGTGAATATCTGTCTCAAAAAAAAAAAAAAAAAATATATATATATATATATATATATAGAGAGAGAGAGAGAGAGAGAGATGGAAAACTCAATTTTGATTTTATGAATCTCATGCAGGCTTTTAGTGTGTTATACAATATCCCTATTAGCCCCTTCTATAAGCTTTATTCTTCTTGACTTTTTAATAACTTTAAGAAAGTTTTAGACTAAATTTTAGGCTTAGACTAAGTTTCCAGAATTTCTCCCTAAATCCCTGATGCCATATTTACCTATCATACACACACACACACGCACAGGGTGGAGACATAACTTCTGTATTAATCAGGGTTTTCCACAGCAAACAAACAAAAAACAAACAGGATCCGTAAATGTGTAGAAAGATTTATTGTGAGGATGTCTCAAATGATTATAGAGGCTGACAAGTCTCCAGGTCTGTTGCCCTCAAACTGGAGGCACAGCAGAGATGATGATGTGGTTCCAGTCTGAGTCTGCAGGCCTGAGAACCTGCATAGCTGATGATGTCACTCCAGACTGAAGGCTGGAAGGCTTGAGACCTAGCAGGAGCTAATGTTTTAATATAAATCCGAGGGCACGAAAAACTTAACGTTCTAGCTCAAATGTAGCCAGGTCGGAGGAGTTCCTGCTTACTTGAAGATAGTCAGTCTTTCTTTTTTTTTTCCTATTCAGGCCATCAAATAGTTGGATGAGGTCTACTCATATTAGGGAAGTCAATCTCCTTTACTCAGTCTCCTGAAACACTGTCACAGACACACCCAGAATAATGTTTTACTGAATGTCTGGGCACTGACATTCTCACACTGCTATAAAGATACTGCCTGAGGCTGGGCATGGGGCTCACACCTGTAATCCCAGCACATTAGGAGGCCAAGGTGGGTGGATCACCTGACATCAGGAGTTCTAGACCAGTCTGACCAATATGGTGAAACATCATCTCTACCAGAAATACAAAAATTAGCCAGGCATGGTGGCGTGCAACTGTAGTCCCAGCTACTCAGGAGGATGAGACAGAAGAATTGCTTGAACCCAGGAGATGGAGGTTGCAGTGAGCTGAGATCACGCCACTGTGCTCCAAGCTAGGCAACAGAGCGAGACTCTGTCTCAACAACAACAATAACAACAACAACAACAACAAAATACTGCCTGAGACTGGGTAATTTATAAAGAAAATATGTTTAATTGACTCATAGCTCCACATGAATGGGGAGACCTCAGAAGACTTAAAATCATGGTAGAAGTGAAAGGAGAAATAAGCACATTTTACATGGCGACAGGAGAAAGAGAGCAAGAAGGGGCAAGTGACAGACACTTATCAAACAACCAGATCTCATGAGCACTCACTGGTTATCACAAGAATAGCATGAGGGAAACAAACCCCATGATCCAGTCACCTCTCACCAGGTCACTCCCCCAACATGTGGGGATTACAATTTGAAGTAAGATTTGGGTGAGGACATAAAGTCAAACCATATCACCAGGGCTAATTCAACACGTATAATTAACCATGACATCTTCCTTAAAATATTTATTTTAAAAGTATTCTTTTAGACTGTTATCTTGGAGAGAAAAATTCACTCTGTTGACACTTTGTCGTCATCAATGACCCACTCTACTCTTATCTCCAGTAACTTATTTGATAGTGTGGTTTGGACAGATACTCTGAATTTGAATCTAGCCTTCACTAGGTAACAATTGACACCTTGCTTAACCTCTGTAATTTCAGTTGCTTGTCTGTAAAATGGGATATTATATCAACCCCATAAACTGCTGTGAGGATTGCAGCCTTGTACTCTCCCCAACCACTACCATGGCACATAGAAACACTTACTCAATTTCTTCATTCTATCTTTCTTAATCATTTTCCTGGAACTTGTTGGTCTATGTTTTAATGATTTATTGATGTATAACAAATCACTTGAAAACACAAATGTTTAACTCAACAATAGTATATCATTTCTCATGACTATGAATCTAGCTAAGGTTCACTTGTGCAGTTCGGCTCTGTGCGATGTTAATTCAAGTCACTTATGCAGCTGTTTTCAGATGGGGGTTCAGTTGGGGATTGGAATGTACAAGGCCACCTCACTGATCTACTTGTGAGTTGGTACTGGTTGGATTTGAGATCTGTCTATTATGCTCCATGCGGCCATTCTTCCTCCAGAAGTCTAGACCTGGTTCCAGTTTAAAGCATGGCAGCTGGATTCCCAGAGAGCCAAGGTGAAACTGTCAGGTCTTTCAAAGCTCCTCCTGGCACTGGCACAGCCTCACTTTCACCTCATGCTGTTGTTAAAAGTAAAGTGCATGACTACTTTCGATACAAAGGTAAATACACCCCATTTTATGATGGGAAGATTGGCATGCACCTATGGGGAAAAGACATTTTTTATAGCCATATTTAAAGGCGTTCTTCCATACCATCTTACGTACTTGCCTTAGTTTACCGGGCCACCTTAATGAAGTACCACAAATGGGTGGCTTATGAACAGAAATTTATTGTTCAGTTCTGAAGACTCAGTCTAAGATCAAGTTGTTAGTAGGACTGGTTTCTTCTCGGGGTTGTGAGAGAAAACCTACTCTTGCTTCTTGCCTAGCTCCTGGTGATTTTCTGGAAGTCTTTGATGTTCCTTGGCTTGCAGAAACATCCTCTGATTCTGCCTTCATCTTCACCTGGCATTCTTTCTGCTTGTGGGTCTATCTTCAAAGTTCTACCTTTTAAAAGTGCACCAGACATACTGGATTGGGGCTTTTGGAATAACCTTTTTTAAACTGGATTATCTCTATAAAGACCCTATTTCCAAATGAGGTCACTTTCTGAGGCAATGAGGCTTAATATTTTAACAAGAATTTTAGGGATATACAATTCAACCCATAGCAATATTGTAATTTACTTAGTCTGTTACAGTCTAGGTCTGCCATTTTTTGCCAATTGTCTTTCACCATAATGGTCTATGGTAGCACAGGCCTTTATATTTTTATTTGTTTATTATGTATCTCATGTTCTTAGCATAGTACTTGACGTTAAGCAAGCATTCAATATATATTTACTGAAAGATGTTATTAAAATGTTAGCATATTGTCTGGTACATGAAAATTGCTAACAAATATTAGCTCTTATTAATAGAATAAACATATTGATCCTAAGAAGACATCTTTGAATATTATTTTTGAAAACATTCAGGGGGCCGGGCACGGTGGCTCAAGCCTGTAATCCCATCACTTTGGGAGGCCGAGACGGGCGGATCACGAGGTCAGGAGATCGAGACCATCCTGGCAAACCTGGTGAAACCCTGTCTTTACTAAAAAATCCAAAAAACTAGCCGGGCGCGGTGGCGGGCGCCTGTAGTCCCAGCTACTCAGGAGCCTGAGGCAGGAGAATGACGTAAACCCCGGAGGCGGAGGTGCAGTGAGCTGAGATGCGGCCACTGCACTCTAGCCTAGGTGACAGAGCGAGACTCCATCTCAAAAAAAAAAAAAAAAAAAAAAAACATTCATTATTACTGTGAAATTACTAAACATGCCAGAATGTGGAAATCTTCGTGAATGCATTGCTTCAAAGTAGGTTCATTATTCTAAAGATTAAGTTATAGCGTAACAAATTTTAGACAATTATCTTCAGACTTTTTTTTGTCACCTAGATTGATCACTCACTGATTCACCAAACACAATTCAGAATATCTTTGGCTATTTCTGGTAATAAAATCTGTCCATAGACTATAGAATGGCAATATTCCCACAAAGTAATATGTCTTATAAATAATTTCAACAGATCAATTTGTTACATACCTTTATTCTACCTGTTTATATTAGAGAATGCAGCCATTATGGGAGAAAATAGAACTATGGGTCACTAACAGAGTTTGAAATTCCTTGTGTGTATCTTAGACCTTTTATCTTTCTTTCTCTCATAGGGATAATTGCAATTGAAATGTTCTAGACTTGCTATGCCCAGAATTAAAGCCAAGAAGAAATTCTGACTTTGTGTTCTCATACAGAAAAGCCATCAAAAGATCAGTAGTCAAAAGTGAGGTACCTTCATTTTAATAACATCTAGGTCAATGGCCAAAAAGTAATAGTAAAAGTAAAATTCCTCCGGATTAATTAACACCATATGGTACCATTCAGAACCCTAAATGCTGGTGATACATTTTCAATTTTGATTAATGTTGCTGTGTGTGAAAAATAAGAAGCAATTCACTCATTAGCCATTGAGTCCAAGAAGATCTTCATCTGATCTGCCTCCAATCCAGGCAAGGTCCCCAGAGATTGCCAAGTCTTAGAGGTATGCAGAATAAATTAAAGTTAAAATATTGTCCAAAAGAGACCATATGTGTGAGCAGACTGCGTTTGCCTTGACAGGGAATTGTAAGTGTTAAGACAAATCATGTCCAATTTGTCAGAAAATTGACTCAGGACTGGAAGGAAGATAATAATTTTAGCACAGGGAGCTAGGAAGCTTAAGACATATTCTCCTGAAAATAATGAATATGAGAGTGGTGACCAAAACACCCTTAATCATTCTGTTTTTCTTCTGAAAGGGAGGTCAAAACCCTTAAATGTGGGACTGTGAGTATTTTTGAGTCTTCTCAAAATATAGCATTTAAATGCATATAGCACTTAAAAACTTATATAAAGCCTAATATTAATTCTCAACTGGCTCACATTCTAAAATCTCAATGAAGAATATTATCAGCAAACAAAAACAGTATTCTGGATTAGAAAAGTGCTCATATTTATTTATCTGCTATTTTCTTCCTAGTAATAAATAAAGCAGAAATCTTCATTTCGATTGTCAAAGAGTTTACAGACTTGTTTGGACAGATAAATAAAATACAAAATGTTAAAATATAGAACATGTAGAATGTGATTTTTGCTAGGGAGAAATAGGGCCGGCAATGAGATAAGGGTTACTAGTAACTTCACATAGGTTGGTTGGGAAAGACTTCAGTGAGAAGGCAAAAAGATGACTATATGAGTTATGCGATTTCTGGAAGAGATTGTTCCGGAAAGAGAGATCAGCAAGGAAATAAGTGGTTGCTATAATCCGGGAGAGAGAAGCTTATCATTTATGGAAGGGTGGTAGCAACAGAAGTATTGATACACGGTTCAAATGTAAAGCCACAAGATTTATATAGATGGAATATGTGTAAGATTTGAAAGAGGAGAGTCAAGTATAAACCAAATTTTGGCCTAAAGTTTAATCATTAATTGAGATAAGAAGAAATGGCAGAACCAGTGCATGAAGAAATGGTTAGAAAGTTAATTGTCGATGTTAGGATCCAAGTGTCTATTAGACATTCACATGGAAAAAAAATGTAGTAAGCAGTTGGAAGTATGAACTTGGAACTCAGGTGAGAGTTCTGGGATAGACCAATTATAGGTAGGTAGGAGGTAGATATGTAGGTAGGTAGGTAGATAGAAAGAGAGAGAGAGAGAGAGACAGACAGACAGAGATACGTAGAGACAGAGACTGACTGACAGATGATATTAAAGCCATGAAACTGGATGTCATTACCATTGCAAATATTTAGAATTTATAACAGACATATTGAAGCATCAATCCCTGAGTAAGTAATGGCCAGCAATTTACAAGTAAAAGTAAGAATGTGAAGTCCTGGACAGCCAATGAAGACCTAGAATTCTGCTACGTCAAATACTTCTGATGGAACAAATAACATGACTACTAAAAACTGATCAACAGCATTAGTAGGTGACCTTAAATATAACAGTTTTAGAAGAATGGTAAGAGTAAAGGCCTGTTTAGAGCTATTTCAAAGGATATGGGAGATGGTAAATTTGAAACATCAGTATGATTCAAATCTCATAAATTCAAACATTTATGAGAAGTTTTTCCACAAAAGGAAGAAGAGAAATGAGGCCATAGCTGGACTGGTGAGTAGGTACAAAAAAATGTATTTCTTAAGATGAGAGAAAAGACAGTATGTTTGAATATTAACAGCCTAGCAGGGGGATAATTCATAATATAGGTGAAAGAGGTGAATTACTGGAATTATACATTTGTGTTTATTAGATAGGGTAGTCTTCTGTGAGAATGGGTAGAATTAATAATCTATAGTCATAGACTGTGAAGGAGAGTGCCTGGGTACAGATGAAAGTTATGGGATAAATAGGATGGTGGAAGCCTGTAGGTGTTCTCTTTTGATTTTTACAATTTTGTTAATGACCTAAAACAAGCTCATCACCTATGAGTGAGAATGGGAGAAGAGGTATTATATATTTAAGGAGAACTGAAAGGTAAAATATATGTCTAAAAGAATTGAACAGATAAAAGAATTTGGAAATGGAATATTATTGCTTGACAGCAATAAGTACCAAGATCAGGGGTCATAAATACAAAATGAGACTAGTTTTATGTTCTTGTGTTTTCTTCAACCTTGTTGGACTGATGGGTTAGGACACAAAGTAGGTGATAGAATTAACCAAGATGATTATTTTAGCAAGCAAGAAAAACAAGAGAGTTATGCTATAATAGCTGTGCTATAATAGTTATGATATAATAGTTATGCTATAATAGCTCTGAGTGTTTATAAAAAGAATATGTAATGAACAATCTTTAGATTTTCAAAGTATCTACTTAAGCTTCTGTTTTCTTCAGAATAACTTAACATTGATCTGATTATCTGGCTCCTCTAGGTCAAGATACAATACATCTAACTGTTTCTCTGAAATAGGTATGCCTACAAATTTATTCCCAAGGTTACCTGTACTAGAATGGGTTCCAATAGACATTCATCTTTGGAAGTAAATGTGAGAGTACTCTAATAATTCAGTAACGATTCAGAATATTACTATGTTAAATGCCATTGTCTGAAAATTCATGCAAAGAATAATCAACATTCCTTGAGAAGACAAATATTAAAAGACTCCATCTCAGCTGTTCATTTTTTAGAAGTTACCTAGGCTCGTGTCTTAGAGGTAATATGAGCCTCATTCTCATATGCCTCTTATTTCTAGATAAATCTATGTGACACAATCTAATTCCTGATAATTTAGTGGAGCTTCCCACAAGCAACATAGATAGGCAGTACCATCCTTATTTGCTATCGGCACAATCGGCCTTGAAGATAAATGGTTTCATTCCAATAAAATATGTAAAAATGTGTAGTCATAAAATATATTAGCTACAAGCCTCCAGTAAAGGCTAGATGTTATAGAAGGTTTAGAATGACCACATTTAACAAAATCAAGACTGCAATCCAAAGAGAATCATAGTGGGGAATTAAGTTCAAGCCATCTGAAGACAGTATTTTCAAATACATGAGAGATCTGTTGTTACAGTGTGAGATACTCAGTGATCCCTTCGGGGCACCCTGTGGATGAAACGCGTCCTGGTTCTACTGTAGTGTGACTAACTTATTTCCAGCGCTGTGCCATTTTCTGGTCATTTTAAATTACAACTTAGATTAAGTAGAAAGTAAAAATGAGAAAAATAAATCCAAACAAATAAATGTTCAAAGGCAAAGCAGATATTGATGAAACTAAAACTATAAAATATATATCAAGAGAAGAAAATTAAAGAAAGAGAGAACAGTACTAGAGTTTGGTCTAGCTTTCTTTGTGAAGAGATCCCTTTTTGGAGAGTTGGAATCCTCGTAGTTAGCCACTCAATATGGATGAGGACCATATGATACACTCATGTCATTATCGTTCACTTTCGTTCAGACACTTAAGATTAAAAGCCAGCCATAGAAGAATCTTCAAACTCTGTAAGTAGAGAACAAATGTTCAAGCTTGTCCAACCCACCTTATTTCGTTGTTGTCCTGTTTTCATTTGTTTTAGGCTTTTATCAGCTTGAAGCCATAGTTTTTATTTTCTGTCTCTAGTGATAAGCAGAAAAGAGGGACTAGGAAGGGGCTTTACTCGTCCAACTAGAAACAGAAGCTAGGGATCCATGACTGTATTCTCCCCATTGGACACCTATTGTAGACTAAAATTGGATAGATAACTTGAAAACCATGGATTAAACTACTTCCTGCTTTGTACTCAGGAACCGTATACCATCAAATCTGTAGGGAACACCGACAGCTGTTAGAGAATGTCAGGACTTGAAGGATAATCAGTAATTATCCATCCAATACCTACTTTACAGAAGAAGAAACTGAGGCTCAGAGAACTGAATTACCTTAAGGTCATATAATTAATTTGGATGAGAACCAGAGTCACACCACAGCTTACTCCATTAAGTCAAAATAATCACGTTCTTTTCTTGTTAATATTTTAAGCTAATGGAAAGTATCAGTTTTACTCTAAAATACCCTATAAAAAGGCTATCAGATATGGAAGTAAAGACAGGGATAGTCATTGCAATTAGAAACAGATGAAATGTCCAATAATAAGTGATTGATCTGATAAAACATTCTCCAGCGAACTAGTGGAACACTAAAAAGTCATTAAGAATCATATTGCAGATTAATATTTAATCATTCGAGATTATTGCTAAGGGAAAAAACGATACATTCAGATTACAGCATAGTAAATACAATATACTAATAATCTGTTTTATAAATTGGTAGATAACTGGAGTGATGTATACCAAATTGTAAATAGTGTATTTACCGGATCACCTCATCCCCTTTTTATGCCATTTTATTTCCTCCTATATTTTTCATAATAAGCATGATTACTTAAGTTTCCAGAAACACAATATTTTTGAATCTTCATTTTTTGAAATGAAATTATGAAAAACACTGTAATTATTTCTTTTTTTCTTCTAACTATAAGAGATATTTGTAATTCTTTGTTGGCCACCTCTTAAATCAGATGTATGTGTTTCTGTGTGGGGGGTGTGTGTGTGTGTGTGTGTGTGTGTATGTTTTAATTAGAAAACATGAAAGCAGTCATTTCCTCTTTTGGCTTTCTACTGAAAACTTCTACTGATCAGGCAACGGGAGAGTAAAACACATTTGCAAGATCAGAAATTAACTTTTTAAAAGTGAGATTCAATCCCTATGCATGCATAAATGTTAAAAAGTGATAATGGAAACAAATGACTTACTTCTTGTTATGTAGATATCTAATTTTGGAAATCCTACATTCATCACATATGGTTCACCTGCATTAGGAGAAATTGTCAAAGAAAAACCTAATATATAAAAAAATGACCTAAATTGTCCAAGAATAAACTAAATTAAAAAATATATATACAAATAGAATATTTCGATTCTCAATAATACTGTGGAAAATAACAGGTGTAAAGAAAAATCAGCAACAACAAAATGCAATTCTTATTGCATTAAAGAAATACAGTGCTGAACTATAATGAGAAATGAATTGGTGAGAAAAAAAATGCATCTCTCTCAGATCCCATTCCATTTCCATGAAATATAAAGAGTGACTGCATTTAACTGAATGCCCCATGAGCTATGAAAATCATTTGAATGGGAAATGTGTACACATAAAATTTACTCAGCATTTATGTAAGCCTTCATGTCCCTAAATTGTAATTAGCATGTATTTTCAAAAGATGCAAATACAAATTTATGCTCTATAGAATATATGAAGTAAAATTTAAACTAAAAAATCTACATAGGTAAAAAATATTTTATACTTTCTTACAAAATAATATATATTAACTGCAGATATTCAGCAAGCCACATGGCCCCCTAAAATGTCAATTTTAATGAGGACACAAATATTTCCCTCATAAACATTTATAGTCTTGCAACTATTCGATTCTGGTTGTCATATTTCTTCATTTGACAAATATTCATTGTGTTTTTATTATATGCCAGATATTCTTCTAAGCACTGGGAAATAAATGTGACCGACACAATTTTTGCCCTCCTGGTATTTTATTCTATTAAAAGGCAAACACTTTTAAGTAAATAGTTAATATGCCTTATCTATATGAATATAATAAAGAGCATACATGTTTTATCCAACAACAATTTTTCATAGTATATAGATAAAAAACAATAACACAGATATGACACATGATTATTTACTCAGAGAATTTTTAATTGTAGTTCTAATTGTGTGTTTCTTGGGACATTCTTCGGAATATATAAAAACTCAAATACACACCAGAGATTAGTACATGATTTTATAATGGGCATGGCCTTCAGCATTAAATTAACATGTTAAAAGCAACTGCTGCTGGGAAGTCATTGAATGGTATACATAAAATATTCATAATGTTGCAGAAACAAAGAGGCCCTTTTCTGATCTTTCTCTAATAGAGAACACAATCCTTGACAAAAATAAGTAAATAAAAATGTCCAAACCTGTTTCTAAAATAGTCTAACATTTTGCATTTCTCCCAGAAATGTGTGAGAATATCAATTGATCCACTTACTCTCAAAATATGTGATTGTTATTGTTGATGGGTTTCCAGTTATGCCTTTGTCATTTCCCAGATTACCGTGATAGACATATTTTCTAGCGTCTATTGGCGATTTCTGTAGATTTTGTTGTGGAGTTTCTGGATTCTTTGCTCATTTTGAATCTTATTATCATTTATTTGTAGAAGTTATGTAAAATGCTAGACACCAGTTCTCACTAAGATATATATGTTTTACAAGTATTTTCTCTAGATCTGTAATATTTCTGTTATTTTGCTTAATGGAATCATTTTCTGAGAAAATATTTTTAAATTTTTAAAAAATTTTTGATCAAGTCTAATTTGTCAGGTTTTTTGTTATTGCTTTTTATTTCTAGTCTAGGCTATTTTTGCATATTTCCAAATCACACAGAAATTCTGATGTTCTCCTGTAAAAACCTTATGGTTTTAGCTTTTATGTTAAGGTCTATGGTGTGTCTTGAATTATGTTTTGTATATATTATAAGGTAAAGATCATCAAGTTATAGTATCTATTTATCCCACCACTTGTCAAAAAGACAAAGACTGAAACAAATTGAATAATATTGAAAGCTTTGTAGAAAATTAAAGGACTGAATGAGTGTGGCTCTGATGCTGGTCTGTTCATTTTGTTCCACTGATCTATGTAACGATTGTTATGTCACTATCACACTTCATGATCAGATAGCTTTACAACAACTCTCAAAGACATGCAGTATAAGATTTCCAACTTTGTTCTAGATACTTTGCATTTTCATATGGATTTTCAAAGTCATAATGCCAATTTTTCAAAAATCCTGCCAGAATTATATTTGTCAATGCATTTAATCAGCAAGTCAATTTGTGGAGTATTGATATATTAATCATATTAAAACGTCTAATCCATGAAGTTGTATATTACTCAAGCAATTTTAATGTGTCAACATTCTACAAGAATATTAATTTAAATGACTGTTTCTTAATGGCATCAATTATTTCTTGCCAGCATATTTGTAGTAGTTCCCTCCATACATTTTAAGACAAGGGCAATTAAAAATGTGGACTGAATCTGCCCTCAAACTTGTTTTGCATGGTCTACTAGGTGCCCTCTCCAATCTGTTGTAGGCCGCACTGTTCTAAAATTTCTTACAACCATTTGCTCCACACACATATGCTATTGCCATTGAAGGCATGAAAATTTGAGACTCTGTGTTTCAGTTTCCCAGAAGAATTCATTATTCTGTAAAATAATTACATAGTTTCTGCTCCCTTGCCATTCCTGCTTATAGTGGTATTCCACACTTCTCAAACTTGTAAAATACTACACATCTTTAAAGGTGAAACCAAGAAATTTTTTGTGTAGCCTATCGTAAACAGCTCAAAGTTAATTGCAAATGTTCTTTATTATGTAAGTCTTTTTTTAATCTGGAATTTATGACATGGCATACTTTATATTATATATGTTTACATGTTGATAATTATTTTTATTAAAATTTAGTATGCAAGAAATACGTTTTTATTTTATCACAGGATACAATAATATATTTAAAATATGTGCAAAGACAAACAGAAACATATAATGAATGCTCTACACCAGTAGTTCTAAACCAGAATTGATTTTTATCCACAGAACAAAATGTTTGGCAACATTTTTGATTGTCATAACTGGGGGTAAGGGGAAGGTTTGCTACTGGCATCTAGTGGACACAAGCCAGGCAAACTGATAAACATGGAAATGATCTACAATGCATGGGACAGCTCCACACAGCAAAGAATCCTGTGCCAAATACCAGTAGTGCAGGTGCTGAGAAACTCTACTCTATACTCACCATTCAACTGTATGAGATGTTAACATTTCAACACATTTGCTCCAAATCTCCTCTCCTTTAAATAAGAAAAATATTATAAATATATTCGAAGGATTTCTTTAGTCCTGATGTCAATCTTCTCCTTCTCACCTTATAGATAACCTCTAATCTAAAATTGATGTGCAGGTAACATTGCATATTTGTATATTTTATTTCATATGTATAAAACACTATGCTTTGTTGTGTATTCATTATTCTTTTTTTTTTTTTTTTTTTTTGGAGGCGGAGTCTCGCTCTGTCCCCCAGGCTGGAGTGCAGTGGCGCGATCTCGGCTCACTGCAAACTTCGCCTCCCGGGTTCACGCCATTCTCCTGCCTCAGTCTCCCGAGTAGCTGGGACTACAGGCAACTGCCACCACGTCCGGCTAATTTTTTTGTATTTTTAGTAGAGATAGCTTTCGCCGTGTTAGCCAGGATGGTCTCGATCTCCTGACCTCGTGATCCACCCACCTTGGCCTCCCGAAGTGCTGGGATTACAGGCTTGAGCCACCGTGCCCGGCTGTGTATTCATTATTCTTACGCATCAGATAGAAAGCTGTCGAATATCCTACAATTTCTTTCTTTCACTCAACATGTTTTTAATATTATCAATTTTGATATTCATATGTCTGAGTCACTGGTTATAACACCTGTATAACCATTATATGTCTTTTGCCCTTATTTATTATCCATTAGTATATAAGTAGATATTCTGTTGTTTTAAATTGTTCTCCTTGACAAACAGGGCTGTGATAAACTTTATTATACATTTCTCTCTGTGTGGTATACTGGTTTGAATAGTGTCCCCCCAAATTCATGTTCGTACAGAATGTTAGAACATGACTTTGTTTGGAAATAAGGGTGTTGCAGATATACCAAGTTAAGAAGAGGGCATAATGGATTAGGGTGGACCCTAATCTAATGACTGTGTCCTTGTAAGAAGAGAGGGAAATTAGACACAGAGCACACACAGAGGAGGACACCACGTGAAGACAAAGCCAGACTGGAGTGATTGTCTGCAAACCAAGGAACGCCACCAATTGCTCATACCCACCAGAGGTGGAAGAGAGGCATGAAACAGACTTTCCCTTAGAATTCCACAAAGAACTATCTTTAATTTCAGATTTTTGGCCTCCAGAATTTTGAAACAATACATTTCTACTGCTTTAATCCACCCAGTTTGTTTTAATTTATTACGGCAACCCTCAGAAGTTAATACATGTAGATATGTGGTACATTCTCTTAGTAATTAAATCAAAAAGTAGAAGAGCTGGGTTATACGGCATGTGCTTCCACAAATTATTAACTTATAAGACTTTCTCCACATAATACCCTACCGTGTTATCATCATTGTTTACATTTTGTAGATATAAGTATTTTATTGTCTGTATTAACCTTTCTATGATTATTAGTAAATTTGTATACTTTTTCATAATTTTTATTCACTTAATTCTATTATTATGTGAAGTATCTAATAAATGCTTTAACTGTTTTGTGTGTATGTGTGTGAGAGAAGGGATGTTTGTTTTCAAAAACAACATGTAGCATGGTGTAATGCTTCGTGGACACTAAATCTTTGTCTAATATACATTGCAAATACCTTCTCTGAGCCTATGATTTATATTTTAAATTTGTGTACATTCATTTTGGTAGGAGTTATTTATTTTATTTACCAGAGTCTAATTTTTATGACTTGTTCTCAGTTTCTGTGAAATAATTCATTCCACTATTACCCAAAATCTATTGTCCTACATGTTATTCTGAAAGTCTGATAATTTGATTTTAATATTTATACTTTTAATATAAGTGAAATTTACTTTGGTCCATAATATGATGTAGAGAACTATGTTCCCATAAAGAAATTCAATGTTTCTTTCATCATTTAGTGAGCAATGTATTTTCTCCACATTTGATTGTAACATGACCTCTTGCCTATAAATAATATTTTAAGGCTCTATTTCTGGGTTTTCTTTCCTATTCCAATGACCCATTTGTCTAATACTCTCCCTATATAATGTGGTCTTAATTAACATACTTTTAAAAGACTTTTGATATATGAGATGATCAATTGCCCAACTGTGTTCTTCTTATTCTTAGCCCTTTACCCTTCAATAGGAATTTTAGGATCAACTTGCCAAGATGCAAAATAAACCCTAGAGGAATTTAAATTTAAATGACATTGTCTTCACAATTTACTTGTAGTGTTATCTGGTATTATCTGACATTTTTATGGTACTGGGTCTTGTTATTCAGGACACTGGCTACCTTATCTTTGTCTTTTTTTTTTTTTTTTTGAGGCAGAGTCTCCCTCTGTTGCCCAGGCTGGAGTGCAGTGGCATGATCTCAGCTCACTGCAACCCCTGCCTCACAGGTTCAAGTGATTCTCCTGCCTCGTTCACCCGAGTAGTTGGGATCACAGGCGCGTGCCACCACACCTGGCTAATTTTTTGTATTTTTAGTAGAGACGGCATTTCACCATGTTGGCCAAGGTGGTCCCGAACTCCTGACCTCATCATACACCTGTCTCGGCCTCCCAAAGTGCTGATATTACAGATGTGAGACACTGCACCCGGCGTTCTTTGTCTTTAGTCTTAATTTAGGTGGAGAAAGATTTTAAATCTATATGTAAAATTCCAGTACTTTAAACAAAATTTACTATGTACCACCAGATAGTTGCTCTATTATGTGTTATAATTTATTCTATATTCCTTGTCTATTAATGGTGTATGAGAATGCCTTGATTTGAACACTGCTTTGCACCTTGCACCGGCATTCTTTTTTTTTGAGACGGAGTCTCGCTCTGTCGCCCAGGCTGGAGTGCACTGGCGATCTCAGCTCACTGCAAGCTCCGCCTCCCGGGTTCACGCCATTCTCCTGCCTCAGCCTCCGGAGTAGCTGGGACTACAGACACCCGCCACCGTGACTGGCTAATTTTTTGTATTTTTAGCAGAGACGGGGTTTCACAACGTTAGCCAGGATGGTCTCGATTGCCTGACCTTGTGATCTGACCGCCTCGGCCTCCCAAAGTGCTGGGATTACAGGCGTGAACCACCGCACCCTGCCTGCACCAGCATTCTTATTAATTCATCTCATTAGTTTTAATAATTTATACACATTCTTGGTTTTTATATACATTTTATATAAATTAAAACCTATTTCCTGAAAATAATTGATTATTTTTATCTCTTATTTTCCAATTGTCACACAAACTCTTTTATTGTTTAGGGGGTCCTGGTTAATATAGTAGTAAGTAGGTTGGTGCACATACTTGCTTTCTGCATAATTCTAATGGGACTCTTTATTTTTTTTAGACGGAGTCTCCCTCTGTCGCCAGGCTGGAGTGCAGTGGTGAGATCTCGGCTAACTGAAACCTCCACCTCCCTGGTTCAAGCGATTCTCCTGCCTCAGCCTCCCAAGTAGCTGGGATTACAGGCACACACCACCACACCCAGTTAATTTTTGTATTTTTAGTAGAGACAGGCTTTCACCATGTTGGCCACGATGGTCTGGATATCTTGACCTGGTGATCCGCCTCCCTCGGCCTCCTAAAGTGCTGGGATTACAGGTGTGAGCCACCACACCCGGCTGGCTTTTTAAAAAATATCATACTTTGGCATGCTATTTTTGAAGTCTCAGGTAAAGGCATTTCTTTTTATTTCCAGTTTGATCATTTTTTATGATGAGTTAATGAAGAATATTATCAACATTTTCCAAATAATGGTTGATCAATGGATAATTACATACTACGCAAACTATATCCAATAAGTTATAAATGCTGTTACTATCAAGTGACAGGTAGTGCTCCATTAAAAATAAAGTGTGTTTCTGAAATTTATTTACTTAATATTTTCTACAAGACACTTTGAATTTTTTCAAATGTGATATTAAATGTGTCAGCAATTTTAAACTTAATATCAGGCATAAAGTGTTTATAGGAGCTGCATGTGTTTCTAAATGTTTATGTACTTTCTTTATCAAAGTATTGTATAATCTTTTGAGCAGATACTCACTTTAATATCTATTTTATAGATATTAAAATAGTATCAATAGTAAATAGAGTTTAAATGTTTCAGGAAGGGCAAAATGGCTGAACTATCCTAAGATTTTGGTGGTATCCTGGAAACAAAGGGAATAGAAATACAGATGAGAGATAAAATAGTTTATGAAACCAAATTTAAGCTTTGTGGTGACGAATACTAGCAGAAAACTTTGAAGAAAGGAGAAAAAAAGACTGTACATAAGAAATCACCAACTATAGACACTATGATGTAAGATATGCAAGATATTGCGGAACAGAGTCAATGTTTAAAATAAATGCAGTAGTATTTCTGACAGCTCCCCGGGTTGATTGGGACAGTCTAGGTTATCCTGAGTAGAGCTAGTTTATTTATGTTATACAATTTGAATATCTTGAATGCTCCACAATCCAGCTTTATACGTTTCTAAGCATTGCCTAGAGTACCTCACTTTTCTTTTTAAACATTTGTAATTCCAGAAATCTGTATATGCAGCATGTTTCCATAAAACACAAATTCAATATGCTCAGATGATGATAAAATCAGAAGCACAATGGACCTGAGAATGAATGAAAGAACGGCAAATCCCACATTGCATGTAATGGTCACTCCCAAGTTTCACTCTTTACGTGGGCAAACTCCCCTTACAGTGTAAATTGTTCCCTCTCTGTCTGTGTGTCTTTCAGCTCTCTTAGTATCCCTCATCTCATTCATTTGTCTGGCTCTGGCATTCTGTCTCTGACTATGATCTCTCTATCTCGGTTTCTATCTCTTATTCACATAGAGGTAAGTGATAGAAATTGACTAGACATATGTGTTTTTGAAAAACATACCTAGCAATAACAGGATACATGTTTTAAAAGTTCTGTGTTGCCCAGGCTAATTAAAATTATTCAAATATTCAAAAATGGAAATGTTCATCATACAAATAGTGGAAATTTAAGTTTTATTTTCTTTAATTAAGAAATAAGTTGAAAAAACCCAAATCTCCTTTCTAGTTTAAATCATTTATATAGAAATTATCTCAACAGTAACAATTTAAACATATTTTCTCATTTGCCAAACCTTATTTCAACAATTAAATTTAAGCAATTTGCATATTAAATCATTATATGATAATTAAGCACTGGGTTAATGCTAAATAAACAATACACGACTTCTTGGAAACATAATTGTATTCACTATAGTAATTAGCAGTTAAAAGTAACAGATAATTGTTTTATGATGTTCTAAGATTAAAATCTAAGGAATACAGAACTACTCAAGAAATCATCCTCCTATTTTTGTGAATTTGAACTCCATGTTTGACATTTGTCTGCAGGAAGAGTTACTTGTTTTTTTCTATTAAAGATTTCAGCAAACTAACACAAGAACAGAAAACCAAACACCACATGTTCTCACTCATATGTGGGAGTTGAACAATGAGAACACATGGACACAGGGAGGGGAACATCACACGCTGGGGCCTGTTGTGAGGTGGGGAGCTAAGGGAGGGATAGCATTAGGAGAAATACCTAATGTAGATGATGGGTTGATGGGTGCAGCAAACCACCATGGCACGTGTATACCTATGTAACAAACCTGCACGTTCTGCATATGTATCCCAGAATTTAAATTATAATTTAAAAAAAGGAAAAAAAAAGATTTCCGAAGCTGATTTTGTATGTTAAAGTGGATATGACAGGCATAAAGACAAGAAGAAAGGGAGGAAGGGAAAGAGAAGGAAGGAAGCAAAGGAAGGGAAGGAAGGGAGGGAAGGAGGGAAGGTGAGAAAGGAGGGAGGGAGGGAGGGAAGAAGGGAGGAAGGGTGGGGAAGGCAGTGTTTCAAAAGTATGACCTGTACCTGGAACTTCTTCCTGATTTATCTAATCCAATCTACACAACGCCACTGGGTATTGATTGTGATTATTCTCTTTCGAAAATAAAGATACATAATTTACATTAGATTAAATAACTTGACCGGGTTCACAAAGCTAAAGCTGACATTTAAATTCCAGTCTAGGCAGGGTGTGGTGGCTCATGTCTGTAATCCCAGCACTTTGCGAGGCCAAGGTGGGCGGATCACGAGGTCAGAAGATTGAGACCATCCTGGCTAATATGGTGAAACCCCATCTCTACGAAAAATACAAAAAAATTAGCCAGGTGTGGTGGTGCGCGCCTGTAATCCCAGCTTTTGGGAGGCTGAGGCAGGAGAATTGCTTGAACCCAGGAGGTGGAGGTTGCAGTGAGCCTAGATTAAGCCACTGCACTCCAGTCTGGATGACAAAGCAAGACTCTGTCTCTAAATAAATAAATAACAACATGTTGGTTTCCAACTTTCTAGCTTTTCTCCTCTGTAAAGCATTTGGCCATTTGGACAATCAGGCAAGGCAACAGGTTTGTTTTACAGAAGGCAGTCATTCATCTGATAAGACCTGCCCTGGGATATAATCTTGCCATGGAAGGTGTTAATAAGCAGAACAAGGGAGGCCACTGGTAGTTGGAGTGTAAAATATTTAGCATGCAGCTATCTCATATTTCACTCAGGAACAATTGCAGGTATAAAAGAACACTAACCTTGGGTAGTGGGGAGCATGTTGGTGGAGGATAAAAGTGGGGTGGCAATGGAAATGGATGCTGTGTCGGACACTTTTTAACAGTATTTATTAAGCAAAAACTATGAAACCAGCACTGTGGTGGGCCTTGAAAGTGTTCCCTCATCTAATCATGTGAAACTTTTTTTAACCATTTGATGAAGGAAAATCAGCAAACTGTGACTCACATCAATTAAATAATTATTTCAAGGACCCACTACTGCCAAGACATACAAATTCAACCCTCAATTGATTTCATTATAGAGACCATACATCAATAAATCTGTGGTGAAATATAATCTCAGTTGAAAGATCATAATTGTATGTATAGATTCGTATGTGTATTTATACATACAAACACATATCTATTTAACATTAAAACAGTTATTTATCTTATATCTTTGTTTTTAATCCAAACTCGTTTTCCTATAATTTTAATATATTTTAATAACTTCATAAGCATTTAGTCATTTCGTATTCCTGAAATAGTATTATGCCAAAGTCTATAGAATAGGCTCTACTTGAAGTGTCTTCTACTTTTTCATGATAAGATAGACTATAAAGATATTTGTGTTTTGAGTGAAAGAAAAAGAAATGAATGAAGAATTAATGATTAGGAGATTCAACCCCAACACCCTCTTTACCAAAACACGAACCAAAAGGGGAGTAAGAATTTTAGTCAGACACTCTTGAGAAAATAATACTTTGGTCATTGTCTAAGCAGAATTTATGGCTATTTGCAGTATTTAAACAAACAGTAAAGTGAAATAAATTCAGTTCATAGATTTACAAAAGGGATAAGTAGAACCATAAGAATGCACATATAAATACAGTTATAATATAAAAGCAAAATATAAGAATTTTTAAAATGGAGTAGAAATGAAAAATAAAAAATATCTAGTTCTTTGAAAGTAAATAATTGTATAAAATGGAAAAGGCAGGGAATTATCAAGGAATAATACTGAAATTTAGAACTCTGGAGATACAAATATAGAATAGGATACTAAGGACTAGGTTTTTATGGAATAATACTATGTACAGCTATAGGCTTTTAGAAAATGTTTATAGAATGAATACCTTCCATGCAGAATAAAACATAACTTACTAAAACTGAGTCAAAAAAATGATTCAAATTCCTAAGTGAGTCAATGACCATAGAGTAAAAATCATGCAAAACTTACCAAGAAAGAATGACCAAAATATTGTAGACTTAGAAAATTTTTGTGTGTTATTTTAAATTTATTTATTTTTGAGACAGAGTCTTGCTCTGTCACCTAGGCTGGAGTGCAGTGTTGCAATCTTGGCTCACTGCAACCTCTACCTCCCGGGTTCAAGTGATTCTCCTGCCTCAGTCTCCCAAGTGGCTGGGACTACAGGTGAGTGCCACCATGCCTGTCTAATTTTTTTGTAGTTTTAGTAGAGACGGGGTTTCACTGTGTTAGCCAGGATGGTTTCGATCTCCTGACCTCGTGATCCGCCTGTCTCAGCCTCCCAAAGTGTTGGGACTACAGGTGTGAGCCACCTTGCGTGGCCTGTTATTTTAAATTTTTGTTTAAAAAGTTTAATTGAGATGCTCTGTAAACTGTTTTCCAGAATTATAGAATATTGCATAATTTATTTGATGAAGCTCATTTACATTTGACAAAGAAACTATCAGAGGAAAAATATAAAATGATATCATTTATGGATATATATTTTTTAAAAACTAATGAACTATTGTAAGTTGATTTCAACAGGATTAATGAGAAAGAGCACAATGGAAATTCCATAAAAGTAAGGCTCTGCCTCAGTGATAACCCCTAAAAAACTGACCAAAAAACAGCCATCTTTTTAACATGAGAAAGCAAATGTCAAAATTTTAATTGCTAGGTAAACAAAACAGATGCCCTAATTAAAATTAGAAGCAAAATTATAAATTTGCTTTTGGGGCGTAATGTTTTATGAATGCAAGAAGGTAGTAAATAGATATCAGATAAGGAATAATCATTTTTAACATCTGCTGGTAAACATGCTTTTATGTAGATAATATTAAACGATTACTTAGTAAAATTATTTCATGTAAGTAAAATGTATTATGTAAACATAATCTAAGAATAACTTTAACAAAATTGTAAATTGATGATTGCAATTGACTGAGCATTCCCTCTGTATCATGCATTGTCTTAAGTATCTTGAATATATTATGTAATTAAATTGTCATTCTCATTTTTAGACTAAGAAAGAAAAACTCACAGACATTAAGTAACCTTCCTGGGGTTCCAGAGCTAGAAATTGGAAGAGCCAGGATTCAAATCCAGTTTTGTCTGACTCCAGTCTATTTTTTTTCCATTTTTTAATTGTGATAAAATACCCATTCACCATGTTATGACTTTCAAATGTATTAAAGTCTATTTTATTAACTATATTAATAAGCACCAGACAGCTGATTATTATATTGGTATTAGACAATTATATAAGGTTATTATACTTGAGCTAATTTGACAGTTATAGATGATCAGCCTTGGAAAAAAATGAATTGCAAAGACTTTTGAAAGAGATCTAAAATAAGAGATCACAAATAGGCCTTTTATGTTAGAGTAAAATTCAAGTTAAGACCTCACCTCAAAATATGTGGCAAAGCATAATCCTATGGATTAAAATATTGTATATAAAATAGTTCTTCCAAAAGATATCTTAAAAGTTGAATATTTTTCTGACTTCTAAATCCCTGAAATTTTAATAATTAACAGTATTGCAGAAAAAAATTGGTAATTTTTATCTCATGCAAATAAAATATCTGACTGTTCTAAGTCAATATCAACTACATTAACAGGCAAATATTATAAAGTTAATGTCATGAATACACAAAGAATTTACACAAAGGATTAAGATAATCTCTAATATCCAAAATAATTGGCTAGCAAATGTGACCTGAAAAGTGTGTTGTGAAATTAATCCAATAACTTAAGAACAGGATTGCTTTAGATAAAGAAAAAAAGGTGGAAGAAAACATAAGAAAGCTTCGCCCTCATAAAAAATAACTGGAAACTTTTATTCATGACATCTACATCTATGTCTATATCTGTTTTTCCTATAGAGCAGTGGTCCTCAACCTTTTTAGCACAAGAGACCGGCTTCATGGAAGACAGTTTTTCCATGGAATGGGGGGTAACTGGGGATGGTTTCTGGATGATTTAAGCACATTACATTTATTGTGCATTTTATTTCTATTATTATATTGTCATATACTATAAAATAATTATACAACTCACCACAGGTAGAATCAGTGGGAGCTCTGAATTTGTTTTCCTGGGACTAGATAGTTCCATCTGGGGTTGATGGGGGACAGTGACAGATCATCAGTTATTAGATTCTCATCAGCAGCCCACAACCTACATCCCTCAAAGGCACAGTTCACAACAGGGTTCACACACCTATGAGAATCTAATGCCACTGCTAATCTGACAGGAGGAGGTACAGGTGGTACTGGTGGTAATGCTAACTGCTCACCTCCAGTGCAGCCAGTTTCCTAGCAGGCCACAGATAGGTAGCAGTAAGTGACCTGGGGCTTGGAGATCCCTACTGGAGAGCATCCACATATGTATTTATGCACTAGGTTATGACGTACAATTTATTTCTTCAGTGGACAGGAGACACAGGAGCCTGAAAAATACTGCACTATAATGATGAGGGTGTGGTAAAATGCAGCATTTTCTTGTCCTGTTTTGGGGGTATTCATTATTACATAATCTATCTGAAAAATTAGTTTAAAATTATGCAAAAGCCCCTTTCCATAAAAATTCATGGCCGGGCATGGTGGCTCAGGCCTGTAATCCCAGCACTTTGGGAGTCCCAGGCGGGTGGATCATGAAGTCAGGAGTTCAAGACCAGCCTGACCAACATGGTAAAACTCCATTTCTACTAAAAATACAAAAATTAGCTGGGCGTGGTGGCACACACCTGTAGTCCCAGCTACTTGGGAGGCTGAGACAGAAGAATTGCTTGAACCTGGGAGGCAGAGGTTGTAGCGAGCCAAGATCACACCACTGCACTCCAACTGCAACAGAGTGAGACTCCGACTAAAAAAACCAAAAAAAACAAAAAAACAAAAAAAATCATTAAATATGTGACCAAAGAGTTTCTCTGTCACCTTTACTCAAAATTCTCCAGTGTATCTCCATTTCCCCAAGAATGAAAGATTGTCCTCAGAGGCCTTCCAATAGCCAAGAAGGCACATGTAATTTGGGTGACCCATTGCTTTCTGACCTTGCACATTCCTCTCACCCTCTCAGTTTCAATCACACTGTTCTCCTAGCTGTTTTTCAAACACACCAGGCACATTCCCATAGGACATTTGCCCAGGAGATTCCTCTGCTTTGAGAGTTCTCTGCCTGTGGGTGGGGTTTACCGCTTTTCTGCAAGTTAGTGCTCAAATTAAAAATTACAATACCTATTAAAAATTGTACCTATTAAAAATAGCCGCTGATTAAAAATTGCCATACTAGTTTCAGCACTACTTAGCCCCTTCTTCCGGCTTTAGTTTTGTTCTATAAAATTTATCCCCTCCTGAAAGGGTGGGAAAAAATAAAATTAAATGAAATTTATCCTCTCTTAACATAGTATACAATGTAATTATTATTATATTTTTTCCTTATTTAATCTCTGAATGCTCTCTTTGTTCCCCACCACCAAGAATATATCCCCATAAGAGAAATAGTTAAGTAAAATTAGAAATGCATGGTTATTAATACTATAGACCACATTTTATATAGAACAATGATAAATACACAAAATAATAATAAAAAGGAGAGTAATGTGCCTAAAGGATAGGAAATGCACAGAAATATTAACAGCGATTGTATAAGGGTTGGGACTCATTAGTATTTGCTGTAGTTCATTCGTTTTGTTTATATCATATATATTTTTATTCATTTTCAATGTTTAATAAAATGAAAATATGAGACAAATAGCTTTAAAAATATTAGTTTAATTTTGACCTTGGCAATTATACAAAAATATCAAAACAATGCCTTTCATGAATTCTAGGTAAAGATAGATACAAAAAATTTTGACAAAATGTAAAACCCATTCCTTGTTTTATGCTTTATACAAGTGTGAGAATAAAAATATATTTGATAATGTAAAATTATTATGGATAAATAATACTGATTGGTTAACATAACTATTATTTTCAGAAAGTATGCTTGAATACCTACTCAGCTTGAGTATGTTTTAAATTGGTGCTGTTTATTAAGACAGTATGATGCAAAATGTAAATGTCAAAATAACTATCTTTTCTATATAGCACTAAATTACAAAATAAAAAATATAGCAGAAAATAGATCCCATACACAATAGCAATCAAAAACACAAGGAAGTATTAATTTAACATGGACTAGAGTTTATATGAAGGAATAGCATTCTATAAAAACAAAAATGAAAATTGAAGAAATACAGATAAATTCAATGCACCTGATGAAAGGACTCATTTTACAAACAGGTCATTTATTCTTAGACTATTTTATAAATAATACATTCAGAGTACAGTGGCTAAAACTATACATTTTACTATTTAAGAGCATGGGCTCAAATTCTGTCTCGGTGATGTGTGAGTTTTGTAGCTGTGGGCATGAGTAGAATGGGAATATAATAGCATTTATCCCAAATTCTTGTGAAAAATAAAGTAATGAATGCACAGTGTTTAGCAAAATATGTGGGACAAAGTAGACACTCGGTTTTCAAAATCTTATCTGCTTTTTGTTATTTTTGTAACTTGATAAAAATAAATCTATGTATTTCTTGGAAAATTAAACAACAAGAAAAATTGAGATGCCATTGTTATTAAAATAAAGACTCCCAAAAGAGAATAAGCCATTTAAACTATTGTAAAACTAAATTAATAAAATCACAGTGATACTGGTATAAGAACTGGAAATATAAATAAAACCCAAGATATACATAAGAAACATACAATCACACATACACACACACAGAATATATTATTCATGTATTCACTTGTTCAATAATTGTTGACATACTATGTTCCAGAAATTGTGTTTGGTGCTGAAGTTTCAAATACTTCAATGAAATTTACAAAATACTGAGAATGACAGATTAGAAAAATAATCAATTGTAATACCATTTGAGGTATGGCAATCATAGTGATAATGGCAGGAATTCCATAACTTTTAAAGATCTGTAAACAGAATTCTAATGCAAGGCATCAAAATTCCCTACCAAAAAAATGAGGAGAGAGAAAATGGGGAGAAACTCACATTTTATGTTAGGGGTACACAAAGTGTCTCTTTGTTGCCAAATGTAAGACTGTAATTATCTCCTATCTAAAATTTTCGAAGTCATTGTCCTGGAAGATTGCCTACTACTTCTGAGGACTGGAGGAATGAGCAAGAGGAAGGTGCCTGGTAAGACGTGAGACAGGCTAACAGAGAGGGTAGAGTCATTTTTCTAATTTCTAGGTTCTGAGACAAGGAATCAATAATATGTCCTCAAGCCCTGAAATTGAGGACCATGGAGGAAAATGTGAACCATGGACTTGCTAGAAGGTGCCATAGATTAAGAATACACAAAGGAGAGCACTGTTGATCAAGACTGTGAGCTGGAGCTCAGAAACATATGAGGCTTAATCATCTAAGGGATTCAAGGAACCTACAAAAACTAGGCGAGTTAGATGGCGACCACTCATTGAAATTAAAACACTTACAAGCGGTTAAATTCTCTTTAAAACACATTATGACAATCAAGGAGGAGTGAATATCTCTTTTGTCAGCCAAATAAGGAACTATGTTTTCCTCTCTCTGGAGCATGTGTCTGAGACAAGATGAAGCTCCCAAACCTTGCACCTCCTATGCAACTAGAACCAGAGGTGATCTGAATTGGGAATATTGAGATGAGCTAGAATCTGATATGAGGACAAAACTAGATGAATATTAACCACTGTTAAAATGAAAGTTGAACAAAAGCCTATGGAATATGCTTAAACTTCCACTAAATGGTTTATTCTTCTGCAGGAAAGGAGTGATCAACATAACATCGCAATAATTAGAAGAAATAAACATTTTGTTTGTAGCCAAAATTGAGATTCTTCAATAAGCCAATTATATGTAGATAAAACAAAGTAAAATAAACCACAAAAAAAGTCGAGTCACTTGAACTTTGATGAGACTTACAGTACTATGTTGAATGGGAGTGGTAAGTGTAGACCTTCTTGTCTTATTCCAACACTTAGGGAGAATTCTTTTGCAACTTTTGGGCATTCAGTGTGATGTTATTCTAAGATATGGTCCCGATGCCAAGTTTGTTGAGGACTTTTATAATGAAAGGATGTTGGATTTTTTTCAAATACCTTTTCTGCATCTATTGAGATTATCATAATTTTTTAATACTATTTATGTGATGAATCACATTTATTGATCTGCATATGTGGAAACATCTTTGTATCCCAGGAATGAAGCCCAATTGGCTATGATGAATTATCTTTTTGATGTGCTGCTGGATTCAGTTTGCTAGTATTTTGTTGAGAATTTTTGTATCTGTGTTCATCAGGGATATTGCCTGTAGTTTTCTTTTTGTTGTTGCTGTGTCCTTGCCAGACTTTGGTATCAGGATGATATTGGTTTGTAGAATGAATTACTTTCTTGGAATAGTTTCAGTAAGATCCATACCAGCTCTTCTTTGTATGTCTAGTAGAATTGGGCTGTGGATACATTTGATCTAGGGCTTTTTCATTGCTAAGTTTTTTATTACTGACTCAAATTTGTAACTCATTCAGGATTTCAGTTTCTTCCTGATTCAGTTTTGGGAAGTTGTCTCCAGGAATTTATCCACTTCCTCTAGGTTTTCTAGTTTGTGCATGTAGAGATGTTGGCAGTAGTCTCTGAGGGTCTTTTGTATATATCTGTGATATCATTTGTAATGTCACCTTTTTCATTTCTCATTGTGCTTGTTTGGATACTCTCTTTTTCCTCTGTCAATCAAGCTAGCTGTCGATCTCTCCTGTTCATCCTTTCAAAAAACCAACTTTTCATTTTTTTGATCCTTTGTATTTATTTTTGATCCCAATTTCATTTAGTTCTACTCTGAACTTATTTATTTTCTTCTGCTAGCTTTGGATTTGGTTTGTTCTTGTTTTTATAGTTATGTGTGATGTTAAGTCGTTAATTTGATATCTTTCTATCTTCTTGATGTAGGAATATAGTGCTTTAAACTTTCCTCCTAACAGCTTTTGCTGTATCCCAGAAGATCTGTTATGTTGTATCTCTATTTTCTTTTGTTTCAAATATTATTTTGATGTCTACCTTAATTTTTTTTTTTTTTTTTTGTTGCTTACCCAAAACTCATTCAGGTGCAACTTAGTTGTTGAGCTTCTATATATTCATAGTACTGAGCATCCTAATCAGAGAAATCAGGCAAAAGAATGAAAAGGCACTCAAATAGGAAAAGAGGATGTCCAGTGACCTGATTTCTGATTACAAATAATATGATTCTATACCTAGACAATCATAAAGACTCTGTGAAAAGACTCTTAGACCTCATAAGCAACTTGAGTAAAGTGTTAGCATACAAAGTCAGCATGCAAAAATCAGCAGCATATCTATACACCAATAAAATTCAAGCTGATACTTAAATCAAGAACACAATCCCACTTAGAATGGCCAAAAGACATAAAATATCAAGGAATGTGTCTAACTAGGGAGGTGAAAGATCTCTACAAGGAGAATTATAAAACACATTGAGAGAAATTACAGAGGACACAAACAAATTAAAAAAACACTCCATGCTCACAGACTGGAAGAATCAGTATTATTAAAATGTCCGTAATGCCCAAAGCAATCTAGAGATGCAATAAAATCCCTATCAAATTACTAATGTAATTTTTCACAGAATCAGGAAAAACAATTCTAAAATTCACATGGAGCCAAAAAAGAGCCAAAATAGCTAAAACAATCCTAAGCAAAATAACAAAGCTAGAACCATCACATTACTTAATTTCAAACTGTACTTAAACGGGTATAGTAACTAAAACAGCATGGTATAGGTACACAACAATGTAACAGAATAGAGAGCCCAGAAACAAAGCCACACACCTACAACAAAATGATCTTTCACGAAACTGATGAAAATAAACAATGAGGAAAGGACAACCTATTTAATAAATAAGGCTGGGAAAACCGGCTATCCATATGCAGAAGAATGAAATTGGACCCCTATCTCTCATCATATACAAAAATTAACTCAATATGTATTAAGATTTACCTGTAAGACTCCAAACTATAAACATCCTAGAAGAAAATCTAGGAAATACTCTTCTAGACATTGGCCTAGGCAAAGAATTTATGACTAAAGTCTCAAAGGCAAATGTAACAAAAATAAAAACTGACAAAATAAAACAAAAATAAAAACTGACTCAAACTGAAGAGCTTCTACACAGCAAAAGAAACTATCAACAGTGTAAACAGGCAACCTACAGAATGGGAGAAAATATTTGCACATTATGCATCTGACAAAGGACTAATATCCAGAATCTACTAGGAATCCAAATAAATCAGCAAGAAAATATGAATAACTCCATTAAAAAGTGGACAAAAATTATGAATAGACACTTTTTTTAATGTTTTTGAGACGGAGTTTCACTCTTGTTGCCCAGGCTAGAGTTCAATGGTGCGATCTCGGCTCACTGCAACCTCGGCCTCCTGGGTTCAAGGGATTCTCATGCCTTGGACTCCCGAATAGCTAGGACTACAGGCACGCACCACCACTCCTGGCTAATTTTTGTATTTTTAGTAGAGACAGGGCTTCACCATGTTGACCAGTCTGGTCTCAAACTCCTGACTCAGGTGATCCACCCACCTTGGCCTCCCAAGGTGCTGAGATTACAGGCGTGAGTTGCCATGCCCAGCTGACACTTCTTAAAAGAAGATAAACAAGTGGCCAACTAACATATGAAAAAACGCTCAACCTCACTATCACAGAAATGCAAGTTAAAACCACAATGAGATACCATCTCACAAACGCCAGAATGGCTATTATTAAAATGTAAAAACAAACAAACAAACAAAAACACATGCTAGTGAGACTACAGTGAAAAAAGAGTGCTTTTAAACTGCTGGTGGGAATGTAAATGTTCCACAGTGGGCAGGTCTATGCACACCTACCCCAAAATATGAGGAGGCCAAAAACAGAGGCTGATAAATCCAGTTTCGCCAAAAGAAACATTTTATAGGACTTGTGAACAGAAGCCATGTTTGTGTCTTGTGTCACAGGGAGACAAGATGGTGGATCCCCAGGCCATTATCTCCCAAACCCATTGCTTTTATACGATAGGGAAGGAGTAGTTCAGAAGAGATATGTAAGACAATTGAAGTGCAATAACAGCAAGGTCGTTTTACCTAAGGGCTTACGGTTAGTAACTGCTCTAACACAGGAACAAAAGATAAACTGAAATCTTAGGGGCCTTTCTGGATTAGGAGTTAATCAGAAGCCAACATGGCAGATTAGATGGAGTTACGTTTGTCTCCACAATGAATGGGTTCGCCCACTGCGGAAAGTAGTTTGGAGACCGAAAAACTATTTATTGGGGAATACATTCACTAGTTGATTGATGGGCTAAACAGAAGCCTGAACCCTAAACACAACATATCCATGTAACACACCCAGTCTTGTACCCCGTGAATCTAAAATAGGAAAGTACAGGCCTGGCTCGGTGCCTCATGCCTGTAATCCCCAAACCTTGAGAGGCCGAGGTGGGCGGATCATTTGAGGTCGGGCGTTTGAGACCAGCCTGACAAACATGGTGAAACCCTGTCTCTATTGAAAATAGAAAAAATTAGCCAGGTGTGGTAGCGCACGCCTGTAATCCCAGCTACTTGGGAGGCTGAGGCAGGAGAATGGCTTGAACCCGGGAGGCAGAGGTTACAGTGAGTCAGGATAGTGCCACTGCATGGGCGATAGAGTGAGACTTGTCTCAAAAAATTAAAAAAAAAAAAAAAAGGAAAATACAAAATAAAAGTTGATAAGTTGATGAGAAATATGAGAAATAAACTATGTGAGAATGAATACAAGTATTCTTCAGGTTAAACTTAATAGGCAATATCAGAAATAAATCATCTAGAGATGATTTACCTCACGATTTTTACCTGGTGACATTTTGCCTCCTAGGGAACTATTTGGCAATGGTTGGAGACATTTTGGTTGTCACAAATGGAATAAGGGCTACTGGCATCTAGTGGGCAGAGACCAGGGAAGCTGTTAAACACCTTACAATGCACAGAATAGCCCCCAACAATAAATTATCCAGCCCTAACTGTCAATAGTGCTGAGGTTAGAAACCTTGATTTAACGCCTGCCTATTGGCACTTAAGCATTGCCAGTTGTTTACAGGAGTTGAAAGTACTTTATCTAACTGGAACAAATTTGCTGAGTCCGTCATAGGGTATTCACTTTAAAAAGGCAAAGTGTATCACACAGCCAAGTACATGTGTTGGTTAAAATCTGATTCCTAGCCTTTTACCCCATTTAATTAATATGGATATAGAACATTGGAGGTCCTGTTGTGAGAAAACCTCCACTAGCCTAGCTGAGTTAGGTGCCTTTCAAGAGGCAACAGATTTTACTCTTGAGCCTCCTCTAACTTAATTTGCAATCTTGATAGTCACTTCCTGCCTTGAATAACTATTTCCAAATCTGTCAGAAATGGGCATTGACTTAGGAAGTATCCTTTTAGAGATGCGACATTTTCTCTTTGCTTCACTTAACCCCTCTTCCTACACACATCTTTTTGTATCTTCTCTTTCCATGAAAAATCCCCAGATTTCAACTTCCATCCTTTGTCATATTAAACAAAAAAAAAAGAGGAAAATGTGGAACACCTGATGCTTTCCGAGACACGCACATTTTTGCAGGAGCACAGAAATCAAAGGAAATGAGACATTCTATTATCTGCACAATCTGAAGTTTAATTAAAACAACTTTTCATTGCCCTATTAGAATCATGATGGGAAGGGAGGAATGAAGCATATTTTTTTATTTGCTGTCTTTATAGTGCCTAAGCTGCATGATACAACTTTTATTAACAGCTTCGAGAAAACTTGAATGCAAAGGTATTCATTGGCTTCTATGGTGAAAAACATGCTACTTAATGGAATTTACACAGCATTGTGTGTGTTTTAATGCAGATAGTGTTTAAGAGAGGAAAATGTTGTACGGAGTTTTATAATAGACATTGATATACTCTGTAATAAAGTAAAATAATCATTTTTCAACCTATTAAGGACCATGAGTCACTAAGTAATACCTGTGTATTCAGTATGCATTTCTTCATAATGAGTTTACAAAACAATAAGCTCATTTTGTCCAATTATTGGTTCTCCACACTCCCAAAATATAGTTTTGTGTATAATATAAATATACATACAACTATATATGCATATTAAATATATATAATCACATATTTGTGATACATGGTGTATGTGAATATATAATTTATGTGTGTGTGTATTCTGTAAATTTGAAATGTTTAATATTTTTGCCCTCTCATTCTCTTATTCTCTCTTTGTGGTCAGAGGGGTACGAGGTACAGAATAACTACAGAAAGTTCTTTGTAAATACCTCCACCACAGCACAGATAATATTGCTATAAACATGATTCTGTGGAACAAAATTACACAAGTGGAGCAAGAAATGTTCATAGATTTGGGAGAATTATGCTCTAGTGTTCTAAAATAAGATTTAAAAAATAAATTTAAAAGATTCTCTTGGCTCCCTTTCACATTCTGTTTTTGTTTTTTTATTGATTTTTAGTAGCTCTATTGAGGTGTAATATATATAAAATAACCTGCACATATTTGAAATGTACAATTTGATGTTTAGACATATATCTGTACAAGTTAAAAACTTCACTATGATCAAGAAATGAAAAAATAAATTACCCATTAGGTTTTCTCAGGTCCCTGTGTAATTCCTCCCCACCGCCTCCCACCCCCACTCCCTGCCTCCAAACTTGCCCATCTCTAGACAACAACAGATACGCTTTTTTTTTTTTTTAACTACAGATTACTTTGCATTTTCTCAAATTTTATATAAATAGAATATTTTGTACATATCATGTACCCTTTTTTCTCCTCTAACTTCTTTCATTAAGTATAATTATTTTATCTATGTGGTATGTTTTAGTGGGTTGTTTCTTTTTATTGCTGAGTAGTATTCCTTTCCATGGATGTAGCAATGAGTAACGAAAGTTCTAGAGTAGTCTTCTTTTCCTTATTCCTTATATAAGTGGGAAGCACTAAATATTTTACTATTTACTAGGATGTAAGAATCCTTGTGTGTTATGATTACTAATTAACTACTTAATTAGTAAATTAACCAGGAAGTGGAATTTTTGTGTAGGCTCTTTTTCAAGCTGAAGTAAGTCCATTCTGTTCCTAGTTTGCTACAAAGTTTTATTAGGAATGGGTCTTAGATTTGTAAAATGCCTTTGGAGTCTATGGAGATGATTCTATGTTTTCTTCCTTTCTTAGTATTTATATGGTTTGGATCTGCCCCCATAATTCAATCACATCCCACTCAAATCTCATGTCGAATTATAATGCCCGATGGCGGAGTTAGGGCTTGGTGGGAGACAATTGGATTATGGGGGCAGATTTTTCCCCTCAATGCTGCCCTTGTGATGGTGAATGAATACTCACAAGATCTGGTTGTTTTAACATATGGTACCTCCCCCTCTCTCTCTTCCTCCTGCTCTGGCCATATAAGAGGTGCCCGCTGTCCCTTCACCAGAAGCCGTCATGCTTTCTGTACAGCCTGTGGAACCGTGAGCCAATTCAACTCTTTTCTTCATAAATTATCCAGTCTCAGATATGTATCACAATACGAAAACAGCTAATATAAGTATATTCGTAGAAGGAATTACATTGATTGATTTGTGAATGCTAAATTAACCTTGTATTCCTAATATAAAATCCATCTGGCCTTGATGTTATTTTACGTATTGTTAGATGCAATTTGCTGAGATTGTGTTAAGAACTTTTCCACGTATGTTCATAAGATATGTTTTTCTTTTATGTGTACAGCGTTCTTTCTTTTTAACACTTTTGCCTGGTTTCAGTATCAAAGAAACACTGGCACCATAGAATGAGTTGAAAAATATTGCCACCTCTTCAAATTTTTAGAAGAATTTTATACAATTAGTACAGTCTCTAAAGGTTTGGCAGAAAATACTGGTGAAGCAATTTGAGCCTGGAGTTTTTTTTGTGGGGTAGTTTATCATTACTCTCCTAAGAGTCCTTCACCTGTAGAAATGTATCCTATAAATGATTATTTTATACTGAATACACTTTGAATGATTCCCTCCTTCCTCCATATTTGGGTTATGTGCTCTTTGTGTGCACAATTATGATACTCTGTATTTACCTCTATTGTTGTAAAGTAGATATTTTTTTTAACCTAAAATGCGATCTCCTTACAACAACTTATCTATATTTTTCCCAAGAAATAAACAATGTTTCACATATAAGGTAGCTCCCCTAAAAAACTGAGAAACATACTAGGAAAAAAATGCAACTGTGACATTATTATTTTTACTGGTGGTAGCTATGATGAAGTAGAAATACTACTGAACTTAGAAGTTTTGGTTCAGTACTAGCTGTGAAAACAAATTAAGACCACCCAAATGTGTAAAAACAGAGTCTAACTAGCTTACCATAATATTCATAAATATTCAGAGCTTTCTATAGCAAAGGAGTCAGCCGCAATCACTTGTGTTTGGCAGAGATTCAAAGGCAAGCATGGAAATGGGAAATTGTTGTAATGAAAACAAAGGGAAGGCTTCAAGTGTGTCCTTATTGGATGTTCTGACATGGGAAAACTGGATTTGTGTTGTCTAGAATTATGGTTGGTTTGGGGAGCATAGTCAGTTTTCCCTAGTTGGTCCTGAGGTGGAAATGGGCAAAATGGAAAAGCTCTAAGTTGTTTTCCAAGTCCTGACGTTCTGGGCCAACAGCTTTAGAGGCTGTGGTTTCTGGGCTGGTTGCTGCAGAGGTTTTGGGACAGAAGTTCTACTGTTTTGTATGGTCTGATCATTGTTCCTGCATATGTCCACTCTTTCATAGCTCAGCTGCCTACCATGTGTGTGGCCCTTATGAGCACTGAACTGTTACAGAGCTAATGAGGAACTTGAAGCTCAGGGAGAATAAGGCACAAACTTAAAGTTACATGTTTAATAAAGAGTTAATTGTAAGAGTGTTGGGTTTTGATCTAGAGCAATAGTTCTCAAAGGGCAGTTTTGGCGCCAGCAGCATGAGGTAACTTGGGAAGTTGTTAGAAATGCAAATTTTGGGCTCTGCCTGAGGCCTATTGAATCTGATATGCTGGGGGTGAGGTTCAGCAATTTGTGTCTAAATAAGTCTTCCAGGTGATTGTGCTGCTTACACTTATTTGATGAGTAGAAGAACTGCTGATCTAGAGCTAGGTTCATTACACTGTGAAACTTTCCAGCTAGGAAAAAAGAATTCCCTAACCCTGAATATGCTCCTCTAGATGTCAATGGTATGATGGTTAGAGTAATTTGCTTAACAAGGATTAGAAATAATCACTGTGTTTTAAATGTGAGATGCTCAAGTTCTTGCAAGGGATTTGAATAAATTGAGCTTTATTAGGACTGATAAAATAAGGATACTTATATCCCTAAAGAATAGTTAAGTCTGAACATGAAATAAATCAAAGGAAATTCTAGGCTTGGAATCTGCAGATGCCATTAATTAGTAGATGAGGTGCTTGGCATTTAGATTGAGTTAGAATCTTAATTTGGGGGAAGTGACATTTGATACAGAATGCTGGCCCTTCAGAAACAGAGAAACTTTGCATGTCCCAACCACTCATTTAAAAAAAAAAAAAAGGAAAACAACACAATCAGAGGGCATCAAGTCTTTCATTCTTTTAAAGATAGAACCCCATTTCACAGACTTCAGTTTCACAAAGACAGTGTATTAGATGCTTTACATAAAATTAGAGGTGATTTAATCAGAAAATGGAAGCTGTTAATACAAGAGACAGAAAAAAAAATTTAAATTGAAACATACATATCAAAATATAAGACTAAAATATATTAAAATGTTCTAATAATACAGCATTAGAATAGAAAAAATATTCTAATGTAGGTCCACTTAATAGGTATTGAGACTTTTGCTGAAATCAATCATATCTCATAACCAGGAAAATAGTAGTAAAGCAGTAGGACTGTGATATGGCTTTGTCTCACGTGCTTTACATATGATTGCTATGTAAGCACACACACATATACATGTACATATAAATGTATATATACACATATGTATTAATATGTGATATATATGTGTGTGTGTATATATATATATATTATGTTTGTGTGTGTATTCCCCAAATTATTTCCCTACAAGGTGTTAGCAACATATCTGATAGTGGAAGCCTGTATGCCTTATTTTAAATGGGGAAAAATGTGTTTTCAA
The DNA here is from genome assembly GCF_047675955.1 of Chlorocebus sabaeus. Lineage (NCBI taxonomy): Eukaryota > Metazoa > Chordata > Mammalia > Primates > Cercopithecidae > Chlorocebus > Chlorocebus sabaeus. Next base: position 31,454,831 of record NC_132930.1, read on the forward strand.
CCTATCCAAAAGCCCAACAAATTATCCAGGATATTAAATACTTTACTCCCTTATTTAGCAATCCACAAAATATTTCTGTTTAATATTATATATTTGAATCATCATTACTAATTTAATCTATACTTTAAAATCCATTTAATGAATATGTTTGCATAGTGTGTAATGATTATGTACAATATATAAAACAAATTGCATTTTTATTTTGGTATTCACTTCTCAGAATGCACAGACTTTGTGAATTACAGGAGTTTTTCTAAGGATTTGACCTTTCTACATTCTTGGATTCACTTACACTAACCATTTTATATTTTATATAATACTGTGGGGAAGATGATAGTGTCACCTTTGTCGACAACTTGACCTCAATACACAACCAAAGACATTATCCTAATCAGGGAGCAGCTGAGAAACTAGTGCAAAACCCTCTATATCCTTCCATCCAACTCATGCCCAACTCATATAGTTTTACTGGCTCACACAAGCATATTCCTTAGAGTAGGGTTTGGATTTTACAATCAGATGTTGAATTTTGTGTAAAATATTTCTTCAAGTCTTTATATTCCAAACTTTAAATTCAAAGAACATGCATCCTTTCAGTTGGAGATGGACTGAAAAAAAGGGCACATAAATATATGTTGTATATACACATGGATATTTGTGTATGTATCTCATGTATGTATATGTGCACCTCTATGTCCAGATATATGTACATTTGAGGATATATCTATATATATACACACAGTTGTTCATGGTTTCTATTTATAGATTACATAATGAGGTAGATAAATAGTAAATAAATATGTGATTGTACATTGTTTATACAAGGTACCACCTTTAATATGCTAGACAAAGGAGTCAGTGAAAATAATTCCCTTTAAAAGATTATAGTTTAATTAGGAGAGAGAGCATATAAACAGACAAGATATCTGACATAAATATTTAATTATCAAATAAAGAGATAAATATATTATACCAACACATTGAAAATAATATAAATCTTAACAACTAATAATGTACAGCAATAAATGTATTAACATTATATTGTGGTGTTATAGCAACACCAGGAAGGGATCCCTTGCACAATAATTGAAGATGTTAGTGAAAGTTGCATGATGAAGGCAATGGGTGAACAAAAAGGAATGAGGCATATGGAGAAGATAAAGAAATCTCCAACAGAAAGAGCAGTAAATAGAAAAGACAGAGATAAGAGAAAGATGAACTGCAGAAAATGTAGGTAATTGGTAAATCAGGATTTCTAAAGCATAGACTACGAGACAGAGTGTCAAATGATGCATTGCTGAGGTAGAAAAGGGTCTGTTTATAGTGGATCTTATATCTATTTTAATACAATGAGTCTTATATGTATTTGATCATGCTGTGTTGGTGGCAAGAAATCTTTGGAGAGAAGAGCACCAGTTGAAAAGACAGTGTAGTGATTCCTGTGATGAGTTTCAAGGTTCAGAACTAAGGAAACGGAAGTAGGAGCATTGTGTAAGGAGAAAAGTTCAAAAAACACTTAGGAGGAAAGTCACTAGGACTTGACAAGTATGTATGTGTGTACGTGAGGGGAAGGGTTAATGGCTGACAAAAGGCCCCCAGATTTCTAGGGGAATATTGATAATATAAGAGAAGAAACCAGTTTGAGAGGGGAAGGATGAGTTGATTTCAAAACTATATCTAGTTTCAAATAAGAAACAGATGAGCCCTTCAAGACAATGTCTGGTGTCCAAAAGTACAGTTTGGAAATTTAATTATTTAGTAATGAGAGACAGAAAGCCTGAGGGGAAACACTAGTTGTTTCACTCTCTTGCAGGCTAACTATGGGCAAGTGGTTTAGTTTCTCGAAGCCTTATTTAGATTTTCCCCCATAAAATGAAGTACAATTTGTTGTCCTCTTATAAAGATAAAATGAGATCATTTCTATAAAAGTGTTATTTAAACTCTATGTTTTCCAAGAGTAAAGTCATGTTATCATCAGATTAAACAAGGCTCTGGCAGCTACATGCCAAATTAATACTTGCTGGTCCTGCTAATTTATCAATGGATGTATATGTAACCTTTAAGATAGGCTAAAATAAGGCAAAAAAAAAAAAAAAAAAAAAAATGGCTTCAACATCAGATATGTTCCCTTAAACAGAAAAGGCAGATAACCACAAAGTCAAATATCTTTTAAGACCATGGAACTTAATTAGTAAGTCTACTTTGGGAATAGTAGAATATCCTAGTAGACCAATGTGTCTTCTACTGCATGAAAACCTAGGCCTACTATAAAAAAGTACTGGAAGAAAACTGGGACTAAGATATAAAAATTAAGATTCTGAAACAAAGGAAAGGCAGGAGTACTTATAGCAGATATTTAGAGACAGCAGATAAGTATGGCAGATACTCATAAAAATTTTTCCATATGGTAGATAATGACACTATGACTAAGATGTTCCTGGAAAATCAATTTACTATTATTAAAAAAGGAAGACTTTTGATTGTAAGCTATCCTTTTATTGTTCTCTGACAATGCCCAAAAAGAAAACATCTTAACTTTCATGAAAGTAAACCCCATAAAGCACAAGAAGTTTCAGCATGTCCTTTGGGGAATGAGCAAGAAGCTCCCTCCCCTCCTCTCCTCTCTCCTCCCCTCCCATCCCCTCCCTTTCCCTTCTCTTTCTCCATCAATAGTCATTGATGGAAGAGAAACCTCCATTCCAGGCCATGAATGATGGTAGGAAGAGTAAGAAGACTAGTGGCAACTGTGAATAGAGTAGGGAGCAGGAGCCACATTCTGAAGCTATTTAACAGCAAAAGAAAAAAATCACTAGACACTCTAGGTGAAGAGTAACAGTGAAGAGTAGCTGCCAGAGCCTTGTTTAATCTGATGATAATATGGCTTTACTCTTGGAAAACATGGAGTTTAAAGTGAGGAGAATAAGGTATAGGAAAAGGCAATAAAGAGGGTTAGGTGTTCCAGTGACATTGTGAGAGAGAGACTGAGGGTAAAATTATAATCCACATTCATTCTCAATAAAGTAGTTCTATTACATATATATTCACAATTGTTCACAAATTGACACATTCCAAATGAGTAAGAAGACCTTCTATTTGTTTATGACACCAAAATTACCAGATGAGAATTCAGATCTTCTAGTTCTAATGAATCAAGAAAATTCAGAAATATCTCCTGATGAGGCAACTGAACTCTGTTATTACAAATACGAGTGGCTTACGCCTATAATCCTGGCACTTTGAGGGTCCAAAGTGGGAGGATTGCTTGAGCCCAGGAGTTCAAAATCAATCTGGGCAACGTAGTGAGACCTCATCTCTACAAAAAAATTTTAAAAATAAGCCAGGCATGGTGGTGAATACATATGTACATTTAAGGACATTTGTATATATACACAGGTGTTCATGGTTTCTATTTGTAAATTACATAAAGAGGTAGATAATAGTAAATAAATATGTGGTTGTACATTATCTCTACAAGGAACCACCTTTAATGTGCTAGACAAATGCGCTAGTCCCAGTTACGTGGGAGGTGGAGGCAGGAAGATCCTTTGAGCCTAAAAGGTTGAGGCTGCAGTGAGCTCTGATTGCACCAATGTACTCGAGCCTAGGCAACAGAGCCAAATCCCGTCTCAGAAATAACTAACTAACTAACTAAATAAATAAATAAATAGAAACAATGAGTGTATTAATCATTTGGTTTCCAACTCTCTTAGGAATTAACATGCTATGGAAGAACAAACATTTGTTCAGTATATAATATCTGCAATATGGGCACTAGTAATGATGTAGGGGTAAAAATATAAGTATTTTTTCTCACTACATATTTTTCCTACCCCTCCTCTTACCATACTTCAAGCCAAACGCCAAATGGGAAAGCTACTTGCTGGCAATGAGATCTTTGCATTCAAATGTGTCTAGTTTATCTTGGTTTCCACAGACTTGCCCAGTGTAGGAAAAGAGATCTTTATTTCCAGATAAAGAGAAATGCCAGTTCAAAGAAAGAGAAAAACCAAGTCGAAAAGAAATGACAATAAATGATACAATGGAAGAACACTATTTTGAACTGAACTTGCAAATTAATATTCAAAACCATGAATCATGTTCTATGTAGAAGGAAAATAAAAGGAATATGTAATCGTTTTGATAAATTCAAATGCTTTAATAAAATTAAATACATTTTAATAAAATAAATTTATGTTACAATAAAGACATATAGTTCCTTCAAATAATAAAGAATAAAAAAATCTTTAACTATCAGAATGATACTTAATGGTAAATCACTAGGATATTAATTAAATACAATAAAAGAATAGAAAGAATACTACAATCACCACTGTAATTGAAGTGAGTTGGCTATTACAAAGGCAACAATAGCATAATTGATCAGAATGGAGGAGTTCAAATCATTTTCTGCAGTGGCTAAAATTTTTGACTAAGAGTAATATCTGTAAAACAATGGCAGAATTCAGAAAATTTTCAATAATATATTTTATTATTTTAAATTGATAATTTTAGACCATTATTTTGAAAATATCTGGTGTATAATGAAAATGGGCAAAAATTAAAACATGAGAAATAATTTCACAAAATGCACAATGTTAGAAATACACCACATTAGTCAGCATAAATATTACAAAAGTAAATGGAGAGATAATGCTCTTGCACAGGAAGACAATATACTAACAGTGGCATTTTTTTCAAAATAATTTATATATTTAACAAAATTAAAAAACATTTTGTTTCACATTGTTTTTAAATTAAGTTCATATGGACTTATGTATATGGAAAAATATTTTTTTTTTTTTTTTTTTTTTGAGACGGAGTCTGGCTCTGTGGCCCAGGCTGGAGTGCAGTGGCCTGACCTCAGCTCACTGCAAGCTCCGCCTCCCGGGTTTACACTATTCTCCTGCCTCAGCCTCCCGAGTAGCTGGGACTACAGGCGCCCGCCACCTCGCCCGGCTAGTTTTATTGTATTTTTTAGTAGAGACGGGGTTTCACCGTATTAGCCAGGAGAGTCTCGATCTCCTGACCTCGTGATCCGCCCGTCTCGGCCTCCCAAAGTGCTGGGATTACAGGCTTGAGCCACCGTGCCCGGCCGGAAAAATATTTTTAACTTAAAAAGAGAGAAGGAGAGATTGGCCTGTTACAGAAACATGATATAAAGTGACAAAAACTTAAATTATGTTGTAGTAGCAGAGAAATAGGCACTTAACGGTATATGTAAGAAAACACTAACTTGTAAAAAATAAATTATATAATAAAGGTGGTAGTCAAATTAATAATTAAAAATATTATTTTGTAAATGATATATGGAAATGGGACTAAGTTTTTTTTGAAAATAAAAGTAGGTGCCTAAATCATACTATATTTAAAAATTAATTATGGATTCATTTTATTTTTATTTTTTGAAATTTAATAATGTACCAAAACTATAGAAGATTATACAACTCTGATCTTTAGAATCATATCAAATAATTTTGTTTTTAAATTCTGTATAAAATACATTAATAATATTAGAAAAATTATAAAGCAAGCATATTTGAAAATATTTAAAACATGTATATAAAATACTTGCATATATATGTATATATGTATGATACATGTACATACACATTATATATATGCATGTATATATGTATTTATATATATAAAAACATGTATCAAGCATATCTGTAAACCACTCAACTCACCAGTTGCCAGAAGTATGATCATTTACCTTAAGATTAGCAAAGATCAAATTTCACATTGCATGCTTCTATCAAAATATCTCAGGTAACCCAAAAATATATACACCTACCATGTACCCACAACATTTTTGAAGCTTTTAAAAAATTAATAATTTTAAAGAAATATAATGAAAGATGTAAAGGAAAGAGACCCCTAAAGAAAATAAAAATTGGTATTTTTTTCTGGATGGCCATTAATACTACCTACCAAGAGATTTAAAAGAGATAAGATTTGAAATCTTGATGTGACTTTAAAAAATTTAAGGAAAATAATTTGACAAATGCATTGTGAAATTACGATAGTTAAAAAAAAAAAAAAAAAAAAAAAAAAAAACAAGAAATAACTGAAAGGGCTGGTATAGTAGGTTGGTGCAATGATTGATGGATTATGGGCCAGGTGCAGTGCCTCACGTCTAATCCCAGCACTTTGGGAAGCCTAGGCAGGAGGACTGCCTGAGCCCAGGTGTCTGAGACCAGCCTGGGCAACATAATGAGATCCTGTCTCTACAATAAATAAATAAATGAGAATTATGGATTATGGTTTACCAACACAAATAAATACCCTTGAATCTTTTATAAAATTAATGACCTAGAGGAATATATAAAACTAATAGTAAAGAAAACCCATTTGGTTCTGTGGCAAATGTATACGCAGCCTTAGAAAGACTCCTCTTCTGTAAAGTGTGCAGTGAGTAGGTAGGTACTGGTAAGATAATTTAAGAAGTCATGATAGTTTAAAGAGGGAATATAGCAAACAATAACACATATTTTTGAAACATTTTGTTTACATTTTAAAAAATGTATGAATATTCATTTTGTCAATATTTTTATTTATTGCCAAGATTTTGTTACTGAGTATCATCTCTCCTCAATTGGAGTTTCTGTTTTCTTTCTTCTCTGAACAATGTAAAGGTCAGAATGCTAGGAGACAACAAGTGACTCTGAGAAAGCTGAGCAAAGTTTTAAAAGGCTGCAGATGATATTACTATTCCTGTTGAGTAGCAGTCACCCTTCCTGTAAGAGAATTACACCTCCACCATCCTCTCACCTATACACACCCTCCAACCACACCCCAGAGTTCTATCCCTCAAGAGGCCTTCTTTTGGGAGAAGAACATGTCCCTGCCCCTTTGGCAGGGTACGCTACACCCTGACACACTCATGACATGGGACAAGAGAAGTCAGAGCTGAATGAAAGCTTTTTTTTTTTTTGAGACGGAGTCTCACTCTGTTGCCCAGGCTGGAGTGCAGTGGCGCGATTTCCGCTCACTGCAAGTTCCTCCTCCTGGGTTGACGTCATTCTCCCGCCTCAGACTCCCGAATACCTGGGACTACAGGCGGCCCCCGCCACCGCGCCTGGCTAATTTTTTTTTTTTTTTTTTTTTTTTTTCAGTAGAGACGGGGTTTCACCGTGTTAGACAGGATGGTCTCTATATCCTGACCTCCTGATCCGCCCGCCTCGGCCTCCCAAAGTGTGAATGAAAGCTTTAAGAGCACTGCTTGTTTCTGGCAGCTCTGAGGTTCTTCCTCTCCGCCTCCAAAGTGGTATATTCCACATAGGGGCTGCCTCTTCAGTCTGGACTCATCCTCTTCAACATGAGAAGATGGGTGGAGCAGAGCTGCCACCGACCTCCGGTGATTTCCACACAATGTAAGTGAAAAACTATTGTTAAAAGACACTAAAGTGTGGGGGTAGTTTTTATCTCAGCATAACCCAGTGGAAGCTAATTAATGCAGGTCTAGTTACCAAGGTGTGGGCAGAGGAGGGGGAAACCACACTGAGGAGCGTACTGCCCATAGGCCAGACTGTGGTGGACGCCAGGGCTCAGAAACGGAGCTGTGGGGACTGGGCTGCCAGAGCAGTGTTTGAGGGGTGCAGCCAGTTGTCCTCCCGTCACCTCCCCAGCAGCTTCACAAGTAGGAGCCTCAGTATTGAATGAAGAGTTTTGCTTTTACCGACTGGTTGTTTTACATTATGTAATGGGGTCTGTGAATTAATGCAGAGTTCGTACTGCCTTTTTTGTTGTTTTTTTTTGTTTTGTTTTGTTTTGTTTTTTATCTTTGAATAAACCTATTTCAAGATGGTGTTGGAAGGACAGCAGAGCACTCAAGTGGGAGGGAGGGATAAACTAAAACTTTATTACTTTAAGCAAATAGCAATAGAAAATCAGCCTTATAACAAGAGAAGACTAAATGTAACCAAAGCTCAATAAAATGTAACCGGAAGCTCATAAGACCACAGGAAGCCCGGTCAGCGGAGTGGGAAGGGAGACGCCCGGGAGCCTCCAGTGTGAGCAAGGCCAGGCGCAGTGGCTCACGCCTATAATCCCAGCACTTCTGGAGGCCCTCGGGGGCGGGTCACTTAAGGTCTGGAGTTCGAGACCAGCCTGGTCAACATAGTGAAAACCAGTCTCTTCGAAAAATACAAAAATTATCCGGGTGTGGTGGTGCACGCCTGTAATCCCAGCTGCTTGGAAACCTAAGACTGGAGAATTGCTGGAACCCGGAGGCGAGACTGCAGTGAGCCGAGATTGCACCACTGCCCTCCAGCCTGGGTGCCAGAGTGAGACTCCATCTCAAAAAAAAAAAAAAAAAAAAAAAAAGAAGCAAATAATCACAGCAAAAGCAGCCTTAAGTAGGTATAAAAGAACAATAGAAGACAATATGTAACCAAGGCTCACCAGACCGCAGGAAGAATCATCACTGGAGTCGGAAGGCGGACGCCTGGGGTCTTGCAGTTGGAGTTGGGGCGGCCCCCAGCACACGACCACAGCAGCGTTCAGCTCTTCTTTCGTGTAAGCTCCTTCTATTAAGTCCAATTGTTACTTTGGGCACCCTCTGTTGTTTGCTCAGGAGGGCCCTTCCGAGCAAGCAACTTTGAAACAATCGCTCCGGGAGCTGTGTTCCTGGAGCACCGTTCCGAAACGTGCTCCGGGACTTGAACAATCGTTCCGGGAGCCGCGTCCCAGGACGTGTTCCAGGACTTGAGTTAATTTCTAGGCTTTTAGCCAAATCTTACGCCAGTCGTTTACCTTTTCACCTCAGGTGGCCCTGCCTCTTACAGATGGAGGCATATTTTAAAATGGCGTTAGTGTGGCCAATTTTTCTCTTCCTACAAAACCTTAGAGAAAAATCTGAAACTAGCTTACCCTCAGAATATATAAAGAAAATTTAGGGTTTGTATTTTTATATTAGCATCATTCCTGTATTCATTTGGTGTTCCAGCCCTTCTATTATTTATATTTTTTCTTTTAAAAAATTATTATATACAAGCATGCATTGTTTAAGGTAGATATAAGCTTTGTAATGGACTTAAAGTGTGTTTTATAACAAATGATGTATATGAACATATAAACACATCAAAAATAAAGTCTGTGATTATGGAGTGGTTTACTATGAGACACATGTACTTTTACGTCACACACTGGATACTCCATAATCACATACTCCCAAGTAGCTAGGACTGCAGGTGAGAGCTACCATGCTGGGCTTTGTATATATTTAATGATTTCAAAAACCCTGAGATCGATGTTATTATACCAATATATTAGATGAGGAAATCCATTCTTATAGATGTTAACCAGCTTGCCCAAGATGGTGACCACCAAGCAGGTGGTAGAAAGGGAGAAGACTCAAGGATTTGTGATTCCAAAAGTTCTCTCTTGACATCAGGATCCTTAATTGTCCAACTCTTCACTATATATGTGAAGCTGATTATGATTGAAGGTCAGTGGTGGTAATAACCTCATGTAATGACAACTAAGAGCAATCAGGTACCTTTGAATATGTTATATTGTATTTTTCTCTAGTCTATGCTATTTTGTGCCTTTAAATTAAAGCCCTTTAACATTGCATGTAACCTATCACAAAACCAAATATTCTTGGGTACCCCTAACATGTTTTCCCAAGTGCTTTGATCACAGAGTTTCAAAGCCATGCCAAGTTTTCCTCTGATTGCATGGCATAAAGCCCTTAGTAGCTTTTATTTTTGTCTTTATGCAAATAAACAAATTCCTGGAACAGGAAAGCAAATCAAAGATGAAAGCCCGTTTATAAGAATGCCAAAACAACTTGTTGTTTATCCTTGTTCCTATCATTCTTCTTTTAATTCTTCACAGATAGAAACAATGACACTGACTGGAAGTAATTTAGGCAGAATATTAGATAGAAATAACAAGCAGATAGATGGCTTTGCAGAACAAATGTATAAATCTTCATGTCTAATGCTTGATTGATCTCAACCAAATTATTAGCTAGCATAAATTGAGTTTACAAATGTCAGGCATTTTACTGAGCATTATATACATTATAGACGTTATTTGATCATGTTTACAGAAACAGGGAAAAGCAGTTACCATTGTTATTAGCATTTTACAGATGAGGAAACAGAGTGGGACATACATCAGTATCTGTCCAAAATAATGCAACTAGGAATTGGCATTGTCAGAACTCAAGCACAGACAGTATGTCAGAATTTATATTATTATGACATCCAGCTCATCTGTACTCGAACTGAGACACTATCACTCTGTTCTCACACTGCTGTAAAGATACTGTCTGAGACTGGGTAATTTATAAAGGAAAGAGGTTTAATTGATTCACAGTTCCCCATGGCTGGGGAGGCCTCAGGAAACTTACATTTATGGTAGAAGGTGAAGGGGAAGCAAGGCACATTTTAAGTGGTGGCAGGAGAAAGAGAATGAGAAGGAGGAAGCACCAGATATTTATCAAACAACCAGATCTCAGGAAAACTCACTATCACGAGAAGAGCATGGGGGAAATATGCCCCCTTGATGCAATGGCCTTCAACCAGCTGCCTCCTTTGACACATGGGGATTACAATTCGAGATGAGATTTGAGTGGGAACACAGACTAAGTTATGTCAAACACCTTATTAAGACATATATGTAACCCGGAGGACATATTATTGTCTCAGAAGGGAGTGAATTAAATAATGTGTTTAGTACCTCTACTTTTCCATTGTTTTTCTCAAAATGTCATCTTAGAAAGTTCAACGTTATTCTGTTTTTAATTAGTTTAGTAAATCTATCATTTCCTTCATTTCATTTCCTTTCCAGGGCACATGATTAAATTTATCATTTCTACAACTGTTAATATAGATGTAGAGATCTAGATTTCTTTACATTCTTGATGTGTCAGTTAAAATTAAAAGTCTTCCTCATCTACTTTTCCAGTGATGAGTTCTGATATTTTGAACTGTCAGCCTCCTTTATGTGCTTTGCCATAAAAATTTATTCAAAAGTGAGTCAACAGTGGAAGACAGAAAACTTTTATTGGATGGTTTTGAAAACATTCTCTCTCTCTTTCCTCTCTCTTTTTCTCTACTGAGAACACTTACTCTTAGTTGATGCTGTCAGCCATCTTACAAACACAAAGATAAAAATAAAATCAGTAATCAAGACAGTCTGATATTGATAAAAGAAAAGATTAATAGATCAATGGAACAATACAGAGCCCAGAAATATGCCCATATAAATACAGTTGACCACTGAACACCATGGGTTTCAATAGTGTGGATCTGCTTATATATGAACTTTTTCTGCCTCTGCTACCCCTGAGAGAGCAAAACCAAACCCTCCTCTTCCTCCTCCATCTCAGCCATCTCAATGTGAAGATGATGAGAATGAAAACCTTTATGATGATCCATTTCTACTTAATGAAAAATAAATATATTTTCTTTTTCTTACGATTTTCTTATAATTTACTTTTCTCTAGCTTACTTTATTGTAATATTGTAATATGCATTATATGCATATAACATACAAAATATGTGTTAATGAACTGTTTATGTTGTCAGTCAGGCTTCTGGTCAACAGTAAGCCATTAGCAGTTAAGTTTTGAGGAGTCAAAAGTTACAAGTGGATTTTTTCATTGCATGAAGGTTAGCAACTGTCATGAGAGGGACCCAGTGAGAGGTAATTGAAACAGAAGGGCAGTTATCCTCATATTATTCTCACGGTAATGAGTTCTTATGAGATCTGATAGTTTTATAAGGGATTTTTTTTTTCTTTGCTTGGCACTTCTCTTTCCTGCCGCCTTGTTAAGAACAACGTGCTTACTTCCCCTGCCACCATGATTGTAAGTTTCTGGAGACTTCCCCAACTATGCAGAACTGTGAGTCAATTAAACATCTTTAATGTTTTTTGTTGTTGTTTTTTTTTTTTTTTTTTTTTTTTTTTTGAGATGGAGTCTTGCTATATCACCCAGGATGCAGTGCAGTGGCAGCATCTCGGCTCACTGCAAGCTCCACCTCTGGGTTTCACACCATTTTCCCGTCTCAGCCTCCTGAATAGCTGGGACTACAGGCATCCACCACCAAGCCTGGCTAATTTTTGGTATTTTTAGTAGAGACGGGGTTTCACCGTGTTAGCCAGGATGGCCTCCCTCTCCTGACCTTGTGATCTGCCTGCCTCGGCCTCCCAAGGTGCTGAGATTAGAGGCATGAGCCACCGTGCCAGGCCAACATCTTTTCTTTATAAATTACTCAGTCTTGGGTATGCCTTATAGCAACATGAGAATAAACTGATACAGTAAATTCATACCGGGAGTGTGGTGCTGCTATAAACATACCTGAAAATGTGGATGTGACTTTGGAACTGGGTAACAGTTAGAAGTTGGAATATTTTGGAAGGCTCAGAAGAAGATAAGGAAATGTGGAAAAATTTGCAACTTTCTAGAGACTTGGAGGGCTCAGAAGACAGGAAGATGTGGGAAACTTTGGAACTTCCTAGAGTCTTCTTGAGTAGCTTTGACCAAAATGATTGTAGTAATATGGACACTGAGGTCCAGGCTAAGGGGTCTCAGATGGAGATAAGGAACTTGTTGGGAACGGGAGTAAAAGTCACTCTTGCTATGCAAAGAGACTGGTGGCATTCTGCCACTACCCTAGAGATCTGTGGAACTTTGAACTTGGGAGAGATGATTTAGGGTATCTGGCAGACGAAATGTCTACAGGGAAAGCCTTCAGAGAAAGTAGAGCATAAAAGTTTGGAAAATTTGCAACCTAATGATGTGTTGGAAAAGAAAACCCCATTTTGGAGAGAAATTGAAGCTGGCTACAAAAATTTGCATAAGTAATGAGGAGCTGAATGTTAGTCACCAAGATAATGGGGAAAATGTCTCCAGGGCATGTCAGAGACTTTTGTAACAGCCCCTTTCATCACAGGCCCAGAGGCCTAGGAGGGAAAAATTATTTCATGGGCCAAGCCCAGGGTCCCCCTGCTCTGTGCAGCCATGTGACATGGTGCCTTAAATCCCAGGTGCTTCAGCTCTAATCATGGCTAAAAAGGATCAATTTATAGCTCAGGCCGTTCCTTCAGAGGGTGCAAGCCCCAAGCATGGGCAGTGTTCAAATGGTGTTGGCCCTGCAGGTGCAGAGAAGTCAATAATTGAGGTTTGGGATTTCAGAGGATGTATGAAAATGTGTGAATGACCAGGCAGAAGTTTGCTGCAGCAGCAGGGCCCTCATGAAAAACCTCTGCTAGGGCAGTGTGGAAGGGAAATGTGGGATTAAAGCCACCACACAGAGTCCCTAATACAGCACGGCCTAGTGGAGCAGTAGGAAGAGGGCCACTGTCTTCCAGACCCCACAGTGGTAGATCCACTGATAGTTTGCACCATGCACCTGGAAAAGCCACAGACACTCAACATCAGCTCAAGAAGGCAGGCAGGAGGGGGGCTGTATCCTGCAAAGTCACAAGGGCAGAGATGCCCAAGGCCATGGGAGCCTACTTCTTGCATCAGTGAGCCCTGCATGTGAGGCATGGAGTCAAAGGAGATCATTTTGGAATGTTAAGGCTTAATGACTGCCTTCTTGGATTTCAGACTTGCATGGCACCTGCAGGTCCTTTGTTTGGGCCAATTTCTCCCATTTGGATCAGGTGTATTTACCCAATGCCTGTAACCCCACTGTATCTGAGAATTAACTAACTTGCTTTTGATTTTACATGTTCATAGGCAGAAGGGACTTGCTTGTCTCAGTTGTAATGTTGGACATGGAATTTTGTGTTGATGCTGGAATGAGTTAAGACTTTGGGAGACTGTTGAAAGGCCATGATTGTGTTTGCAATGGGAGGACATGAGATTTAGGAAAATATTCTGAAAGAAACTATAACAGTGAATAAATGTCATTATACATTTGTACAAATCCATAGAATGTTCAACACTCAAGAGTTAATGCTAACTTAAATGATAGACTTTGGATGATTACGAGTTATCACCTAAAATATATCATGTATATTATGATGTATCATATTTAAAATATCGTATGTGGAACACCTGGTAGTGTGCCAGTTGCTAAACAAATAAATATCACATCTAATGGACGAAAAGAAATCCATCTCCAGTAATCTCCTACAACTAAGTCCACCTGGCTCCAGACATGCCCTTTCTTGTGGCATGGATTTTGACACTAAAAAGTCGTATTGGTTTATATTTTTCCTTTGATAGTATTTTCAAGGACTAAGCTTGTTTTGTCTCTAGTAAATAGTATTCTTTTTGAGAGGAACTTGGCTTTCCCTATACTGTAAGCTATCATGACACTCAAAACAAGGTTCTTTAGAGAGAAAACTTGATAAATCACTGTTTCTTTACAAATAAATATATAATATGAGAATATTGTACACAAGAGTAAAGCAAGCCCAAAGAGATTCAGAAAAATATCTTTTTTACCCAGTGGTATTAATTGCTCTCAAGTTTACTAACTGTCATGCGCATGAAATCCTGTTGCTAACTTGAGATTTCCTAGTCATTGTGAAATTATAGAGAAAAAAGAAGAAATATATTTTTAGCAATTACTGTGCACTGGGTGCTGGTGTATGCCATAATATATTTGACACATTTTAACTCCCAGAACATTAATTTTTTATATACACAATCATTCAACAGATATTTATGAGCCAAAGACATTGTGCTAGACCCTGATAAGCTGCTGTCTGTATGTTGCCATGTTATTTAAATTAGCAAGTAATTATGTGATAATTATTGTGTAATTATTGTTTCTATTTACATAAACAAAGAGAAATTAAGTCATTTGCACCTTGTCATACAAATCATACGTGGTAAACTATTTCTTTTTTTGCATTGAAAAAGCAAACTCTCAAATTTATGAATTCATTTATTTATTATTGATACACAGTATTCATACATGTTTTTAGAGCACATGTAATATTTTGGTACATATATAGTATGTGTAATGTTCAAGTCAGGATATTTGGGGTTTCCATAACCTGGAGTAGTTATCATTTCTATGTGTTAGAAACAGTTTAAGTCTGTCTTCCAACTGTATTGGAATATACAATATATTGTTGTTAAATATAGTCACCCTACTCTGTTATCAAACATTAGAACTTATTCCTTCTATCTTTGTGATATGGTTTGGCTATGTCCCCACCCAAATCTCATCTTGAATTCCCACATGGCTAAACTCTCTTTATACTCCTTCACCTCACAGGCCCTTTGGTATCTTATCACTCTACTCTCTACTTCATGAATTCAACTTTTTTAGCTCCCACATATAAGTGAGAAAACATAATATTTTTTGTTCTGTGCTTGGCTTAGTTCACTTAACATAATGACTTCCAGTTCCATCCATGCTGCTCCAAAGACATGATATCATTCCTTTGTAATGGCTGAACAGTATTCTATTGTGTGTATATGCCAAGTTTTCTTTATTCATTCATCTGTTGATGGACACTGGATTGATTCCATGCCTTTGCTATTATGAATAATGTTAGAATACATATGGCGGTGCAAGTATCCCTTTGATACATGAATTTCTCTTCTTTTGGATACATACCCAGTAGTGAGATTGCTGAATAGTATGGTAGTTCTATGTATAATTTTATGAGAAATCACCATTATGTTTTCTATGGTGCTTCACTAATTTACATTCCCTCCAAAAATGTATGATAGTTCCTTTTTCTCTACATCCTCACCAACATCTGTTGTTTTTTGTCTTCTTAGTAATAATTATTCTAACTGAGATAAGATTATGTCTCATTGTGGTTTTTGTTTGCATTTCACTGATTATTAGTGATGTTGAGCATTTTTTTCATATACCTGTTGACCATTTGTATGTCTCCTTTGGAAAAATGTTTATTCATGTCCTGTGCCCCCTTTTTGATGAGACTATTTGATTTTTTTCCTATTGAGTTGGGTTCCCTGTATATTCCAGATATTAGTCCCCTGCTTAATGAATTGTTTGCAAATATTGTCTCTCATTCATCAGATTGTCTGTTCAATCTGTTGTTACCATTGCTGTGCAGAAGCGTTTTAGTTTAATATAGTCTCATAGTAATTGTGGCCTCATAATAGGAGTTGGGGAGTATTCCCTTCTCTTCTGTGTTTTGGAATAGTTTGAAGAGTATTCGCATTAGTTCTTGCTTGTAAGTTTAGCAGAATTCAGTGTAAAGGCATCTGGTCCTGAACTTTTCATTGTTGGAAGGTTTTTTTCATTATTATTACCAATTCAATCTCATTACTCATTATTAGTGTGCATCATTATGTTGTTTATTTCAAATCTTTTTGCTTTTTTGATGTAGATATTTATTGCTGTAAAGTTTCCTTTTAGTACTGATTTTGCTGTATCCAACTTGTTATGGGTTTTAATTTTCATTTATTTCAAGGAATTTTTTTTTAATTTTCTTTTGAATTTATTTCTTGACCCAGTGGTCATTCCGGAGCATGCTGCTTAATTTTTATGTAATTGTAGTTTCCAAAGTTTCTCTTGTTATTGATTCTAGTTTTACTCTATTCTGGTCTGTGAATATAATTAACATGATGTCAATTTGTAAAGCTTCGTCAAAACTTGTTTTTCACCTAATAAATGGTCAGTCCTGGAGATTGGAGGGAATATTCCCTCCTTCATGTTCATTTGGTCTAAAATTTGTCCTTCATGTTCATTTGGTCTAAAATTGGGTTAAATCCAATGTTTATTTGTTAATTTTCTGTCTAGATGACTTTTCTAATTCTGGCAGTGGGGTTTTGAAGTCCCGAACTATCATGACACTGGAGTCATTGGAGTCTATCTCTCCCTTTAAATGTTTGTTTGTTTGTTTGACACAGTGTTTCACTCTGTCAGTACCAGCCTGGTACTTGCTTTGTCCTCCTGCTGCAGAATACTGAGTAGCTGACACTGTAGGTCTACATCACCATGCCCAGCTAATTTTTATGTATTTTGTGGAGACAGTGTTTCACCATGTTGCCCAGGCTGGTCTTCAACTCCTAGGCTAAAGGTATTTACCTGCTTTAGCCTCCCAACGTGCTAGGATTACAGGTGTGAGCCCCCACAGTCAACCCACTGTTTTTTTTGTTTGTTTGTTTTTGTTTTTGTTTTTGTTTTTTTTTCCTAGACAGAGCCGCACTCTTGTCACCAGCCTGGAGTACAGTGGCATGATCTCGGCTCACTGTGACCTCCACCTCTTGGGTTCAAGCGATTCTCTTGCCTCAGCCTCCTGAGTAGCTGGGATTACAGGTGTGTGCTACCACACCCAGCTAATTTTTGTGTTTTTAGTAGAGACAGGATTTCACCATGTCGGCCATGATGGTCTCAATCTCTTGACCTCATGACCCACCCGCCTCGGCCTCCCAAAGGTGCTGGAATTACAGGTGTGACACCTGGCCTCAACCCGCTCTTTTTAAATCTAATTTTTTTTTATGTATATAGGCACTCTGGTGTTGTGTGTGTGTGTGTGTGTGTGTGTGTGTGTGTGTAAAATTGAGAATTGTTATATACCCTTATTGGATTGATACCTGTGATATTATGGAATGACTTTCTTTGTCTCTTTTTAGTGTTTTAGAATTAAACTCTGCTATGTCCATTATAAGTATACCTGCTCCTGTGGATTTTTAGTTTCTCTTTTTATGGAATATCTTTTGCTATCTTTTAATTTTTAATGTATATGTGTATTTACAGGTAAGATGAGGTTCTTACAGCAGCATATAGTTGGGTTATTTTTAAATCCATTCAGCCAGTCTATGTTATTTAAGTGGAAAGTCTAATTTAGTTACATTCAAGGTTATTGTTTATATGTAAGGGCTTATTTGTGTCATTTTATTCATTTATTTATGGTTGTTTTGTTTCTTTCCCTCATTGTTTGTCATTGTAATATGGTGGTTTTCTGTATTAGTAATATTTGAATCCTTTCTTTTCCTTATTGGTGTCTTCAGTCTACCAGTGCGTTTTGTACTTCTCTGTGTTTTCATAATGGTAGTTATCCTCCTTTTATTTCTGCTTATAGGACTAATGTAAGCATTTCTCGTTGGACTGGTCTAGTGGTGGTGAATTCTCTCAGCTAACATTTGTACGAGAAGTACTTTATTTCTCCTTCATTTATGAAAGTTAGCTTTGCTGGATATAACATTCTTGGTTAGGAAGTTTTTTTGTTTTTCTTCCAGCACTTTTAGTGTATCATCTGATTTCCTGGCCTGTAAGGTTTCCCCTGAAAAATCTACTCTACGTCTGATATAAGTTCCCTTATAAGTGACTAGACATTTATCTCTTAACTGTTTTAGAATTCTTTTTTTGTTTTGACTTTTGACAGCTTGACTATAATGCACCATGGAGAAAACCTTTTTGTCTGTGCTTGTTTGGGGATCTTGAAGCTTCCATATCTCAATGTCTAAATCTCTTGCTAGACTTGGGTGTTTTTCAGCCATTATTTTGTTAAATAGGTTTTCTGTTCCTTTCATTTTTTCTTTGCCTTTTGGGACACCAATATATCAACATTTGGTCACTTTGTGGTGTCCAATATGTTGTGTAGGATCCATTTCTTCTTATTCTTTTTAACTTTTGTCTGACAAGATTATCTTAAAAAAACTTGTCAAGTTCTGAAATTCTTTATTCTGCTTCATCTAGCCTGTTGTTAAAGTTTTTGAATGTATTTTTTATTTCCCTCACCGAATGCTTCAGTTTCACGATTTGCTTGATTCTTTTTGATAATATCTAACTTTTTGGTAAGTTTATTATTCATATCCTGAATTATTTTTTCTGAACTGTTAGTATAGCTTTTCTGAGTTCTCTGGAAACTCAATGACATTTTAAATGTCATTATTTTGAACTATTTTTCTGGAATTTCATAAACTTTTTTATTGGCATATTTTGTTAGAGAATTATTGTGTTCCTTTAGAAGTATCATATTTCCTTGCTTTCTAATGTTTATTTTGTCCTTACATTTTCCTTATATCTGTACACCTGATATAATAGCTGACTCTCTCAATTTCTTGAATTTGCTTTTGTACTGGGGGACTTTTTCCTAAAGATGTGTCCATGGTGTTTGTTGTGCAGGGCGCTTTGGCTTTGTTTCTTAGTATGTGCAGTAGGGTAGTCTCTATATGGTTTATTTAGCTGGAAATAACATCAATCATGTATGTGATTTCCTCAATGGCTTAGGGTTGTTAGTGGAGGCTGTGGTGAAGTTTTGTTGGGCACAGGGACATCAGGCAGGCCAGTCCTTGGGTTGCAATGTTGGCAGCAATAGACCAAATATGCCTATAGTTGGGCCCTAGGACAACTTATGCTGGCTCTGGTGTTAGTGAGTCAAGGCAGGCTTATTCTTGGACCCCTATATGACTTGCTCAGGTGCTGGCAGTGGCAGTGGTGATCTGGATCCCTAAGCCCCTAAAGCAGTAGGTGTGGATTGACAATGACAATAGCAGTGGTGGGACAATCCTCTGGCTCCCAAGCCCTCCATGTTGTTGTTGATGGTAGCTGCCATGGGCTGGGAAGCCCAGTACTCAGGCCCCTATTTGGTGCATGCATGTGAGTGACAGCATTTATGGTAGTGGCAGGCTGTGTGGGCCTGATCTCAGGCCCCAGGGAGGAATGTTCAGGTGTTAATGATGACGAATGTGGTGAGGAGATCACCAGGCCCCTAGATGGTATCCTCCAGGAGGAAGGGTTGGGTGTTTGAAGCCTGGGTGGGTGGGCCTTTCCTACACAATAGTGTGTGTAGGAACTTACTGTGGTAGGTAAGTACAAGATGACGCCTGGGACTAAAGTACAATGTGAGGGTGGTGGTAGCAGTGGCTACACTGTGATCCTTCTTCCAGGAAGGGCAAAATTGATTTCAGTGGCAGCAGTTATGTATAGGTGACTGGAAAGCATGTACTTTGGCCCCATGTGGTGGCTATAAGTGGGGTAGCCTTTTCTCAGCGTACTTTTAAATGTTCTTTGGCCCTGGAGGCAGTGGGTTTACTGCCAGTGTCTTGTACTTTGGCCATGGTGGCAACAGCCAGCAGCAATGCCTCACTGTGAGTGGAGGAAATCAATGAATTCCCAGCGATGTGGAGATGTAGTAGTGGTTGGGCCCTAGGGCAGGATACAGTCTGATGGGGGTTGGGCTCTCAAAATGGCACCTAACTGTAGCTGCTTAGGTCTCAAGATAAGGGTGGGATCCAGCATGAACTTCTTTCTGCAGCAAGGCAATCACACCATGGCCATGCAGTTCCCTATGTTAGTCTCAGAGCCCACATGGGTCAAGGGGCTCTCTGGTGGCTTGGATTGTAGGAGTCTGTTGTGGGAATGTGGATAGCTGTGAGTCACTCATTTACCCTTGTCCCACACTGGGGACCCTTTCCGAGCTTCCAGCCAATCCTGGCCAAGCAGGCTGCCTCACTTCCCTCTCCTTCCTTGACTTAGGCATTTCCTGTCACTTCTCTGTTGAATACCAATATTCTGTTTAGATGACCTATCTGAACTGTAAGTATTTACCTGATATTTGGTTCTTCTTCATGACTCTGATCAGCCATTTTGAAGTCCCATTATAAGTGGTAGACAGAACAGGGGTACTTGAAGGATACAAGTATGTAATCTCTGCACTTACATAAGATTTAGGTAAGTAGCACAAGATTTACACTATCTAAAATATACTCAATGGATACTTGTTGAATGTAAGTGATTATAAACCCAGGTATATTTTCTTTTAATTTTCATATCTTTTTCATTATGAATGGCTGCATTCAAGTAATCCACCATTCAGTCATTATTCTGAAAATATTTGTGCTTTTGAGGGGGCATAGTCAAGTTTTAGGCTACTAATATATTCATTTAAATTAAAAACTCATTTTTAATGTCTTGATTTGATAATAAAATAAAAACCTATTAATTTTAATTTAATTTTATTTTACTGTTTTAATTTGCAAAGTACTTCATAATTTTAACTTGTATCTTTCCTGTATGATGAAATTAATAACCCAAGTCAAATGGAAATAAAAACAGATATAAGCCATTTACATTTAATTAGATTAAACAAATGAACCGGAGGACTGTCCTAGCCCATCAGATTACCAACAATTTTGATTCAAAATAAGGATAATTAGCTATCTAAAATATTTTTGAAAAAAAGAGCTAAGAATTATTAAAGCAGGCCAGCAAACAACAATATCAGTATGGATAACATTCCAGTCCAGTGAATGATATGGAATAGTTTGTTTTTTCCATGCCTCAACCTCGAAAGTTTCTTATGATTCTACTACATACTAATCTACTTTAACAGTTTTTCTAGATCTGGCACCTATTAATTTAATCATGCTTCACATAAAGGTAGTTAAATTAGTGATTTTCACCCTGATGTCCAATGGATAATTTTGGAGATTTGCAATGCCCCAAAAGTCATGTATACATGTTTTTAGATATATATGTATACACTGTTACGAGGATATCTTCTGTGGCTTTCTTTCTATTTTCAAGTGAATCCATGACCAAATCTAGTTAAGGAACACTGATTTACTTTCTAGTTTATTCTTGCCTTCATTAAGCTTCAATATTTGCCCATTAGTTCTTACTGTATGTGAAATCTGCAGACTGTAACCAGATGGCCTGCATTTTAAATTCCTGCTGTAACATAATGCCCTGATGTTACATTGGACATGTGATTTAGCATGTTAATTAGGGATAATAATATTACCTATGCTATAAGAGTATTGAAAATATTAAGTGACTTAATGAAAGTAAAATGCCTACATTAGTACCTGTAACAATGTGTACTATAAGAATTAGAGTTGGCTGGTTGTGGTGGCTCGTGTTTGTAATACTAGCACTTTGGGAGGCTGAGGTCAGTGGATCTCTTGAGGTCAGGAGTTCAAAACCAGGCTGGCCAACATGGTGAAACCCTGTCTCTCCTAAAAAGACAAAATAAATTAGCCAGGCGTGGTGGCAGAGGCCTGTTACTTGGTAGGCTGAGGCAGGATAATTACTTGAACCTGGGAGGTGGAGGTCGCAGTGAGCTAAGCTGAGATTGTGCCACTGCACTCCAGTCTGGGCAACAGAGTGAGACTCATTAAAAAGAAGTTATGCAAGGACTATGAAAAAGTAAGACAATATTGTATGAGAGTATTATGTCATTATTACTCTCAAAGCCCATGATGCCACCATGCATTGAAGTGCTATATCCACACGATGCTCTCCAGAGCACTTGCACTCGGAATTGATATAGATATTTAATAAAAACTGTTAAAAGAACAAATAAGCTGGAAAAATGCTGCGTATTTTTCTTTCTGAAGATTCATAATACATACCAGTATCTTATGGCCTGTGAAGATTTCTTAAATAAATATGTTTTAAATTTTTTAAACATATATTTTCCACCACAGAAACCTTTTGTGGAGTAAAGACCTATTATTTGTTTGTGGTGTTCCTAATTTAAGTAACATAATCCTACTCGATGGTAGTCACTTCACTGCAGATAATGAGATGGTCCCAAAGTCTAGTTTAATTCTTCAATTAGTATCATATAAAGATGAACTTAGCCACAGTATTTGATATAGTAATTTCCAAGGTTGATTGGGTCAATTACAGAGCTCTTTATTCTTGGAAAGCTGGGAAAAGTAGAACAGCCTCTCTCACACACATAAAATGCACACACATACAAGTTTCATGTGAAATTGTCTGGACTTGGAGATCTGGTCATAAATCATATTGGAAAAGAACAAAGTTAAAGCTAACTGGCTGGCAATCTGAACATTTTTATAGTTTACTGTAGCTACTTGAGCTACAGAATTAGCCAGATATTAGATACCAAAACCAGCATCAAAATATGTGGTTTAAATGGACGGTGTAATGTGTTTGTCAATTTTATCCTTGGGATATTTATATTCATTTTATATTTTTTCATCAAAAGTACATTTTGTAAGTGATTCTTAGAGATGCATAGATTAATATGAGGCATATTAAGATTTCTAAAAAACACACTATGTTAGTTTCGTATAGCTTCCATAACAAATTAGCACAACTTGGTGGATTAAAATGACAGAAATTATTATATTGTAGTTATAAAGGCTAGAAATTCAAATTCAAGGTATCATCAGGGCAGTGCTTCTTCTAAAGGATCTAATAATGCCAATTTCTGCTCCATCTAAATAGATTTTTCTAAGTAACTCTGTCTTCTTTCTCCTCCTATAGGGAAAGTGGTCACTGGATTTCGAGCCCAATCTAAATTAAGTATGATTTTTATCCCCAAATCCTTAACTAAATACACCTGTCAAGACCCAATTTCAACATAAGGTCACACTCTGAAGCTGAAGTGGTCATTAAGTGAACAGAGAGCAGTATTTAGCCAACTACAGTATCTCCTAATAAATATACCATTAATTTTTGGTATGTAAGCTGGGTAGTTAGGATTCTTACATAGTTAACGTTATACAGTTAGTCTTTTATACAGTTAACATGGATATTGGTAAAATTTTTAAAAAGTAGAAATTTAATCTGATCTTCTTTGCGTTACACTATGAAAGAATGCAGAACACATCTAAGCACATGAGCTAAAGAAATTCAGGGACATATAGTACCAGATAATTTGAAAAAGCCTAAAATATAATATATATGTAACACCACAATTCATGTGCAATAAAAGGAAAGAGATTGTTTTGATAATAGCTTGAAACTTGTGGTGTTTAAACTTTTTTTTTTTCTTTTTGAGAGGAGTGTCACTCTGTCATCCAGGCTGGAGTGCAGTGGTGTGATCTCGGCTCACTGCAAGCTCTGCCTCCCAGGTTCACGCCATTCTCCTACCTCAGTCTCTGGAGTAGCTGGGACTATAGGCACCCACCACCACGCCTGGCTCATCATATATATATATATATTTGTATTTTTAGTGGAGATGGGGTTTCACTGTGTTAGCCAGGATGGTCTTGGTCTCCTGACCTCCTGATCTGCCCACCTCAGCCTCCCGAAGTGCTGGGATTACAGGCGTGAGCCACCGTGCCTGGCTATAAACTTTCAACACATCAGGAAATGCAACAATGAACTAGAAGAAAAAGAAGTAATACAGTGATTGGGATTACATTTGAAAACTTGGAAGTTTAGCAACCTAACCTCCCTGCCATGCTTTAACTCAAGTGCTCAATACATGCTCACTTCTCTAAATCAATTTAAACATGGGAAAGAAAATGTGTTACATTGTTATAGATCCAAGAATTTCATAGCCAGTTATGACATACATGAAACTGGGAAACACCAAGAACATTAATATAATCCCCACATTCCCCATGGCAATCCAGAAAACAGACAGTCTTCAAAACTCCATATCTTATTCCTAGCCAGGAATACTACACTTTATTTTATATTAGAATCAAAATGCTTTTTATTTTAAAAGTTATCTTATAAACCAATATAAACCAACTTCTATTTTGAAAACATGTTCTTTGTCCACAAATAATGTCGCATTAACTAAAATTTGAAGATGCTTTAAAAAGGAGCTTACTCCAAACACATTAAAGAGTATATTGAGCTTAAAGTACTAAACAGAGGCCAAATAGTAGGCAACAAAGATTTACAGAAAATGTTTAGAGTCATTGTTTACATATGAAATCCCTTAGTATTTGTATTGGTCCATTCTAACGCTGCTATAAAGAAATTCCCTGGACTGGGTAATTTATAAAGGAAAGAGGTTTAACTTACACTTTTGCATGGCTGAGGAGACTTCAGGAAACTTATGATCAAAGTTTAAGGGGAAGCAGGCGCCTTCCTCACCAGGTGGCAGGAGAGACAGCGTGTGCAAGAGAGAGCAGAGAAAACTGCCTTCTAAAACCATCAGATCTTGTGAGAAACCACCCTCATGATCCAGTAACCTCCCACCAGGTCTCTCCTTCAACTCCTGGGGATTACAATTCAAGATGAGGTTTGAGTGGAGACACAAAGCCTAACCATATCATACTGCCCTTGGCCCCTCCCAAACCTCTTTCCTCACATTTCAAAAGCAATCATGCCTTCCCAACAGTCCCCCAAAGTCTTACCTCATTTCAGCATTATGTTCAAGTGCAAAGTCTTACCTGAGACAAAGCAAATTCCTCCTGCATAGGAGCCTGTAAAATAAAGAGCAAGATACAGTAGGTGTACATGCATTGGATAAAAGTTCTCATTTCAAATGGGAGCAGTTGACTAAAACAAGGGGGCTACAGGCCCCATGCATGTCCAAAATCCAGTGGGGCTGTCATTAAATCTTAAAGCTCCAAAATAATATTTTTGACGCTATATCTCACATCCAGGGCACGCTGATGCAAGAGGTGGGCAGCTCACATCCAGGGCACACTGATGCAAGAGGTGATGCAAATGGCCTTGGGCAGCTCCTTCACAGGCTTTGCAGGGTACATTCCCCAGCCCCAGCTGCATTCACGTCTGACATTGAGTATCTGCAGCTTTTCCATGCACACTGTGCAAGCTGTCAGTGGATCTACCATTCTGAGGTTTAGAGGATGGTGGCCCTCTTCTCACAGCTCCATTAGGCAGTGCTCCAGTGGGGACTCTGCGTGGGGGCTCCAAACCCACATTTTCCTCCCACATTGCCCTAGCAGAGGGTCTCCATGAGGACTCCACCCCTGAAGCACACCTCGGCCTGGACATCCAGGCATTTCCATCTATCCTCTGACATCTAGGTGGAGATTCCCAAACTTCAATTCTTATCTTCTGCACACCCACAGGCCCAATACCATGTGGAAGCTGCCAAGTCTTGGGGCTTGTGCCCTCTGAAGCAACAGCCCAAGCTATACCTTGGCCCCTTTTAGCTATGGCTGGAGTCACTGCGATGCAGGGCACCAAGTCCCAAGGCTGCACACAGCAGGGGGGCCATGGACCCGACACAGGAAACCATTTTTTCCTCCTAGGCCTCTGGGCCTATGATGGGACGGGCTGCCACAAAGGTCTCTGACATGACCTAAAGACATTTTCCCCCTTGTCTTGGTCATTAACATTTGGCTCCTGGTTCCTTCTGCAAATTTCTGAAGCTGGCTTTAATTTCTCACCAGAAAATAGGTTTTTCTTTTCTATCGCATCACCAGGCTGCAATTTTTTTAAACTTTTAGCTTCTGCTTCCTTTCTAAACATTTCCAATTTCAAATCATTTCTCTCACATTGAAAGTTCCAGAGATCACTAGAACAGGAGCAAAGTGCCACCAGTCTTTGCGAAAGCATAGTAAGAATTACCTTTATTCCATTTGCCACCAAGTTCCTCATCTCCATCTGAGACAATCTCAGTCTGGACTTCATTGTCCATATCATTATCAGCATTTTAGTCAAAACCACTCAACAAGTCTCCAGGAAATTCTAAACTTTCCCACATTGTCCTATCTTTTTCTGAGCCCTCCAAACTGTTCCAACCTCTTCTTGTTATCTAGTTCTAAAGTTGCTTCCACATTTTTGGGTATCATTATAGTAGTACCTCACTCTCCACAGTACCAATTTACTGAATTAGTTCATTCTCACACTGTGATAAATAAATACCCAAGACTGGGTAATTTGTAAAAGAAAGAGGTTTAATTGACTGACAGTTCTGCATGGCTAGGGAGGCCTCAGGAAACTTACAATAATGGGAGAAGTCAAGCAGGCATCTTCTTCACAAGTCAGCAGGAGAGAGAGTGTGTGCAAGAGAGAGCAGGGAAAACTGGCTTATAAAATCATCAGCTTTCATGAGATCTCACTCATTGTCAAGAGAACAGCACAGAGGAAACCACCCCCATGATCCGGTCATGTACTACCAGATCTCTCCCTCAATACCTGGGGATTTCAGTTCAATACGAGATTTGATTGGAGACAGGAAGCCTAACCATATCAGTATTCATGCTCAGAATGCCAGATACACTAAACAGGTATATATTATTTTATTTTATATTAGTCAACATATAGTAGCTTCTATTTGCTATTATGTTGAAGTAAGCAGAACTAGATACCCCCCTCTCACTGTAAAGCACAAGAAAACTGAACAAGTTATGTTAAAATCTATTCAAGAACAGAGGGAAATAAATATATTTGGTTTTCTTTTTTTCTGAAGGCACTTTTCATACTGCTGTTCATGGAGGGAGAAAACATACACACAGTGAAAAGAAGTTTCACTGAGCTGAGGAAAGAGTGTTCAAGGAAGCCAATAGCATTGGAATTTGTAGGACTAAGTACTGGAGATGAAGACACTATTCAGACAAAAAGTTTCAGAAATCTTACATGGCTTCTGAGTCTCTGGCTTAATACTAAAGTGCACATTCATAGAGAAACTACACAAGCCTGGGCAAAACAAAACAAAACAAAACAAAACAAAAAACACCTACCCAGGAATTTGTATTAGTCTGCTCTCACACTGATGATAAAGACATACCTGAGACTGGGCAATTTACAAAAGAAAGAGGTATAATGGACTTAGAGTTCCACATGGCCAGGGAGACCTCACAATCCTGGTGGAAGGCAAGGAGAAGCAAGCCACATCTTACATGGATGTCAGCAGGCAGAGAGGGCTTGTTCAGGGAAACTCCCACTTTTGAAACCATCAGATCATGTGAGACTCATTCAATATTCTAAGGGCAGGAAAGACCTGTCCCCACAATTAAATCACCTCCCTTCCATTAGGTTACTCCTGTGACACATGGGAATTGTGGGAGTTATAATTCAAGATGACATTTGGGTGTGGACACAGCCAAACAGTATCAGAATTATTAGCTGAAAGATTTGTAGAATATACTAGGCTGGAATTCATTTGAATTCTAACTAACAATAAAAGAGAGAAGTCAGTAACACTCAGGGAATTCAGTAAAGATCTCAGAACGTCACCCCTAGTGGTAAGTCTAAGTAGCACTAGAGTAAAAGCTATGCTAGAAGCATCTTAACAAAGTTTTTTAAAAAATCAAACTTTACAAAAAGCAAACTGATTTGCAAGTATCTTAAGTATCAAAAACAACTTTCAATATGCTTTAAAGGAACAGCATAACACTCGTATTCAAAAACAAAACAAGCACAGGCCCCAGCATTCAATCAACAAGCACTATAATAGAAAAGAATCAAGAATGTGTGAATCATAACTAGGAGAAGAATCAACTGT
The DNA here is from genome assembly GCF_047675955.1 of Chlorocebus sabaeus. NCBI lineage: Eukaryota > Metazoa > Chordata > Mammalia > Primates > Cercopithecidae > Chlorocebus > Chlorocebus sabaeus. Next base: position 31,482,869 of record NC_132930.1, read on the forward strand.
AGAAATAGAACTAGAAATGTCAAAGTAAATGAAAATATAAAGCAAAGTTCTTTAGACAGTTATAAATATACTTAATGATTCAATGGAAAATATATAGCAAAATGAGAATTCAAAGGTATAAAATATAGTAAATATAACTTCTAGAGTGGAAAATAAAATATGTAATATTTTTGAATAACTCATCAAATGGGATTAAAACCAAATAAAACACTACTAAAGAGAAGATTAGTAAACATGCAGACAAATAATTAGAAATTTTTTAGAGAGAGAATGAGAGAGAAAAAAAAAGGAGGATAGTGAATGGAATCTAGTTACTGTGGAAAAACATTGAGCAGTTCAATGTTCACGAAACTCAAGTCCCAGCGTAAAATGTGGGGTGAGGGAAGCATGAAATAATTGTTAAAAAAATGAGGGCTGGGCCGGGCGCAATGGCTCACACCTGTAATCCCAGCACTTTGGGAGGCCAAGGCAGGTGGATCATCTGAGGTCGAGAGTTTGAGACCAGCCTGACCAACATGGTGAAACCCTGTCCCTACTAAAATACAAAAAAATTAGCTGGGCATGGTGGTGGATGCCTGTAGTCTCAGTTACTCGGGAGGCTGAGGCAGGAAAATCACTTGAACCCAGGAGGCGGAGGTTGCAGTGAGCTGAGATCATGCCCCTGCACTCCAGCCTGGAGACACAGCAAGACTCCATCAAAATAAAATGAAATAATAAAATAAAATAAAATAAAATAAAATAAAATAAAATAGTCTGTATATATTTCCAAATTTGAAGAAACCTGAAAACTCAGAGATCTGAGAAGCTCAGTATATTTCAAGCAGGATAAACACAATAACACTACATTAGGAAACAGAATAATCAAATTGCTGAAAACCAGTGATAAAGAAAAAAATCTTAAAAGTAACCAGTTACGAGAGGCATTACATAGGACAATATCTATAACAATTATGGTTAACTTATCACTGGAATAAATAGAAACCAGAGACTTATTTAATGAACATAAGAGAATGCATATCAACCTACATTTTTATATCCAAGAAAAATGTAATTTATAAGTGAATATGAAAGCCTTTTCAGACAAGAAACATCAAGGGATACTATCACTAGCTGACCTCTACAGGAAATGTGAAAGAAAATTATTCAGACTGAGAGAAAATGCTGCATAATGGAAACTCAGATCTTCACAAATAAAAGATCACCAAGATATTAAATGTGATGGTACATATTAAATATTTTCTTTTGAATTTTAATACCATTAAAATTGATTGTGTAAAGCAAAAATCGTGTTGATGAATTGAGCAGTTTAAAAGATATGCAAAAGTAAAATGTATAAAAACATGAGTATAAAGGTTAAAACAGGGAAGTCAGCGTATACTGTTAAGGTTTACATTATGTATGAAGGGGTATAACATGATTTGACAGTAGATTTTGATAGTTTAAAAATGCATATTGTAAAGTGCGTGTGTGTGTGTGTGTGTGTGTGTTCCTGCTAAACAACTGAAAGTAAATTGGAGAATTTGTACCCCCTTTACTCTTTGATAGTTAAGTAAATCTTTTCTGAGAACAGGACACTCTTGATTAGACTGTATATTTGTGTCTCTCAACTTTATATGTTTAATCTAATAACCAATATCATGGTATTTGGAATTGAGGTTTTCAAGAGGGAATTAGGTCATGTGGGTGGAGCCTTCATAAATGGGACTAGTGTTCTTATGAGAGAAACTGTAGGGAACTCATTTGATCCTTCTGCCATATGAGAACACAATAAGAAGTCATCATCTGGCCAGGCACACTGGTTCACGCTTGTAATCCCAGCACTTTGGGAGGCCAAGGCAGGTGGATCATGAGGTCAGGAGTTCGAGACCAGCCTGGCCAACGCAGTGAAATCCCATCTCTACTAAAAAAAAAAAAAAATAGCTGGGTGTGGTGGTGGGCATCTATTATCCCAGCTACTCAAGAGGCTGAGGCAGGAGAATCACTTGAACCTGAGAGGCAGAAGTCGCAGTGAGCCAAGATCATGTCGCTATACTCCAGCCTGGGAGACAGAGGTAGACTCTGTCTCAAAAAAAAAAAAAAAAAAAAAAAAAAAGAAAAGAAAAGAAAGAAAGAAAACATCATCTATGAATCATAAAGTGGATCTTCATCAGACATCAAACCTACTAGTGACTTGATCCTGAACTTCTCAGGTTTCAAAACTTTGGGAAACAAAATGCGTTTCTTATAAGACACTCAGTCCATGATATTTTGTTATAGCAGCCTAGATGAACCAAGACACTCTCTTTCATAAAAACAGTTCACTTATTAAAATCAGGACGTCTAACAGTGAAACTACAGGTCATACTCAGACATCCTATACTTGGGAGATGCATGTTGCTATTATTATTTTTTAACAAACTGTTATGTTAGAGAAATTAAGAATAGAAAATTAAAATTTGTATGTTACATTCACTTATTTCTTCTCCAATACCCTTCTTTCTGTAGACCCAAGTTTCTGACATATATCATATTTGTTCTAATGAACTTCTTTTTACTTTCTTGCAAGTCATGTCTACTGGGACCAAATTCCTGTAACTTTTTTTGTCTTAGTCTTTATATGTTCTTTACTGTTGAAGGACAATTTTGCAGGGTAGAGAATTCTAGGATAGTGGATTTTGTCTCCCAACATTTTTAATATTTTACTCCGTTCTTTTCTCTCTTGCATGATTTCTAAGACATGTGAGATGTAATTTTTATCTTTTCTGTTCTATATGCAAGAAGTTTCCCACTGTCCACTTTCTTGCTTTTTTAGCACTAAAAAAAAATTGATTTTATGTAGTTTGAATATGATTAGCTTAGGTGTTTTTATGTTTGTTTGTTTGTTTTTACACTTATCTTGCTTTGTGTCCTCTGAACTTCCTGGATCTGTCACTAGCTGTCTGATATTAATTGGGGGAAATTCTCAGTTGTTAATATTTTAAATAATGCTTCTGTTCCTTGCTGTCTTTCCTCTCCTTCTGGTATTCCATTATAAGTACGTTTCACTTTTGGTAGTTGTTCCACAGTTTTTGGATATTCTGTTCTGTCCTATCAGTCTTTGTTTTTTTTTTTTTTTTTTTTTTTTTCCTCTCTCTCTCTCTCTCTCTTTGCTTTTCAGTTGAGTTATACCCAATATCAGAGACTCTTTCCTCATATGTGTACAGTCAACTATGAAAGGCATTTATTTTAATGTTCCTGATCTTCAGAGTTTATTGCTTCTTTCTTAGAATTTTTATTTCTCTGTGTACATTGTCCATCTCTTTTTGCATACTATCTAGTTTACCCAGTAGAGCCCTTTGAAAAGTGATCCCAATTGTTTTAAATTCCCAGTTTGATGGTTCCAACATTCCTGCCCTATCTGAGTCTGGTTTTGATTTTTTTTCTATCTCTTATAACTATGACTTTTGCATTTTTGTATGCCTGCATTTTTTTTCTTCATGGCTAGACATGATGCACTGATTAAAAGGTACTGCCATAAATAGGCCTTTAGTAATGTGTTGATAATGTCTGAGAAGAGGACAAGCGATCTAAAGTCCCATGATAAAGTTTTAGTCTTTAAGTTTCCTGTTCCTCTGGATGTGAACTTTACACATGTTTCTCAGTCCCCTCCCCACCACAGGTGAGATAGGATGGCTAGAATGGGTTGCAGTTGGATTTCCACATGGAGGATTTCCATTCCTCCATGTGGAAGTCTAGAGATGATTGAAATGGGATATTACCTTTCCCACAGGACATTAGGCTCTGATAAAACTCCAGCAGATTAGGCTCTGGTTTCTGGTTAGTTTCTACTGAGGGCATGTTTTGTTAAGAAGAACAATTCTTTGGCGTATGTAAAAATGGTTCCTTTCTTTTTCTCCTCTTGTCTAAAACACAAAAGGAGCATTGTCTCTGATATTCACTGTGAGACCCTAGAAGAACTCCAGGAGGTAAAACACAAAGTTTGGGAGGGGGTCTCTTGATGACTTAGTCTCCTCCTCTTGAACTTGTTGTACAGGGAGACTTCAGCAGTGGTTCCCACAAAGGTTTGTACTCATGGATTTCTATGCTAGTAGGTTGTTGATTCTCTGTATTTGCCTATCTGTCTGATTTTGAGGCAGCACTTTGCCCTGTGACCTCACTTCTCAGACAAATCTAAGAATAATGTCTGAGTTTACAGTCTGTTCAGATTTTTACTTGTTAAGATGGAGGGGTTATTTACAAGCTTCTGACATAGTGAACCATTAGCTAGAAATCCTTTCTTTGTTTTTTGAAAGGATTTTGCTTGATATAGAATTCTTGATTGATGATAGTATTTTTTTTGTTGTTGTTCAGTACTATTAATATATCATTCTGTTGCCTCTTGGCTTCAGTGGTTTTTAAGGAAAACTCAGCTGTTTTTATTATTGAGGACACTTCTATTTGATAGATTTCTCTTCTTTGTTGCTTTCAAGGGTCTTTCTTTGCCTTTGGCTTTTGACAATTTAACTATGATACGTTTATGTGTGTATGTTTTGAGTTTATTTGATTTTCATTTACTGGGTTTCTTGAGTGCAGGTTAATGTTTACAATAAATTACAAAGTTTCCAGCCATTATGTATTCAGATATACTTTGTTTCTGTTTTTCTATGTTCTCTTTTTTTGGGAATTCCACTATACATATATTGGTATTCATGATTGTGTCTCACAGGTCTCATGAGACCCTGTTCAGTTTTCTTTATTCTTTTTTCTTTCTATTCCTCACACCAGCTAATCTGAATTAAACTATCTTCAAGGTCACTAATTCTTTCTTCAACCAGTTCAAATCTGCTATTAAGGCCAAAGAGTGTATTTTTATTATTTAGTGATATATTGGCTTCAGAATTTGTAACTTTATGAAGATAAGTTCTGTCTCCTCATTGATGTTCTCTATTCAGTGACAAATCACTGAATTTTCCTTTGCGTTTTTAAATATGGTGCAAGGGTCTATCCTGCAGACCCCAGCTGCATGACAGATAAATAACGTCCTCAGACATCAATACTCAGTGAAAGAGTGGGCTGGGGTTCAGGTTGCTGACTGAAGGAGTTATAGCAGCTGAGGCCCTGACTAGCTGGCCCTGCTGGCATTTATTTAGCACACATTAAATGACAAAGGCTTTGAGTCAACATGAATAGAGGGTAATTAACCTGGTCATGCCCCCCCCACCCCCGCTCCCCCCTTCCCCCCCAGAGAGCCATCCTGTCCCTGAAAGGTGAAAGGTTAGTTTTAGAACCACATGAGTGAACAAGTTATTTAGGTAAACTCCCTTACATTCCTTTGTACCTACCTACTTTAAGCTGTTTACTTCAGAGGATTAGGCTACCTTCAGCCAGATCTATTACTGAAGTTATGCAACCCCCACCCCCAAGGCCTTCCTAGAGGTTTGTATCCTTTTCTTATAACTATCTTTAAAATTTTTCCCACCAGCTTACCTGAACTTGCACAATATGGTTTTCTTTAATTTTTAAACATGTTTAGTGTAGCTGATTTAAAGTCTTTGTCTGTTGAACTGAATATTTGGACTTCCTCGGGGACAGTTCTATTGATAGCATTTCCTCCTGTCATTGGGCCATACTTTCTTATTTCTCTGCATCTTTCAATAGGGACAGGGGCAGAGAAATTCTAGGCAGAAAAGAGCGGGTCCCTGACAAAACCTCACTCTCAAGTCAAAAAGTCTGAAACCATGGCGCAAAGTGAGAACTTTTATTCCTGTTTTTTCCACCCGAATGTTGTCTTTTCCTAAATTACCCATGGCCGGCCCCACCCCCCATCCTGTGCCTATAAAGACCTCAGACTCAGCTGGCAGAGATGAGAAGCAGCTAGAGTTCAGGGAGTGGGGCTGGATGTTGGACAGAAGTGACTTCATGTCATAGGGACAGCTTGATGGTGTAAATTCAAAGAAGAATCCCACTGGAGATGTCTGGATTTCAGGGAAAGATTACCTACCTGCCCCATCCCCTTTCAGCTCCCCTTCCCCCTGAGAGCCATTTTCTTCATCAGTGAAATCTCTCACATTTACCATTCTTCAATCCATTTGGGCAACCTCATTTTTCCTGGATGTCAGACAAGAGCTTGGGAGCCATGGATGTGGATACAAAAGCCTGTCACACTGGCCCTTTGCCCTCACTGGTGGAGGGTAGCCACCACATGAAAAGGCAGAGGGCTTACTGAGCTATTAACGCTTAAGCTGTCTGCAAGTGGCAGAGCTAAAAGAGCACTGTAACATGCCCTCTGGAACTTCAGGGTTCACAGGTCCTGCCCCCAGATGCTGCCACAAGGCCCGCATGGAGTTTGGTCCTCCTAGCACCCAAAAGGGCTCACCCCATCTCCTGCACTCACTCACCTACACACTCACTCCTGCAAGGGGTGGAACACAGTGGGGCTGAGTGGAGTTTGCTGCAGCTAGAGCTGAAGCCGCTGGGTGGTTCTAGCACTCATGCATTCCAGTTCCCACCTCATTTACTAATGCACTCCCTCCTGCAAGAAGTTGAGAGCAGTGGGCTGAGTAAATGAGGCAGTCCTGTCACAAGTCCTGTGAAAGGATAGGAAAATACCCTGCTTCGTCTAATTGACACTTTAAATAATACAACATAACAATTCTGAAAATGAGCCCCCTGGGTTTATTGTATGTAGTGTTTGAGATTGTCATTTGATTAGTGACTTTCCTGGACCAATTCTGTAAAGTCTGTATTCCTGGTCATGATACATATACTTTGGTATACAGGCAATAAAATCTCTTCTTGATTGGCTAAAAATTGGATAGAGATTTACCTGAATATCTTGAATTAATGTCTGCCAGAATTTGCCAGTAGGTCTTGGGTGTATCATATGGGATGTTTTCAAAGCTCCAGCAGGAAATTTACAACTCTGCCTTAGCCTTCACTTCTTGGTGGTACAGAGCCTCAAGATCAGCCATAAGTAAGATATTAGCTGTCTTTAGATATTTCCTGTGTGTTACCACAACCATACACTTGCTTTTATATTCCCAAAAATATCTGAGAGTTTTTGAAAGTACCATTTGGACACTATATTCCTTAGTTTCTCCTTTCAAGTTTTTACATCTGCCTCCTGTTAACCCAGACTGATATTGCTGCCTTAAGCAGCTGTGATGTTAAAAATTCCCATGCACAATTTTCAACGAATGCCATAAGAGTAATGCTGTTCAGAGAGAGTGAGCTCTGATCCATATATAAAAAAGTCCTGAAGCTAGAACCTTTCAGAGAGCTTCTCAGGAGGTCAAATTGTGACAGTTCTGTCAGACTGAGGTTTTTGGGGAGTGCCATTCCCTTTCTTCCTCCTTTAATATCTGTTAGGCCATTGGTTTCATAGGTACTTCATGTGTATGGTCTTTGGTTTTCTGGGCTACTGCAGACCTGGGGAAAGCGGGATGGATTTGGGCAAGTTAAAATGATGCAAATCTTGCTGTTGTAACTCAGACTTCCCATTTTTCCTCGAATAAATGTTCTTTAGTTTATTTCAAGCCTCTTCTCAATTTTTGGATTTCTGAAAATGATAATTTTGATATTTTTGCCAGTTTTCTTATTGCTTTTTTAAAACTTGGATTTCGAAAGTCTTTATTCTGACATTCCAGAGTACGTCCTGTCCATCTAACCTAGAATCCCATTCACAGAGAAAAAATTCACCTGCCTCTCAGATACTATTGAAATTAATCTCACAATGTGTGATACGCAGAAGGAAGTAGGAATGACTATAATTTATTAAATTGTTATAATTTTTGATTAATTATACTAATTGATAATTAACTTGATTAATTATACTAATTAATAATTAACTTGAATATTAATAAAATAAAATGTTTTTATGTTCATGGCCTTCCATGAGACTTGAATTATACCAGGAGACAGACATGAATAAAACACGGTCATTCTTTTGGAAGAGTGCAGACTTCTTAAGAAGATTTGGAACTAACAAACATTAATATCCATTGCAATTAGTGCTATGATGGGGATATGAGGGTAATAAAAAATACAGGTTATCTGGGAGGCGGAATATATGTCCTTCAATAACCTATTTTTTTTTAAAAAAAAGTCTTTCAAACTTAAACTGAAAGCTGCCTCTTTGTAAATTTTATCCAATATATTATTCATAAAAAAGAAAAATGTTCTAATCCAGCAGCAGGTGCCAAATTCTGGGTCAAATTGTTGTGCCAAATACTGTCTACTTCATCCTTTTTATGTATCTATTTGTTAACCCTACTTTAATACTCCAAGCCCAGTGTTCTTTCAGTTTTAAGCTCTCTCATATACTCTTGGTACATCCTGCACATCAGTTATATGTCTTCATTATCACTAGTGAAATATCTGGTCAGCTGAGCCTTAATGTCACTTTCTGATATTCCAGTATATATAAGACTAATTTCTTATCTTTGGAAAGCATTCGTGTTCTTTTGACAAATTGGCACAACAATTGTCTACATTTTTTAATTCAAATAAATACTAAGTTTCCTCATGTTTGCCTCATATTTCCTAATTAATGAACAGGCATATCTTTAAGTTACTTCAGCAAAAGTCAAATGTAGCTCTTAAGACCTAAGTTCTTATAGCAGGAGAACCTCTATATCTAATATTTAACTACATTTTAACAATAATTTTATGGAGAAAACACCTTTTATAAACTTTGTATGGAAACTTCTAGACAAACAAAGAGTTTACCAAATGAACTCCTTTAGTTCTTTATCTATAATATCTACTTAGTATTTATGACCTTAAATGTGCTGTTAATAATGTAATAATGGATTTCTTGAACTTTCAGATATTAATCTTTGGAAAAGAAAAATAATGTTTAAATATGAACTTTAGGACTTCAAATATTATTTCGTAAATTGAACCCTGTTTGATGCTATCACAAACTAATTAAAATTATGTAAGGAGACATAAATTTTACCAATAGGTGATCCTTTATATGTTTCTAATACAAGTGGATGAAGGTTAGATTCATATTGACCCATATCAAAACAATTTATTCCTTTAAATTAAGTAGAAGATAATAGAGTTTCACAAGCCAATGAGAATGAGAAAGTATAAGGGAAAAAAATCCTATGCTTTAGAAACCAGGAGATCTGGGTATGAACCCTGTCTCAGTTGATTAATTACAGTTGTGCAACTCAGAAAGTCACTTAATCTTTCAATGCCTTAAATATCTCATCTGTATAATGGAAATAATTGCTCTTTTCCAGATGATTTCAAAATTAAGAAACAGGTAATATGTATTAAAATGGCATTGTTTTTCATAATATTAGGTGTTATTTTTCCTGAAAGCTTAATTTATAAAATATTTAATACCAATGGATGCAACTGAAATACTAGAGATAATAGAATTATACAATCAATCTATTATTTATGTGTCCTGTGAACTCATTATTATCTTGACTTCTTTACAAGGATGGCTATTTTTGTTTCTGCAGAATGTATGTATATTATTTCTTTTTTCTCCTCTTCAGTTCACTTGTTATCATGTCAATATAGCTTTTAGAACAGAGTAGACATCTGTTTTCCCACAAGTAGCATCCACATGCAGGCACACAAGCATATACTACTTTATCAATTCAACCTGAAGTTGAATATTTTGAGTTGTTTACCATTGGCAAATATAACTTTCTATGTTTAAGAAGAATAAAGAATAAAATTTATGCTGAATGTCAAATATCTTATGTAGAGCCACTTTTTGATTTGTTAAGTGGAAAAGAATGAGGAGCATAAGGATTTAATTTCTGTGATAAAATGTCAGAGTTTAAAAATTAAGAAAGAAAAGCACTTAGAGAACCACATGTTATATTTTCCCAAACTTGAAAGGTATGAAAAATTGCATGATTTATGTGATGAACAGAAATGTGGTTTATTTTCTTTCTCCTAATGTAGTAACACTTTTATGAAAATAAAGGAACGGTGCTCTGTACATATTTTCCAATTTGCCTAATTTTCTTAAAATTTGGAATTTTATGATAGATAATGGGGCTAACTTTAAGGACAGGATAAAGCAGTTCATCTTCCTTCAGGGCTCGCAGTACAATCTTGTGTTTGGCCAGGCTGAACTACTTAGAAAGCCCCAGTGTGTAACAGGTCAGTTAGTTCCATTAGTTCCATTTCTCTCACCTGCCATACTTGGGGCTTTCTTTCTTTCTCTCTTTCTCTCTCCCTTTCTTTCCTTTCTTTCCTTTCTTTCCTTTCTTAGATGCAGTCTTGCTCTGTCGCCCAGGCTGGAGTGCAATGGCGCATCTCGACTCACTGCAATCTTTGCCTCCGAGGTTCAAGCGATTCTTCTGCCTCAGCTTCACAAGTAGCTGAGACTACAGGTGTGCGGCCCTATGCCCGGCCAATTTTTGTATTTTTAGTAGATACGGGGTTTTACCATATTGGCCAGGCTGGCCTCGAACTCCTGACCTCAAGATCTGCCCACCTCGGCCTCCCAAAGTGCTGGGATTACAGGCATGAGCCACCGTGCCCGGCGTAGTAGTGTGCTCTCACTGAACCCTCTGCTCAGCATACTCTTTTCTTCCCTATTTAACTGTGTGTTTTTTATAAGCTGTTTGAATATGGAATTATGATTATCCAAGAGTATCAGCATTGTAACTCTTTGCTTATTATATAGGTGGTGATTAATTAACATTTTTGTTAAGTATTATACCATGTCTTATAGCATATGTCTTAATAAACAAATCAACATTATATTGAGTAGACATTTATTTTTTTTAACTTATGCATTTTCCACAACAATGTAACAACAAAAATTCTGATCCCCAATGAGTCTATCATTTAACTCTCACTTTTTATATTATACTTTTAAATCAAACCTTTAGTAATGCATAGTACTTAAAGAACTTAATAAACACCACTTTGAAAGATCTGTAGTCTAGCTTCTTAGCAATTTCAATAGAAAAGCTGAATTTCATTTACAACTGATAAAATATTGAAAACATCACAAAGTCCAAAAACAGTTTCTTTGAAGTTATAAACAGAAGAGGGTTATAAAGTTGTGTGAGAAACCATCAAAATATTTACTGTAGAGTTTCTCCAACCTTCGTTATTTTTAAAGGCCAGAAGGTAATACTAATAGATTTAAAGTTATTATAGCAGTAGTCAAACTAGTGATTATTTTCTTGACCAAGTTTTCAGGTGGTTGCCATATGTTTGGCTTCAATACATACAGTTTTTGATTTACCTCTGTGGCACATCAATCACTTTATAATGAAAAAATTTTTCTTAGAATATGTACTAGGGGCATTGAGTGATCAGAAAATTGTCCACAAAGAGGTAAGATACAATGTGAAGGTGGGTAATGTGATTCACATGAATGAAGGCAACATTTGTGGAGTTGAGACCAAAGTAAACTTTTAAAATTCACAATTAGCCCAATGTACATAGATTGGAACCATTTCAGAATGAACTGTATACATGATTGCCATTTTGCTCCCAAAATAGTAAAGTGTGCTTTTTCTAAGAATAAGGCCATACTCATATAACTATGAAACAAATATCAAAATCAAGACATTGAATTTTGAGATAGCACATTTTTAATCCATACTTGATAGTAAAATTTTACTAATTATCCCAATAATATCCTTTATAGACATGTTTTTTCACAGCCAAGGAACCAATCCAGAATGATGTATTTCAGGTTTTTCATGTCTGTTTGATCACTTTTTTTAGAATAGTCTTTTGACTTTCTTGTCTTATATGAAAGTAACAATTTTGAAGAGTACAAACCAGTTTTTCTGTAGAATGTTCCTTAGTTTGAGTTTGTTATTTCCTAATGATGAGATTCAGATTATGCATATTAATGAATTATGACTATCAGATGCTTTTACTGTGTCCTTCTTAGTGCAGCATATAAAAAGGCACATGGTATAGGCTTGGCCCATTTCTGATGTTAATTTTGATGTCTTTAATAAAGTAATGTTTGTCAGGTTTTTTCATTTTAAATTACTATTATTGCCATGTGTGAGGGAAAAGGGATTTGTGGAAAAGTACATTGAAATGATGTAAGTATCCTAATCTTGATCAAACTTCTACCACTAGTTTAAGTATCCTTCTCTGTTATTACTGTTCTAATACCACCATTACTTCTGCATTTATTGGTTGACATATCACTATAAAGAAAACTAACCTTCCTTCCTTCCTCCCTTTCTTCCTTCCTTCCCCATTCTTCCTTTCTCCCTCCTCCTTCCTCCCTCCCTCCCTCCTTTTTCTTTCTTTTCTTTCTTTCTTTCTTTCTTTCTTTCTTTCTTTCTTTCTTTCTTTCTTTCTTTCTTTCTTTCTTTCTTTCTTTCTTTCTTCTTTCTTTCTTTCTCTTTCTTTCTTTCTTTCTTTTCTTTCTTTCTTTCTTTTTCTCTCTCTTTTTTCTTTCTTTCTTTCTCTTCTTTCTTCTTTCCTTCTTTCTCTCTCTCTTTCGTTCGTTCGTTCGTTCGTTCTTCTCCTTCCTTCCTTCCTTCCTTCCTTCCTTCCTTCCTTCCTTCCTTCCTTCCTTCCTTCCTCTTTTTCTCTCTACACACATATACTGTATAATCCATTATTTCCATTATTTTTTCATTTTCATTCAGATTTCTCTAGAATTGGACAGTGAAAGTCCATTTATATTGTCTGCTCTGTCATCACAACACTTTCTTGAAGCACAACCTTAAAAAGTGATGCCAAAGGGCCAATATCTATGGAAAGAATATTGAGACAAAGATAATAGAAAATTTGGAAAGACTGGGAAGTCCAAGATCAATTTGTTTGTATATGTCCTATCTGGAGCAGATCCTAATTATAGTAGGGGACTTTTTGCTGTGGAATCTCTCTCAGGCTTCTTTTAAAAGGGCACTAATCCCATGAGGGCACTAATGCAACAGTGTTGGGATTAGGATTTCAACATAAAAATTTTAGGGGGACAAAAACATTCAGACCATATCAACAGACATGATAACATTTTGATTGTTATTATTAAAAGAGAATAAAATAATAATTGCATATCTCGATATATGTGCCTTGGTGATAAGGATTAATATTTGATAATGATATCTATTGGTATATAACCACAGGCATTTTTAAAAGTTATTAAGTGCCTATTTTCCCACATGTTAAGTACATCCTTTAGACCTAAGTAGACATGCTGGGCGTGGTGGCTTACGCCTATAATCCCAGCACTTTGGGAGGCTGAGGGTGGCGGATCACAAGGTCAGGAGATTGAGACCATTCCGGCTAACACGGTGAAACCCCGTCTCTACTAAAAATACAAAAAATTAGCCGGGCGTGGTGACCCGCACCTGTGGTCCCATCTACTCGAGAGGCTGAGTCAGGAGAATGGCGTGAACCCGGGAGACGGAGCTTGCAGTGAGCCGAGATCAAGCCATTGCACTCCAGCCTGGGAGACAGAGCAAGACCCTGTCTCAAAAAAAAAAAAAAAAAAAAAGAATAAATAAAAATAAATAGACCTAAGTAGACGTTCCTCTGAACAAGATATACGAATGACCAATAGGCATATGAAAAAGATGCTCAACATTATCAGTAATCAGGGAAATGCAAATCAAAACTACTTTATACCCATTAGAATGGCTAATATGTAAAAACAAAACAAAAACAGACAATACTTGTAAGAGTTTGTGAGGATGTGGAGAAAAGGAACCATCTTACATTAATTATAGCAATATAAAATGATATAATAACTGTGAGAAGAGTTTGGTGATTCCTCTAAAAATTAAACACAGAATGATTGGATGGCCCAACCATCTAACTCCTATTTATATAACCCCCAAATTGAAAAGTGGTATTCAAATACTTGCTCACAAATACTCATAGAGGTACTATTTTCAATAGCCAAAAGGAAGAAACAACCAAAATATCTATATCCATCAACGAATGAATAAATTAACAAAGTGTAGTATGTCACTACCATAGAATATATTTAGTCATGAAATGGAATGAAGTAATAGTGCCTCCTACAATGTGGAGGGCCCTCAAAAATGTCCTGCGCTAAGTGGAAGCCTTCTGATACACATTTGATCACTCTTGTCTTAGATAAATAATAGATAACTTTATGGAACATTTATTCTGCTGTGGAGATAATCATGAAAAGACAAATTCATCTATGACTTTTTCAAATGCTTGATATTTGGAATAGCATGCAAGTTGGTGAAAGCAAAAGAGTTGTAGTGAGCCTGAATATGGTATTTTCATAAAGAGTGATGAAACTAGTTTCAAAAATAATTTTTTAAAAATTTCTTTCTCACTCCAAACAGGTTGAAGAAGTGTTGCTTCATGTTGCATGATTAAAAGATACACATTAAATTAAAATGTTCAAAATGTGAAAATAAATATTTTTAGATAATTAATTTCATATTTATCTTGTAGTACTGTCCAATAGAACATTTTGTGATGGAGATAATGTTCTCTATTTAAATTATTCAATATGGAAGCCCCTAGCATATGTGACTGTTAAGCTAAGAAATGTTAATACAACAAAAGGGAAGCTGCATTTTTAATTTTATTTAACTTTAATTTTATTTAACTTTGTTTTAATATGACTTCAAGTTAATTTTAATCAATTAATTAATTTAACTAACCACATGTGACTAATGGCTAGCATTTTGGGGAGTCCAAATCTATCTTTGACTCTGTTAAAAACATTTGACTAATATAATTTTAGCATTGTTTTAGTGAATCTTATATCATCCCATTTTAACTAATTTTATATCTTTCTGAATTTGTTCTTCTCAAGAGTCCTCCTGTGCCATCCCACTTTCTCTTGTCCTGTCCCCACGATGGTTTCTAAGTGTTGAGATGTGGTAGGAGTATCAGTTCTGTGTAAGTATCCTTATAGTATTGTGGGAATCCCATCTGGTCATTGTGCTGTGTCATTATCCTTTATCTCTGGACCTCAGCTTCTATTCTCCGTGAGTCCTTTGTTTTCTATCTGGGTCTAGATTTCATAACTATGTCCTTTTGGTTGTAGAGAGTTCTGGTAACTGTACTTGCTAAGGGATAGAAACTCATTTGATCATTTAGCAATTGTGTTCATATGTAAACTTGAGAACTATGAGTTTTACCTCCTATAAGTCATTGACCTTCCTCTGACCCCTAAGTCTATTTAAATCCACATTTTTTTATTATACTTTAAGTTCCAGGGGACATGTGCATAACGTGCAGGTTTGTTACATATGTATACATATTCCATGTTGATGTGTTGCACCCAATAACTCGTCATTTATATTAGGCTTATCTCCTAATGCTATCCCTCCCCCAGCCCCCCACCCCATAACAGGCCCCAGTGTTTGATGTTCCCCACCCTGTGTCCCAGTGTTCTCATTGTTCAATTCCCACCTATGAGTGAGAACATGCAGTGTTTTGTTTTCTGTCCTTGCGATAGTTTGCTCAGAATGATGGTTTCTAGCTTCATCCATGTCCTTACAAAGGACATGAACTCACTCATCTTTTTTTGTGGCTACAAAGTATTCCATGGTGTATATGTGCCACATTTTCTTAATCCAGTCTATAATTGATGAATATTTCAGTTGGTTCCAAGTCTTTGCTATTGTGAATAGTGTCACAATAAACATACGTGTGCATGTGTCTTTATAGCAGCATGACTTATAATCCTTTGGGTATATACCCAGTAATGGGATGGCTGGGTCAAATGGTATTTCTAGTTCTAGATCCTTGAAGAATCACCACACTGTCTTCCACAATGGCTGAACTAGTTTACAATCTCAACAACAATGTAAAAGTGTTCCTGTTTCTCCACATCCTCTCCAGCACTTGTTGTTTCCTGACTTTTTAATGATCGCCATTCTAACTGGTGTGAGATAGTATCTCATTGTGGTTTTGATTTGCATTTCTCTGATGACTAGTGATAATGAACATTTTTTCGTGTGTCTGTTGGCTGCATAAATGTCTTCTTTTGAGAAATGTCTGTTCATATCCTTTGCCACTTTTTTATGGGGCCGTTTGTTTTTTTCTTGTAAATTTGTTTGAGTTCTTTGTAGATTCTGGATATTAGCCCTTTGTCAGATGGGTAGATTGTAAAAATTGTCTACCATTCTGTAGGTTGCCTGTTCACTCTGATGGTAATTTTTTTTTGCTGTGCAGAATTTCTTTAGTTTAATTAGATCCCATTTGTCAATTTTGGCTTTTTTGTCATTGCTTTTGGTGTTTTAGTGATGAAGTTCTTGCCCATGCCTATGTCCTGAATGGTGTTACCTAGGTTTTCTTCTAGGGTTTTTATGGTTTTAGGTCTAACATTTAAGTATTTAATCCATCTTGAATTAATTTTTGTATAAGGTGTAAGGAAGGGATCTAGTTTCAGTTTTCTACATATGGCTAGCCAGTTTTCCCAGCACCATTTATTGAAAAGGGAATCCTTTCCCCATTTCTTGTTTTTGTCAGATTTGTCAAAGATCAGATGGTTGTAGATGTGTAGTATTATTTCTGAGGACTCTGTTCTGTTCCACTGGTCTATATCTCTGTCTTGGTACCAGGACCATGCTGTTTTGGTTACTACAGCCTTGTAGTATAGTTTGAAGTCAGGTAGTGTGATGCCTCCAGCTTTGTTCTTTTGGCTTAGGATTGTCTTGGCAATGCAGGCTCTTTTTTGGTTCCATATGAACTTTAAAGTAGTTTTTTGCCAATTCTGTGAAGAAAGTCATTGGTAGCTTGTTGGGGATGGCATTGAATCTATAAATTACCTTGGGCAGTATGGCCATTTTCACAATATTGATTCTTCCTATCTATGAGCATAGAATGTTCTTCCATTTGTTTGTGTCCTCTTTTATTTCATTGAGCAGTGGTTTGTAGTTCTCCTTGAAGAGGTCCTTCACATCGCTTGTAAGTTGGATTCCTAGGTATATTATTCCCCTTGAAGCAGTTGTGAATGAGAGTTCACTCATGATTTGACTCTCTGTTTTTCTGTTATTGGTGTATAGGAATGCTTGTGATTTTTGCTCATTGATTTTGTATCCTGAGACTTTGCTGAAGTTGATTATCAGCTTAAGGAGATTTGGGGCTGAGACGAAGGGGTTTCTAAATATACAATCATGTTATCTTCAAACAGGGACAATTTGATTTCCTCTTTTTCTAATTGAATACCCTTTATTTCTTTCTCCTGCCTGATTGCCCTGGCCAGAACTTCCAACGCTGTGTTGAATAGGAGTGGTGAGAGAGGGCCAAATACTGGCAAACTGAATCCAGTGGCACACCAAAAAGCTTATCCACCACGATCAAGTTGGCTCCATCCCTGGGATGCAAGGTTGGTTCAACATACACAAATCAATAAACGTAATCCATCATATAAACAGAACCAGACAAAAAACACATGATTATCTCAATAGATGCAGAAAAGGCCTCCGACAAAATTCAACAGTCCTTCAAGCTAAAAACGCTTAATAAACTAGGTATTGATGGGACGTATCTCAAAATAGTAAGATCTATTTATGACAAACCCACAGCCAATATCATACTGAATGGGCGAAAACTAGAAGCATTCCCTTTGAAAACTGGCACAAGACAGGGATGCCCTCTCTCACCACAATTTTTTTTTTTTTTTTTTTTTTTGGTAAAATTTCGAATTCCTAACTCTTGGAATAAAGAAATCTTACCTGATGTCACCACAAATGCTGAAGTGTGTGTACCTCTCGGTGAGGAAGCCCTCAGACCCAGATCTTAGGTTTCTCGAGCCACTGTCACTACTATTTCCAGGCAATAGGAAGCAGAATTCTCCTAGAGTCTTCCAGAATCTCCAGGCCACAGTCAGGAAACAAAGAACCAGCACTGAAATTCTGGGAGATTCTCCAAAACTGAGTTTTTTGGCATGAGAAGATCATGGTCATATTCTCTCTCCTTTCTCTCTTCCCAACCTCAGCTGTCCTTAGCAGTTTTGAAAGACTAATTGGTGTGGTAAATTTCTTCACTTTGAGCTCACATTCCTCCTAGCACTTTAGCTTACTCTGAGATTAATTCTTTAAGTTTTGGCCATTGATATGTAAACACTCAGTTATAGGATGTCCAAGAAATCTTTCTTTTGACAGCATGGCTGGAAACTTGCAGTTGACGTTTTATAAAAATCTAGTGTATACACTCAGACTTGCACGGCTGGATCATCTTTCAGGGAAGTAATTTGTAGCCTCACCTCCGCTTTCAGAAGCAGCTTAGCCTCCATAAAACCACTCAGGGAACGGTAGGCCCACTGGCCTCATGGCAATTCCACTTTTCCCTTTTCCTGACCCTGCTTCCTCTCACTTTTCTCTACAGGTGTGAATCTCTAATAAATTTCTCACATGCTAAACTGTCTCAACATCTGCTTCCAGAGAACTAAACCTGGGGCATTTAGTTTGAAGTTCAAAGCTGAGCACTGACTTTTCCTATCCCGTTTCTTTTTTTTTGTTTGTTTTTTATCCTAGGCAGTGTCTTCCTGCCTCTTATCTGTACCAGTAAACCTAATCCCCTTGGCCTAGTCTTAATTGCAAGATAATTCCATGGAGGAAACATAACATTAAAAACAGAAAAAAGAAAATACTTTGGATGACATTTCAAAGCATTACCCTGCTTTACTTCTTTACTTGGCTACATTAACCCCAGGAAAATTGAGGTCAGAAATCTGACTTTTCTTTATGAAACTTCTGTGTAATTAATGAATTTCAGGAGAAAATGAGAGTTAAAAATCACAAAATATAAATGGATACACCCTTGTTTTTCGTAGCCTTACCAAACTGAAATCTGTATCTAAAATAAGTTTTAATACATTCACTTAAAAATTTCCCTAATCATGTGTTAATAATTTAACATTTACAGTGGAGCAAAATCTCAACAACCATGACATTTCCCCTTTCTAGCCAAAGCATAGCTCCCTGGAGAAATAAGGGTATATTTTATGATTCCCTTTCATTTGCATTTTATAAGTGCCAGGACCTTCGGCTGATTTCTGCTTTCTCTGCATGTAAATTCCCCAATGTTTGGGTAATGCAGTGAGGAGGAGATGTTCTAACTAGGAGGGACTGTGAAAGTGGTGACACTTCATGTATAAAATACTGCCAGGGAATGAAGATTTGTACATAATGAATCCAAGTTGCCAAAGGTACATTTTCAAGTGTTAGAACTTTATAATTCTGTCTTAGATGAAAAAGGTTCTAAAAGACATGATAGACATCTTTTCTCTCAAATGCACCTGATTGCTCATGGTTTGATGTTGATGCAATATTTGGGAGATTAATGCCACTAAGGATATGGCTATGTGTTTGTCCAACATAAACCATCCAAGGGCACTTCCTTCACAAGTCAGACACTTGGTCCTCTTTCTGAATGCTCTTATTTTATCTGGCTGCAGACTACAGTAGCTCTATTTCCTGATGAAATCTAAATTGAGTTCTAATTTTTAGTGTTAGTAAAACAGATCACTAAACCAGGGAAAGTAATGTGCAAAATGTGTGCTTACAGTGGATAAAGTCCTTTAGGCCTTTCTGATAAATAAAAATTTGCGAGATATGTAATTAATGTTTTAGCCTAGTGTCTCTGCTTTTCTTTGATTATAGTATCTCAGATTTATGGCCAGCTCTAATTGATATGTAATAACTTTAACTACTTCTCCAACACCTTCAACTATCTCTTTGACCCTCTCTCTTTATTTTAGATGCTTCCTTCTGTACCCCCCACTCCCGTAGTCAAAGGAATGTGGTACTGCCAATTAGTACTCATTCAGAAGTCATTTACCATGCATCCACCTGTTTTCCAGCTTCTAAGCTATTGTTATTGTGTCTACTCTCCCATCTTCCCATCTTCTTGATTGTATGAGTTATAAAAAAAGAAATTCCTTTCCTGAAGATAGCTGGGATTGCAGAAAAGCAAAATTAGATGTTCTATCCTCAATAGTTTGATGTTCTCCCTCACAACACTCTTTTTTACTTATTAGGCTTTATTCTGGAATCAGTGTGTTCTAGTATCAGCTTTTGTCATACTTTTCTCTCTATGGAGTACTCTCTAGCACTGTGGAATTGGAAGAAAAAGCAACAGAAAAAAACAAAATGGCAAAAACACTTACTTAGGCAAACGTATTATTATTTCTCTCCAGAATAATGCATCTGGATGTCAGGGTGGCCCACATACATTCATCTGCCTCTCCTAGGTGTGTTATTTGATATACTTTGCCTCGTGGTCACCCTTTGTTTTCAGATGTAGAGTTTCTGCTTAACCCTGGCATTACATTATCTACTCTTAGTTTTTAGCTTCTAGACCTTTCTGTCTCTGTACTTTTTTAATGTGGGGACCTTCTATTCTTATTTCTCAAATCTTTTTATACTCATTTCTAACTAATGTTAGATGTATATGTATTCTTTACGGAAGTCCTGTTTGTGGACTTTCACACTGTGTAAAATTTGTTGCTCTGAAATTTAGTATGTAAAATAGGCTATGGTATCCTCTGATTTGGGTTTTGATTTTTTCCTTCTATTACATGCCCTACCAGAAAAGTCTGAAGTCTTCTGTTCTTCAGAACACTCCCAATTTTTAGGTACCTGGTTATCTTTTATTTCTTTTTGACTATCTTGACCACATTAGATAGGTGCCGTACTTCCAGTACGAACTTTATTCTGGCCATTATGTTTTTCTGTGATTTTTTTTTTTCCCCCCACTAATTTCTGTCACCATCTGGCGTTTGCTCCCAGTATTTTGGAAAAGGTTTTGTTTCTTGTCTACACGTTTTTTGTTGGTATATCATGGCTTTGAGCAGAATTTTAGTAGAAAAATGGCCCTAGTAAAAATATCATCCTTTGTTTATGATAATTTGTTTGCTTCTTTTTTTTAAGTCTTCTTTGTTTGTACTCATTTCTCATTTAGTAAATCTTTCCGCTTCTTTGGACCAAAATGGTGGAAAGTGTAAAAGCACTTAGGATACATGACACTGTAACATTCCCTATATTTGGATTATTGTCAAAATCCTACAATCAACTGATTAAATATATTTTAATTCATTTTGATGAATAAACATAAGATGATAATGTATGATACATTCATTATTGAATCAGGTTCCGGGGATTCAAAGAGAACATACAGCTTCTTCCTGGAAGGAAGATCACTGTATAAAGTGGGAGGAAGCCATGTGAAATGATTACTACAACTGACTATCATGACTCCTCGTACAGAGATAAGAACAGTTTGTAAGCTAGTCCTGTATCAGTGGGTCACATAAATCAGAAAAAGATGGGCACCGTCCTAACTCTTTCTAAATGTGTTGCCATCTGCTTTCATTTCATGCAACCTCTTTGTTGAAAGATACCAGAGTTTCTGAAGGAAAAAAGGTATGCCTGGTTCTAGCTCAGGGGCCAAAATAGAATTGCCTTAAAACCTGTTTGCAAATTTCCATATTCTGTTTTTTTTTGGGGGGGGAGTGGGTGTTCCTATCATCTTCGGATTTTATTTACTCGGTAGCAGAATTAATTCAATGGCAAGCTCACAGCTTGGGTGGCCATTTTACCTTATGCCATCCCCAGGGCTTGCCTAACTCCAACTTGTTTTCCCATTTGTTATTTGTCCAAATAAAAGAAAAAAAAAGGAAAAAAAAAGAAAAAAAAAAAAAAAAAGTAGGCCCCAAAAGCTACATGTGGCAAAACAAAAGCTGGATATACTATTTTATGATGAGAGTAAATAATGCTTAACATGTTTCATATTCATCAGAATAATTTCCTTATGTTTCCATCATTTGGCCATGGGAAATTTCTTTCACACTAAAACCTGTTCCCTGGCTTCGCAAACACCGTCTAGCTCCGGGACCCTCCTGACCTCAGCAGTCTGTTCTATTGCTGCTGAAATAGTGCTTTTCAAGAAAGAAAATATGTTCTGGTCTATTTTTTCACTGTTCCATGTATGAAGTTCTAATTATCCATAATGGAAATTATACATATATAATAGGGGAGAAAGGACCTTTCTCAAGTATCATCTGTTTCCTTTCTAATCTCTTGTCAGTCTAACAAAATGTTTTCAGAATCTGAACTTGGTGCTAATTAGATTCCATCAAAGATCTCATGATATTGCCAATTCACTGACCTTTTCTGTAGTGACGTTTCAAGACAGTTATATTTTTAAAAATCTAGCACATCACGTAGTAACTCAGTCAATATTTGCTAACCATCAAGAATGTATGTTTTATACTCCAAGATATTTTAACAAATTATCAACTCCACTCATCACTTTATTGTGATTTTTTTTTTTTTTTTTTTTTTGAGATGGAGTGCAGTGGCATGATCTTGGCTCACTGCAACCTCTGCCTTCCGGGTTCAAGTGATTCTTCTGCCTCAGCCTCCCAAGTAGCTGGGACTACAGGTGCACACCACCACACCCGCCTACTTTTTCTATTTTTAGTAGAGACGGGGTTTCACCATGTTGGCCAGGATGGTCTTGATCTCTTGACCTCGTGATCTGCCTGTCTTAGCCTCCCAAAGTGCTGGGATTACAGGTGTGAGCCACCGCACCCAGCATTTATTGTGATATTTTAAGATTTTTGACAACTTTGCATGTGATGCACATTGAAAAGCAAACCCTTTACATTAGACTGCATTCGATTCCATTCTTACCAAATAGCTTAGAAAAATCAGTATTGTAACATTGGCTATTCTTGCATATTTTTTAATGATAAATACATGTGAATTATTTACCTTTTTGTCAAGACCTTAAAAGGACTGTAATTTAGAGACTAGACACATGTTGCATTGTGGATTTTGGAATAACATGTTTTAACAGAGTGTATTAAGCATTCAGAAGACTGATTCTTTTCATGCCCTTGATAATAAATTCACTTTTCTCATGCAATGAATTCACTTGAGATTCACAGTCTCCTCATAAACCTTGCAGTAAAATGTTTAACCTCAGATTTCAAATGCTATAGTTCATTTTATGATAATAAATATTATCCCTATGGGATTGTGAATTTGGTGATCATACACAATGTTGCAGTGAGAGAGATCTTACCTCCCACATGTAACATATGGAGGTCTCATTTGAGTATTTGATTACCAGAATTCATCAAGATTATTTTTAAGTACACATATGCATCCTGCATTTTTATGCACATGAATGGAGTTTTTCTTAGCCTCAATATAATTACCCCTTAAAGCAAATTATAACTTAAAAAAATTGGAGTAAAGCCTTTGCTGTGTTTTGTTAAATTAGGTTGAATTTTACTGTGGAATATTTTAATATCTAATAAATGCTATGAACATTTAAGAGTATTTTGATTGGAAATAAAGCTCATTTTTCATTTTCAGTTTCTGAAAAGAATGTCACAATTCTGGATTCTACTACAAAACTTGAAGCATTGGGTGCACTTTGAGATAAAGTGACATGAAAAATATATTAATAAATGCGTAGGTAACATTCTTACCCAGTCTAAAAATTCCATGTGCCTACATCAAAAGAAATGAACACATACTTTATGACATTCTAAAGAAATCCTTATCCTTTGAATGTTTATAATCTTCTTAAAATTCAAGAAACAACTTCCCTAGGATTTAGTATGTCATATAACCAATTAATAAACAAGCAATGACAAAATGTGAGAAATAATCCTCCATTCCAAATATGTCTTGAATGTTGAACATATGTAAGCATTGAGGTAAGTATTGTATTATGGTGGAATCAAAAATAAATATGATCCATTATCTGTTAGAATAACCTAAACAATAAAAAAATTTTTAAATATACAAAGCAAAAAAAAACCCCACAAAATAATAAAATAAAAACTTTTGTCTTGCTCTTGCTCTTTTTAAATGTAGATTGCTCTTTTTAAATGTAGGGAATCTGCATGTCATACTCAGTTAGGGACATCCAGATATCGATTCCATCCCTACATTACTATCCATGACATCCACAGCAGTGGAAGACAAAGCTCACTCTTGAGATTAAATACTCTGGCCCAGAAATAACATATGCCATCTCCACGTTCAACTTACTGGCTAAAATAATCCCATAACCAGTCCTAACTTAACAGGACTAGGGATGTGTAATCCTTTTATGAACCCAGAAGGAGAAAAATCTTCAGTGACCACTGGTAATGCCTGCCATACACACAATAGCCTCCATCTTGAAGGTTAATCAATACAGGCAGACATGGACGTGAAAGCAATCACTAAATCATTTATATGAGGGTACACTTCACAATGGTAGTGAAAGGTACAAGGAGACAGTTGATTTTAACCTTAAACCTTAAAAAATTAATAATCTTACTGCAAAAGACAAAGTAGGACTTAGGTAAACACAGGTATTCCAAATAAAATCAGTGATTACTTAAACTTTCATGATCTTATTGTTGATTGTTGTCTCTCTCTCTCTACATACACACACACACACACACACACAGTTCTCCTCCTCTTCCTCCTTCCCCTTCTTCTTTTTCTTCTTCCTGTTCTCCTTCTACTCCTCTTCTCCTTCTTCTTCTCTTTCTCCTCCTCCTCTTTCTTTTCCCCAAGAAAAACAATCTCAGCCACTCCACAAGGACTTACTTTGTTTAAAAGCTAATCTCTGTCTTTACTGGTATCAGTGGTTAGACTTTGAGACAGTATTTTATGTCTTTTACTTTATCAAAATGTTGATACAATTCTCATTTAGAAATCATAGTAATTTTAAGCGCAGTAGTTTATACATGAAATGAATGTTAGAGAATCAGTGAACTGTAATTTGACATTAAAATTATTTAAAATGTTGGTGGAATTCATGGCCATGATTTTATTGCGCTATTTGTCATTTTCTGGAAAATACAAGTTATTGACTCAGACTTGAATTAAATTAGACTAACCCCAAGCAATATATAAACTGCATGATTTTCCACTTAAAGAATGATTCATATTTCCTTTTGAATATTTCTTTCTATCGGTAACACATGTAAATATGAGACATTTGACTTCAGATCTAGAATGTTAGAGCTGGAATTGTCTGGAGATAGACCTTGTCCCTGGCAATCAAAGCAGCAGAACAAGAGAGAAAATCTGAATGACAGTAAACAGGTTGGTGCCAGCAACACTGAGAACCATATATGAAGAGTAAGGTGGAATCAGAAATGCTTTCAAAATAATAGGAAGGCCTCACGCAGTAGGGCAGAGAAACATTAACTGAAAACAGATTGCCAAAGTCAGTCACTCAGCTTCACTAAACCTCTGAGCCTTACTTCTTTCATCTACTAAATAAAGACATAAAGATGATCAGAAAGGGAGGGGTGTGTGGACAGTTTTGTACAAAACCACTTGTATGCTATGGTGATTACAGGTTGCATAAGTAGAGCCAACCTCCAGAAGTCTCCCTCCTTTTACTCCCCGCTGCCTAAAGTGCTCCCGTGTCAAGCATAAGACTAATACACTTTAGGATGTAATTCTCTCTGGGCAGATAAGTCATTATTAATCACTAATAAATAGGAATCTAACATATTTATGTAACAGGAATTTAGCTAAGGACACACGGCACATGCAGTATTCAAAATGAGAAAAAAGTGCAGGGCAAATGCTACTGACATTATGAAAACAACAAAACAAGTAAAATCCAACAGTCTCAGGAGAAGAAAGCTGGTAGAACTTAAGAGGATTAGGCTCCTACAGAAACTTTGCTAACACCCCAGCTATGATAAAGGCAATTGGAGCAGGAGTGTTTCAATTGTGGTGTAATATCCCATAGTATCTGCCATACTGGTCTAACCAGGTCACTGTTTTTACTATTAGATTTTCTCCACTTATTATCATTATTATTATTATTTTATTTTTGAGATGGAATTTTGCTCTGTTGCCCAGGCTCGAGTGCAGTGGCGTGATCTCAGGTCACTGCAACCTCTACCTCCCGAGTTCAAGCGATTCTGCTGCTTCAGCCTCCTGAGTAGCTGAGTTTACAGGCACCCACCACAATGCCTGGCTAATTTTTGTATTATTAGTAGAGACGGGATTTCACCACGTTGGCCAGGCTGGTCTCAAACTCCTGACCTCAAGTGATCACCTGCCGTGGCCTCCCAAAGTGCTAGGATTATAGGCGTGAGCCACTGTGCCTGGCTCTCCACTTATTATTATAAATGCTATTTTGTTTTGAACCTCTTAATGTATAAAGTGTTTTGTTTATCTGTTTTGTACTTGTATTCGTAATTATCCAGGATAGATGGTTATTTTTATCTAATTGTTTTCTCAGTTGCCTTTTTAAGCTGATAAATAATATAAACATATTTCCTCTACTCCACTTTTTTTCCTTTGATTAATGTGGTAATTATTTACTATCCTTGTGAGTTTTGAGGCCTCTATATACTTCTGTTCGGTAATCTCAATGATCCGGGGTCATGGAGCCTCTGTGATAGTCTGTCAAAGGTCTCCTTCATAATCTTCCATTATAGGAGTGGATTTATTTTTCAAGTAATAATCATGCTTTGATCTGACTTTTTATTTGGCATGTTTGATATTTCAAACAGCAGTATTAC
Organism: Chlorocebus sabaeus; assembly: GCF_047675955.1. NCBI lineage: Eukaryota > Metazoa > Chordata > Mammalia > Primates > Cercopithecidae > Chlorocebus > Chlorocebus sabaeus. The sequence continues at coordinate 31,509,294 of NC_132930.1, forward strand.
TACAAGATAATTAATCTTTATTGCAGTAAAAGTATCTTGGCACCTGGATTGCCTCATACATTCATGTTACCTTGCATAGTAGCTGAGCACTGCAATTCGTGAGCATTTTGCTTTCCTGCTAGGAAACTTTCCCATCCCTTAGGGAGAAATTGCCTGCTGGGGTCTGATGCACACATTATCTAAGCTCTTTTTTTTTTTTTTTTTTTTTCCTGATAGACTAGACCATGAGTTCTAAGAAAATGGGAAACAAATCTACATTGTCCACCACTGAGTATTCATGTTAGCCCAGTATCTACCACATAATGAAAACTCAAATATTTGTTGAGTAATTAAATTAATCAGGGTTGATTTTTAAACATTTCTACTATATGTCTATTCTTACATTCTAAGACAGATACTTTCTTGTCCTCTTAAGCTAAGTATAAATAAAAAGTAGATAAATCATTCCAGATACGTGTGATTTTTTACCATCCTCGTATGCAAAAAGCTGTGAAAATATATTAAGTTAAAGTGAGAGTAATATTTTGCTTCACAAATTTGGTGAAATATTAATCCAGATTAATCCAATGAATCATTTTCTTATGTATCTTTTACCTTTCTCTTCATGGTCTGTTATTGTCCCTGGACATGGCCCAATAGAAACTGAATAATAGTGTCCTTTTCTTGGCAATCTCCAAACACAAACTCTTCCCTATTCTGTTCCAGTCAGTCAGACCTACTGATGTCGAGCTCCAATTCTGCCTAGTTTCTTGAAATGCAGCTTTTCTCAACTTGGATTGATGTCCCCACCCCTTCTCACCTAACTAACTCCTAAGCACTCCTCACTACTTAGTGTAGGTAAGACATTATCAGGAGAGGCCTCCTTGACCCCATATCTTGGCTAAGCCTAAAATGTCAACACCTAAATCTCCTAGAAAGAATCCTAAACATACCAATTTTCACCTGTATTATACTTTCCTATGTGTATGTTTGCCTCCTCAGTTGGACTACTTACGCTCATAGAGTACTAAGAACGTTAGCTATTATAGCATCCCTGACACATGATACATACAGTGCGAGATAACTATCCAATGACTGTAGAGAAGACACATTTGTGTTCTATGTTGTATTATCTCTAGAGGCACACTAGCATTTAATTCAAACGTTCTTTATGTGAGTTAGAATAATTGTTAATCGATACCATTCTACTGGTAAAAGCTACATGTGAAGTCAAATTGTCCCTGAGAGAATATCAAGATATGGACATACAATTGGGAAAATCAAATACTGAATCCATGCTGCTGTAAGGGCAGCATGGATTAATGAGATTGTTTAACCGAATGTATGGATTAATTATTCAGGCAATTTTTAAGGAAGAATGAAATGTGAATTGTTAACAAGACTTATAAAACTATTGCTGTTAGATGATGCAATTGATTGTAATGACTGTAAAATAAAAAGATCGAGGCAAGCAATTACATATTAAAAACAGAAATAAATATAGTAATGCTTCCTGGAAAACTGAGGAAAAATGTATCCTTTGTGTATAAAGGATAAATGTCATGTTTAATAATGAATTGCAGATTAATAGTAAATAAATAAAAACTTCAATGTGAATTTAGAGTTTACATTCTGATCTATAATAACCATTGAAAAATACCATACAAACATATTTTTCATTTCCTTATTTTTCCTTCTGTAAATTCATGAAAGGGTGATCATGGAAAAAATGAGGTTTGGTAAATATATTTTTATATAATTACATTTAATACTGGAAGATTTCTATTCTTAACATATTTTAGACTTATTTAAAAAACAACTTTATTGAGATATACAATGTGAAAATTTCACATTTTAAGTGTACATTTCAGCATTTCTTTTAGTATATTTACTGGGTTGTTTAATTTTCACCAAAATCCAGTTTTGGAACTTTCCCATAACCCCAGTACCCATAACCCCTCATACCATTTTCAGCCAATCCTTATTCCCACCTTTAGTGTCATGCAGTTACTGATATACTTTTTGATATGGAAAATTACTATAAATGGAATCATACAAGTTGTGGTCCTTTGTGACTGCCCTCTTTTACTTAGCTTAATGTTTTTGAGATTTTATCCATGTTGCAGCATGTATCAATATTTTAAAAATTTTGTTGAAGGCATCAGCCTCAATTTTTATTTATTCATTATGCTATTTCTTCTAATTCATGGATTTATGTTTTTATGACTACATCTATTTCTTTATACTCCCTTTGTTTTATTTTGAAGATTTATTTCAGTCAAAGCATTTAAACTTTACAATAGATAAAGATGATATAAAACACATATTATTTATACATCTTTCTTCTATGAAAACATGGTTGCAGATATGGTTAATTCTCTTGAATAATGTAAAGCAATCAGAGTGACTGGTTCACAATATGATCACAAGTGGTAACAAGTGAGCAAAAGTCTCTTTGGAATACTTGAAAAACTCATTTATTTCATCCACTGTAAATAGACAAATATTTAAGGAAAAAGTATCCTTTCAAAATTAGGCAACACATCTAAGACTTATTGTTTTCTAAGACTTTAACATAAATACAGCAATTTTTTTGCAAATAAGTGAATGCATTATTATGACTAATGAGGAGAAAGCATTTTGAAAGAGACGAAGTAGAGATGAAAATGATGAATATTTTATGAATAAGGGAGAAATGTCATGTTCAATAGCTAATTGTAGATTAGTAATAAAGGAATAAAAACTGGAGTGTCAATTAAGAGGTTACATTCTGATTTCTAATAACCATCGAAAAATACCATACAAACATATTTTCTATTTCTTCAATTCCCCACCTGTAAATTCATGACAGGGTGATCATGGAAAAAAGCATCAGAACACAATGGGGCACAAAGTCCTGGCTTGTTTACTATCTGGTCCTAGAAACCTGGTCTATGCACTCCACCTTCTAAGCTTCCTTTCCTTTAGTCCATTTAATTCAACAGCTATTTATTGAGGAAATATATGGGTGACATTGACAGATAACACAAACCACTTGCTATCAGGAAATCTATTGTCAATACTGCTGTGATGAACTTACAGGTCCATGTGTCTTTTTGGAAGAATGGATTGAATAAAGAAAATTTAGTCATATACACCATGAAATATGACACAGTCATAAAAAAAGAACAAAATCATGTCCTTTGCAGTAACTTGGAAGCAGCTGGAGATCATTATCCTAAAGCAACCCCGAAGCAGAAACAGAAAACCAAATAGTACCTGTTCTAGTTTATAAGCGGGAGCTAAACAGTGGATGCTCATGAATATAAAGATGGGAACAATGGCCACTGGGGAAAAAAGAGTGGGGAGAGGGAAGGAAGGGGTAAAAAAAAATTACCTATTGAGTACTATTATCACATCCTAAGTAATGGGTTCAAGCGTACTCCAAACCTCATGCGATATACCTTTGTAACACATTTGCACATGTGCCCCGATAACCTAAAATAAGAGTTGCAAATAAAACCCTAAAGTCTATTTAAGAGGAAGATGAGGAAACTTAATTTAAGGGAAAGATGAGGAAAATGTATTTCTACCTGCAGTTCTACTTTGATAGAACTGCCCATCGGCTACAACTACCAGTAAAGGTTTTCCTTAATGAAAAGATTTATGTTCTAGACACCCACATGGCACCAAAGGAAGCATTCAGGTGGCAAATGGATCAGTCTAGAATTACTCCAATTGTCTTGAGAAAAATACTTCACCTCTCTAATTTTCAATCGCCTAATCTATAAAATAGGGATGATAATAACCACCACAATGTTTTTAAGAATTAAAAAAAGCAAGATTCTGTATGTACAGTATAAAGAACATTGCCTAGCACAAGAGATACTAGTTTTATTATTTATATTGCTTTATCATCATCATCATTGTTATTACTATTTTTCTTTATGAAAAAGATTTGTCAGATGAAGCTAGTTAATTCAAAATAGTTATTGAATCACCTAACTAAATTATTTTTCTGCCAGTGACCAGCCATGTGATTGTGGAAAGGTTCACTGTGTCTCAGTTTCCTTGTTTTCCAAATAAGGGTGGTAATATCATTTGCCTCACAGTACTGATGATATGATTAAGTAAGATAATAACTTACTGTACTAATGACAGTTACTGACATGAGGTAAGTGTTCAAGAAAGGCTTTTTATTATAAATATTAATATTATTTATTCCTTTCTTCATTTATTCTATTTCTTAAAATAGCAAACAATAAATGGTAGTTATTATTGTTTACAAGAACAATGTATTTATTAGCACCATGACTTGCTAAATCTTCTAAGAAACAGACACGGGATTAATAATAGTAGCCATTATTAAGTGAAGACATGAACACAGTTATCATAAACGAAAGATGTGTAGGCTCCAATTAGGTTAATTTTCCCTTCATAGTGGATGCAGAATTTCTCACCTGGTTGATGAGATATTCTATCAAAAAGAGCATCCCTTTTTTAGAAAATGACCCCTTAAGAGGGACAAACAATATGTAACTAAATGAATGACCTAGAAAAGTCAGTGGGGTGGGAGTCTGAAGATTTTGAAGAGCAGTAAGTGAAAAAAAAGTGACAGGTCATGCTTGATAGGAGAACAAGTAATACATGTCATAGAGTGAGGAAATGGAAAGTATTTCTGGGAAGTAAGGATCCACTGATGATATTAGGCAGCTGTGTGGAGCCTGGGAGACTAGGAAGAGTGTCAAGACCATCAACATTAATAAATTGGAGGTCAGCAGATCATGCTGCTCATCAGTCAGTGTCACTGGTGATAAATGTTTTGAGGGGAAAGGTCAGTGGATGGGAGGTGACTGGAGTATTCCCGAGAAACAGCAGTCTTCTGTTAAACAGGAGGCTCTTGGAATACCAACACGTGATCATTAGACCTGTCATGTCAGTGAACAAGGCCAAAATGAAATCAGAGTGAGGACACCAAGAGTTTTAATAAACTGGAAAAAAAATGGATCACAGTTAAATGTCTTTCTGCCAAACCATTACTCTTAGCTACTTCACATGAAAATGTCAATTGCTGTTTTACAATGTTCTTTTTTTTTTAAGTAAGTACATAATATCTAAACAATTGCAAAATAAGCCAGTGCTTTTTTAATTTTGCAATTGTTCAGGTATTTTCAATGAATGTAAATTTGTGAAGGTATAACCAGAGGACACAATGTCAGTTTAGTATCTTTGCTGACCAAACAATGCCAACAATTAGGCAAGGAGTACATATTAAGTGGATGATATTTATGTAAGTTGGACTAAATTTATAGAAGGGATATGTTACGTCATTTTTAGATCAAGGACAAATGCATTTATCAAGCAAGGCCTAATGATAAGCAGAGTGTGCCGGAAACACACAGGCCCAGTTCTACGAATTAGTGACAACCTGAAAAATGGCAACTAAAACTCTCTCTCAGTACTGCTGCTTTAATTAAATGAAATAATGTATATAAAACATCTATTAGGTTGGTGCAAAACGTAATTACGGTTTTGGCCACTACTTTTGCACCAGCCTAATAGTAAGATGAGAGGCATGTGTTAGGTCGAAATGATAGAATGCTTGTGTGTGTGTGTGTGTGTGTGTGTGTGTGTGTCATGAAATTGTTTTATTTTAAATTTGATACTGATTTTATGCACATAATGTATTCATTGAACAAATATATATTGAGCCCCAGGTACTATTTAGGTACCAGACGTATAGCAGGACCCACATAGTTAATGTCCCAACCTCACAGAATTTATATTCTAGTGAAAGGGACACAGATGATCAACAAGGACACACATAGTATATGTTAAGTTGTCTATACATTAAGGTATCATAGATACAGAGTGCCATTGGTGACAGGACATTAGGACTGTAAATTTAGATATCTTAGACGTTTGTGAGTGAGCAAGAACAAGTGTAGTAGGGGAATGTTTGGAGAAATAGCAGTGGGCTTGATCACGTAGGGTTCTGGAAGCCATTCAAGGGACTTTGCTTTGTTCACTGAGGGATACGGGAAACCATTGAATGTTATGAGCAAAGGAGTTGCAGATAGAATTAATGTTCCAGTTCCTATTTTAAATGTCTCCAAGAATCTTTCTTAACTTCCCAGAACACCAGATTGAGAAATTGCTATTCTTATCCCCTTTATTTGGGCAAAGAAATGGAAGCCCAGAAAGGTTGAGTAATTGGCCAAAGTCATATAGTAACTAGTGACTGAGCTGGATTTTGAACCCAGGCAGGTTCAACTACATTGAATTAGAATCTTAACTACTTCTAATCTTTAATGACACACTCCTTAGGGAGTGCTTTTCCCTTGGATTGTCTTCCCCACCGCCCCCATCCCTCGGATTGTCTTTTTTTTTTCTCTCTCTCTCTCTCTTCCCAAGCATACTTTTTATTGATCTTTTAAATGTGATTTCCTGTACTTGCTTCTGTTCTTTCTTTCCCTCCTTTCTTTCTTTCTTCTTTAATTTTCTTCCTTCCTAACTTCCTATCTTTATTTCCTGAAGTAAGTTAGGTATTTTTCATGTATTATGTCATTTATCCTATCATATCTTTTGGCCATGCACTCTCTTTTTTGTTTTCTGTGTATTTATTCTAAGCAGAGTTTATCTAATTTAGTGCAGTTTACTGTCTTGCTACTCAAGATATAGTCCTCAACAGCAAGGGCTTGGGAGCTTGCTAGGAGCTGGGCTGTGTCCCACAGTCTGTATGTTAGCTGGATCCACAGGTGATCTGTAGGCACGCTGGCATTTGAAATATACTTTACACGCAGACTGGGAGATACAGCATAGGACTTTTCCTTAGCTTTTCTCACTTTCTGATGGGTTTTTGAGTAGAATCTGTTTTTCAGATTTACAGCTGCAGAAAATGCCAAATGCAACAATAATCCCATATTCATCATCAATAATAAATTTATTTAAATTAGCCCTGCTGAATAAAAACTGGAACCATTTTCTCATTATGTAACACATAGGAATATAAATTTCAACAGTGTGAGCCACAGCTCGCACCACTTCTAGAATACTTTTCGCCCTTGCTTCACTATTTTTTTCTTGAAATGCACATTTCAAGAATGCAATGAGCCAATTCTAGTTCTTTGCATTAATTTTTCTTCCTACCCCAATGGTGGTGGTTGTTTTGAAATGGAAGTCACTAAATAATCTTAGAAAGAAAGATACTGATGGAAAGAAAGAATACTGTACTCTATCCCTCTCAAAAGGAGTACACTGTTCTCCAGTCTCTGAGACAGGGCAAAAAGTAGAGGCAAAATAACATGTCTTCTTACCTCCCTCTAGCCCAGCAGGTTTATTCCATTTTTAATGGCAAAATATCCATTGAAAACCAGCTGTGCTTCTTAGGTCACTGCTATAATTAGAAAATATTTCCAGATTTTGAAAAAACCCAACTCTGAGAATTAGTTTTCAGTGTTCTCATGAGACTCAGAGAAGTTTAAATACCTACCCGAATTACTAAGTGATAGAGCCAAAAGCCAAGAGCCAAGACACACACCAATACACAGAATCCCAATTTAATGCCTTTCTACTAATATGCTCTGCATTTTTAAGAAAAATATTATGAATAGCAACATGAATACTTTCCAATGGCATTAGTTATCAGTTTCATTTCACATTTCACTGCCATTTTTGTAGCAGACATGGTTCCACATCTTCTAATTGCATTCCCAGATCTCAACCACTGCAGATATCTTCAGGTCACTTATTTTGCTTAAATGGTAGCTTCTATGTGGGTAAATCTGGTGCCCTCTGCCTTGAGCCCCAGCTGTTTGCATCCTGCTGTGTGTGATTGTGAGTGACTGAATGTTGGACAGCTGCAACTTCAGAAAAAAAAAAAAAAAAGGCCAACACTTGTCCCTACTAGTGCATTCTTTAATTGTGTTGTTCATGGACTGGTTATGGGCACAGATAATAAATTCTCTCTTTCTGAAATATTTTGGTCCTACTTTTATCTCATTATGTGTGGGACCTAGAGTTACAAAGTGGAGAAGCAACCAGTAGATAAAGTAAGAAATGTTTAATCTAAAGTAATTTGGTTTTATTAAATTTATGCAAATGTTTAAAGCCACAGTGTTATGTATAGATATGAGTCAAATTGCTCTATGTTTCCCAGGCCACCTTTACCTGCTGTTGGCTATACAATATTTTCATGTCAGATTCCTGTAAGACTTGGAGACCTTGAAATGTTCAAGGACTGAAAATAGCAAATGAGGACTTGGGGGGCATTATATCAGCCAAGTCATTATTTTACTTGGAAAACTTAATTCGGTTAAACCAAATAGTAATTTAAGATGAAACCCATGTGTATGCAACTGCCAAAGAGTCTGTTTATTTAAAGAGCTTTTATTTCCTTTAATAACAGTCCTTGAATATCATTTATAGCATATTCACTTTTTTAGTTGTAGTATTTTTAGTTTTAAATGTCCTGAAAGTATCTATAACTAATTAGTCCATTGAGTGTACTGATTAAACTAATTTACATTTTATAATTCTACAAATAAAATACGAATGAAAAGTTATTCTAGAACACATCGCAAATAAATGAAAAGAAATGAAAAACAGTTTAAAATAACCAAATGTTCAACGTAGTCTTATTGCAAATCCATTTTAATATATTCCAAGATAAATCATTCTTGTTCTTAAAACTTTGCTTACAGATATTTTCTTCCTTTGTTTATTGTCTTTTATTGTCCAATCATTTTAATATGGTAAATATGTAAGTACTACTTCACCTAGTTGTACTCACAATGCCTAAATTATCTGAAAAGAGTTTCTGGTCTATAAAAGCTCTGTCTCAGACCTGTTATAAATTGTAAAGTGCTATGAGCCAATTCAAGAGTATTTAATGTCAATTAAGCCAACAATAATTATGGAGCAGGAATTATATGGCAGGTACATCATTAGACTCTAGAGAGGCAGACATGAAATGGCAGTCAATCTGAGCTCATTGACATTGGAATGAGATAAGAATTTTGATTGTTTTGAGGTGGTGAAGCATAATAATGGATACAGAGAAGCATAATATATACATATATAATTAAAATAATCAAAATATTAAAAAATGTAACATATTAAATATAAAATATTTCATATTTAATGTATATCTCATAAATGTGTGTTTGTGTGTATTTTAAGCTATGGGTACTTTACAATATCATAGGACAAATTAAGTTTTTACTTTAGTTGAAGAAGTTTGTAAATTTCCCCTAGTAAACCCTATTTCCATACCAGAAGGGAGGAAAGCCAGATTTCTAGGACCTATACAATAAATCTAAATAATTTTTTATTATTATTTTTGTTTTAAATGGTCGATTATTTTTGAGAAAATTCTGTAAGAATAGATTAAATGATAAGTAATTTAAAGGGGGAAAATCAGATTGCTGTCTTTATCTTGTTTAGAATTATATTTATTTTATTGCATTCTGGTGTGGATTTTTAGAGTATAACTATAATCCCCTGTTAGAGAGCCTTCTCTTTCAAGAGCGTTTAATATTTCTGGTATTAATCATTAACAAAAGATTTGGAGGCTACATTCATTTCCTATGGCTAATGCAACAAATTAAAACATAGTGTTCTAAAGCATCACAAATTTATTGTCATACAGTTTTGGAGGTAAGATGTCCAAAAGGGGTCTCACTGGGCTAAAACCAAAGTGTCAGCAGGCTGCATTTCTTGTGAAGGTGGTAAGGGATATTCTGTTTCTTGCCTTTTCCAACTTCAAGAGATCAGTTGCATTCCTTATATTATGGCCACTCCTTCTAATTTCAAATACAGCTCCACAGCTTTTTCAAATCACTCTCTGACTCTGCCTTCTCATTCTACCTCCCTCTTCTGTTTTAAGGGATTCTTATGAGTACATTGGGTCTACTTAGATAATGTAGGATAATCTTTTTTATCTTAAAGTCAACTGATTAGTAAGCTTAATTCTATCTGGCAACCTTAACTCCCCATTGTCATGTAGAGTAAAATTTTCAGAAATGCTGGATATTAGGACATCAACATCTTTCAAAGCCATAATTCTACCTACTACAAGGGTTTAACCAAGGACCTCTGGGTCTTATTCTCTTGGGTATGAGTTTTAACACACTTTAAGGTATGATTATATAACCACTGTTGCTGGGTGGAGAAAGTTCTCCAGGGGCCAAGTAAGTAAGTTACTGCATGTATCATGAAGTGAAGTTACATTTATCTTGATATTTTCTTGGGCTATTTATCTTTTGTCATTTCTGAACCATTAGCAAAGTCTTGTCTACCTCCTTCAGCATTGTACTGGCCATATTTACAAACAGTAAAAGAATGGTCACAAGTCCACATTTGGTTCTCAAAAAAATAGCAGCACTTGAAGCTTGAGTGGTATTGATTTCCAAAGGAAAAAATCATTCTTAGGGAACAACCTGTGAGACCATGAGGTCCTGACATTCATCTATATCTGCCAGTGTTCATCTCTTATCAGCATTGGAAGAGGTTGGCTTGAGTTTTATTATGGCAGCCTTCTTCACATAAAGTAGTTCAAAAATTAGTAAAATGTAATATAGCAAGTAAGTAACTCAGCATAAGAGGCCCTATAAAGCAATGACTTCAAAATACCATGAAGTGAGTGTAATGAAGCTTTGCAGGGAGAAAGATACCCAGCATAGAAATGGCTAATGTTTCTTCCTACAGCTTTACTCATGGACGTCCCTGTTTCATGTGCTAATATGATTTGTGGTGGTTGTGTCACTGTTTCCACTTTCAAAACATTTCAAAAAGACAAAAACAATGCTGGCAAGGTTTCAGAGAAAAGAGGACATACATTGTAGGTGGAAATGTAAGTTAGTGCAGCTATTATAGAAAACAGTATGGAGGTTTATAAAAAACTAAATATAGAACTACCATGAGATCCAGGATTCCCACTGCTGAGTGTATGTCCAAAGTAAAAAAACAAAAATCAGTTTATCCAAGAGATACCTGCACTCTCATTTTTATTGTAGCACCATTCACAACAGCCAATATATGAAATCAACCTATGTGTTCATCGCCAGATTAATTCATAAAGAAAATGTGGTATATATCCACAATAGAATAATATTTGACCATATAAATAAATAAAATTCTGTCATTTGTGGCAACATGCATGATCATGAAGGACACTATGTTAGGTAAAATAAGCCAGGCACAGAAAGACAAATACTGCTTCTTCTCCCTTATATATGGAAACTAAATATTATTTTATAAAAGCAAAGAGTAGGATAGTGGTTACTAGAGGCTGGGAAGAATAGGGAGATAAGGGGATTGGTAAAGGTTGGTTAACAAATATGAAATTACAGCTAGATAGGTGGAATAAGTTTCATTATTCTATAGCATTGTAGAGTGGTTATAGTTAAAATATTTTACTGTATATTTTCAAATAGCTAGAGAAGAAAATTCTGAATGTTTCCAACACATAGAAATCATAAATGTTTGAGGTAATAAATGTGCTAAAAACCCTGATTTGATCATTGCAAATTGTATACATGTATCAGAATATCACACTACGCCCTATAGATATGTACAATTATTATGTGTCAATGAAGACTAATAATACAAAAATTGAAAAATACAGGATTTTTTATTTTGAGTATAATGGCGCACCTAATTGTTCCTTATGAATATAAGATCTAATGGCATCTTATATGCCATCTTAAAATGGCATCTTAAAATATTATAAGATGCCATTAACGACAATTAGATGTGACACTGACTGGTAAGACTGTAATACTGTAAAATACAATATATAAACTATCACACCATAATGGTGTAATACTATCTACTACAATACCGAAGGCATCGATGAAAAGCCCAACGCTATCATATGTGACTGAGAGACTGAATGCTTCCTCCCTCAGACTGGATTGACGCTCAAAGAGAGAGCAGACCAAATATCATACAGCTCGTGATTAATACTTGTTCACTTTAATCATCCTTTCTACTTTTTATTTCTCATTAAGTATGGATCAGTAACTAAGCTCTGTGGATGCTGCAGTGACTGTGAAAGACACGTGCTTCAGTAATCTGTGATTGTGGAACAACTCCAGCACATAATAACATGAAACAGCCATGTTATTCTTGCTCGCAATTTTATTGGTCAGGAGGAATTCAGGTGGCGTGACAGTTATGACTAGAATGTCTATTTCCAAAAGCATCTTCACTCATGCCTGGTACTATGGTTTGCCTTAGTGACTCTGTTTTCTTCTCTTACCTTCTGTCCCCTTTTCTTTACTTTCATTCCTTTTAATTCTTTGTATCCCCTCTTTTCATCTTCCCTGTCTGTCTCTTTGTGGTGTCTTCATCTGCAAGCCTCTCACTGTTGCTTGGGTTTCTCAGAGAATGGTTGCTTCTGGGTAGTAGTACAGAAGATTGACTTTTTCTGTTATTCTCAAGTTGAATTCCAAGTCCTCAGAGAGGACTCCCATGAACAATTAATCTAGGATAGGTCATGGATTGTCAATTCCTTCACCCAATACGAATTTTTTGCATAGCTTTTGTCAATGTCTGATATATTTATTTATTTATTTATTCCTTATAATTTTGATTTGTTTCTTCAATAAATATTTATTAGCACCTACAGTATATCAATAACTGTTACAGAAGTTTAGCAAATATCAGTGGATTATAAAAAAAGTGTCTAAAATTTTTGACTACTTGGAGTACCCACTAGAATGTACACTCCATAAGAACAGGAATTTAGTCTATCCTGTTTTTCGTTGTATATTAAGGTCCTAGAAAAATGTATGACATGTAATAGACACTCAGTAAATATTTTTGACTAACTAAAGGAACAAATTAGAATGGTAGAAATGTTATGAAAATGGGCAGAAAAATATTTTTCTAGTAAATTGTACTGTGCATATTTAATATATACAATGTTTTATATGTATATATATTTATAAAAATGTGTGTGTATATATATATATCAATGAGTACTAGAGTGAAACAAATTAACATATTTATATTCTTACATAGCTACCCATTTTCTCCCCTGTGTCAAGAGCAGGTATAACTTGCTCATTTAGCAAAATTACTGAATACAATACACTGTTACTGACTATATTCCTCATTCTGTACATTATATTTTTAAATTTGTTCATTTTACATATTTACTGCTCTAGATCTCTTGACCTATATCTCCACATATCCTGCCCCCATTCCAATCTTAGTAATCACTGCTTTGGAAAGAATATTAGGATGATGTGAGAGAACACAACAGGGAAACTAATTCTCATTTGAAATTAATAGTAGAGTTATTTGTAGAAGTGATATTGAAACTGAGAATTGGAGAATGACTTGAAGTTAGTGACAACAGCCACATGAGTGGTGAAAGCCACAGGTCTTTCACCAAAGTGATCTATATCCCAGCTACAGAAATTAGATCTGGGATTTAGAGGGAAAATGAGAATAATGGAAAGGAATATGTAATTTTTCTTTTGGGGCATTAAAACTAGAATATATATTTATTTTTATTATACTAAAATAATTTTAACTTTATTTTGAATGCCTAACTATTGAAATGAGATCTAGATATTTTAATAATCTGATGGCTTTCTTATCTACTGGAGTGTGTTGACTTTTCCACAAATGTTTTTTCTTAATTGATGCTCCCAAATATTAAGCTTGTTTGGGAGTTGAGCTGAATAGTTATTTAAAAAGCAGATCTAGTAATTCCATCATAATCATAAATTCAAGGTACATTGGAATCTTACATAGGATCTGCAACAGCTATTTAATAACACCTAGAGGGTAAGTGTCAAATTTGTCTTTATTGTTCCACAGTCTCTTTATTTGATTCTCACAAGTCCCGCATGGTCTCATTGATTCTGATATCCCAACATTCTCCCTGTCCTTTGGATGTTTCCTGTTTTGAAGACCTGACAGTCCCTCTGACATTGCTCCTTTAAGTTAATAGAGAAAATTAGTATTTAAGATATACTTTCACCTCACATAATAGCTCACTACAGTAACATTCATTTTAGAAACAAGTAAGTTCGTCTGCAAATTATGAAGCTATATATCCATAATACTTAATAGCCCAATAAACAAATCAGAAGTAAAAACCAGATGTTAAAACAAAATAAAACTCTATGTTACTATGTGCAGTTCTCATCACCTGCATTATTCCATTATGTGGTGTCACTACGCCCATTTTCCTGATGTTTCATTTCATTACAAGTGTCTTACATTAACGCAACACTGGACACTCACCACTTCTAGGAATGGAAGAGTGATCTGGTGAGTTAGGAGGATGACACGATTTGGCTCTGTTTCCCCACTCAAATCTCATCTTGTAGCTCCCATAATTCCCACATGTTGTGGGAAAGACCCAGTGGTAAATAATTGAATCATGGGAGCAGGTGTTTCCCATGTTGTTGTCATGATAGTGAATAAGTCTTACGAGATCTGATGGTTTTTAAAATGGGAGTTTCTCTGCAAAAGATCTCTTTTCTCGTCTGCCACCATGTGAGACATGCCTTTTTCCTTCCACCATGATTGTGAGGTCTCCCCAGTCATGCAGAACTATAAGTCCATTCTACCTCTTTGTTTTGTAGATTGCCCAGTCTTGGGCACATCTTTATCAGCAACATGAAAATGAACTAATACAGAAGAAGTAATTGAGTAGACAGAACTCACTCCACTACCCCTTCAGCTATAGGAGTTGAACTCCAAGGAGCTTATATTCTGGTCCGTTTTTGCCCCAGTAGAAAGTTTACTGAGAAAGGCTCTGAGCTAGGGAGAAGCAGTCTTACTTGTGACATGGTAAGTGCTGATTCTGGGAGCAGCCTTTTGTTGCCACACAGTGAGCCATGAGCAGCTCCATCAATTATGTGATTGACAGTTAAGAGATAAAAAATTTATCTCTTAACTGGTTCAGCAATTTGATAGGAAACAGGAATATTATTCATAGAGATTCTTCACATATGAACATTGCCTCTTTTTTTAATGACAAAACAATAAAAAGAAAAAAAAGATGTGTGCTCTTGGGTAAATCAGTTAGACTCCCTGAGCCTTTGCTTTTTTAAAAAGTCACAAAAGTGAGGAGAATAGTTACATTAATGTTTTTTGAAACTCTAAGATACTCACTATCCCAAGGAGAGAAGTGGAAGAGAGCCAAGTGGAGAAACAATTTTGGAATTCCCACTGCTGCTTTAACAAGGGCAACCCTACTTCTAGCAAATATCAAGTTTCTCAACAGGACTTTGCCAACAAATATTTGAAAACCATTTCATTAGATGATCTCTATTATTTCTTCCATCCCTGATACAGTGTATAATGGACAGAGAGTGACTTACTATAATAGGAATTATGCAGGTTTGGGAGCAAGACAGACCTAAGTTTGGATCTTGATTTTGACATACGCAATGACATTGGGAAAGATGCATGACAGATTGTTGTTGATAAGTACACAGATAATAGATAGACAGACAGACAGACAGCTAGGTAGATTATGTTGTTGTTCAGATTCAATGGAGTAGCATGTGGGCAATTCCTGAAGCCAAGGAAGGTACTGAGTAATTGCTAAATCATCTAAATAATTTAAATAATTGCTAAATTCTCCCCCTTTCCTTCTTTCAAATGGAAAATATGTTCAGTAACATCAAATATTGTTTCAGTGTTTTAAAACTTTTTTACACAAGCCTCATCTCATTTGAGTCACATGATTCTCCAGTGGACATCTACATTAATTCCTTATGTTTTAAAGTGAAGAAGTAAGCTCAGTGGTCTCCTCAAGGTTATGTAAGTAATTACTGGCAAGCTTCAGGTTTGAACTTGGGAAATCCAACATGGATTCTATGTTAATGCCCAGCTCTGAATAAGTCATACATATTCAGTTTGGTCTATCATCATCATTCTTTCTGGTTCAGCTCTTCCACGTGACACCTGTAAAGTGAAATTGGCAATTGTTTATGACATTGGCAGTAGGTTGTTATGTTAGCTCATCTTCTGAGGCAGCCATTGTGAAATAACAAGTATGGTGAACCCTCAGCATGAAGTCTAGCCCCGAAGTCATATGTGTCATTGTTCAGCATTACTGTCTACCCTTGCTACCCCTTAAATACACTTTCTAAGTAGTCACATTAAGTTGTTTACTCTCAAAATGATTCAACTGCTGAGTTGGAGAAAATTTCAGACTAATAAGCATGCTTTTTTGTGGAAACACAATTGTTAATTTTTACTCGGATGAAATACTATTCAAAACAAATAACATATCAAAGAAAAGTTGAGGATGGCCAAGCTGTTATTAGCTCTTAGGGGACGCTGTATAGAGATAATTTTTGTTGATTTAGTTAAAAATAACCAGGTTCTATAGAAAATAGAACCCAATCCTGCCATTTTCTCTAATTTCTACCTATAAAACAGTAACAATTTTCTATGTGGGAAAAAAAAAAATTCCTGGCTTCCGTAATGATGTTTTTATTACAGGTCTGCTACAAATACTCTTCCTAAAGTTTATTTGAACTTTTACCAGGTTCCCTGCCCAATAAGTACCCTCACTCTTCTTACTCCTTCTATTCAACTTTCTCAAACCACTTCTGCAATATAACTAATAAACAGATAAACAACAATAAAAATAACAAAACAACAGTAGCACATATTGACAAGGCTAGCAGGAAGATAAATGAGGGTATTATATTACCTGTTATATTTAAACTTGTATTCATTGATACCTGTCTTCCTTTTACACCCATGTCTAATGCAGAAAGAATTCTATATCCTGTCATCCTAACCTGAAAAAGATATCAGAATTTGATCTTGTCTCGTTACCTCCTATTCGCTGGACACATCCACCATCATCTGTTATTTTAATGGACTTCTAACTGGCCTTTCTGCATTTGCCTTTGCCAAAAGTCCCATCACAACATAACCATCTAGGTGATCCTTTTATAATATAAACCAGACCTTGACTTTCTTGTGCGCTGAACCCTGCAGTGACTGCCCATCTCACTCAACCTAAAAGCAAAATTTCTTACCATGGCCTAACGTCCTGTAAAGTCTAACCACTTGTTACCTTTCCTACCACTGTCTCCCTTGTTCTTTCCATTCCAGGCACATTGGTTACCTTGCTTTTCCACACAGCCCCCAAGCCCTATGGTTTTTATGTAACAATTGCCTTTACTTGGAAGACTTTCTCTGAGATCTCAGTGTGGCTCTATCCCTCCTCTCCTATGGGTCTTTGGTTAAAAGTTATAATTCCAGTGAGGCTTTCTTTGAAAGCCCATTCATAAACTGCACATTTATGCTGTGTATCCTCCTTCCTCAATTGTTTGTCTTCTTAGCCCTTGCCACTGCTAACATACTATAATTTACTCATTCATCTTGTTTGTTTCTACCTCTCCCATCTAGGAAGTAAGTTTCGTGAAGACAGGATAGTTGCTTGCATTGTTTACTGATTTATCCCCAATACCTAAATCAGTGCCTGGTGCTCGATAGGTATCCATGAAACATTTATGAAATGAATGACTCTCCTTCATACTCACTATGCAAAATGAGCCCTAATCAATACAAATAAACTTGGGCTAGGTACCACAATATTTTCAGGATCTACAGTTTGGTCACCTGATTTCTAGCAACATTAGCTTGGTGACTTTGCAAACACCAATCAGCTTTACTTCCCATTTTTGTGTGAGGAAACTCAAATGCAGGTCACTAGTAGGTGTAAAATTTAAATGATACACTTAAATGAAGCAAGGTTTTAAAGTTTGATGTAAATATTTAGGAAGTTACTATTGTGTAAAATTTTGTTGCATTAGTCATACCTGGAAACTTTCTCATACAGTGATGTGAATAATCCCCCAAAGAATGTTCTATATGAACATATTTAAACATAACTCAAGAGGATGCATAAACTCCAGTGGTTATATTATTATTATTATTTTGAGACGAAGTCTCACTGTCACGCCCAGACTGGAGTGCAGTGGCACAATCCTGGCTCACTGCAAGCTCCGCTTCGTGGGTTCACACCATTCTCCTGCCTCAACCTCCTGAGTAGCTGGGACTACAGGTGCCTGCCACCATGCCTGGCTAATTTTTGTATTTTTAGTAGAGACGGGGTTTCACAATGTTAGCCAGGATGGTCTCGATCTCCTGACCTCATGATCCACCCGCCTCGGCCTCCCAAAGCTCTGGGATTACAGGCGTGAGCCACCGCGCCCGGCCCATAGGAAGAGTTTTGACCCTAGGTGAGGACACTTTTTGCTACATCTTGCCACTTCTGATAAACTTGTTTCTCTTCTCCTACCACTTCTCATTTCCACATCCTGCAACATGGATTAATATCTCTTTACTTTTCCAGTTTAGGTGAAGAGTTACTTCCTCCAAAATGTTCTTCTTATTTTACATATTAGATCTATGTTTTATTTGTTCCTATAGGACATCAAACTTTTTCATCGCTTCTCAGACTTTTGACTAAGATCAAATGTAGGACATCAAACTTTTTCATCTTAATATTCTATAAATACAAAAGTTATTCAATGTGTGTCTTCTCTACTGAAAGTCCATAAAGGCATGAGTCATGTGTTCTGTTTGCATTATTTTCAGCACCTAGCACAGCATCTACAATGTATTGCGTATTTAATAAATGTTTGTTGATTGAATACCAATGCATCTTTAGAAAAATTTAAGTGTCAGTAATATTTCTCAGCTTTGACTACTTCCAATGCAATTTACCTCCTATTAAGACATATTTTAACCTTTCATTGGACTTTTTGTATATATGGCTTATGTAATACATTTTTGTTATTGTCAAGTTAATGTTAATACAGCAAATACATAGTGAACATTTAAATCAGGGACATTGTTGGACACATTATGTTCAGTAGCATACATAATGTGCATGTAATTCTAACTTACTTAATTCTACATGTTTTTGTTCCTATGTTGCACATATTAACTCATTTTATATACCTGACCTGATCTATGTGTAGGTACTTGTATATTCATCTCCATTTCCTAGAAGAGAAATCTAAGGCAAAGGAAGGTCAAATATCGTGCCTTGGGCAACACAGATAGAAAGTAACAGGACCAGAATCTTAACTCTGGTGGTGAGTTTCCAGAACTTACATTCTACCAGGAACATAGAGTGACCAATAAGAAAGTTCTTTCTCTCAATACTGAGTGAAAAAGAATGAGTAGCGTTGAAATACAACTAAATTGATACTTTTAATATAATTATTATTGAGGACTGGACTGATATCTGCATATAATAAATATCTAAACACTTAATAGATTCTCAAAAATATGTTGCCTTCATGAATAAGGTTTTAGCACACATAACTTATCTGGATTATTTATACTCCCACATACCCCCCCAAATAACTATGGCTATTTGATTGTGCTTTACTCTTAGTTGACTGAAATTTCTATCCATAAATTTATATTTCTTCAGTAAATTTTTAAAAGATTCTAATAAAATGTATTTATTTATTCAATTTACATTTACTCATCTTTGCTGGGGAACTTAATCTGTGTAAATGACTTAATTCACAGTAGGTTCTGAACTGTGTGTGGAATGTCTGTGAAATATCTTAAGGGAGTTGTTAAAATTCTATAATAGAAAACATGAAAAACAAATGCAGCATGAAGAGATGTATTTTATGGAAATATGGAGCAGGAAAGAACCTTAAAATATAGGTGGTCTTTTCTCAGCTGAGAGAATAGAGCTGTAGAAAGGTGAAGTGACCTCTCCAGCATCACACAGAGCACTGATTCCTCCAGGAGTGCTTGGACCATGTTACTTCTCCGTTAATTCTCCTGTGAATCATTTTATGGCTTCAAGACTCCCTATGCAATAAAAGTTTATTGGCCGTGTGTCAGGAACTTTGCTAGGTGCTGGAGTTACAGCGATTTATGAGACATAGCCCTTGCTCTAAAGGACATCACAGTGTAGTGGTAAAGGCAGGTACAAAACATGCTATAGCATCTAACAAAATACATAGGGAAGAGGGACACATCAGCCAGTCCAGAAGGGTCAGAGCAGATGCATTGGAAAGAGTGACCTCTGACCTGAGTCTTAAAAAATAAAGAAGGGTAGAAGTTTTCCAGGCAGGTGGCAGGGGAATAAAGAGGACTAATGAGGAAGGCCTATGCATAGAAAAGGGTCACCGAGGCAAAGGTAAACGTTAGCAAAAGTAATGTGATATATTGTGGAGGGGTGTAAAGAAAATACAAGCAATGCATTGCTGCTGGAGTATAAAGGGTGAAGAGGAGGATAGCAAGAAATAAATCTGCACAAGTAGTTTCAAACTTTAAAATACCTAGAAAACCATATTTAAGAACTTGGTTTTATTACATAGAAAATGTGGAGTGACTGGAAACTTTTAAATAGAAGTGTCAGAGTTGGGTTTGTATTTATGGAACCCTAGTCCCAACATGATCTAAGGAGTGGAAAATGAAAGCGGAGAGGCTAGTTAGGAAGTTAGTGCCATAAACCTGTTTAAGTTTAGAGACATCTACAAGGAAAGAGATATTGATATGAAGACAGAGAAAAAACATTTTGTGTGTGTGTGTGTGTGTATTTATTTCACATATAAAAATAATGGAAAATATATCTTTATTTCATATATAAATTTGATATAAGTATTTGGGACTCAATAAATAATTGGATTTGGTGGCTGAAAGTATGGAGATGTGAGAATGATGGCTAAGTGTTTGAGATTACCTAAAGGTGACCAACTCAAATGAATAGTACATGATGAAGTGGAAGTTAAATTGGGACATTATCAATATATAGCGATTGAACATTCAGGTGAAGGGATCCAGGAACATTTGAAGTAAGTTTTTAAGGTAGCTTGAGCAATATGCGTAAGTGTGATTAGCATAAAAATATGAATTGGATATCTTAAGTTTGAGAAAGCATACCGAATGAGAACAGAGGAAGAGAAGCTCATGAAAGAGACAGAAAAATGTCTTTAAGCAGAAGAGAAAGATGTCACAAAATTAAAAAGGATGAAGCATTTCAAAAGGAGGGCCTTGGCAAATTAAATACAGAGTAAAGGTGACAGAAGAAAATAGAAAGATCCATTAATATTCAGTAATTAAGGCTATTGGTGATGTGTGTAAAAACAATTTTAGTGGATTCTGAAAATTCCTTGAGGAGGGACGTGTTAAAACAGACCATAGCCACTGCAGATGACTGTTGAAAATCATGCATTAGAATGGCTTGGGAGAGAAGGATAATAGCTTGAGGGTACAGCAATTCCAGCTATTTAGGGCTTTAGATATTTACAGACTGAGGAGAGGGCTGTTTGACTAGAGAAAGAGGTTGAAGACAGAGGAGCTAGGGGTTAGGGCACTGATGGAACAAGATCCCAGAGGAGTCAGGAACTGATGAGGTCAGAGGTATTGGTAGAGGCAGATTCTGGCTAAGGACAGAGAAAGGAATCTTGTTGTCTGGAATTAGTATAAAGTAGCAAAGAGGGGAAAGCTGAAAAATACTATTCATTGTTACTTTATTTCCTAGGTGAATTAAGGAAGTGTCCAGTAACTATTTGTTTCATATTAACTAACATTAATAGTTATTCACTTGTTGGGCTTCCAGTACGAAAGCAGAAGAAATGAGAGATCAGTGGCTTGGTGGCCTCAATACTTTAATTTAAAAGTTTAATGGATGTGATTAGGTGAGCCTTGGAATAACAAGACTCAGTGGTCAGAGTGTGTGTCGCTGGATGTTAAATTTTCTATTATGATACACTCATGCCTGAAAATAAGATCCAGGTAATGGTGTAGGCAGAGGATAATTATGTAGGACATAGATCAAAGCCACTAAGTGGAGGAAGTCTAGGGATAGGGAACTGGTTAGTTGGATGGATCTTGTTTGTAATTGTGGCTGTCTCCTAGATTTACAGTGTGTCCAGGATAAAGAATGAAACTCAAACGAGACACAAAACACTATTAATAGTTTTTGTGTGGGAGATAATACCTGTGATACACAATAGGAATCCTGAAAGTCAGGTGAAACTATTGATGGCCGGTTTGACAAAATGAACATTTTCCATTGGTCAGTGCATTAGAGGAAGACGCGTTCTCAGGCAGAGCTAGGATTCAGAGAACATAAGGAGGTAGAGAAAAAAGGCCATGAAGAAGATGAGGAAGTAGGTGGAACTGCATTCTTGTTCCAGAAGAAATTGCTGAAAGCACTTATAAATAAGGTCAGTATCAAAAGGAATCAAGCCGGAGAAGTACGTTAAATAATCATTTCACATAATGAATCGTTCCTTTGGAACTGTGACTTAAGTGAAACAGCATATATGAAATCAATTGCACCATAAACAAATTTATGTAAACAAGAATTAAGTTCTTATGGCATACTTCTCTTCACAAAACCATCATCAAACTTCTAATTAAAAGAGATATATCACATCTAATACTAAACATTGAAATAAATGTGACATATACATACATTTCAGCAATTTAAAAAATAAGTAAATTAATAACTATTTACCCAATTTGTGGTGAATCAGTGAGGGATAGTAGTTGTAGTGGGGGTGGGTTGAATCAAGGAATAAATGTTTGCAAAGAGAAAATTGTAAGGAACACCCTCTAACACCACACAGTTCAGAAACAAACAGTAAAAGATATGACTCAGTGCTTTGGTACTGAGTGCTTTGGTACTGTATTATGTATTGTTGTGCATTCGTATGATTACCATATACTTTATACATTTTTATTTTGGAATATTTTTTATTTATTCATTCTTTCATTTTTCAACCTATTTATTTTGGTTCAGAGTCAGGTAGGCACAGCCTATCCCAGCAGCCCAGGTCACAAAGAGAGTACCAACCTTGGACAGGGATGCCATTTCGTCACAGGTGGAGTCACTCACACACCCACACACACTCACTCACACTGGGACAATGCAAAGATGCCACTTAATCTAATGTACACATCTTTGGGATGTGGAAGGAAACTGGAGTACCCCCCAAAAACCTACACAGTCATAGGGAGAATGTGCAAACTCCTCAAAGACAGTGTCCCCAGCCAGAAATCTACCTTTTTTTCTCATCAATGTTATAACAAAATGACTTTGAACAAATTCATATTATTCAAGGACTGGCTGTATAGATAAGTAAAAGACTAAGAGAGGATATAAGAAGAATTAAGGATATTTTTAGTCACTCAAAAGACCAGAATGAACCGTTCCCCAAAACTTGGCTCAGATACCAATTCGAGTGGTATTACATACACACCAAGTACGTAAGAGAGGTTCATTATTTGAATAATGAGGCTTTTCAGGGAACAGGATGGGCTCTCAAGCTGGTCTAAGCATGGCTTGAAAAATCAGGGAAGGGAGATAGGCTTGGGGCTTTAGGGTGGTGAGGGGATGAGGCTGAGGTGAGGGTTCCTATGCATTATTTGGGACTTGTGGCGCTTGGTTTTTCCACTGGCACCAGAAAAGACAGAAGGTGGGTTTTCTCATGAGCTTGCTCAGATGTGGAATGCAAGAGAAAGGGTAGTGAGGAATCTTGAAAGCAGTTAACAGTCAAACATCAAATACAGATTCAGGCTCTTTATTTACATAGAGATTGCTATACCTTATGTGACCAAGGATTATGTGGATAAGAGACATGGCTAAAAATATCAGAGCAAAGGCATTCATGTTCATTATTCTGGAAGCGTAAGCCGGTCACACAAAATCAAGAGACCAGAAGCGTTGAAAGCAGGAAATCAAAGTGGCAAAGGTCATATGACTCTTAGGGGTTAAGTCAAGCAGTCCAGAGGTCAATGAATGAGTTTCATCCCAGAGGGGCAGTGGAGCACTCAATCCAGAAACTAAAGTCTGAATGTACAAATCTAGCTAAAAGAAGAGACATGAGGTAGGATACATATGCCAAAGCTGTTGCTGATCGTAAGTTCAAAAGTGCTTAGGAATTTGGCTGCACAGAGCCTGCAGGTGAAGGTTATTATTGACTACAGCTGGGAGATGCCAGAGTCATGTCACCTTTTCAAGATTTACAGTCTTGTTAGTAGAAAGGCAAATAATTCATCTGAATCAGTAAATGGCACATCTTACCTCTATGGGACAGCTAAGGCTGGGCTTGGCATAAAGCCTAGAATTATCAAAGTTCAAATTTTAAGACATCGTGTCAAGCTCGTAAGCCCATGTGTTGTTTTTTTCTTGGTTAAACCAATGAGGAAAAGGAAGAGATTATTCAGCTCATTTGGTCAAGCAGCCTGTCTGAGAAGACTTGAGAAGAGCATAAAGATTCTCATTGGTTTTTATTACAAGACTATTAACACAATTGAAATTCTACTATTCAAAGAGAGCTAAGACAAGTGAAGTTTATTCTATTAAATTCTTCTTATTTATTTATTTATTTATTTTTTTTGTATTTTGAAAATCATAGCCTGATCCATTACATTCCTGCTTTCATTTACCAGTTCTCTCTCTAAACTGACAACCCATAACACAGGAATAATTTCCAGATATATTTACAGCATAGTAGAAAATAATTCCCACAAGTAATACAATGCCACAGATATTACTGAAACTGTGAAGCATCTTACAGAGTCATGGGATCACAGCAGTTTATTTGCTAGCCTATTGTACACATTTGTACCTTAAATATTTTAGTTTCAGGTGGGTTCTTATTAACAATATATCTTATAATTTAACACTATTCTGGAGGGAAAATGAATGCTGACTAGGATTGCTTTTCAGTAATGGAAAAACAATGTCATAACAAAAGGAGGAGGGGTTTGAAAATATGACAGTATTTTCTGGAAGCTAAATGGAGCCGAAAATGTTTCATTTACCATTTCCAAAAAGACAAGTGAAGGAACTTCTAGGAAACATATTCTTCAAAACAGGTTTTTTTTGAAATTGTGTTTATTTTTATCAGGTGGTGAAGATCATAGACACTGGAACTGGAATGTTAGGCTTCCAGTCCTGACTCTGACAATTACCACTTCTGTCCATTCCTCATCCTTAACAACAAAAAGAATAAAAAGTAATAGCTGTAGGTGCCTCAAAGAGTTGTTTAGAAGATTAAAGGATCGGTGTCATACAGTTCTGAGAGCAGGGCTCAGATCATGCAAACAACATTTAATAAATGTGAGCCATTTTTATTCTTGGAAGTTGATTCTGACACATCAGTTCTCTCACTTCCTTTCTGAGGACTGATAATTAGCATTTGATTTTTCATTGTTTACTCATGTGCTGACATCAGCACAGAAGCTAATACTGTATTATAAATCTTCTCAATTGTTGCCATATTAATGTATTTTTAATTCTTAATACCCAAATTGGCTCAAATTCCCTATCATCTTTGTTCTTATCATGTAACTTCATAGTTAAGTATTGACAGAATTTTGTTCCCAGTGTTTTGTCCTCTAAAAACAGTCAGGAATTGGAAAGCAACATTGTAATTGTCTCATCAACGTTTGCTTGATTTTCGGAGTCTTGTTTTAGATGTATTTGAGAAAGAAGGATCCAAGATTTATAGAATTTAAAGTCTTGTCTTGGCAACAATAGCATTTGACTGTACTGAGATTATTAAAAACGTGAGGTAGTTTGCTCAACAGGTGAGAAAAGTATTTATGTTAGTCATTATGACTCTTAGGATTTGGGATAGCAATTCGGAAAACCCCTTTTATAATACTTAAAAAGTTTTCCTTGACTTTCACTGAAAGGTTATCAAAATCAATTTAGTCAAAGCGAAGCACTACCAGATTATCTCTTTAGAGCCACTATGTTATTCACTCAGTCACTCATTAATTCAACACAAATTTTTGAACGTTTTATTTGTGTCTCTCACTGTTTTTGTCTTGCAATAAATTGATGACAAAAACCTGGGCCTGCCATCCATATGCCATAGGCTAATAGGTTTAAAATATGTGGTTTGGTATATCAATTCTAAATCTACAATCCATGGCTGTCATTGAGAAGATATCCCTTCTCTTACTATCATTTCTAATAAGTAACATTATACTTGTGTATACAATAAAAGGAATATACCAAAATCATATATCATTAAAATGTATATTATAAAAGTATTATCAAATAGAAGATCTCAGGAAAAAATTTTAAATTGTACTTAAATTGAATTTTAAACTTAGAAATATAGCACCCTCTTAGAGAACATTAAAGAGAATGCTGGGTTGCATTCTAGGCCCCTCCCTGACATGTGTCTCTCTAACTGTATTAGTCAGGGTTCTCTAGAGGGACAGAATTATATATATATACACACACACACACACACTTAAAGGTATATATATATTTATATATATTTGTGTGTATATATATAATCCTTTCTATATAAATATATAGGAATATACATACACTTAAAAATAAATAAATAAATATATATATATAGTGTGTGTGTGTATATATATATATAGTGTGTATATAGTGTGTGTGTAAAAGGGGAGTTTATTAGGAGAATTGACTCACACCATCACAAGGTGAGGTCCCACAATAGGCTATCTGCAAGTGGAGGAGCCAGGAAGCCAGTCCGAGTCTCAAAGACTCAAAAGTAGGGAAGCCGACATTGCAACCTTCAGTCTGTGGTTGAAGGTCCAAGAGTCCCAAAGCTGAAGGACTTGGAGTCCAATGTTCAAAGGCAGGAAACATCCAGCACAGGAGAATGATGGCCAGAAGACTCCGCCAGTCTAGTCTTCCCACGTTCTTCTGTCTGCTTTAATTCTGGCTGTGCTGGCAGCTGATTAGATGGTGTCCACCCAGATTGAGGGTGGGTCTGCCTTTCCCAGTCCACTGACTCAAATGTTAATCTTCTTTGGCAACACTCTCACAGACACACCCCAGAGCAACACTTTGCATCCTTCAGTCCAATCAAGTTGACACTCCATATTAACTGTTAACAATAACCCCTATCGGGGAGTGCTTGCACTGTACTCTTGGACAGGGCCAGGCACAGGTCACCTCTGGGATCTTCTTACTTATTCCTCTCCCTTGTGGCTGGCTTCACCTATTGGGTACAGCCTGGCAGGAGTTTGGGAGGCAGCAGCTCAGGACTGGGTGCTATATCAGTTGTAGAGGTCCCTTTACACTGTTGGAGAGGCAGTGTGGTACAGTGGGGAAGCTTCTGGACTGGAAACCAAACAGGCCTGAATTCAAATTCTTGCTTCTGCACTTATTGTCTAGGGAACTTTGGCTAAGCCACTTAATTTCTCTGAGCCTCAGTTTTTCATTTATCCAACTGGTACTGATGGTGTCTCCCTTCCAAGGTAATCATGAGCATTACATGTAATAAGCATTTGAAAGTGTCTAGCATATATCAGGCTCTTAATAAATATTAGTTGAATATGGAAAAGTAAATAACGATAAATATTGTACTGGGAGAAAGTTCTTCAGCCATAGAATGTATTTCTATTATCAGTTGTCTGATTTAATTATGCCACATGTCATGGGGGTCATCACTGTTTTTTTGAGGGTGGGGTGGTGGGGAGGGGATTGAGTTTTGCTCTTGTTGGCCAGGCTGGAGTGCAATGGCGTGATCTCGACTCACAGCAACCTCCACCTCACAGGTTCAAGTGATTCTCCTGCCTCAGCCTCCAAGTAGCTGGGATTACAGACATGTGCCACCATATCCAGCTAATTTTGTAATTTTAGTAGAAATGGGGTATCTCCATTTTGGTCAGGCTAGTCTCAAACTCCCGACCTCAGGTGATCCACCCACCTTGGCCTCCCAAAGTGCTGGGATTACAGGCATGAGCCCCTGTGCCTGGCCATTACTCTCTTTTTTATTTAGTGGTTCATGACTGTTGAAAACTGGAAGTCTCTACAGCAAACCTCCCTTGTTGGTCTTTGTAATTCCGGTGCCTAGAAGAGCATCTAGAATAGTGATTCTTAACTCTGTGCATATCAGAATTTCATCCTTTATGTAGCCTTAATAGTATTGCTGTCTGGATTCCATTACAGGCCTACTTATAAAGAATCTTCCAGGGTAATGACATGTCTACTTTCAAAAGAGTCCAAAGGGGTTTTAGATCTTCGTGTATGGTTGAGGATTACGTCCTACTAGTGTATTCATTGAATGAATTAATGAATGAAAAATGAGATCCCAAATTTCTATACAATCATGTTAATATATTTCCTTGTCTTTTACAGCCAAATGCAAAGTTTTTCTATAAGATAATAGAAGCAGTTATTTAATTTAAATAAACAACTCTTCATGCCAACTTTCTATTCTCAATTATCCAATTTGTTTATAATTTAATCTTTTTTCCATATACTAAAGGAGAACAAACTATACACATTAGATAATAGGCAGCTTTTCCTAGGCTGGTTTACAAATTAGAGAAAAAGAGTTACAAAATTTGAGCTAGTTGTTAATTTTTCAGGCAAACTTGATGAATGGGAAAAAAAAAATCACTGAAAGGTCTACTATCTAAAGGTCAAAGTCATCTTAGAAATAAGTCAGAGAGACTGAGAGAGCAGCTGCTGTTCACCTAGCAGCTAACCAGTTGCTAGGGAAATTCATGATTTAAAATGAGCAATCCTAGGAATCTATTATTTCAGATTCTTCATTGCAATGTTAACTCATTTTATAGGAAAGTTATTTTAATATAGGTCCTTAAGAAATATTTAATAAAATTATGAATTATATAGACTTATATAGTCTTAAATCAGTTCATGATTCCCTTGCAAATTTTGTCTGTTTAGGACATGCTTAGGGTATATTTTGAAAAATTCTGGTAATACTAAGAAAGCGTACAGATAGAAATGAGCTCTGGCAACAGTTTTAACCTCTGAATAATATGCCACTCCAAGAAATGATTAATTACTAAGTGTTTTAATACTAATTCGATTAACTCCATTTTCCACACCACACTGTCTCTAATTAGCTGATTTGCCATTAAAAACAATAAATTTATGACAAGAATTGTACAGGGAAAGAAAAGGAACATACTGTCATTTGCAATCAATGCTAATTTACAACCAGAGCCTAGGGAAAGAAATAACATTCTGTTTGCAAAAGTGGGAAAGAAGACAAACAAAAATTAATGCTTGACAATAGTAAACATATTCATCTAACTGCAAATATCTTCAAGAGTATAAAGTATTTAAAATGCATTGTAAATGTAGAAACAACAGTTCAGGAATTGATCCTGTTGTTCAGTCAAGTTTAATATACTTTTAATGTTTTACAAAAGCATCCTTTTTAAAATGATTTTGTTGCAGGATATAAACATGTTAATCAAATTATTTATTATGAATTCTCAAGGTTGGATCATTTTGTTTTTAGGATAGGTGAGAATCAGTATTCCAGTAGGAAAAAATTGTCATTACAGTGGAACTTAATCCAATACTTGACCTCGACCCAGTCAGAAAAGTTACAATGGGCCAGATACTCTGTAAATTGATACTGCTTTGCCATCTTTTGCTTAACATTTACATAAAGGACCTTGTGCCTTGAATGCTTGGAAAAAAGGATTTACAATTAAGTAATAGCAATAAATATTTTAATCATTTACAGCTTACCTTTCTGAACTGTAAATCCTTTAATAGCACAGTCAATATGCTTTTTCTATTATGATACTGTCAATGTATCTGGATGTTTCATGAAAAAGCATTGTTAAAGCATATGTCATTGTTTTGTAATCTCTGATGATAGCATTTTAGTGGTTCAATGTGAGTTATGTACTAACAGAAAAATCAAAATAGAATCAGTGATTCATTTGGAAAGGTTAAAATGGCAAACAGTATATTCCAATCTAATTTTAGTCAAGAAATCAAAATAGGTTTAGTTGTATATGTAAATACCATATTAACAAAATAATAGCTATTGTCCTGTCATTTTGGTTTTCAATTGTGTTATTGAAATGCTCTCATTAAAAATCTAGATTTTAATTAAGAACAAAGCATTCTATTAGTGAAATATCATCTCATTTTATTTCAATTAGCATAAGCAACATCAACAATACTCAACTTTTAAAATAGAAATAACACTCTCATTTAAAAGTTGCTAGTCCTTGAAAACACTCCTCAAAGAAAAAAAATATTACCAGTTCTTAAAATTGTTCAGGTTTCCTAGAGGCAAGATCAGAGTCTATAGCACCAAGTAGTAAAGAAATAGGTGAAATATAACTAACTGCTGGCTGAAGGTATGATCACTCTTTCAGTGTACTAACAATTATCTTGAAAAAAATAGCATTTAGTTTATGGACAATCCACCTGATGGCAAATAAAAACTTTGATTATAACTTGATTTTAGCATCACCTGTCCCACCTTTTGCAGCTCTTTTTCTCTTTTTTTTCTTCTGATTTCAACATGCCATATGTCAGTATAGTTCCTTCCTTCCAAATCACCACCACTGCAGCATACAAGGCTTGATGTGATCCAGCTGCCACAATGGGAACAGGGTTGCACTTGCCAAAATCTGCTTTGGGCTGATGGATATTGGGGCAAGTAAGGTAATGTGTCAATGACAGTGCAGATGAGTGTACTGGCAAAGCCAGTCATAGTTTTCAATGATAAATCACTCATTCCTAAGCTCCATAACAATTCATTGAATCTAGACCCAGTTCAATTGAATGTAGGAACTAGATAGTCATCAAAGGATGATGTGAAAGTTAAAGGAATGACAAGCACAACACGGAATTTGGCAGCATAAGAATTAAATTTGTCTCACATGTCTCTTTAATTCATAACATAGTGGTTTAGGGGAAAACTTTTGAATCAGATAGACCTGAATCTGACTACCAGATTCAACACCTTCTAACTATGTGACCTTGGGCAAAAACATAGAGCAATTATACCTCTTTTCTCAGTTCTAAATGGAAGCATGGCAGTACTTTTCAGAGAGGACTGTCGAGTAGATTATATGAGATAATGGCTATAAAGTCCTTAAATAGTCTTGCATATGCTAAATATTCAATAAATGTTGGTTATTATATTATTTTAGCTATCAACAGTACTGTGCCATGACAGTTAGTACTCATCAAATATTCCTCCACATTTCCAGCTTCCCTTGCAATTTGTTGGGACTGCCTAAGAATAAGAAGTGAGGAACAATGATGGTGGTTGATTCAGGCTGAGGCAATTCAGAGGTGTATGCCTCCTTTTTTTTTTTTTTTTTTTTTTTTTGTTGTTGAGAAAGAGTCTTGCTCTGTCACCCAGACTGGAGTGCAGTGGTGCAATCTTGGCTACCTGCAACCTCTGCCACCCAGGTTCAAGTGATACTCCTGCCTCAGCCTCCTGAGTAGCTGGGACTACAGGTGCATGCCACCATGCCTCGCTAATTTTTGTATTTTTTTTTTTTTTTTTTTTTAGTAGAGACAGGGTTTCTCCATGTTGGCCAAGATGGTCTCGATCTCCTGACCTCATGATCCAGCCACCTCAGCCACCCAAAGTGCTGGGATTGCAGGCATGAGCCACCGCGCCTGGTCTATGCCTCCTTCTTATCTCTCTCATTCCTTAACACAGGAACTTTGGCTGCCACAGCATAGTATAGCTACAAAGTGAAGGAGGTCCAGTAATACACCTAAAATTTTACAGGACAGACCCTAGCCTGAAGGGATTCTGATCTTTTGAGACAGGAATGGCAAATGCAGTGTTCCCATTTTACAGTTAGATGAGCTAAGGTTCAAAGATTTTCAACAATTTATCTGAAGTTTCAGAAATAACTGATAGTACCAGGATTATATTTCAGATATTTTAGTCCTACAGAATTTTTACTGTAGAAGCCAAGGGATTAGGGAACTGAGTTTACAATCACTACAATCAGGGAATACTTATGGTAAAAATGTGATTCTATCCAATATCTCTTAATTAGCCAACATTGCATTCAAGGTATCTACATTCATCCCTCATCAAAATAGGTACTTATAAAATAAGAATAGTACTATATATTAAGCTCTTGGAATTCCTTGTAAGAAATGTATTTTTATTATAGTAGGTGTCACTTGATGGTTGGTTAATTATTAAAATGCCATTTGCTTTACAGGAAAAATAAAAATCCCTAGGATTGATTTTACATGCATGTTGTGCTTCACAGGCTGAGAATATCACTTTGAAATTGCAGAGATGTTGAATGTGGATCACCTTTTTTTCCTTACATAAAAAAAAATCAGTAATTCACTGTTAATTTGGAGCAAATAAACTAAAATTTGCTCATCTTATTCCTAGGGGAATTGCAGCTTTTGGAATCCTCACTTCCTTTGTTGTTCATAAATGAATTGAGTAGTCATTCTAAAATTAGTGAATGGAACTGAGTTCCAAAATTTTTATTATCTGAGTTGACTGATCTCGTGGATGTCATTCCCCTCATCCACACCCACCCCCAGCACCTGCCAATTTCCACTCCTAATTTGTTAGGTGGAGCAAACATTGCCAGACTCAAGTCTTGCCTATTATTTCAGGGAAATTACTCACATTCTGAATACTTTCCACTATTAATAGTTCTTTTTTGACAAATTGATATTCATTATGTTTCCTTTGGAAAAAATGCATTCAAATTTATAAAAGTTGTGGAAAAAACACCTTTAGGTGGTTTTATTTTTTTTCTCACCATGTACTCAGGCCCCTTCTAACACAGTTTGTACAGAAGCAGTTGCTTTTTTGTGACAGTTCTAAAAAGCAATACTGCTTTTAAAGAGAAAACTTTGCTTTTAACAATTTCAGCTGAGTTCTTACCAGTTCTTGAGTAAATGATCCGTATAATGAATACTGGATATTTCAACAGACCTAGGATCTAGTTTAGGTTCTTCTAACAAGTAGCTGTTTGAAAATAGAAAACTCATTTACTTTTACTGAGTTTTAATTTAAAATCCAGTAGTGTGGGAAGACAAAGATCTCTTGGGTCATTTCCATTTCTAACTCTGTGCATTGGTGTATGCATGGCTCTTTCATTTAATAGTCTTTTACCAAGACTTGTGCAATGTATTTCTAACTAATCTCCTGTATCTAATCTCTCATCTACCACCCACCAAACAGTTCTCTTCTCTGTAATCACTCATCTTATAACAGCTTTATTAAAATATAATTTACATAATATAAATCTTCCCTATTGTAATTGTACAATTGAATGATTTTAGTACATTTATAGTTATATTACAATCATCATAATTCAGAACATTTCATAAACCCCAAAATCTCTCTCGTGCCTGTTTCATGTAATCTTTACTTTCACTACCAATCCTATGCAACAGCTGATTTACTATCCATCTTCATAAATTTGCATTTTCTGAGCATTTCGTATAAATGCAATTGTACAACATGCAATCTTTTGTGTCCAGCTTCTTTCACTTTGCATGGCGTCTTAAGTTTTTTCCACATTTATCAGTAGTTGATGCTTTTTTATTGAATAGCAGTATTGCTTTATATTGCTTTGCATTTTGTCCATTTACCAGTTGGTGGGAATTTGGATAATTTCCAAATTTTAACTATTATTAAAAAAAATGTTCCTGTGAGCATGTATATACATATCTTTTGGGAACATAGGTTTTCTTTTCTTTTGGGTAGACTATTAGGGGTGGAATAGCTGAGTCTTATGGAAATGTTAACTACTATGTTTAAGATATTGCCAAATGGTTTTCCAAAGTGGTTGTATTATTTCACATTCCAATCAGCAATGTATGAAGGATTCAATTTTTCCATATTCTGGCCAAATCTTCTATTGTCTGTCTTCTTGATTATATTCATCTAATTTGTGTGTAATTATATCTCATGGTGGTTTTAAATTGCATTTTTCTAATAGCTAACACTTTTTAGTAGCACTGTTTGTGTGCTTACTAGACTTTGATAGTAAAATCTTCAATAAAATATCTAAAGAATTTGCTTATTTTAATTGTGTTGTTTATCTATTATTGAATTGAAAGTGTCCTTGATATTACAGATATAATTCATTTTATTGAGTATATGGCTTAAAATATTTTCTTTTAGTCTCTGGACTTTCTGAAATTTTTGAGGTGCCAAGTTTATGGTTTTGATGAAGTGAAATATACATATTTTTAAATAATTATTGCCATTCTTAACACTCATTGTTCAACCTAAGATCATGAAGATTTTCTCCTACATTTTATTTCAGAAGTTTTATAGTTTTAGCTCTTACATTTAGATAACTAACAATTTTGAGTTAATATTTTTGTATATGATGTGACTTGAGATTCTCAGTTCCTCTCCTTTTCCTTCTGTTTCTCCTTCTCCGTAGTCTTTTTGACATAGGGATTTACAATTGTCTCAAAATCAATTGGACTCACAGTTGTGTTTTATTAATCTGTCTTTGTGCCAATATATTATCTTGATTATTATGGCTTTATAGTAGGTCTTCAAATTGGATAGTAGTGTGCATTCTCTAACTTGGTTCTTTTTCAGAAGTTTTGTGGCTATGCTTGGTTCTTTAAATTTTCGTAGAAAATTTAAGATCCACATACCAATTTTTACAAACTAAAAGCCTACAAGGATTTTGAAAAAAGAATGAATGGAATTTACAGATCAATATGAGGGGAATATTTATTTTCAATAGTGAGTCTTCCAACATGCAAAAGTGAACTATCTTTTTATTTATTTTAGATTATCAGTAATTTCTTTCAGCTATGTATTGTAATTTTCAGTGTATGAGTTATTATTTATTACAACTAAGAATTTTATTATTTTTGATGCTATTATAACAAGAACTGCTTTCGTAATTTATCAGGTTTTTTATTCTTAAAATAGATAAACAATTGATTTTTGTGCATTAATCTTGTATCCTGCAATACGCTAAACTGATTTATAGTCCTAGTGCCACTCCTCCTCCCCCATAACAACTTTAGACTATTTTTCAGAGTATCAGTATCATAAACACATTTTGCTTGTTCCTTTCCAACCTGAATGCCTCTCTACCTCTATTTCTATTTCTTTTTCTCTCTTTCTCTCACTTTTTGCCTTTTTCACTAGTTTCAACCTCCAGTACAATGTTTAATAGAATTGTCAAAAGCAGAGATGTTCACCATACTCCAAATAGTAGGAAAAACATATTGTCTTCCTATATTAACTTTGATATTACTTGTGGTTTTTTAAAGATACCCTTTAGGCCAGGCGGGGGTGGCTTGTACCTGTAATCCCAGCTATTTGGGAGGCCGAGGCGAGTGGATCACCTGAGGTCAGGAGTTCAAGACTAGCTTGACCAATATGGTGAAAACTCGTCTCTACAAAAATACAAAAATTAGCCAGGCATGGTGGCAGGTGCCTGTAGTCCCAGCTACTCGGGAGGCTGAGATGGGAGAATTGCTTGAATCCGGGAGGCGGAGTTTGCACTGAGCACTACTGTACTCCAGCCTGGGCGACAGAGCAAGACTCCCTCTCAAAAAATAAAAACAAAATTAAAAAGTTACAAAAATATAAAGATACCCTTTAACAGTTGAAGAAGCACCCTTCTACGCTGAATTTGTTGGGAGTTTTTATTATGCATAGATGTTTCAATTTTCAATGCATTTTCTGTATCTATTGAGATAATCATGTGGTTTTTGTTCTTTATTCTATTAATATGGTATATAATATTAATTGATTTTTGATTGTTCTACCCACATTATATTCCTAGAATAAGCTCCATTAGATCATGCTGTGTAATTGGTTTACAGATTGCTGGATATGGTGTGCTTATATTTTGTTGAGGACTTTGGGAGTACATATTTTTATTGATATTAGTAGGTAGTCCTCTTTTCCTGTGATGTTTTTGCCAAGCTTTGGTATCACAGTAACATTGGCCTCACAGTTTGCATTTGGTAGTGTGCTCTTCTCCTTTATCATCTGTAATACCTTGTGAAGACTTAGTATTATATATTCTTTAAATATTTCATAGAATTTACAGTGTAGCCATCTGAACCCAAACTTCTCTGTGTGGAAAGATTTTAAACTGTTATTAAACCTGATGTTGAGACTTATAAATAAAGTAAATGGCATGGAGGATACAAAGATAAATTAAATATATTAATGTCTTTTGATACACATTATTGCAAATAGGCATTTTCTACATTAACATTATTGCAGTCAAAACACTGCTGTCCTTTGAACTGGGCCAGATAATATTTCTTTCAATTTTTTAGCTTTGGAAAGGCAAGGCAGTTTATGAAAAATAGTATCAAATACAGCAAATTAATGATTTAAAGTTAAAATTTTAAAGTTTTGCACTTTTTGTATACAGGCATACCTCAGAGATAGTGTAGGTTTAATTTTAGAACACTGCAATAAACCAAATAGTGAAATACAGCAAGTCACACAATTTTTTGGTCACACAATCCTTTTGCTGGTGGAGAGTGTTGCCTCAGTTTTGATGGCTGCTGGCTGATCAGGATGGTGATGGCTAAAGGTTGGAGTAGCTGTGGCAATTTCTAAAATTAAACAGCAATGAAGTTTTCAGCATTGCTTGACTCTTATCACAAAAGATCTCTCTGTTGCGTGTAATGCTGTTTGATGGCACTTTAGCCGAGGTAGAATTTCTTTCAAAATTGAAGTCAATTATCTCAAACTGCAGGGTTTGAGATACTTGCTGCTTTACCAAGTTTATGTAATGTAATAAATCATTTGTTGTCCTTTCAACAATCTTCACAGCATTTTCACCAGAAGTAAAATCCATCTTAAGAAACCACTTTCTTTTCTCATCCATAAGAAGCAACTCCTTATCCATGATGAGATTGCAGCAATTCAGTCACATCTTAAGGCTCTAATTCTAATGATACTTCTTTCACTGTTTTCACCACATTCGCAGTTACTTCCTCCACTGAAGTCTTGAACCTCTCTAAGTCATTCGTGAGGACTGTAAACGACTTCTTCAAAACTCCTGATAATGTTGATACTTTGACCTCCTCCCATGAACCATGAATGTTCTTAATAGCATTTGTATTTTCAAATGGTGAATGCTTTCTGTACGGTTTTCAATTTATGCCCCCAAGATCTATCACAGGAATCATTCATTATCTGTGGCAGCTATAGCCTTATGAAATATATTTCCTAGATAATAAAAATTAAAAGTCATAATAACGCCTTGATACTTGGACTACAGAATTGATGTTTTGTTGGCAGATATGCAAACAACATTCGTCTTCTTGTGCATCTCCATCAGTGGTCTTGTGTGACCAGCACATCGTCAATGAGTAATATTTTGAAAGGAATCTTTTTACTGAGCACTAGTTCTCAACACTGGCTTAAAATATCTAGTAAACCATGTTCTAAACAGATGTGTTGTCATCAAAGCTTTGTTCTTCATATGTAGAGCACAGCTAGAGTATATTTACCATAATTCTTAAGGAACCCAGAACTTTTGGAATGGTCAATGATTATTAACTTTAAAGTGACCCGGTGCATTAGCTCTCAACAAGAGAATTAGCCTGTCCTTTCAAACTTTGAATCCAGGCATTGACTTATCTTCCCTGGCTGTGGATGTCCTAGATGGATTCTTCTCCCAATGGAAGGCTGTTGTGTCTTCATCGAAAATCTGTTGTTTAGTGCAGCCACCTTCATTGATCATCTTAGCTAAGTCCTCTGGTTGATTTGCTTCAGCTTCTACATGAGTACTTGCTTCTTCAACTTGAACTTTGTTGGTATGGAGATGGCTTGTTTTTTAAACTTCATGAACAAATCTCTGCTAGCTTTCTACTTTTCCTCTGTAGCCTCCTCACCTGTCTCAGCTTTCATAGAATTGAAGAGAGTTATGGTCCTGCTCTGAATTAGGCTTTGGCCTAAAGAAATGTTGTGGCTGATTTCATCTTTTATCCAGACCACTCAAACTTTCTCCATATCAGAAATAAAGCTATTTTACTTCCTTATCACTCATGTTTTCACTTGAGTAGCACTTTGTAATTTCCTTCAATAACTTTTTCTTTGGATTTACTACTTGTGCTGTTTGGCACAAGAGACATAGCTCTTGACTTACCTGAATTTTCAATACGCCTTCCTCACTAAGCTTAATCATTTTTAGCTTTTGATTTAAAGTTACAGATCTGAGACTCTTTCTTTCACTTGAACACATAGAGGTCATTGCAGATTTATTAATTGGCCTGATTTCAGTATTGTTGTGACTCAAGGAATAGAGAGGTGTGAGGATAAGGAGAGACATATGGAATGAT
This sequence comes from Chlorocebus sabaeus, assembly GCF_047675955.1. Classification (NCBI taxonomy): domain Eukaryota; kingdom Metazoa; phylum Chordata; class Mammalia; order Primates; family Cercopithecidae; genus Chlorocebus; species Chlorocebus sabaeus. Next base: position 31,547,311 of record NC_132930.1, read on the forward strand.
TGATCAGTGGAAGTGGACTAGTTGGAACACACATATTAGCCATTAAGTTTGCCATGTTATATGGGTTTGATTCATGGTGCCTCAAAATAATTACAGTAGTAACATCAAAGATCACTCTTTATGGTCATCATACCAAATATAATATTAATAATAACAAAGTTTGAAATACTGTGAGAATTACAAAAATGTGACACAGAACCACAAAAATAAGCGCAAGCTGTTGGAAATCTTGCTCCGGGCAAGGCTGCCACAAAGCTTGAGTTTGTAAGGATGACATTATCTGTGAAGTGCAGTAAAGCAAAGTTAAATAAAATGAGATATATCTGTACATAATGTATATTTTTCTCCTTTTTCATGGCTGTAAAACAAATAAAAGCACAAGAAAATTATACTGATTTCATATTACAAATATTTCAATAGTATTATAATACAAGTAATTCAATCAGTGGCAGAATTTCAGTTATAACTTCTGTACAATTGTATTTTACATCACTCATATTTGAACAACATTGAAACATCATGTTTTTTATACTATCCACTGTCAGATAAGAAAGAAAGTAGCAGAAAGGGGAAAGAAAAATGGGAAGGAGACAGGGAAAACTATTGTTATTTAAAAAGATATTGTGGATATATATTATTGTTCCCAGTTTTATGCTCCATTTTCTTTAATAGGACATCTTTTCTCTCTGCCCAGTGCTGTGTGATTTGCGGTGCCTTCCTAGGGAGCAATACGTTTCTTTGGATCATTGGCAGCTCTGGTCATGTGACTTGATTTGGTCAATGGACTATTATTGAAAATACATATATCCATAACATATTTTTACCAATTCTCTTCCTTTTTTCATTTGTCACAAGAACAGCATGTTCCAGCTAGAGCCCCTTCCTTTAGCCTGAATCCTGTAGTGAGAACACACTGGAATAGAGTCTCATAAAATCCTGCTCTAGGAATAGTTCTTGCAAGGTATTTAAGACATGAGAGAGTGCAAGGGGCTAGAATGTAAACTGCAAGTAATTCTACTGAACCAGAAACTAGAACTTTGAATTTGCTATTTTTATGTGATTCAAATCTTTCATTTATCAAACTATTTTAAAATTTCCATTATGGAGCCTTTTTTTCATCGACTCTCATACAGGTAATATAAGAACTGATTCTTTAGGTTGAGTGAATTAGGTGGTGAAATATATGAATCATTAAACACATTGTCTTTCTTACTGTCATTGGTTATCTGTTTTGTTTTGTTATTTTGAGGTCCCAACTGTGGCTAATGTTTGATGTATATGTTTTTCTGAAGATACATTACACTGAAAATTCTTGGTTTTCCTTCAAATAACTCCTCTATTTGAATAACTTTGACTTTCCATTTTCTCCATCAGTGTCTTAGTTTAGCTTAGCTCAGCTCCCTACCTCATGACTTATTCTTGATCATTTCCTAATTGTTTTTCTAGATCTGATCTCTCCATCACTTATCCAAAGCCAGCTTTATCTGGTAACCTCCTTGATCAAAGAATCTCCCCTTCCTCACTCTTCCTGTCTGACTTTTCATTTCTCCCTTAATCAATCTTTTGCTTATCTGTTTTCCCTCTTCTCGTTTCCTCTCCAAAAACTACACTCATCCTGCCAATCGCTGTTTTCTTGGCTTTCTTCATATACCTCATCTTGACTTTTCTTTTGTATCTCTTTTCAGACAATGTCTACCAATCTCTCAAGGCTTTGTTTAATATGTTCATCTTCTTAAAATCTTCTTTGTCAAGACCAGGAATACCAGTGCCTGGTAAGGAGTTGTCCTCTAAATTCTATTGTTTTCTATCAATACAATAAAATGTATTGTTGAATATGTTGCTGTTTTGTATTAATCAACTCTGTCTTTTGAATGTTGCTCTTGTCTTCTCAACTAGATTGTAATATCCTTATGGGCAGGAACTGTGGTCTAAACTTCTCTGCATTCCACACCAGGTCTGGTACTCTACTGAGGGCACAGTGAAATCTCAGCAAATGTTGTCTGTTTGAGAACCAACAAAAGTACTTTTCTTTTTTTTAGTTTCTAACTTAATAACTTCAAATTTGTATTTCAATAATTTGTTAAACGAATCACCTTATAAAGTTAAATTAATCCATTAGTCTTATGGAATATACATACACAACATAAATATATTCAAAATTTAAAGTTTGCAATGTATCTTGATTTTAAAGATTTTACTTAATTCGTGTTTGGTCAAATTTCCCCTAATATCCATCTATATTCACATAATCCAGTCTGAATCCAAGGGTTAATTAAACTTGGAGTTGCTCCCTTTGGTGTGACTATAAATGGTGATTGTCAAGGCTATAGGGGGCATATCATATCTGTTGTCTGTCTTTTTTTTGTCCTTTTGCAGCTACTGATGTTAATTACAATATCTGTTCATTCATTGGAAGTTGAATAATTATGAATTTCTAATTTTGTTTTTCATTTAGTAGTTAGACATTTTTAATTGACTTTATATTTTTTAGTGTGGCTTTAAATTCACAATAAAATTGAGAGAAAGTACAGAGGTTTCCCACATAATTCCTCTTTGAACCCATGCATAGCCTCCTTCATTATCAACATCTTTCACCAGATTGGTACATTCTTTACAACTGATCAACCTACACTGACAAATGGTTGTCACCCAAAGTCCAAAGTTCACGTGAGGGATCACTCTTGTTGTTGTATATTCTCTGGGTTTGGACAAATGAAAAATGACAAATATCCAGCATTATGGTATCATAAAGAGTAGCTTCACTGCTCTAAAAATCCTTTGTTGTCTGAGTGTTCTTTTTTTAATTAAATTATTTTTATGATAATGATAGATTCACATGCAGTTGTAAGAAATAACAGAGAGATGCTGTGCACTCCTTATCCAGTTTCCCCCAATGGTAACATCTCGCAAAACTATAATATAATACCGCAATCATAATCCTGACCTTGATACAATAAAGATACAGAATATTTCCATCACCTCAATAATCCCCCATATTGTCTTTTTAAAACCACATCAGTTTTCCTCTTACCCCCATCCGTGCCCCAAGGCCTCCCCATCTTTAACTTCTGGCAACCACTAATAGGTTCTATAATTTTGTTATTTACAAAATACTGTATAAATTAAATGATAAAGTAAGTAATCTTTTTGTATTGGCTATTTTGAGTCAACATAATTCTCTGATGATTCATCGTGTTTGTTGTGTGAATGAATAATTTGTTCCTCTTTTATTGCTGAGTAGTAGTCTGTGGTATGGATATTGTTTAATAATTTATTCATTGAAGGACACCTGTGTTATTTTCCAACTTGGGCTATTACAAATAAAGCTGCTATGAACATGTGTGCATATGCTTTTGTGGGAAATTTAATTTTTATTTCTATGGAATCAATGCCCAAGAGTGCAGTTATTGGATCATATGGTAGTCACCTGCTAATTTTTAAAGAAACTACCAAAACGCTTTTCAGAATATCTGAGCCATTTTATATTTCTACCAGCAATATAAAAATGATACAGTTTCTCTACATTCTTCCCAACATTTGGCTATTTCATTATTTCTTTTTTATTTCAGTTATTTTAATAGTAATATAGTGATATCTCATTTTGGTTTTCATTTGCATTCTCCTCATAACCGATGATGTTGAACATATTTGCTTATTTCCAGCTATGTATAATCATCATGAAGTCTCTTTTCTTTGCTTTTACCCATTTTCTAATTGAATTTTTACTTCATTATTCAAATTTTAAGAATTCCTTATATATTCTAGATATTCATCATATTTTGTATATATGCTTCACAAATATTTTCTCCCAGAGTGTAGCCCTCTTTTCATCCCCTTAAAAGAACCTTACACAAAGTAAGTTTTTAATATTGATTCATTCTAATTTAGGAATTTTCTTATGGGTCATGGGCTAAGAAATGTTTGCCTAACCCTAGATCCTGAAGATTTTCTCCTATTGTTTGTTTAAAGATTTGTAATTTTACATATCATATTTAAGTCCGTGATTTGCTTTGAGTACATTTTTGAATTAGGTCAAGATTTCTCTCTTTTTTTTTTTTTTTGGCTTATAAATTCCCACTAGTCCCAGGATCATTTATAAAAAGGATAATTCTTCCATTGAATTGTTTTTGTACCTTTGTCAAATTTCAGTTAATCATATTTGTATGGGTATATATGTCTGAGTCCTTAATTTTGCTCCATTACTTTATGTGTCTATCTCTTTAGTAATTACAGTTTTGATACATAGGTATATAAGAAGTTTAAAATCAGACGGACTGATTCTTTATTACTTTATTTTTCTTTCACAGAATTGATTTAACTATTCTAGTTTCTTTATCTTTCATATTAATTTTAGAACAACCATACCTGTATCTAGAACTGAAATCTCTACTACACTGAATCTTCTAATTCATGAACACTATGTGTCTTTCTATCTATTTGGATTTTTAAATCTTTTTTCATCAGTATATTGTAGTTGCTAGCATACAAGTACTATACACATTTTGGTAGATTTATATCTAAATATTGTATTTTTCAGGAATTGTAGTTCAGAGAATTTAAAAACAAAATTGTAGTGTAGAGAATTTAAAAAACATATATTTAATTTGGGTATTCACAAGTTCATTTCTAATATATAGAAATATAATTATTTTTATATGTTTATCTTGGATTCTGTGGCTCTGTCAAACTCATATGTTCTAATAGATTTTTGGTTTTTTTTTTTTTTGTAGATATGTAAAGACTTTTCTATATAGAGAATCAAAAATCATGTCATCCACAAACAGGGCCAGTTGTATTTCTTGCTTTCTGATCTGTAGACCTCCTTCTTGCCTTATTGCTCTGGCTAAAACTTCTAGCATTATGATGGGTACAAATGGTGAAAGAAGGCATTATTCCTTGGGCTCAGTCCTATGGGAGAAGCATTTAGCCTTTTACAATTAAATGTAAATTAACTGTAGGTTTTGTGTATGTTCTTTATCAAGTTGAAGGGTTCTCTTCTATTTCTGTTTTCCTGAAAGTTTTTCACAAGAAAAAATGCTGAATTTTGTCAAATGATTTTTCTGTATGGATTGATATAGTCATCTGATTCTTCTTGTTTACACTGTAAATATAATTTGCTATATTGATTTTTAAAATATTAAACCAGCTTTAAATTCCTCCAATAAAGTCCACTTGATCTTGGTATATAATTCTTTTAAAAGGTTGCTAAATTCTGTATGTTGATAATTTGTTAAAACTTTTTGCCTCTATATTAGAGAGGGATATTGGTGTAGTCTTCTCCTTTTGATTATATTGTCTTTGTCTGAATTTGCTATCAGGGTAACACCAGCTTTAAACATTAAATGTAAAATGTTCCCTTCTATTTTCTCAAAGAGAATTGGTGTTCATTCATTGAATGTCTGATAGAATTATACAGTGAAACCATATGGACATGGAATATTATTTTAAACAAGAGAAAGAGAGGTTTCTAAAAAGGATTTTTTTTTTTTTTCAGTTGTAGCATTACTCAAGTTATCTATTTTATATTGGATGAAGTGGAGTGGTTCGAGTTTCTCAGTAAATTGTTCCATTTCATCTGTTATCAAATTTGTTTGTATAGAGTTGTTCAAAGCATTTATTTACTATCCTTTTGGTATCTGCAGGTTTCTTTAGTGATATCCTCCGTTTAATTTTTGACATTTGTAATTTGTGTCTTCAGTAACATTTTCTTTGTCAATTCTTGATAGAGGTTTGTCAGTGTCACTGATCTTTTCTAACAAACAACTCTGTTTCATTGAATTTGCCTATATAACTTGCCTTTGATTTTCTAGTGTTTAATATAAACAATTGCCTTTTAAAATCATTAACTAAAAGTGACTGAGTATTTATTATATTACTATTAATTCATGAATTAAAAACATTTGGTGAGTTTCAATCTGGTGCAAATATTGTTGTTTTTAATGTTTAAATTGTCCCAATTTTTGCCAGTGGGACTCCTCTCTAAGTTGACTGTTTTGACGTGACACAGGCATTCCTTGGTTGTCTTATAAACTCTCTGGTATGAGACATTTCAGGCTTAAACTGTACATTTTCTGATCCAGATTTCAAATCAGTCTTTTTGCTAAGAAATATGAAGTATTTTTCATACCTAATATAAATGATGAGTTAATGGGTGCAGCACACCAACATGGCACATGTATACATATGTAACAAACTTGCACGTTGTGCACATGTACCCTAGAACTTAAAGTATAATTTTTTTTTTAAAAAAAGAAATGATATTTTAGGCCAGGTGTGGTGGCTCACACCTGTAATCCCAGCACTTTGAGAGGCCAAGGTGGGTGTATCATGAGGTCAGGAGATCAAGACCCTCCTGGTCAACATAGCGAAACCCCATCTCTACTAAAAATACAAAAATTAGTGAGGTATGGCGTCATGTGCCTGTAATCCCAGCTACTCAGGAGGCTGAGGCAGAAGAATCGCTTGAACCAGGAAGTGGGAGGTTGCAGTGAGCCAAGATCACGCCACTGCACTCCATCCTGGCGACAGAGCAAGACTCCATCCAAAAAAAAAAAAAAAAAAAAAAAAAATTATATTTTGATAGCACAGTCTGGGCACCAGGAATCCTCACTGCTATTGGGTTAATCATTTTTTTCTAGGCCTTTTGGTGGGAAGTGTTAGAGGAAAATTGTTTTCATTAGAATATATACTATATGTTACATAATCTTATGTGTGTAGTTAGAAAGATAAAATATCTCATGAGTTTATGTGTATAATCATTATTTCTTTTTAATTTTTATTTTGAAATAGGTTCAACACACAGAAGGTTGCCACCATTTATCACTGTTGACTTACAGTTGTGTATATGTGTGCTTGTGCAAGTGCATTTGAGAATAAGTCACTGACATGATGTTCATTCTATTACTAATTCCAGTTTCCATTTCCTAAGATCAAGTATACCATCCTATGTAAACACAATATCCTCATTAAATTTAGAAATTAACATTGATACAATGCCAGTGACCTTATAAATCATATATCCCACTAACATTTTGTCCTTGTTCAAATAATGCCCTTTATATGAAAAAAAAAAAAAAGCAAATAAACAAAACTTCCTCCTTTTTACCCTTTTACCTCCTGTTCAAAAGTCTATCGAGGATCACAGCTCATTTAGTGGTCATGCCCCTTTCACTCACTTGAATTTAGAACAGTTGCTTCTTTCTTGAGCTAGATATTTTTTTAACGAAAAACAGTCTAGTTATATTGTATAATTCCCTTCCAAGTAGGCCTTTTAACTATTTTACTTTAAATAGATTCAGATTATCCATTTTTGGCAGAAACAACATAGAACAGAACAACAACAGAACATAGAAGTGATGTTCCATTCTGCTCAGCATCATATTAGGAAGCACATGATGTCTGATATGGCTTGGCTGTGTCCCCACCAAAATATCACCTTGAATTGTAGCTCCCATAATTCCCATGTGGGAGGTAACTGAATCGTGGGGGCAGGTCTTTCCCATGCTGTTCTCATGATAATGAATAAGTCCCACAAGATCTGATGGTCTTATAAAGGGCAGTTCCTCTGCACAAGCTCTCTTGCCTGCGGTCATGTAAGAAGTGCTTTTGCTTCTCATTCACCTTCTGCCATAATTGTGAGGCCTCCCAAGCCAGGTAGAACTGTGAGTCTTTCCTTAATAAATTACCCAGTCTTGGATATGTCTTTTTTTTTTTTTTTTTGAGATGGAGTCTTGCTCTGTTGCCCAGGCTGGATATGTCTTTATTAGCGGCATGAGAACAAGTGAATACAGTAAATTGGTACCAGTAGTAGAGCACTGCCATAAAAACACCCAAAAATGTGGAAATCAGTTTGGAACTGAGTAACAGGCAGAGGTTGAAACAGTTAGGAGGGCTCAGAAGAAGACAGAAAAATGTGGGAAAGTTTTCAACTTCCTAGAGACTTAAAGGGCTCAGAAGAAGACAGGAAGATGTGTGACAGTTTGGAACTTCCTAGACAGTTGTTGAACGGCTTGGACCAAATACTGCTTATCTCAGATTTAGATGAGGAACTTGTTGGAAATTGGAATAAAGGTGACTGTTGCTATGTTTTAGCAAAGAGACTGGCAGCATTCTGCACCTACCCTAAAGATCTGTGAAACTTTGAACTTGAGAGAGATGATTTAGGGTATCTGGCAGAAGAAATTTCTAAGCAGCAAAGCAAGTTTGTTGCAGAGGCAGAGCCCTCATGGAGAACCTCTGCTAGGGCAGTACAGAAGGGAAACATGGGGTTGGAGCCCCCACACAGAGTCCCCACTAGGGCACTGCCTAGCAGAGCTGTGAAAATAGGAGCACTGTCCTCCAGACCCCAGAATGGTAGATCCACCAACAACTTGCACTGTGCACCTGGAAAAGCCACAGACACTCAACATTAGTCCATGAAAGCAGCCAGGAGGGGAGCTGTATCCTGCAAAGCCACAAGGGCAGAGCTGCCCAAGACCATGGCAACCGACTTCTTCCATTAGTGTGACCTGGATTGAGACATGGAGTCAAAGGAAATCATTTTGGAGCTTTAAGATTTGACTCCCCCACTGGATTTCAGATTTACGTGGGACCTGTAGCCCCTTCGTTTTGACCAATTTATCGCATTTAGAATAGGTATATTTACCCAGTGCCTGTACTCCTATTGTATCTAGGAAGTAGCTAACTTGCTTTTGATTTTACGGCTCATAGGTGGAAAGGACTTGCCTTGTCTCAGATGAGACTTTAGACTGTGATCTTTTAAGTTAATGCTGAAATGAGTTAAGACTTTGGGAGACTGCTGGGAAGGCATGATTGGTTTTGAAATATGAGGATATTAGATTTGGGAGGGGCTGGGGTGAAATGATGTGGTTTGGCTGTGTCCTCACCCAAATCTCTCATCTTCTACTCCCATAATTCCCACTTGTGGGAGGGACCCAGTGGAACATAATTGAATTATGCGGGCAGGTCTTTCCAGTGCTGTTCTCATGATAATGAGTAAGTTTCACAAGATGGGATGGTTTTATAAATTGGAGTTCCCCTGCACACGCTCTCTTGCCTGTGACCATCTAAGACTTGCCTTTACTTCTTATTCACCTTCTGCCATGATTGTAAGGCCTCCCCAGCCATGTGGAACTGTGAGTCGATTAAACCTCTTTCCTTTATAGATTACCCAGTCGTGGGTATGTTTTCATTAGCAGTGTGAGAACAGACTAATAGAATGTCTATTTTTCCCATCTTTGGTAATATTAACTTTCAGCCATTAAAAAGATGGTATCTGTTTGCTTTCTCCACTACAAAGTGAATGAAGTATTTTTGTTGCCCTAAGCTCTGGTGCTGCAAGAGGATTGACACAACCCCTGTCTTCACAATTACTAAATATTATTAAAACATCAGCAAAGCAGCTTTTGCCACGTGTCAGTCCACAGAATTGCTTGCACATATTTGAAAATTAAATCATAAATGTAAAATTAAGCACATTCTTTGCCTAGAAAAAGGTGTTGCCAACTATTTAACTTTCAAACAACATATATTTTCTTTCCCTCTTTATTGATACACCTCTTGAAACCAATGATCATGTCTTAAAAATTGTATACCTTACAGTATCTGTGACAGTGTCTTGCTTTTAATAAATGTCTAATTATATGCATAGCATTGATGTATTTGAGTTGTATCGATTCTGATCCTGAGATGCAAAGCTCTTGATTTCATAATGAAACCATTTATATCATTTTAGTCTTTCAAGTATATATTTAACATTGCTACATAAATTACTTTGTTAGCTTCCATTTTTATGTCTAATGATGCGTATGTTAACAGTAGATACATTTTCTAACTTGAATCCTCAAACTTACACTACTCTCTTTCAATAGTTTTCCACTCCACTCTCCATTCCTACATATTATGATTGCCCTCTCTCACCATGTTGCCATTTTATTCACAATCTCATGTATTTATTTAGTTAGTTGGAATTAATTGGGTTTCAATCTAAGCTGTCACTTATTCATTACATTATCTTAGGCAGATTGCTTCATCCATGTAAGCCTCAGTTTCCTCTTCTGTAAAATGAGGATTTGAGAAAAAATTTATTTGTTGATTATCTAGAGTCCAAAGTATGACAGAGTGGAAAAGTAGCAATTATACAGTGCTTTATCAGAGTGCTTATATTTCAACTGTAGAACTGGAATTTATATAAGAAACCAATGCTTAGCGCCACCAAAAACATTTCCGTCTTTGTGCAGAGATGAGATGACCAATTATCAACAGAACATAAATTAATCTTTTAATTAGCAAAATAAAAATGTCAACATTTCTATCTATAATCATAATTTACCATGAATACACCAGCTAAATCAAACAGCAGAAACAATAAAAGTAATAAAAATAAAAGACATTAAGAAAGAAGTATAGAATTTTTTTTTTCATTTTTTTTATTATTATACTTTAAGTTCTAGGGTACATGTGCATAACGTACAGGTTTGTTACATATGTATACTTGTGCCATGTTGGTGTGCTGCACCCATCAACTTGTCAGCACCCATCAACTCATCATTTACATCAGGTATAACTCCCAATGCAATTCCTCCCCCCTCCCCCCTCCCCATAATAGGCCCCGGTGTGTGATGTTCCCCTTCCTGAGTCCACGTGATCTCATTGTTCAGTTCCCACCTATGAGTGAGAACATGCGGTGTTTGGTTTTCTGTTCTTGCGATAGTTTGCTGAGAATGATGGTTTCCAGCTTCATCCATGTCCCTACAAAGGACACAAACTCATCCTTTTTTATGGCTGCATAGTATTCCATGGTGTATATGTGCCACATTTTCTTAATCCACTCTGTCACTGATGGACATTTGGGTTGATTCCAAGTCCTTGCTATTGTGAATAGTGCTGCAATAAACATATGTGTGCATGTGTCTTTATAGCAGCATGATTTATAATCCTTTGGGTATATACCCAGTAATGGGATGGCTGGGTCATATGGTACTTCTAGTTCTAGATCCTTGAGGAATCGCCATACTGTTTTCCATAATGGTTGAACTAGTTTACAATCCCACCAACAGTGTAAAAGTGTTCCTATTTCTCCACATCCTCTCCAGCACCTGTTGTTTCCTGACTTTTTAATGATCGCCATTCTAACTGGTGTGAGATGGTATCTCATTGTGGTTTTGATTTGCATTTCTCTGATGGCCAGTGATGATGAGCATTTTTTCATGTGTCTGCTGGCTGTATGGATGTCTTCTTTGGAGAAATGTCTGTTCATATCCTTTGCCCAGTTTTTGATGGGGTTGTTTGTTTTTTTCTTGTAAATTTGTTTGAGTTCTTTGTAGGTTCTGGATATTAGCCCTTTGTCAGATGAGTAGATTGCAAAAATTTTCTCCCATTCTGTAGGTTGCCTGTTCACTCTGATGGTAGTTTCTTTTGCTGTGCAGAAGCTCTTTAGTTTAATTAGATCCCATTTGTCAATTTTGGCTTTTGTTGCCGTTGCTTTTGGTGTTTTAGACATGAAGTCCTTGCCCATGCCTATGTCCTGAGTGGTATTACCTAGGTTTTCTTCTAGGATTTTTATGGTATTAGGTCTAACATTTAAGTCTCTAATCCATCTTGAATTAATTTTCATATAAGGAGTAAGGAAAGGATCCAGTTTCAACTTTCTACTTATGGCTAGCCAATTTTTCCAACACCATTTATTAAATAGGGAATGCTTTCCCCATTTCTTGTTTTTCTGAGGTTTGTCAAAGATCAGATGGCTGTAGATGTGTGGTATTACTTCCGAGGACTCTGTTCTGTTCCATTGGTCTATATCTCTGTTTTGGTACCAGTACCATGCTGTTTTGGTTACTGAAGCCTTGTAGTATAGTTTGAAGTCAGGTAGCGTGATGCCTCCAGCTTTGTTCTTTTGACTTAGGATTGTCTTGGCAATGAGAGCTCTTTTTTGGTTCCATTTGAAAGTCTCAGGATACAAAATTAATGTGCAAAAATCACAAGCATTCTTATACACCAGTAACAGACAAACAGAGAGCCAAATCATGAATGAACTTCCATTCACAATTGCTTCAAAGAGAATAAAATACCTAGGAATCCAACTTACAAGGGATGTAAAGGACCTCTTCAAGGAGAACTACAAACCACTGCTCAGTGAAATAAAAGAGGACACAAACAAATGGAAGAACATACCATGCTCATGGATAGGAAGAATCAATATCGTGAAAAGTATGGCCATACTGCCCAAGGTAATTTATAGATTCAATGCCATCCCCATCAAGCTACCAATGAGTTTCTTCACAGAATTGGAAAAAAACTGCTTTAAAGTTCATATGGAACCAGAATATTTTTGAGTTGGAAATCAGATACAATGGGGAAACATAGAAAGAGAGAGAGAGAGAGAATGTGTGAATGTGTATGAGATTTCGAGAGACACTAAATTTTAGGGCCATATAAATATTAAACTATAGAATATAGAAAACATACATAGGTATTTAGCAGGGAATTGGAGAGAACCACTAGTGTCAATGCAATTTCTAAAGAGTTCATAAAGTAAACATTTTTGACCACATATCCTACTACAAAATACAAAATTCAAAATGTTCAGGCTATATATAAGTTCATCATAAAAGTGATTAGGCAAATAAAGTAGTAAAATAGTAATTTTATCAAAATTTAAGATTTATTTCTTTTATGAGTCTTCTTGGTTTTTCGAATATAATAATATGCATTGTATGGACTGTCAAGGGAAGGATATGACATGCAGAATCTTCTGAATTTGAAATCCTTTATTTTGAAGCAGCTTAGGAAACTCATGTTAATGAGGCCTTTTAAAATTGTTCTTTGCTTTTGCACTTTTAAATAAGACTTCAGAATTACACATGTTCTAAAAGGTTTGTGACACAAAATACAAACAAATACACACACCATACACATACAATTGTTATTCCTGGTACGGTACATAAGATGGGAAGTAAATGGATAACACAAAAGTAGATCAATATAAAATCTTGACAGAGGCAAATTTCTTAATCATTTTGAATTAATAAATTTTAGCTAATAAGTAATGAATCTGGATTTGAAATAATCATTGGAAACAAACTGCATAACACGTAAATTTAGTTAAGGCAGAGTAAATTGTATGTGATATTTTTATTTCAACCATTCTTGGTTAATCCATTCCATTGACTTTAAATAGTTCTAACATTTTGTAAAACCAGAATATTTCATGAAATTATCTAGACATGTGTTCTCCATGTGAATATTTTAATTGAAGTTATTTTTCCCATATTGAAAAAGCCGATAAACATAGGGTAACATCTGTGACAGATTGATTGTATTAACAGTCCCAATTCTTCATCTACTCTGTAATCATATCTTTTGCAAAGTAACTTTTATTGACCTCCAGTTCTCATTGTGAACTCTACCATGAGGTTTATTTTGGCCAATGAGACACTAGCAGATGTGACAAAGCAGGAACTTGAAGAGGATCTGTGTGATTGAACTTGCTCAGTCTTGCTTCTCTGCCAAAACCAGGAGAATATTCCTGGATTAGCTCACAGCAAATAGAACTGAGTCACTCCAGTGATCCCAACCAAAGCCATCCTACATCAACCAGTAGTCCTCCAGCCCCTGGGCATCTGATTGAATTCAGCCAACATCAGATGAGCCTCATAACCCATCTCTTACTGATCACAGATGTGTGACCAAGCCTAAGAAATATCATCTTGTCCAAATGATTCAGATTCAGAATCAACTGAATCTTACCAACTTATTTGTGTGACACTGGGGAATTTGGGTCATTTTATACATGATCTGTATTTGGCAATACTCAACCAGTTGACTGAATAATTCAACATCTGAACCAGGACACATTAATGTATAAAAGGGGATGCCAGATTGCAGTAAATTGGCACCATACGACACAATTCTGGATACACTTTTGACTTACAGTTAACCCTTGGGTCCCTTGAAGATGGTTATTTTAATGAAGGTCAAAGATGATTTATCTCAGTAACTGATTTCCAAGAGAAATAACTCTAAATAAATATAGTCCATATGTGATACCTGTTGGTGACATAATTTAAGTTTAATACTTAGAAATATTAGAATAGGGTAAAAGAATTATGTAAATTTGTTAAATGGGCCAATAGTTAAATGAATGGCTGGAGAATAACAAACAACTACTGATATTTGGCCTCGGTGTGGAAAACAACGGAAAGTGGTTTGGACTGAGCTGAATTGGACAATAGGCATCTTGGTTTAAGAGAGTAGCTACTTCTCAACTTCTGTTGCTTGTTTCGAAAAAGAGTATAAACATAGTGGTGCCAGATGTTTCATTATATCCTAGAAATTTAGACTTTACATGAATATAGCAAAGTTGTTTTCTTATGGCTAAATATATCAATTAAAAAAAAAAAAAAAAAAAAAAAAAACATGTAGTCCAGACACAGAGCATGTCTGCATATCAAATTTGGCCCATTGGCTATTACGTATGTTGTGACCTCATACCTTTTACTTAGAGAAATGGATCAGTAAAATAGTCCCTAAATGAAGACCTCTAAAAACCAATAGATTTCATTGTGATATTGGTTGAAACCATATGATACTAAATTAAAAACACCTTCTATTGAGTTTCTCCTATGTGTCTGTCCTGGGTTTTTTATTGGCATAAGTGTCAAAAAGTAAATATCCAGGTATAAGCTGTGTCTTCATGTATTAATTGTTGTGTGACAATATCAACACAAATTTAATGGCCTAAAACAACATGAAGTGTTCATCATCTTACAGTTCCTATGAGTCAGGTGTCCTGGCACAACTTAGCTGTGTCCTCTACAATGCTATAGCAATACATTGGCCAGGAATATGGTCTCATCTGAGGCTTAACTAGGGGAAATGATCCACTTTCAAGTTTACTCTATTTTTATAGGAATTCAGTTTCTTGCTTGTGTAAAACTGAGGGCTCCAGGTTCTTCGAGGCTATCAGTCAAATGCTGCTTTGCTTTTTAGAGGTGCTCACAGTTTCTTGCCACATGAAGTTTCCCAAAAAATCCACTTGCTGCGTCACATTCAGCAAAGAGAGACTCCAGGAAGGCAAGCACTGCAATAGCATGTGCATAATTATGTATGCCTAATTACCATATAACCTCACTTTTGCCGTGTTCTGTAGGTTAGAGACAAGCAATAGGCCATGTCTAGATTTAGGATAAGGGAACTATACAAGCATTTGAACACCAAGAAGTGTGGATCATGGGTATTATCCTAGAGCTCGTCCACCATGCTTTCCCAAATAAGATTTATTGAGACAATATATTATTTTTCTAAAGCTGTCAAAGGAAACTTTCATTTATTAGTAGAACCACAGTTCAGAGAAGCAATGGCATAGTGATTTGAGGGCTGCTTCAACATGGCATGGTGATTTGGTAGATACTTCAACATGTGGTCATTCACACAGAAAGCTCTCAGGCAGCACTCTGCTACATATTAACTTGCTCAAATTTCCTACATGAAGCTCTGAGCAATGTGTGTCAAAGATTCTATACCATGTGCTGTGACTTACACATATTTTATTGCAAGGAGGATCTTGCCATTTTTAGAATACTTATACATTTCTTCTTTATATGGACCTTTTAACAATATAATATTTTTAAGTAATTTTATCTGCTTGGGTAACTAAAGATCAAAAAGCCACCTGTTTTATCCTAACTATCAGGTAGTCCCACACAGCGTAGTGAGTGGCAGGGAACAATAAAGGATTCACTGACCAGCTGCCATGATTTTGAATATTAGTTGTAAAATGGGTGAAACATTTAAGTAGCAGTTTACATTTCAGAACATACTGAAATTGTATCCCCTGCTAATTAACCACTGATGGAAGTAATCACTAGGATCCTATCAAACAAATGTGGCAAGTCCCTGTCTGCTGGAATGCATTACAAATGTGGTCTATTGGTTCCTGAAACTTCTACTGCAAAATTAACCTTCTATCTTTCATTTATATGTTGAAAACTCATTACTTTAAAAAATTCAATGGAAACATACAAACCTCTTTGGGAATTACCTGACTCTGCTAAAAACTACACCAAAATACACAGGTAATAAAAGCAAGCCTTGTTGCTATAGAAAAAATTGCTCCAATAGAATGTTGGTGTATTATTGTTTTTCAGTGAACCAATTACAGAGGCTAAAATTGGAACCTAAGTGAATAGCTATTTCATGTTGCTGTAAGTGAACTGCAAGAATTCTACATTTCAAAGTCACTTGACATAAAACTTACACATTCCAGACTTCTGAAACTTTCCACCTACTTATATCGCTGCCACTTACACATACCGTTAATCCATCAATAACTCTCATGGTTGCAACAGCTGAATGGAAAAATGGCCAAAGTGCCCTCATTTCATAAATCTCAAAGTGCTTGTGATTCTTTAAAATACCACACATATTTTTATTTGCAGTTTCAACATGATTAAAATAATTTAGAAACAGATACTCTTAACTGGTGAGTGATTTAGTCTGGGGTTAGAATTAATATTCCACATTTTCTCATTTTTGGACAGAGAACTATTTACTAAAAGCATTTAAAGAAAGAGGAATTAATACACTTTTTATGTTGACTTTCCACCTTTATATGAAAAAAAGAGCATTTATTGGGGGAAAATATGATTTCACATTTAGTCTAGATAGTTTTGCATATTGAAAGTTTCATGGAGAAGAAAATATTGAAGTTTTAAAGTCATAGAGATTTATTTTACTCCAGTACATACTGAATACTTTATATGACAAAGATTAGGTTATTAATTTATTCAGTAAACCTGCCCAAAAGTGAGAGTCCCAAAAGAGAAATAAAGCAAGTTTCTATAGTCTGACATTATGAAAATAATTATTTACTTGAAAATAAAAATTAATTTTAAAATATATTAATTCACAGTTCCTATAGGTGGACTGTATAACAACACTATTTGAACAATTAAGAACAAATATTATGTGACTAGAGAAAATTATATAGAAATTAGAAAAAAACAAAAACAAAAATCCTTGAAACAAAAAGGTTGTTTTTTGGAGCTTTTCTACCCAGTTAGAGAAAAATGTATTTCTGAAGAAGAGACACAATAAGGGGTCTTGACTCTATTATAAATTTTTGAAAGAATGAGCAAATAAATATAGAATTGGGAGAAAAAGGTATTAGAAAGAAAAGGGAGCAGTGACAAATCACATCAATTTAAAAGATCGCATGAAAATTTGAAGAGGCTAATGAATAAAAGAAAGTATGTAGAGAAAAGAATGTCTAGAAAAGTCTCCAATATGGGTTGCTATTAAAACAATAAAATAACTGCAAAAGAAAATAAATAAATATACTCCAGAGTGTGTGACCTTGCTAATTAAGGCATTTTCCCCAGGGAACTCGCAAAGCCTTTTTTATCCAACTGTAACTCTCTTCTAATGAAAAGTTTTTTCTCCCTCATATAGTTGTTTCTGAGTTCTTTAACCTTTGCTGCAGTACTGGGATAGCTTGTTCAATCTTGTTATGTGGAGGCCAAAAGGATATAGGAACCAGTTAGGTTACTACACTTGCATATTTTTAATTCAAACTTTTTTAATGTGAAGGAAACCCTTTATCATTTAACCTGTCAAACATAACTTCTTGAAAACTTAACTTCTGAAAATAAGTGAAAATTGTCAAGAAAAAATATACTAGATGGTACTACCTAGGTTTTCCTCTAGGATTTTTATGGTATTAGGTCTAACATTTAAGTCTCTAATCCATCTTGAATTAATTTTCATATAAGGAGTAAGGAAGGGATCCAGTTTCAGCTTTCTACTTATGGCTAGCCAATTTTCCCAGTACCATTTATTAAATAGGGAATCCTTTCCCCATTTCTTGTTTCTCTCAGGTTTGTCAAAGATCAGATGGCTGTAGATGTGTGGTATTATTTCTGAGGACTCTGTTTTGTTCCATTGGTCTATATCTCTGTTTTGGTACCAGTACCATGCTGTTTTGGTTACTGTAGCCTTGTAGTATAGTTTGAAGTCAGGTAGCGTGATGCCTCCAGCTTTGTTCTTTTGACTTAGGATTGTCTTGGAGATGCGGGCTCTTTTTTGGTTCCATATGAACTTTAAAGCAGTTTTTTCCAATTCTGTGAAGAAGCTCATTGGTAGCTTGATGGGGATGGCATTGAATCTATAAATTACCTTGGGCAGTATGGCCATTTTCACTATATTGATTCTTCCTATCCATGAGCATGGTATGTTCTTCCATTTGTTTGTGTCCTCTTTTATTTCACTGAGCAGTGGTTTGTAGTTCTCCTTGAAGAGGTCCTTTACATCCCTTGTAAGTTGGATTCCTAGGTATTTTATTCTCTTTGAAGCAATTGTGAATGGAAGTTCATTCCTGATTTGGCTCTCTGTTTGACTGTTACTGGTGTATAAGAATGCTTGTGATTTTTGCACATTAATTTTGTATCCTGAGACTTTGCTGAAGTTGCTTATCAGCTTAAGGAGATTAGGCATGGGCAAAGACTTCATGTCTAAAACACAAAAAGCAACGGCAGCAAAAGCCAAAATTGACAAATGGGATCTCATTAAACTAAAGAGCTTCTGCACAGCAAAAGAAACTACCATCAGAGTGAACAGGCAACCTACAGAATGGGAGAAAATTTTTGCAATCTACTCATCTGACAAAGGGCTAATATCCAGAACCTACAAAGAACTCAAACAAATTTACAAGAAAAAAACAAACAACCCCATCAAAAACTGGGCAAAGGATATGAACAGACATTTCTCAAAAGAAGACATTCACACAGCCAGCAGACACATGAAAAAATGCTCATCATCACTGGCCATCAGAGAAATGCAAATCAAAACCACAATGAGATACCATCTCACACCAGTTAGAATGGCGATCATTCAAAAGTCAGGAAACAACAGGTGCTGGAGAGGATGTGGAGAAATAGGAACACTTTTACACTGTTGGTGGGAGTGTAAACTAGTTCAACCATTATGGAAAACAGTATGGCGATTCCTCAAGGATCTAGAACTAGATGTACCATATGACCCAGCCATCCCATTACTGGGTATATACCCAAAGGATTATAAATTATGCTGCTATAAAGACACATGCACACGTATGTTTATTGCAGCACTATTCACAATAGCAAAGACTTGGAATCAACCCAAATGTCCATCAGTGACAGATTGGATTAAGAAAATGTGGCACATATACACCATGGAATACTATGCAGCCATAAAAAAGGATGAGTTTGTGTCCTTTGTAGGGACATGGATGCAGCTGGAAACCATCATTCTCAGCAAACTATCGCAAGAACAGAAAACCAAACACCGCATGTTCTCACTCATAGGCGGGAACTGAACAATGAGATCACTTGGACTCGGGAAGGGGAACATCACACACTGGGGCCTATCATGGGGAGGGGGGAGGGGGGAGGAATTGCATTGGGAGTTATACCTGATGTAAATGACGAGTTGATGGGTGCAGCACACCAACATGGCACAAGTATACATATGTAGCAAACCTGCACGTTGTGCACATGTACCCTACAACTTGAAGTTTAATAATAATAAATAAATTTTAAAAAAAAATTACTAGGACTCACCATAGAATGAGTACATTAGTCCATTTATCGCACTGCTATGAAGAAATACCCAAGTTTTATAAAGAAAAGGGACTTCATTGACTCGCAATTCTGCATGGCTAAGGAGGCCTCAGGGAACTTACAAACATGGCAGAAGGCACCTCTTCATAGAGCGACAGGAGAAAGAATGAGTGCAAGCAGGGGATGCAAGGCACGTATAAAACCATCAGATCTTATGAGACAAACTTATTATCACAAAAATAGCATGAGGGAATCCATCTCCATGATTCAACTACCCCCACCTGGCCCCACCCTTGACACGTGAGGATTATAGGGATTACAATTCAAGGTGAGATTTGAGTGGGAGCACAGAGCCAAACTGTATCAATGAGTTTTCCAGGGGCTTTGCTCACAAAAAGGAAAATAGTACGCTCAATAAGACAATATAATTTTTGTTAATATTTGACATTGTCAAATTGATCTGGCAATTTAATGTCTTTTTTTTTTTTTTTTTTTTTTTTTCCTTTGAGAAGGAGTCTCCCTCTGTCTGCCAGGCTGGAGTGCAATGGTGCGATCTTGGCTCACTGCAAGCTCTGCCTCCCAGGTTCATGCCATTCTCCTGTCTCAGCCTCCTGAGTAGCTGGGACTACAAGCGTCTGCCACCATGCCTGGCTAATTTTTTGTATTTTTAGTAGAAATGGAGTTTCGCCATGTTAGCCAGAATGATCTCGATCTCCTGACCGCCTGATCCACCTGCCTCGGCCTCCCAAAGTGCTGGGATTACAGGCGTGAGCCACCGCGCCCGGCCCAATGTCCATAATTTTAAACCATCTACCATCATGACTGAAAATTAGAAGTGGTTCCACTTGGCACTTCATTCATTTCCAAAAGAGCTCCTCTCACATATACATATTTTTAAATTCTAATTTTGATAATAAACAATACACAGGGCACATCTTTCATGTTATCCCTGCAGACAAGTAGCCGTGTTAATGATTTCACATACTCTGAAAATTTTGTATTGGAAAGTTTAACACATTTACATTTATCATCATATCAGATCTATTTGGTGTTAATTTTGGCTTGTTTCTTTCTTATTGGGTTTTATGCTTCCTTTATGTCTTACCAGATTTAGCTAATGATCTTCAATAGTCCTGTAAAAATTTGAAACATAGAATTTCCATTTTTTTTATACTAATGCTGTGTTTTAATTTTGTTGTTTACGTGTGTACTAAAATATTGCCCTTACTATGTACTAGGAACTAGAGTAAAACTCACAGTGCTTTACTCAAGAATAAATCCTCTATTCTTCACAAAAGTCCTATAAAATATGTGCTTCTTCCCTGCATTACAAATGTGGGATCATTGATGCCAAGTAGTCTACCCAAATTCAGAAAGCTGTGAAGAATGGCAGTGCGAGTGGAATTCAGGTCTGTTGGACCTAAGAATTTGTGCTTTTAACATTATGATATAATACATCTCTTTAATTATCAATGTAGGGTGAATAGAAGGCTAACTGAGAGGATTGAGGAGACACAACTGGGAATTCAGCAGAAAATTAGACTGGCGCATGAATGTTGTCTTTTTGTTCCTAGTTTGAAATAACATTTTACTATATTATGTCTTTTACGTATATATTTTACATATTTTCTCTACTTGCCGTTTGTTTTACTTTATTTCATGGTGTTCTCTTTCAATATAGTTGTAATATTCTCAGTGACTTCATTTTAAATTTCAACCTTTGGTAATATTACATTATTTCTAAAACAGTCAACTATAATTATTTTATATTACTAATATTAATATTCAATATCATTAAAATATAGAATCTCCTTAATATATATTTTATGATACAACATTAACTTAAAACATTGCTACATGATTTTTACAAAATAATTTTTCTAAGATGATATGCATATGTTGCTATGTGTGTGTGTATATATGAATAGATATATATTTCTATACATATAAATGCCTTTTGTCTACTTCTTGGGTCTTCAAACAGTTCTATTTATCTGTCTGTCAATTATCTAGTCCCCCTGCATACTAATTTTAATAATCTTAATTTTATGATGCCTTTTAATAATGACTGAAAATTGCTTCATTGTACTTTATTTTCAAAATTGTTCTGGATATTCTAGATTATGTACTCTATTAGACATACTTTAGAACATCATTTTTGGACAATTATTTCAGGAACATTATTTACAAGTGACATTTTTAGAAAAAAAATTACAGACATTACCTGTAAATATATTTTTAAAATGTAGTTGGCATGTTAGCCAGAATTGCATTAAACCTAAAAATTAATTTAGAAAGACTACATGAATAGGATTTACTTTTCTTTGATGAGAAATGTTACTGAATTCATATATAACTAATTAGATTCAAGGAATATTATCGTTTCTTCTCAGTTACACTATAGATATTAACTTCATGATATCGAACCACCTCTTTATTCTTCAATATAAGACTATATAGATGATGTTTATTTCAATATATAAATATATTTTATTTAGCATTATGCTGTCCAATATTTACATCTATATTTTTCTGTAATATTGTGTAATTTTTATTTTTTCTTCTGTTTAAAAAAGTGTTGCTACTGATGTTATCAAGATATTAAAAAATAAATTGTGTCAAGTGCTAATTTAAAAAAGCAGAGGAAACTATGAGGAATTATAGCAGGGCTGAAGTAGACTAGGGGGTAAAATAAAAGCTGTTCAGATAACATGATATTTAAGATACGACCTGAAGAATGAATAGAATCTATGCAGACAGACAGACTTTGAAAGAAACCTTGTGGCAAAATATCAGCATGTGTAGGGAACTTAAGGAAGACAAACCTTATGCGATTTAAGTAAATGACAATAGACCAGCTCTGTTGAAGAGTGGGAGATGAGGCCTCAGGACCACACAAATTTGGGGTCAGAAAAAAGAGTGGGATTACACAAAGTAGAATGTGGAGAAGTAGCTAAAGAGATAGGAGGAATATCAGGGAACTGTCATAGAGATAGTCTCAAATGCTGCTGAGAAGGAGGTCTTGGATGCACTAAGATTGTCATAAACAACAGTAACTTATACTGGATCACACATATATTTCTCAGTTCTTATGTTGCTATAAATAAATACCTGAGGCTAGGTAATTTATAAAGAAAAGGGGTTTAATTGGTCTATAGTTCAGTTTTACAGGCTCTACAGGAAGCATGATGCTGGCATCTGCTTAACTTCTGGGGAGGCCTCAGGAAACTTACAATCATGGCAGAAGGTGAAAAGGAAGGAGGCATATCACGTGGCCAAAGCAGAAGCAAGAGATCGAGGGAGGAGATGCCTCTTACTTTTAAATGACCAGGTCTCACAAGCTCACTCACTATCACAAGGAGAGTACCAAGGGGGATGATGCTAAACCATTCATGATAAACCATTCCCTGCTCCAGTCACCTTCCAATAAGCCCCACCTCCAACATTGGGGATCACATTCCAATATGATATATAGGTGGGGACACACATTCAAATGGTATCAACATACTGGGGTTTATTAATGTAACATCTCAATAAGGATGTAAAGGAGCATAATTTTTATGGCTCTTTTCTTTGCCATCCACAGTATAAATTTTCCTAAGTTTGACTCCCCTCTTGACAGTGGAAAATATATGAGTATACATCCCTTGAAAAAATACATTTTTTTAACCTACTAACATCTCCTTATGTTCTGTTCACTACAATTGTGACACTTGCTCATTTCTGCATGTGCAATAAACGGGGAATCAGGTACACTAATTGACTAATTCCAATGGTGCTGAGTGTAGGACTGACATCTCCTAAGGCACCTGTCTAGGTGGTGATGGGTTATTTGCCCAGATTAACTAGAATCCTGTTCGGAAGGAAGAAAGGAGTAAGAGATACTAAATAGGCAACTGACATGTACAATACACAATTAATGAAGAATGAGGACTAAAAAGTATGGATTAGATTCAGTAACTAGGTCACTCGTGAACACAACAAGATTCAGCAGAGAAGGGAGCAAGATTAGAATGGATGAAAGAGGTTGGAATGTGAGAAAGTCAAGTCAGAGAATTAACACTTTCAAGAAGTTCTTTTGAAGGATACAAAAGTGAGGTAGAAGTGGAAAAAAGAGGGATGGGAAGGGCAAATGAGAGGGCTCAGAAGACATTTGGAGATGGGATCTAGGGCATAAGTGTAAGATGTGGTCATTGGCAGGATTCATTAATGTTCTCTATTACAATGTAGTGGAGAAAGTGTGGATAGAGAAGAAAGACTATATTTTGAATCTGTGTGGAAAAGCAATTGGTCATATGTGGGGTGAGAATGTTACTCTATGAAGTATAAGTTAGTGTAATCAATAGACAATTGACAAAGGAGGTCAGAGGTTTGAGGCAGGCAGAGAAAAGATCAAATAGTCAATAAGAGAACAGAAAAAAATTCTTCCTGAGGGAAAGCTGATAAGGACTCCAGATGGTACTACATGAGCAGTTGGGATATTATGCTGTAGTTTCCTTTTTATGAGTATTTGATTTTGTTTTCTTTCTTTTATCTTTCATTAAGGGTATGTTGTCAAGAAAACATGCTGTATGTGGGGGTGGTATGCTTTTAATAATTGTATATGTGTAGCATTGTATGCTTTCTTAATCTCAAGGAATGTATTTTCCTGTTACTTTCTTAGATATGAAAGCCAACTAGTCTAGAAATTCATCTCTTTTTCCCTCAAAAATTTCTTCCTAAATCTTTAGTTTGAGGAATATGCTTTGCATTATATTTTATTTTTACTTTTTGTGATATCTTACTGAATTGTCATTTACAGGCAATAAAATTCATCAGACATATAATTTGATAAAAGTATATATAGCCTCCATGTAGTTGTGCAGTTTTGAGTGAGTTTCTTAATCCTGAATCTGCTCCTGAATGACTACTGCTGCTCCTGAATGAATAACAAAATTAAGGCAGAAATAAATAAGTTCTTTGAAACCAATAGGAACAAAGACACAACATACCAGAATCTCTGGGACACAGCTAATGCAGTGTTTAGAGGGAAAATTACAGCACTTACTGCCCACAGGAGAAAGTGGGAAAGATCTAAAATTGAAACCCTAACATCACAATTAAAATAAATAGGGAAACAATAGCAAACAAGTGCAAAAGCTAGTAGAAGACAAGAAATAAGTAAGTTCAGAGCAGAACTGAAGCAGATAGAGGCATGAAAAACCCTTCAAAAAATCAGTGAATCCAGGGGCTGCTTTCTTTGAAAAGATTAACAAAATCGACCGCTAGCTAGACTAATAAAGAAGAAAAGAGAAGAATCAAATAGACATAATAAAAAAAATAAAGGGGATATCACCACTGATCCCACAGAAATACAGACTATCATCAGAGAATACTATAAACACCTCTATGTAAATAAACTAGAAAATCTAGAAGAAATGGATAAAATTCTGGACATGTACACCCTCCCAAGACTAAATCAAGAAGAAGTCGAATCCCTGAATAGACCAATAACGAGTTGAGGCAGCAATTAATAGCCTACCAAACAAACAAACAAAACAAAACAAAACAAAACAAAAAAAATCCCAGGACCAGATGGATTCACTGCCAAGTTCTACTAGAGGTACAAAGAGGAGCTGGTAACATTCCTTCTGAAAATATTCCAAACAGTAGAAAAAGAGGTAATCCTCCCTAACTTATTTTATGAGGACAGCATCATCCTGATACCAAAACCTGGCAGAGACACAACAAAAAAAGAAGATTTCAGGCCAATATCCCTGATGAATATCGTTGTGAAAATCCTCAGTAAAATCTTGGCAAACCATCTTCAGCAGCACATCAAAAAGCTTATCCACCATGATCAAGTTGACTTCATCCCTGGGATGCAAGGCTGGTTCAACATATGCAAATCAGTAAATGTAATCCATCACATAAACAAAACTTAATGGCAAAAACACATGATTATCTCAATAGATGCAGAAAAGGCCTTTGATAAAATTCAACACCCCTTCATGCTAAAAAATCTCAACAACTAGGTATTGATGGACATATCTCAAAATAATAAGAGCTACTTATGACAAACCCACAGCCAATATCATACTGAATGGGCAAAAGCTAGAAGTATTCCTTTTGAAAAATGGCACAAAATAAGGATGCCCTCTCACAGCACTCCTATTCAACATAGTATTGGAAGTTCTGGCCAGGGGAATCAGGCAAGAGAAAAATAAAGGGTATACAAATAGGAAGAGAGGAAGTCAAATTGTCTCTGTTTGCAGATGACTTTATTGTGTTTTTAGAAAATCCCATTGTCTCAGCCTCAAATCTCTTTAAGCTGATAAGCAACTTCAGAAAAGTCTCAGGATACAACATCAATGTGCAAAAATCACAAGCATTCCTATACATCAATAATAGACAAATGGGGAGCCAAATCATGAGTGAACTCCCATTCACAATTGCTACAAAGAGAATACAACTTACAACGGATATGAAGGGCCTCTTCAAGGAGAGCTACAAACCAGTGCACAAGGAAATAAGAGAGGACACAAACAAATGGCAAAACATTCCATGTTTATGGATAGGAAGAATCAATATTGGAAAATGGCCATACTGCCCAAAGTAATTTACAGATTCAGTGGTATCCCCAGCAAACTACCATTCTTTATTCACAGAATTAGAAAAAACTACTTTAAATTTCATATGCAACCAAAAAAGAGCCCTTATAGCTAAGACAATCCTAAGCAAAGTGAACAAACCTGGAGGCATCATGCTACCTGCCTTTAAACTATATCACAAGGCTACAACAACCAAAACAGCATGGCATTGGTACCAAAACAGATATATAGACTATTAGAACAGAATAGAGGCCTCAGAGACTATTGTTTTTCATAATAATAATATGATTTTTAATTTTCCTAGGTATAGTCTGTTTTTACCTGGCACATGATATGTCTTTTCATCTGTTTCTATTTTTTTTCTTTAGTTTAAGAAAGCTATAATCTCCTATTCCTACAATATTTCAATTTATTCTAGTCTATTAATCATTAATATGATAATCTGATATATGTTATTATGGAAGAAATTACCATAGAATGGGAACAAACACAATCAGAAGACTGTGGTTAAGCCTCAGCCTTCTTCTTCATACAGGACTGAATCTGTCCTCTGCCACTGGTTCTCCAAGTTTGATGTGAATCACATCACTTGGAGGACTTGTTGAAATTCAATTGCTGGTTCATCCACACTTTTGATTCAGCAGCCCTCAGGGGCTGATAATTTGCATTTCTGACAAGTTCTCCGAGGGAGAGGGGCACGGATATTTCAGGTTTGGGGACCACACTTTGAGAACAAGTGCTTAAAATCACTAAATTGTCTTGCTTTACTAAATCAGAGTAAAGCAGCAAGAGTAGGAACTGTATAGGCTGCACTGAGTAAATTCTAAATGATTTATTAGTTCTTCTGAATTTGACATGATGTCATTTGAGGAAAACTTTGCAGAGGTTAAGATTGAACTAATCTTTGAGGGAAATTCGTGGCTTTCTAACTTTGCTGCTTATTCAAAACTGAAATGATCTGCCTTGGAAGGCAAGGCGATATCTGTATAGTAATGTTGAAGAAGAGGTGGGATGAACCACTGACATGGATATTATTTGTAAAGCAAAATCAGGTATCAGGTGTGTAGTACCAAACATTATTTCAGACCCCTTTCCCTGTTGCCATGCAGTGGTTTGAAGAAACAGGGGAACTTGAGTGTATAAGTAAGTAGATTGGAGTGAGAGGTCAGGGTTCAAATCCCAATTCCACAAATGACTGGCTCTGTAAGGTTTGAAAAACTAATTAATGTCTCTCAAACTGCTTGTATTAGTCTCCTAGGGCCGACATCACAAGGACCACAAGCTGTATGGCTTAAACAGCAGAGATTTATTGTCCCACTGTTCTAGAAGCTAGAATTCTGAGATCAGGGTGTTGGTAGGACTATGTTCCCTTTGAAGACATCTATTCCAGGATCCTTGTCTAGCTTCTGGTATTTTGTTGACTTGTGGCAGCACAATTTCAAGCTTCAAATGGCTTTCTTCCTCTCTCTCTGTGTGTGTGTGTGTGTGTGTGTGTGTGTCCAAATTTTCTTTTTGTATAAGGACACTAATAACATTGGATTAGGGGCCCACCCTACTCCACTATGACTTCATCTTAGTGACGTCTGCAATAACTTTATTTTGAAATCTGGTCACATTCTGAGATACTAGAGGTTAGGTCTTCAATATATGACTTTTGGTTGAGGGACACAATTCCACCTAAAGCATTCATTCTCGTTCCTCTCCTTTGAACTAGTAAGATTCTTGTGGAAACTAAATGGGAAATGCATGTAAAGTTTTTGTCTCACAATAGCTTTTCAATCCATTGCAATGTTCTTGCTATTATCATTACTATTATTATGAAAATGTATCCAGTCTCCTCTAATATCCTCTAGTCATTTTTTTTTTTTTCTGCTGCCAACTGCACTTAAGTCCCATGGTCATTTGTAATCCCTCCTAATAAGTTAAAGATGTAGAAGTTTCAAAAATAGATACTTAAAAATTGTTTACCTTTTGCTCATTTGTGATTTATTCACTGCTGCTGTGAGTGGGATTGAATATGTGGGAGCAATTTCTTTTCAAACAGAACACTCTTGCCCTATGGATGTCCCTATTTGGAGAGAAAATATCCAGGGCAAAGGGCTACACTATCTTTATACTAGTCCAGCACGTGCTTCTCTTTCCTCCTCTCTTTCATTTACTTCTTTAATCTTTGCCCTGTTTTGTGCCACAGGCATCCTAAATGAAGAGACCCTACAATGGGCCTGTGACCAGCAGAAACTGAATCAATGCTGGGACACATTCTAACAGTTGAATGGGCAGCTTACAGGTGGTATTGACTTTTAGTTACAATTTGTATGAGGCTCAATGCCCATGCTTCAGGTCGCTAATCCATTACCAGTTTTCCCTGCTTTTTCAGTCTATTACCAATTTAACTCCCCGAAGTTCCCTTTTACACTTCCTTTTGCTTGTGCTCTCTTTTTTTTTTTCAATTACAGTGACTTTGGTTAGGACCTAAATGAAAGTCCTGTGTAGCACAAGGAAAAATTAAGCCGCTGTTCCAGTTCCACCTACATCTACAGGCATTTGGATTGAAAAATATTTTTACCATTCCATGGGCATGAATTTTTATCATACAAATGCAATATTTTGGTCAATTTTTTAAGGTACATTGACATATATATATTAAAAATATATATAATTATATATAAACATATATATAATTATATATAATATGTTATATATATATAATATTTTATGTGTGTGTATATATATATATATATTTTTTTTTTGAGATGGAGTCTAGCTCTGTTGCCAGGCTGGAGTGCAGTGGCATGATCTCAGCTCACTGCAACCTCCGCCTCCCGGGTTCTAGTGATTCTTTTGCCACAGCCTCCTGAGTAGCTGGGACTACAGGCGCCCGCCACCATGCAAGGTTAATTTTTGTATTTTCAATAGAGATGGGGTTTCACCATGTTGTCCAGGATGGTCTCGATCTCTTGACTTCGTGATCTGCCCACCTTGGCCTCCCAAAGTGCTGGGATTACAGGGGTGAGCCACCATGCCCAGCCTGTTCTTCCTACTCAACAAAAGAACAGGCAGAAGGATGATGTAGGAAGCACTGTTTATTTCCAAGTGTTGTACCAAATATCCCCTCCTTAACAACACCACCTATAATGACAATAGAAAAGCAAAGATTACCCAAATTAGGGGTAATCAGACAATCGGGGTAAACAGACAATCTCCCAAATCAGGATGGATGCATGATTTTATAGACTTTTATTATAGTTAGGGGGAGAAATGACTTCAAGTATTTATCCAAAAAATAACTGTCATGTACTGGGCATATGTAGTGTATTTATGTAAGTACTAATGTTTTTCCCAAAACCCTGGGAATTTATGTATTATTCACACTTCTGAGGTAAGAGCACAGAGATTTGATAATTGACAAACCCACAGTTAAATCACTGATAGAGGAGCTGGAATTTTATCTTGAACTCTTGGGTGGATTCCCTAAAGCCTTTGCTCTATGTAGAGTACTGATATTACCTAACCTCCTTACTTCTGGCCACATTGTAGATGCCCAGAACGTATGGTATATTTAGTTGTACCTAACTACAGTACTTCTCAGGCCAGGTAAAGATGTCATCCATAAGATTTTATGGTGATATTCTTGATATCCACACCCCTAACTCACCCTCCTGTCTAGACAGACTGGAAAAAGACATGTCCAGATGACAACAGTGGATTTTGTATCACCGTACAACCAAACTAAAGAGACAAGCATTCATTATAGCTTCCTTTTGTGCACTTTCAACAGAGCCCAGAATAACCAAGTCAACTTTAACCTATTTCTGACTGAGCTACTGTGCCTCCTACAGTTGACTGGGATACATACACTTTTGTTAATTTAATTATATATGTATATGTGTGTATGTGTACACATATATTTTCCATATATATTATATTACTCTCTATATACATATTTATATTCTCAGTTACATTGTCTCTGAAATATATTGCCCTCCTTGTGAACCAGAATTTTAGCAATATACTATGTATATTCTATCTAAAATCTGGAGCTTTTGGGACATCCAATATTTGAATACCTACGTATTGGATTTAATCTTATAAATTGACATTTATTTTTATCATGATGGCATTTAGTTGTATTCTATCCTCCTCTAGTGTTTCTAACTATATTATGAATAAAATCTTCATACCTTAGCTAAATAATAATGTGGGTGGTGGGCAGGAAGTGGCTTATCACAATACTCCTTTTCCTTATGAAATTAGCACAGTTATATGCACATAAAATGTATTTAGTATTAATTAAATTTACATAAACATTTTTATTCACAGGACTCAGAACTTTTTAATGCTCATTTTTTAGTGTGCATTACTATTAATAGTTCGTGGTAAAAAAAAAAAAAAAAAAAAAAAAAAAAAAAAAAAAGCCAAAGCAGGCTATAAATTGTATCAAGGCCTGTGGATGATAAGGGACTTTTGGCATGGCTTGTATTTTGCTCATGTTATTGAAACTGGAGGATCCTAGGAAGATGGAGACCTTTAGGGAGCTCAATGAGTAAGGAAAAGCTAAGTGTCCAGTTTCGCTTAACAGCTTTTCTAAACAGGGGCTACACAAGAGCGTAAATTGCTACTGTTCTAAGAGACAATCATTCGATCCAATGAGAGACCTTCTTTCCTATGCATCTACAATGGCATTACATATGTACCATCTTGGGTGGATTGAAATAGTAGGCACTAAAAGTTTTCTCTGGATTGTGCAATTAAGATGAGGAACCTTACCTGAGGAAAGCTATCACACATTTTCTGTCACTCTTTGAGTCTCAAAAACACAATGTGGGAAAAACATCACTTGAACAGGAAAGAACGAACGCCAATTTAGGGGCAGGTGAACAGTGGCATACATGATAATTAATTAATTTCTTCCAATTTAATCTAGATTGCTGAGAATTTTATTCCTAGGGAAGCTTCTCATTCCTGAAAGTAGCTTTTCTGTCTTCAAATAAAGATATGCCCATATAGAAATCTGGTTCTAAAAATATGGCCAATAAAGATATCGCACTGGGCCCAGTTGGTCAATGTCAGTTATGCTGAGGTTGTTATAAAAAACTTTCAGTATATTCAAGGAGAAAAGAGAACTTACTAAGTAAAGACTTCGCAGCTGAAAAATTGTCATAAAACAAATATCAGACCTTTTATTTTTCAAGTACAAATTAAGATATCCCTGGAACAGTCTGGTTTAAGTGGTTTTATTTTTGTCATTCTGAAAAAAGGTCACAGTTACATTAGTTGTAATCATTTTCTTCTTTTGTCACAGTAAATTTACAGGTTTTAGAAGATGGAGTGTGATAAATAATGAAACAATAGAAATAATTTGTTCTAGATCTGGAGATGCAAGGAGTAGTTTTAATTTGAATTTCTAAATCATCTTCATTAGCTGTGTCACCTTGGATAAGTCCCTCAACTTATTTGAGCCTCAGTTTCTAGTTATGAAATAGCAAGCCTCAATCTCAAAGGTTATGGTGAGAATCAAGAGATGCTGTGTAAACAAGTCTTATGTCTGATCTGAAACAAAAATTACAAAGTCCACGAAAATCATTGGTTAAAATGAGAATATTTTCATTCATTTTTATTTTGTGTTTTATAAATATGTTCTCTAATTCTCACACCACCACTATAAAGTAAGCCCCAAAACGCGAGTAACTTGCCTAATGCCAGAAAATTAATAAATTGTTAGCTTGGCCTCCTCTCTGCCTGATTCTAAAGCCCAACTTTTATAGTCTCTGCGTTATATAACTCCTTTAGCTGTCTAATTGTGTAATGCCTCCATTGATTTAACTTTTGAAAATGATTAACATCATAAAATAGACGGTGAGGGCACCAATTGAAATACACATGAGGAATGAAGGCAAAATCCTGGAACCAGCAAGTTCTGTCAAAGTCATCTACGTGAACTCCTTGCCTTATGTAAAGTTTAACAAACTATTCCAGACACATTGTCAGGGAAGGAATTAA
The DNA here is from genome assembly GCF_047675955.1 of Chlorocebus sabaeus. Lineage (NCBI taxonomy): Eukaryota > Metazoa > Chordata > Mammalia > Primates > Cercopithecidae > Chlorocebus > Chlorocebus sabaeus. The sequence continues at coordinate 31,579,493 of NC_132930.1, forward strand.
CTGCTCTGCTAACTCCTCCTCTGCTTAACCATGCTTGCTACCCCAGAGTTTCTCCTTACATCATCTGAATTCCCTCCAGCTGCAATTTATGCCCTTCTTCTCTCATGCTTGCCTCATCAGAGGGAGAACAGCTGGTCACCATCCTCCATATAATCACACTTGGGATAATGAAGGTGGTTATTGAGTCACCCTTCAACAATTTCAGTCCAGGTCTTGCTACACAGACCTATTTACTTGGAAACTGACAAAGATGGCATGTAGAGGAAAATAACTTAAAACATATTCACACCCAGTAAAATGCTGAATAGGAAAACTGTTTTAGGAGCGAGTATTGTATCTCGTTTTACTGCAGCTAATGTTCTGCAGTTGCTTCAAATCTGAAGCATGTTCCATAATGGCTAAAGATATTACTTTTTCATACAATTTGGCTTTGGCTTTATCTAAGTTTGAGGTAATTAAGTCAGGAAATCCAAGGTGAAAAAAGAAGGTTTGGACAGGGGCCAGCAGGATATTTGATCCAAGGCACATGTGTCTGAAATTAAATTTGGGAGTTAGGCTGTGCTGTCCTTAAATCACGATGGCAAATGAAGGCGAACCTTCTGTGTGCTAAGAAAAGGGAATACGTAGGCTGCTGCCTTACGGGAATTACAGAGGACAGGGATAATTCCCAGAAACTACCCAGATTGACGGAAAGGCTGTTTGGCACACCAGTGTGAAGGAACAAGAATGGACAGCTCCCTATAATTACTTAGCCTGAGATCCTGAGCGATTGTCTGTATGCCCGGTGGAGTTAGGCAGGTACAGCTGCTGGAGTGTGCAGGAAATAAGGCATTGCCTAAATGGAGTGATATTTTTAAGGAGAGCAAGCCCCCTTAAGTTAGAAGTTAAATATTTATTATTGCATACATTGTAGCATTATTTTTGATACTTTTTAATAAGTTTTCTGTACCTAAGGGTCTCTTATTTGAAGAACAGTATTCTCCATTAATCAAGTAATCTAATGGCATACTGAAAGCGTTATCTGCAAAATTGGGAATCACGTTCAAGTTCCACTTCCGGTTCCAGACTAGGTAGGAAAATGGTCAGACCACTCATCCATTCATTCATTTTTTCACCCAAACATCCATCAGTACATGAGGATAAAAAAACAGTATTCCAGGGATGAGCATAAAATGAGTTAGCACATAATTAGTTTTTAATTGTGATGTTATCTATCATTATTCATTATTATTATAAACAGAAAGATCCACAGGCCTTAAGAAGGGCATCCATAGGGTGGGTGCAGTGCCTCATGCCTATAATCCCAGCACTTTGGGAGTCGAGGCGGGAGGATAACCTGAGGTTGGGAGTTCGAGACCAGCCTGACCAACATGGAGAAACCTCATCTCTACCAAAAATACAAAATTAGCCGGGTGTGGTGGTGCATGCCTGTTATCCCAGCTACTCAGGAGGCTGAGGCAGGAGAATTGCTTGAACCCAGGAGGCAGAGGTTGCAATGAGCCGAGTTTGTGCCACTGCACTCCAGTCTGGGCAAAAAGAGAAAAACTCTATCTCAAAAACAAACAAACAAACAAAAAGGCATCTGTAAGCTCACAAAGCAAGTGTTTAATGTAAAAAAAGTAATTTAAGACAAAGTCTTAAAGCAGCAGATACCTTAGTTGTTAGTTTAACAGAAGGAATGAAGGACTTCAGAAAGAAGGTGATAGTATTTATTTGTCTTTGGCTAAGGCATATCAGAAATATTTTGTTTTTCTGGACATAACACTTTAAGGAGGATATTGATCAATCAAATTGTTAGATTGTAACCCTGGTAAGCAACCAATATGAAGGGAAAAAATTTGAGAGTTGTATTTGTTCAATTTAGAGAGTTAGGACAGGATATGCTAGCCATGTAGTGGTGTTGCATGACTGTATAAGAAATGTAAAAAACTGTCCAGGGAATGAAATCAAGACCACATGCAGTGAAAATATCAAGACAAAATTTATTCAGTAAATACATTTTTTTCTAATACTAGAATATGACCAAAATATGATTGAGATATCTCGAGTGGTATATATGTTAAGGATCACATTTAGAAACTGGTGTATAAACCTTGCCAGAGCCTTTATACACTCAAAATTTAGTAATTTGATTAAATGCATTCTTAACTTGGACTTACCAATTAAGAATGCTTCAAAGACCTAATGGGCACATTCATCAAAACAGTTTCTACGGAAGTCTGTCTACCTGAAAGGAAATAAAATGTTTTAACCAAACCAAATATAAATAATGCAAAATTAAATTTGTCTTCTTGTCATAGTCTGTTGTGTTTGGAAAACAATAGTTCTTTCATTTATCCATGGAGCTTTCTGACATTTCACTTAGCAAAGTCCCAGTGGGATTATAACTGGACAGTGAAAGTCAACTTTGTGATCAGGGAGGATCTATTTCCTGTAAAGGTATGTTATTGACTGTGATGGATGACACAATCAAGGAATGCAATCAGGGTTTCTGACTCAAGGCAACAGTAACTAGGATAACTCTTTGCAAAACAACTGCTTGGAAAGGCATTGGATACATTGACCAGGACTAGTCATCTGTACTCAACATTCCTATGAAAAATTAAATTTATGAATGCCCAATGCATAATGAATGTCCATGGATTAGATAAAATCCAATCTTCCACCATTATCTAAAAGATATTGGGCTCTCCTATCTATACAATCTCATCTCCTACTACTTTCCCTTTTTTTCATTATTTTACAAGCATACTGACTTTTTCCATTGGGCAAGCCAAGCTCAGAGCTTGGTGCCTTTGCACTGTTTCCTATATGCCTCTACTTCCCCCATATCTTTGCATAGTTATCACCCCATGATCATTCAAATCTCAACTTGATATTCCTCTCTAACCACGATATTTTTTAGTTGACCTAAAAAATGACCATCTTCATTTTCATCATTGCTCTGTATCCTATTACTTAACTTTATTTTTTCATAGAATTATGATATCTTTTTTAAAAATGCTTCAGTGTATTAGCTAGAACAGTTTATGGCTCACATGTGCACTCAATATATTTCAGATATATATTTTTGTGTTTGTTGCCCCTACACACACATACACACTAGCACATATGCTTCATGAGGGCAAAAACTCTGGTTTTTCATGTACACGGCAGCTTTCCCAATGTGAGAACAGTGCTTGGGAGAAAGTGACACTTCTATAATTATTTTTTGAAGGAATGAATCTTGCTTGTTGTGAGCATTTACAAGTAGGGGACTTAACATGCATTTTAAGAAAGTAGATGGTGTGACTATGATACTGCTTCTGTATGAGCCCCTTTCATTATTATACATCTATGATGATAAGTCCTGAGCTTACAGAGATGGAATCAGATTCATTATTCTAGGCTCATGAGGATGGGAAACCAGCCATGAAAGTCACCCCTCACTATTCCAGCCCATGTAGCTGTCATTCTTCTTGGAACTATCCCAGTAGTACTATTCTAAACAAGACTGACTTGATCCTCTGATGAAGTTTTTATCCTCTGACCATAAAACTTGAGCCTGTGCTTGAGGTCAGTTCCAGAGGAGCAGTTACAGATATCAAGAAGGTCCTGAAGTGCTGGAGAGAATTTATGTAAGGATGCAGGTGAAGAGAATAATGTTAGAGTCAAACACTATTAGCAATGTTTTGTGTGAGATACAATTAAAAAACTGCCAAGACTTGCAGCTACTGAAAGCAAGTGGGATTCAAAGAAGTGAGAGGAGAGACTGAATTGATTCTGTCAGATAAGTAATTCTGAAATATAATTTATTTTGAAAATCCAGAAGCTGTTTTACCAGTCCTTCTTAATCTGAAAGGAGCCAGACATTTCTGACATAGACTCTATTATCTAATTAGATGTGGCCTTTTATTTTACATAAGTCACTTTTCTGAATATAAATTAGGTATAAAGTCAGAGTCAAAAACAATTACAGAAAGTGAAAATTATATGTAGTATCTACATATAATCCTTCATCATCTTTCATATTATTATAGTTTATGATTATTTTAAAGGCTATGTTTTCATGCCAGTCTATACCATTAACCTGTGATGATGCTGGGAGATATTTTATTCATCATTTGTTTTCTGATCAATTATTTAAGATTAATTCAGCAAACAATGAGCATTTTCTGTGATAGTCACCATGATAGGTCCTAGGTAAACATGTTCTCTGTCCCCATGGAACTTATGCTCTTGTTAAAAGAGGCAGACATTAAATATGCAGGATGACATTGGATTGTGATTAAGTGTCTCATAGAAAATAAAATGTCTTAAGTAATATTGACTAGGAATGGGAGGATGGTGCCACTCAAGATAGGATAGAGGGCTGACTACAATAAAATGTGAGACCTGAAGTCTGAAAAAAAAAACAGAAAGAATATCCCAATTATAGATACAACAAATTCAAAGGCTACAAGGCACAAATGAGGTTGGCCTGGTCAAGGAGCTGCATAGAACAGCATGGCTGCTCCCTAGTGAGCAAGGAAGAGAGCAATAGCAGATATTAGAAATGTGGGCCAAAGACAGACCATGCTTAGTTTTATAGGCTATCATTAGACTGTGTGGTCTTCATTCTAAGTATATTGGATGGCTTTGAGCAGGCTAGAAATGTGATCTGATTTATATTTTTCAAAGGGTTGCTCAATTTAAAATAGAATAAACTGTAGAAGGTAATATGGAAAGACCAGTCTGGGGAACTATATTGGAGGTAATCAGGTTAGAGGTAAGAGTGGATCCAGCTAAGAATATACAGTGATGATGGAGACATTACTTGGAGAATATGCTCAGAGATTAGGTGCAGGAGATAAAGAGAAAGTTAACTGGTTTTTTTGGCTTGAGCATCTGGCTTGATACTAATGGCATTTATTTCTATGAAAACCACTGAGTGAGAAACAGGTTAGGATAGTGTGAATAGGCCTTAAGGACATTGTTAATATATTTCAAATGTCACTCTATATATCAAATCTGTCATATGTATATGAACCTCAAAAGAGAGTTGGGGGCAGAGTTACATAATTGTGAATCATATGCATATAGTTGATATTTAAATCCATGGACTTGTATGTGATCACCTAGGGAGAAGATGTATATAAAGAGAGTGAACGCTTTGGAAATATCAAATATTTAGAGGTCAGATAAGAACAAGGAATATACAAAATTTTTGACCAGGAATTACTAGCTAGTGTAATAAAAGGAAAGCTATGAAAATGGACAATCACAGACTTTGAGATAATATTTCAGATATATGATACTATTTATTTCTGTTGAGCAAGGATAAAGTGTGTATGAAGACTGAGAACAGAGTTTTATTTATTTTACTTGGCAGACTGGACGTCAGTTTTGGCCTGACAAATACATTTCAATAGATCAGCAAACACTTAGACACGTGAATCAAAGTTCTGAGCATTAAAGACAAATAGGCAATCCTAAAAGCATTCAGAAAGAAATAACAGATTCACTTGCCAATAAGGGATGATTAATGATAGCCACAGTTAAATTTTGAGAAGCAGCAATAGAATCCTGAACACAAGAAACAATATCCGCAAAGTCAGCAGAGAATTCCTTTCTACTGAAACTAACACTTAACAATGAATGCTAGCAACCTCACACCCATTAAGATAGCTACTATCAAAAAAAAAAAAAAAAAAAATTAACAAGTGTTTGTAAAGGGAAATCAAAACACTTAGGTCTGTTGTTGGGAATGTGAGATGGTGCCACTGATAAGGAAAACAGTGTGACAATTTAAAAAAATAAAATATTATATAATTCAGCAATTTTACTTCTGGGTATATACACAAAAGTATTGAAAGCAGGAACTCAAATAGGTATTTGTACACTCATGTTCACAGCAACTTGATATGCAAGAGTGAGGTGGAAGTGGTCCAAGTGTTCATGAAAGAATACATAGACGAATAAAATATAATAAATACATATAATGTAATATTATTCAACCTTTAAAAGGAAAGAAATGGGTGAATCTTGAGAATGTTAAGCTAAGTAAAAAAAAGCCAGTTACAAAAGGGCAAATACTGTATGATTCCACTTATATGAGGTACCTACAGTAATCACCTTTACAGAGACAAAGAGGAGAATGGTGGTTTCAAAGGGCTGGGAAAAAGGAGGGATGGAAATTGTTCAATGGATGTACAGTTCCTTTTATGCAAATGAAAAGAATTGAGGAGACTGGTTGTACAACAATATGAATGTACTTAACACTCCCAAACAGTAGACTCAAAAGTGGTAAAGATGGCAAATATGCTTTGTGTATTTTACTATATGTTGTAAAATATACATAAAAATAAAGGTAAAAATAAGTGAAATTAATAGCATAGTTTATTTAAGCCAACGTATTCAAATATTAGCATTTAAACACACACTTAAATGTTAAAAATATTTGAGATATTTTACTTTTTTGTATTAAGTCTTCAAAGTCTGATGTGTATTTTACACTTACAGCATATCACTGTCTATCTAAGTAGTAAATAGCCACATGTGACCAGCGTCTGTGGTATCAGACAGCAGTGTTCTAGACCTTCTAGCTGTGACAGAGCAGGCAGCCTGCCATAGCCACATGACTGAACCCAGAAGGAAACAGCAGAACAACTCTTCAGCTGGTCCCAACTTTACTTGTCATAGAATTCTCAGCTACTAAAGTATTGTTGTTTGAAGTCATTAAGTATTCGGGTGGTTATGCAACAAATGCCAATTAATTGAATGGGAAGGATGAATTCAGATTCATGTAGGCTTACAGGTTCATAGGTGACTTGCTAAGAAAGTCTTACACGGTTTGTATGAGCGACGGATGTCATGTATAAAACATGATGTAGGGAAGAAAGAACGCAGAGATTTAGCAAAAGAGAAGACAGTGTGAAGTACTTACTGGGATAAGTAGAGATAAAATTAATGGTGAAATGCTGTAAAATTGCTGCCCATCTGCACTGTTCATTTGAAGTTTGTCCTTTTGTCTAGCACATCGTAGGTGCACAATAAATGTTTGTTTAATCAAATCAATTCATTCGTTTGGGTAAAGGCAGTTTGGAAAAGGCATTATGTTTGTTTTATAGATAAAGTCACCTAAACTCTTCAGGCCTCAGTGTCATTACTTATAAATGAGAATAACTATAACATTTATCTCTAGTTTTTTTATATAAGGACTAAATAAGTTAACACAGTAGAAGAGTTGGAGTAGTATCTGACACATAGTAAGTGCTTCTCTGTGTAGGGTATTTGATTTTACCTTCTCTTTGACTATGAGTAAAGTGGCTGTCAGCCCTATATTTCTAATACTCCCCTTTGTAAAAAATATTTATAGTATCACTTTTACTATCATTACATAAAATTTATAGACAACACAATCTAATTACACTCTTAAATCTACTTTTAAATATAATACTTTGGGTTTATATAATAATTATCAGAAATTACATTATCATATTTGGTAGGCTATATGAAAGTGATAGAATTTGGGGCATATTTTTCTAAAGGAGAAATATGTTTGAATTATTAGTATATCTAAAATTTCTGGAACTGCAAACTAGATGACCAATTCCCTAACCTCTCCATAGGGAGACGTTTCCTTGAGAGCCTTTGCTTTCATTTCTTCTTCTGAGAAATTCCTGTCTTCCTCTACCAGATTATAAATTATTTCATGTTTTTATTTTTTATTAAAATATGAATAGTTAGGGAGTGTTCAAATATAATCCTTTCTTATGCCTTCTCCTAGAGGTAGGGATTAATATAGGAAGTTGAGGGATGCAGCGTTGGCCATGTATTTCCTTTCTGCCAGACCTCAGCAAGGTGGTCTTTCCTTAAGACTCTCTCATGATTCATGGCTTTTTGTCATTTCCAGTCCCTATTAGAGGAAAAAATACTAGACTGGGAAGGATACCAGGACAAGAGATCTAAATTGGAACTTGTCAGGGAAACTAGGACATATGGTCACCCAATCTATAGCATCTTAAATAGCATGCCCCAGGCCATCAAACTCAAGAGAAATAATAGCTGTGATCCAGGCATTATCTTTTATTCTCCAGGTGGACTGCCTGACACAGCCCTGGGAATGAAGGACGATTCTAACCAAAATGATCCTATTTTGCCCTTGAGAAGTTTTCTCAAAGCTCTCCTTGTTCACATCAATTGTGCCAAGCACATATTTCTCTTTGAAGGCTCTAATAACCCAAATCTTTCTCATTTTCCCTGACACTTAGCCCAAGGTTAGGTATATTGACATTTGATTCATAGAGTGACTAGGGTATCAGCTGGGGAAATTTATATTCATTATTTTACTGATAAGGAAAAAAATAAATGTAGATATAAAGTAGCTTAAAGTCAGAGTAATCTGAGAAAGAGTTGCCAGATAAAATACAGGATGTTAATTACATTTGAATTTTCAAAAACAATGAATTTATTTTTAGAATGAGTATGTCCCAAATAGCATATGAGACATATTTAACACAGAAATATTATTCGATGTTTATCTAAAATTCAAATTAAACTGAATTAAACCTAGCAACTATAGTCTGCAGCATATCTATGGCTAATACCTTTGCCTCCTGACGCTCATTCAGTCCAGTGCTCACTTTGCAGAAAACTCTACTGTTATAATTTATGTTATTAAAACAAATCATACCTTTTTGACATAAAATAATGAAAATGCAGTATGTTGAAGATTATACCAAAAAGTTCTAGGAGGATTACTAAAAATTTGATATAAGACATAGTTCTTAAAAATTTTGGCCTTGGGATCCCTTTACACTCTTACGTATTATTACAGACCTGAAGAACATGCGCTTACCTGATTGCATTTATCAACATTTCCCACATTAGAAATTAAAACTGAGAATATATTTAAAATACATATTGGCAGGGTGCAGTGGCTCACGCCTGTAATCCCAGCACTTTGTGAGTCCGAGGCAAGTGGATCACGAGGTCAGAAGATCGAGACCATCCTGGCTAACATGGTGAAACCCCATCTCTAGTAAAAATACAAAAAATTAGCCAGATGTTGTGGAAGGAGCCTGTAGTCCGAGCAACTCAGGAGGCTGAGGCAGGGGAATGGCATGAACCCGGGAGGCAGAGCTTTCTGTGAGTGGAGATCATGCCACTGCACTCCAGCCTGGGTGACAGAGCAAGACTCCATCTCAAAAAAAATATGTCTAATATATAATCATATTATATAATAATATATATATGTTAAACATAATGAACCTAATACCTGTTGATGTAGTGTTTTATGAAAAATATAATTTATAAAATAAGAAACATTAGAAAAAGGAAAACATTGTTTTAGTTTTTTGTAAATCACTTTAATGTTTGCCTTTATAATGGAGTGGAGGGTGGCCCATGACATAATTAGTGACTTTTTAAGAAGAAAGAGCAGAGCTCCAACCCTCTCCCTCCCCTGCTTACACCAAGGAAAAGCCATGGAACATAGCAAGAATATGCAGGTCATCTGCAAGAATCTGGTGGCCATGTGCAAGCCGTGAAGACAGCCTTCACGAAGAACCAAATAGGTTGTCATCTTGATCTCAGACTTCTAGCCTTCAAAACTCAGAGAAGGCCCAGTGCGGTGGCTCACACCTTTAATCCCAGCACTTTGGGAGGTCAAGGCGGGCGAATCAGATGAGGTCAGGAGTTCGAGACCAGGCTGACCAACATGGCGAAACCCTATATCTGCTAAAAGCACAAACATTAGCCAGGTGTGGTGGTGGGCACCTGTAATACCAGCTACTCCGAAGGCTGAGGTAGGAGAACAACTTGAACCCAGGAGGTGGAGGTTGCAGTGAGCTGAGATCACACCACTGCACTCCAGCCTGGGTGACAAAAGCAAGACTCTGTCCACTGCCGCAGCACCCCCCCCCCCAAAAAAAACAAAAAACAAACAAACAAAAAAGTCCTGAGAGAAGTAAATTTCTGTTGCTTAAGCCACACAGTCAATGGTATTATGGGAGACCAGAACATACCACTCCAAACACACCTCTTTTGGCATAAGGATCATTGAGCTGAAAGCAGTTATGAAGCAGATGCAACAAAGCTCTCTGCTTTCTATTTGTCTAAAAGCAGTACACACAGTTACAGACACAGAAGGTATCCCACTGTTCCTTTTTACCAGAGAGAACAAAAGTGAAACACTGAAGACAATGTAAACCCTTACTGCCCTACAGATATCACCAGAGGAATCAACATTATTCACTCAACTGAATCTGCCATTTGTTTGCCTTCCCTTAATTTGCCTACCCCCAATTTCTTGTCACCGTTCCAAAAATTAACCTTTCTTTCTGAAAAAGCTAAAGCTAGAATTCAAAGCTACCTCTTTAGGAACTACTTATTCTATGGATACCTCTCATGTATATAGGAAAGTACACATGTGAATAAAATTCTGTTTTTTTTTTCTTGTAAATTTGTCTTTTGTTATAGGAATTCATTCTAACTAAAATTTACGAGGATTGAGAAATAAATTATTTTTCTACTCTATAGTATTTTACTATGGCACTGTGAACAGACTAATGGAGTATTATTATAGTTTTTATTATTATAAATAGTTTTGACCATCATACTACTTTCTGTATCTAGTTAGTGCATATAAGTCGTATCATACAATATTTGTCTTTTTGTGACTGGCTTAATTTACTTAGCATAATATCCTAGAAGTTCATCCATGTTGTAGTATGCAAGATTTCCCTCCTTTTTAAGATTTAATAATATTCCACTATGTGTGTGCCACATTTGCTTATTTATTATGTTATGTATTTGTTTGTTTTAACTATACATAAACATTTGTCAAAGATACTTTTTAGCTTTCTAAAGCTTTAATTATATGTGCAATGTTTATCCTGGTAATCATGTAACATTATCATGGGCAAAGGATTTTCGTATGTGTTTTTCCATGTGATCCCTGTAAACCTTCAACAACGACCTGATGATGTAAGTACCATTGGTTTTTTTGTTTCCACTTCACAGAGTAGGGTTAAACAGAGACTAGATTCTTCATCTTGAGCGAGTATAGCCCTCCTTATGTGATAATGTAAGAGTAGCCTGCATCTCTATATACAGAACAGAGAGAGCCCAGCCTAACTCTAGCTGGGCTTAAAATTTTTCTTAAGTGGACTCAAAATCTTTCTTAATTGTTGACACATTCTCTCTAGTGATGGTTAACATTCTAAGCTGTTCTTTTCTCTTAATTCTGTTGCTGTGCTGATTCAATGCCATTTGGTATGGCATTGGGTCTTTGTTGCTAGTTGGCATTGCTTTTCCATTGTTCTAAGATCTCATCACTTCTATGTAGCATCACTGAGTCTTTACTCCTTCCCTGAGCAGGGGTTTCCAAAGGTATCCCAACTCCAACAGTCATACTAGGGGAGGCTAAAGGAAACACCCACCCTCCATTTTTATATATTAGGTTTCCAAAAGAGTAATCCATTCTCTTACTGATTGTCTTTCTGTTATACAGCTGAAGTTTACAACTTGCTTATTTCCTTCTTTCAGTTGTCTACATGTGACATGTGCTCCTGAGAGTCCTAAGGGGTGGGTAAAAGGACCATTTGGGGAAGTATTAAATATCCTCCACTTTGTCGTGAGAAAAATATGAAAACTGCCTTTTTAAATTAATTAATTTTTTTATTTGAGATGGAGTCTCGCTCGCTCTGTTGCCCAGGCTGGAGTGCAGTGGCACAATCTCAGCTCACTGCAACCTCCACCTCCCAGGTTCAAGCGATTCTCTTGCTTCAGTCTCCCGAGTAGCTGGGACTACAGGTGCACACCACCGCACCCAGCTAATTTTTTGTAATTTTAGTAGAGATGGGGTTTCACCATGTTAGCTAGGATGGTCTCGATCTCATGACCTCGTGATCCACCCGTCTCGGCCTCCCAAAGTGCTGAGATTACAGGTGACCTGTCTATTTTAACTAGAAAACAAAGCACATATATTCAAATTAGGTATTTTGTAAATAGTTGTGGATGAAACTTTTATACAGTTTTAGTGCGATGTCTTACAAATATAAAGATTCAGTAATAGATCTTTAAAAACTAATGTTATATATATTGAAAAGGTAATTATCAATTTTGCTCAAATGTTTGTCTTTAAGCCATTGCATCAGAACTACCAGCATGAGCATTTTAATTTGTTAAAAATAGAAATTTCTACACTACAGTTTGCCAAACATATATTGAGTAGATCTGGGGTGGAGTTAATAATCTTAAGTTTTCTAAGTCTCTGCATATCATTCTTAGGTAGAAAATACTTTGAGAATGACTGATCTGAAAGATAGCATCTTTGCAGGTAATAATGACACCAGGAACCCTGGCATGGGATGCTATGTGCCAGGCACTATTCTAAGTATTTGAAAATGCAGTTGATAGGGTTTAGGGGACACTACCACAAAATATGGCATCTTGGTATTTGAGAAAACAGCAAAATCTGGGGGATAATTCTCACCTTCCTCCCACTCATCTTCCTGAAGTAGGTCGTACAGCCTAGAATAATTCTCCGACCTTTTTCTGAAATAGATTATAAGACCCTCATTCAAGAAGTGCCCTCCCTATACCCAGAAGAAAGAAAGAGCTTTATCTCTGAAGACATAGGACAGAGAAAAAATCTGAACTAACAGGCCTTGCTATGCCCCCCAACCTCCCATTCGATCATACCCCCCTTTAGATCAATACCATTAAATCATATCCCATTTGTCTAATTTATATTTCTCCATGACTACCCACATCTTCATCAAACCTATCATAAAACATACACAGGTTCACCTGGGTTTGGGGACTTTGTTTTCTTATAAAGTCTCCAATGTCTTATAAAACATTAAACACATTTGTGTGCTTTTCTCTTCTTAATCTATCTTTCATTATGGGGGCTTCAGCCATGAACCAAACATGGGAAGAAAAGATGCTTTCTTTCCCTACACAGTCTTGACAGGCAGAAGAATCAGGCAAATCCAGGCAGGCTACTCCCAGAGTCTATTTTTAACCACTATGCTATATTTTTGCCATTCTCATAGAAAATGCCTGAGTGAGCAGATACATGCAGTGGAATAAGCCAGAGCATTAAAATGTGCTCTCTTGCATTGCCTCTTCTAGTGTTTTGAATCAAAGTTTGCAAGCTTCCCTGATCTGGATCTCAAGAGGACTTGATGAATATATGTTGGCTGACCAATCACCTAGAATTGTGCAGATATTTTCCAAGTAATTTCCAACATGTTGGCTATTGGAAGTGTTAATAGTAGAGGAAGAAAAAATGTCCAACAGTCAGAGCCCACCACATTGGAGAGCCAATCACACAAATATTAGTAGGAGAGATGACCACCCTGGTGGACTTTGACATCAAAGAGGGCTACTTTAATTGTAGTTATGGTGAACCTTCCCACCTTTGTAGTCTTGCATTGAAGAGCTACATGAATCACCTTGCTCCTAGCCAAATTCACAGTAGTGAAGCCACAGAAGTTTTTTCAGGAAAGGTTAGAACGCTTCTAGTTTCACAGTGAAAGCATTTTATAGTTGAAATGTTCTTGGAGATGTGAGCTAAAAGTGAAATAGAAAATAAAACAAAATTGTCGAATAAACAAAATAACCACCACCACATCCCCTGAGGCACTGATTTGTGAAATATGGGATAACTAACTATAAATATGGTCAATTTCTGTCTCATGTCATAGGCAGCCTGCTTTTGTAATACAATAATAGTAAAATCATAGTTGGCCAAAGGAACTTGGTTATTGTGGGAGCCTCACTCCCATTTTCTCACTTTCAGTGTATTCTATTACACAAGTACATAAATGAGTTATGGGGCTGAGGGCAGCAGAGGCCATTGAAAACACTTCAATGACTATTTAGAGACTTATAGTTTTCAAACAGGTTCCACAATTATTCTATTTGATAATTAGAAGTTGTCTTGTTGTTATTATTAAACCTGAAATATCTTAGTTATAACTTAAAATAGTAAGAACAATGATATTTACATTAAAACTATACAATCAAAAGCTAGTCTATGAGAGCACAGGTGTTGGAAGCCAACTGACTTTCTCTACAATCAGCCTCCACCACCTACTAGAGACGTGGGTTGACAAAGTCACTTAAGCTCTTTGTTGGGGTTTCCTCCTTGATAAAATTTGGATAATAATACTGCTAATTCTTAGGATTATGATGTGGGTTAAATTAATTAATACATGGAAAGTTTTTAAACAATGCTTGACATGTTCTGAGAATGATATGTGTGTCATTATTATATTATTACCCACCAGAAAGATCTTGACATACCCACTAAAGACCTAGGTTTAGAAAATGGTACAGACTACATGTGCAGTAAGAATTCAAAAGCAGAGAGCAATCATTGTAGGCCTGAATACATTAGGTAGTAACCATCTCCAGGCTAGACTTTGGTATAACCAGTAACAAAATGGAGATGGAATCACCTGTCCTCTCTGGCATCCAAGAGCTATTGTGATAATCAAATGAGATAATGTTTGGGAAGAGTTTTATGAATGTATGAAGCATGATAAGTATGCAATTTAGCAGTATTGTTACAATTATCATTTTATGAGAAGTCTCAAGGAGATGGCAGACCTTGAAGGAATAACTAGAAAAATAGTTTTTCTACTGCAGGTAGAGGCAAGGTTCCCAAATGCAGCCATTCTCTATCAGGGGCCAGGCCAAAATTGTAATTCAGTCTTTTTCTTTAATGATAAAAATTAAAAAGAAAGAAAGATGGAGAGAGAGAGAGAACAAGAGGGAATTTACCCACCCAAATATGTGTTCAAAATTATTTTCACTTACTCCACCTCCAGCGTCTGGAATATGAAACTGTCATCTACTAGATTACTGAGATGCCTGTCAAATCCCTTCAGAGAGTGGGAGCTAGTCCTCCATTGCATTATTAGCTTCTGAGTGTTATAGTGTTGTCCTTGTAATAATCTAGCCTCTGAATTCTTCCGTTCCTGAAGTGTCTTAAATATCAAAGGAAAATAACATTTTAATACACTTCCCTTAAGTCATATAAGGGGTAATATTATATATATAAAATATGTATATATATATGCATACACACATATATGCATGTTCATATACACACATACATATGATACAACACATATAAATATATACATGATATATATGAGGCACAGATGTTTTCATCAGTATAATTATCATCATCATCATCATTAAAAGTATTTCTTTCAATGAAAAATTACATTTTATTGTTTCTTTTAGTGTAAGATTTTATTTGCCAGAAACTTTCTGCAATTTTTTTTTTTTTTTTTTTTTTTTTTTTTTTTTTTTTTTTTGAGATGGAGTCTCATTCTGCCACCCAGGCTGGAGTGCAGTGGCACGATCTCAGCTCACTGCAAGCTCCGCCTCCTGGGTTCATGCCATTCTCCTGCCTCAGCCTGCCTAGTAGCTGGCACTACAGGCGCCCGCCACCATGCTGGGCTAATTTTTTGTGTTTTTTTAGTAGAGACAGAGTTTCACTGTATTAGCCAAGATGGTCTCGATCTCCTGACCTTGTGATCCACCCACCTTGGCCTCCCAAAGTGCTGGAATTACAGGCATGAGCCACTGCGCCCAGCCCAAATTTTTTATTATTGGGTTTCCTCTGGTTTTTAGTTTTAGTTTCAGTTTTTTAATATATCATCATGTTTATTTATTTAAATCATCAAATATTTATAAAGTTAAAAATTATAAAGATAGATTTTAGGATAGTTAATTGAAAATACTTTTCAGGCTCATAGATGACCTGATGCATTTAATAAAGAATAAGAAATTAGTAGTAAGCTCCAAGTAGAGATTATTTTGAATTGGAACTCCTCTGGTACTGACTTATTGGGCCAATTACATAGGTGTGATTTGGATCCATTAGGTTTAATAACCCAGAAAGTTTGGAATGACTTGTGGGTGTCATTGCTTTCTACTGCTCTGTAAGCAATTTCTAGGCTGGATCATCAGGAAAAAAACAAAAAAGAAAATACTTCACTTTTCTTGTTTTAAGGCTTTGAACAATCTATTAGGCAGGGAGCCAAAGTTTCCCAGGGCATGAACTATGCCACTGATGTAGGGTGAACCTTGAAAATGAAATTTACCACATTATCAGACTGCATTTGGAGAGACTGGAACAGTATACAAGCTTTAGAATCAGACAAAAAAAAACCAAAAAACAAAAAAACCTTTAATTCCAAATTCTGCATCAGTCTTTGTTCTTACCACAGGTTCCTTAATCTCTTAACCAGATTAATAAAAGATTCTAACATCATAAAGAGGTTTTGAGGTAAAAAAATATGCCAAAATACCTTCTAAATTCTAAAGCAGTTTAAAAACAAAACTTTATTTTTCTGGGTACAAAAAGCATCAGAAAACTGCACCACTTCTGAAGTCTATGTGAAATTGTATGTGTTGGACAGTGGTGTTTCTCACATGAGAAGGTACTATGTTTGTGTAATGTGTAAAAGCTCCATTTCTGGAGGTTTGAAAGACCCAAAGATACCACTTTGGGGCTTCTGGTTTTATGCTGAAGTTTCCTATTGGAATCCTCAGATGGCTTTGGATTTTACTCTCCAGTGTTTCTTCTTTTGCTTAACTTTGGGACACTTATTATTTTTATATATATATCATGTCTCCTCAGTATTCCAATAAATAAGATTTAAGAAAAATTTTATTTTCAAACACTTTATTGGTTTTGATTGGATGGTCATTCAGGATACGTGGACCATCCTGCTACTGGAGATACAGGTTCACCATTTAAGTCAGAGCTCAAGTAACAGAATACCTTCTTATGTGGAGAGCTATGCAAATTTACATCTGCACAATCTTAAATAATGTCAGTATTTCATTCTTCAGTGACTGATCATTGACTTTACTGAATGTCATACATGTTCAAGGTAATATCCTTTCCCTTACCATGTTACTATCGTGTTCTGATTCACAGTCTGTGTTCCCCGTGTTTCCCTCACTCCTTTATTTCAAAGTAATGTCTTCAAGCCTAAAATACCTCTATCTTCTAACCGCCCTAAAAAATTCAGTTACATATTTTAACTACACAATATACATAAGAGGGTGCATGCACACTGGTGCGGGGAGAAGGGGAGTGGGTAGGTTCAGACTGACTTGATCCCTTTTGGTTAAATTCTTATTATTTTCTCTTTCTTTTCTTTTTTCTTTCTTTCTTTCTCTTTCTCTTTCTTTCTCTCCTTCTCTCTCTCTCTCTCTCTCTCTCTCTCCTTCTCTCTCTCTCTCTCTCTCTCTCTCTCTCTCTCTCTCTTTCTCTCTTTCTCTCTTTCTCTCTTTCTTTCTTTCTTTCTTTCTTTCTTTCTTTCTTTCTTTCTTTCTTTCTTTCTTTCTTTCTTTCTTTCTCTTTCTTTCCAGACGGAGTCTCTCTCTGTTGCCCAGGCTGGAGTGCAGTGATGCGATCTCCACTCACTGCAAGCTCTGCCTCCTGGGTTCACGCCATTCTCCTGCCTCAGCCTCCCGAGTAGCTGGGACTGCAGGTGCCCACCACCACACCCGGCTAATTTTTTGTATTTTTAGTAGAGATGGGGTTTCACACTGTTAGTCAGAATGGTCTTGATCTCCTGACCTCATGATCTGCCCTCTTCGGCCTCCCAAGTGCTGGGATTACAGGCATGATCCATCGCGCCGGGCCACTTTTCATTTTTTCATAAGCTACTTTGCTTAAAATGGGAACGACTATTTATTTTATATCTTTGAGAGACCTTATTTATATTTTATCAGAAGCTTATTATTTTTGCTTTAAATATTTGTATATTAGTCCATTCTCACATTGGTGTGAAAACTACTTGAGACCTGGTAATTTATAAAGAAAAGCGCTTTAATTGCCTCATGGTTCTGCAGGCTGTACAGCAAGCATGGTTGGGGGCCTCAGGAAACTTACAATTATGGCAGAAAGGGAAGGGGAAGCAGGCACATCCTACATGGCTACAGCAAGAGGAAGAGAGAGCAAAGCGGGAGGTGCTACACACTTTCAAACAACCACATCTTGTGAGAATTCACTCACTATCATAAGAACAGCAAGGGGGAAGTCTACCCCCATGATCCAGTCACCCCCCATCAGGTCCCTCTGCAACAATAGGGATTACAATTCAACATGAGATTTGGGCAGGGACACAAGTCCAAACCGTATCAGTTTGGTAGAAACAAAGATGCTACAGTGAGTTTGATTTGCATTACAACTTATAGTAAAAGGAAAATACCAGGCAATTGCATTCGCAAATGTTTGTTATTGATACACAGAATAACATTAGAGATTCAACTTAAAACAATATCTGTTAATAAACCCATTCATCCTTTTAGTCAATAAAGAAAACCTGCATGGACCACCAAAGACATTGGATGTACCTTTTCATCTCACACTACACCTTCCTGTCATGTCATGCACACAGAGAACCAAAGCAGATATGTGCTAATAAAAAATATCTAAAACACATTCTCTCTTCTGTTTTCCGATAAAATTAATGGGCACTGAATGGCAATTTTCCAAGTCCCTAATCTTTATTATGCCAGGAGTTGGCGTTTGTCATTGTTAATGTTGATCTTTTAAACTCCTTTTTGGAAATAGACAGACACTTTAGGTGATGATGATGAGAGAAATGATTTCCAATAAATGAGTTGCCTGCTGGAGGAGGAATAGATATTATGGACAGGTGGATTCTGAGGTTCTCCACATCAAAGCTGTTAGCTGACTTCCAAAACTATCTCTGCATTTTATGGTTATTCAGCAAATCTCTTCTCTCAATAAATAGATCCCCTGTGCTGCTTAAAAAGGCCATGGCATTCATTTCATTCCATTTCACGGAACAGGAGCAGCTTGTTGCTGAGATGAAAAAGAAGTTAGCCCTGCTATCAGCTGCTTTTTATCCTCCATTTATAAGGTGATTGGAAATTTTATAGTAATGATCTCCTCTGGCATTTTTTCTGATAATACTTTTTAAATCTATCGGGTGGCAACTTTTTTTCCCCTGAAGGAAATCAATTTAGAGTAGTTATTTACTATACATCACATACACACATGCTTTGTTTGAAACTGACTACAAACAAGACCTCACCAGAATTCTGTTTTTTCTTGTTTTATCGGTGATTTGGCTGCGATAAATGACTTTTAACTCCCTAATGAACTTTTTTTTTTTTTTTTTTTTTTTCTAGTCTGCTACCCCTAGAGCTTTCTGTCATCCTGAAGCTATCAGGGAAATCCAAACTTGGAATTTTTATTTTATCCAACCTGTCATAGACTCTGTTTCTGGACCCAGAGGATTATTTTGACTGTGTGTGTGGAACTTTAACTCCATTTTGAATAGGAATCCAAGACTAAGCTTGATTTGTGCAGCTTGGTCTTGGACAAACCCTGCCAAATGTTTCTGTTTGAGAGAATTGATAGTTTGCCTTTAATGAGAAAAGTTTATTTCCAGATCTTTTAAAGATGCTATCTTGTTATACTAAAGCAATCATGACAGTGTGTTAAAGAACACAGGTCCTAAACTAATAACTACTTGACGTAGCTCTTTCCTTTGTTTACCTGCTGTGGCTGCTAACAACCTAAAAGCAGCCACTGGTGCTAAGGACTAAACCATGAGAAAAAAAAAAACAAATGTAAAAAACAACAGAAAAACCAAAAACCTAGCACCCATGATCCCTTCATTTAAAAACTGTCAGGAATGGTATTGAACCAAATTTCCTAAGAATAACCAGTTGCTCTGTACATATAATTAACTCTGCTCACTTAAGAGTTATATTTTATATTATAAATTAAAAAATTGCTTTAAGACTGCTTCTGAGTTGGACTTCCTCATTGAAAACATATCCTTTCTTATTTACACTACATGCAACATCCTACATCAATTTAATAGAAAAAAGTTTAATTTCCTTCAAATACAGGAAATAGGCTTGGTACCTGTGCTGTATTCAGAAATGTGTTATCTTATATCCACTACCCTCCCAACAAATTAAAGGTAATTTGGTACAACAAATCATTATTATTCAGTTTAATTTTGTAATGGACTGCTAGAAAAATTGAGAACTTGGATGAAACTGTAAACTCACAGATTGTAACAAGTACTTTGAACCTGCCAAAAATTATAGATTGTGTTGGATCAGTAAAATCTACTGGTTTAACATTTTAAAATATAACTTTATATACTTTACCCTAATTTTAATCATAATGTCTCTTTTGGGACAAAATATTTCTCTTTTTCTACTATCTATCTATTAGTTGTTTTTTTTTTTTCTCTGAAATCATTGATGAATACCAAAGACAATTATGTCATCACAATTATCATAAATAATGTTTATTTAGTATTCAACATTGGAGAAAGATTTATTGAATTATAATAGCAACTATAAATTTTCAGATATATTTGGACATATTTTAAGGCATTTGTTTGATCGTCTCTGTTGAAAACCTAAGGAAAGAAAAATCCTAATGTCCAGGGTTAAAATATCAATTAAACTTTTCCAATCAGATATGTCATTCATTTTCAATATCATTCCCATAGCTGATAGGTTCAAAGTAGGACCACTGCCACCTTTACATGAAGAAATGCTGTTAGAATGATAATGATGTTTTTCTTGCTTCCCTACTCAGGAAACTTTGAAAGCAGATTCCTCCTTTGATTGGCCAAAACCTATTAAACTTTTAGAGCATTTGGTGTGTCTGAGTTCCTATTTTGGTCCCTGCCAGGAAGATTCCATCAACTTCTATCTGTGTCACTTATCCTCTTCTGTTGACTTAGCATTTCCTGAAATACAGTCTTCACTGACCTAGTACTCCAGGAAACACCAATTTAGCATGGTAAATTACCATTTTCATTGCTGCCTCAGCATTTCTGGGAAAGATCTGTTTCTCTCTTTTTCTTAGTCTCTTCTGTCAGAGAGCCATGGTTTTGAGGTGCATTTAGAAGTTCAGGACTATTACAGAACATAATGACAGGATGCCCTCAAGTGGTAACAGTTACTCTACCCAGAAAGCTCTAAGTGGTTTACAACATGAATGCACAATTCATCCTGTGGCCTCCTCAACAGAGGTGGGCAGCATTT
The DNA here is from genome assembly GCF_047675955.1 of Chlorocebus sabaeus. Lineage (NCBI taxonomy): Eukaryota > Metazoa > Chordata > Mammalia > Primates > Cercopithecidae > Chlorocebus > Chlorocebus sabaeus. The sequence goes on from NC_132930.1 coordinate 31,600,544, forward strand.
TGACAGCTTGTAAAAGCTGAAAGAAATGGAGAAGATATTAAATGTACTTGAAAGAAGATAAAATATATTTAACCAGAAGGAGTATTCTGCATGCCTCAAATTCTTATCCTTAAAACACTGATTGAGACTCTTCCTGTCTCCCATTAGGTTTTGACAGCATCTCATTGGTTGTGAGAAGTGTTTAGATATGTTTACTAGGACGATTGTCCTTAGAAATGGCATATTTCATAAAGACCTAGGTTCCACTATTAATTACTCCGAACTTCTCATCTGCAAAGTCACAGTGTAATACATGTGTAACATTAAAATAAATAATGCGACTGTCATGTAGAATGTTGTTATATGAAGTAGGAACACAAGGAAGGATCATTTTAATGCCGTCCCGTTTCTCACATTTATCGTCATCAGTGATAATAGAAGGGAGGAATATTAATTCAGAAATCAGAAAGGAAAACTGATATTTGAAAAGGACTAAAAAAATTAGAATGATGAATTAAAATTAATGTCATGATATGTAAGAAAAATAAGGAACCTCAAACTAAATATTTTCCTAACTCAACTTTCTGTTTTTGGAGCCCCGAATCTCTATCTTGTTTTGTGTTTCATTCTAGTAAGATCAATTGTGGTTAAAATATTCAGTTTCTCAAGCCTGCAACCTCAGAATCATACTTGAATCAGCCTTTTCATTTCTCACTTGAATTATTTGGTTTTCTGAATGTTTCTTCCATCTGTCACCTTCTTTCTGCTGCTATCATAAAAGCCTTAATTCAGGTCTTCAGCTGTTTTCATATAACTGGTCTTTTCAGTGTCCATCTCTTCTTACAGGTTGTAGTATGTGCTCAATCTAGAAGCTACTGTGTTCTTAGCACCTTGGAGGTAATGTTATTAGAGTGAATAAGAGACAATATAAAACTGAGTACCATGGCTCAAGAGCTTAGTCTCACTTCCTATCTGAACCCTCCTATCTTTTTAAAAATTCTTAATAGCTGTGATTCGCCTAGTGGTTATTTGGTTATTGTGTGCATTTCTGAACTAAATCCGTCCTCTACAATGGAATTCCAAAAATACTCCATATCAAGAGTTTTATTAATTTCTCCTCACTGAGAAAAAAATTAGGTTGCATTAGCTTCGAGATACCAAGCTATACCTTGGCTTTCCACTTAAGTACATTCCAGAAATTAACTTTAGCAGCTTTAAACCTCAACCCCACAGCTGAATAACAAAACAGATTTTGATTTTTTTTTAAATAGTAACTTTTTCCTGAATAAACTGCAAAAAAAAAAAAAAAAAAACCCTAAAAAATTAGCCACACAAAGGCTGAAAAGTTATTACTGCCTTTACTTCTTGTGAATAAAGGAAGTAGTCTCCTAATGAGCTGTTAGAAATACACATTTTCTTTCCTCTGTTTTTCATAAACGAAGTTTCGAAAATACTTAAGGCATCAATATTACTGCTGTGTGGAAGAGTGAATGTAAGAGGGTCTTTCCAGGCTTTTAGGACATTGAAGGTACAGGTGGAAGAGATAAACAGTAACACTATAACCACTTAAAAGCAAAACTAACTAAAATTGAGAGAAGGTGTATTAGTCCATTTTCACACTGCTGATAAAGACATATCTGAAACTGGACAATTTACAAAACAAGAGGTTTCATGGGCTTACAGTTCCACATGGCTGGGGAGGCCTCACAATCATGGTGGAAAGCAAAGAGAAGCAAGTCACATCTTATGTAGATGGTGGCAGGCAAAGAGAGAGCTTGTGCAGGGAAACTGCCCCTTATAATACCAGCAGATCTTGTGAGACTTATTCAGTGTCACAAGAACAGCATGGGAAAGACCTGCCCCATGATTCAATTACCTCCCACTGGGTCCCTCCCGCAACATGTGAGAATTCAAGATAAGATTTGGGTGGGGACGCAGTCAAACCACATCAGAAGGTAAAACAGAATAAAAGGAATAAATCAAAAAATTTTAAAAAGGATGGGGAAAGTGAGAAAAGAGAAGAGAAAAGGAAAAAAGAGAAAGAAAATGAATAAGTAAATTTGGGGATATGAGTGAGTGTTACCAAGGCACTATTATCTCTCTTTAAGTCTTGGGTTCTTTGAGTTATGACAAAGAAATATTATTCTGAGTTTTCTTTAAAATTATGTTTTTTTTCAGTCAGAGTTATTAAATTTGTTTGAAATAAGCTATCATAAACTTGTTAAGCATTACCCAGGATAGCATTAGATAAATGGGTTTTGGTAATGTATATAAAAACTCCGGAAGGTAAGCTTTCCCCATAAGAATGAACTAGAGCTAAATAAAGCACTTCTAGAAAAGTCAGACTCTTAGAAAGGCTCATTCATTTATTATAAAGTTTGAACATATTTCACAGTGTTATCTCAGTGAAGAATCTCCCTTCCTCAAAATGAGTATATATTTTACTTATGTTTTAAGATGTAAGAATTGAAAGGGACCCATAAAGATTGTTAACTCAAAGACCCAATTGAAATACTACTTAATACACCTCTGACATGTAGTCTTCACTTCTGTCTTTATAACAAGAAAAACAGAAAAAATCTGAGGAGACAGTAGAATTCAGATAGTTGTAATAGAGACTGGCTTACCTGCAGCAGAAGCTACTGAAGTCACAAACGTTTAGGAATAGTTAGATTGTAATTTTGACAGATTGTTGGAGGCTCTGTATGTACTATCACAAGAGTGAGAGAATCCTGAAAGTCTTAGTTTTAGAGATGCCCTCTTACTTTTTGTGGTTTTAACCTTTAAGCATCTCTCCAAGTTCTCACTGTAAAGAGCCAAGAAAATCCCCTCATGTCTCTGGCAGAGGTAGACTGAGAGTAATAGTATGAAACACTCAGTGTTTTCTCCAAGCCAAAGGCCTACTCTCCGGGGAAATAGTTTACCAAACTTATTTCACCTGAGGAAAAGGCATGCCTCCTATTCTCGCCCCGTCTAGCCTTCCTAGCTCACCAAAAGAGGCATGGGGGAAAGGGGGCAGCAGGGGAATATATCATTGGAGAAACACCTGTGAAGTTCACAGTCCCTATACATAGGCCCAGTAAAAGAACGTAATTTAACCACAAGATTATAGAACATGTATTCTCCCTCATACCTTAACACCACCACAACAAGGCTCAAATATAACAGTGGATTACAAATTAACACACTTCAAGACCCAGACTCTATTTAAGGAGGCATTCTTAGGGAAACCTAAGAAAACAAATGAGGAACAAAGAGAAAAAAAGACACCACACAAAAGGAAACTGAAGCATCTGGTCCTTACAGGTGCAGCAATCCTTGAACACTGCACAACTTCTACCCAAATTAACAAACATGTCCACAATAAAGTTCTATTTAGCTTAGTTTCTATAACCAATAGATGTCTGGTTTTCAATAAAACATTACAAGGCATAGCAGTCTTCTATCCCCACCCCCAAAAATATTATTAAGCAAAGAAAGCATTATAAATAGACTCACTTATGACAGAGATGTCCAAATTATCTGATAGGGAACATAGATATAATTAATAAGTCAAGGGCTCTAATTTTAAAAACTAGGTAAGTGCAAGAACAGATGTGTTATGTAAGCAGAGAGACAGAAATTGAAAGAATTTTTTTTAAATGATAGAAATCAAAAACACGAACAAATGAAGAATGGCTTAAATATACACATCAAGAACTGAGCATGACTGAGGGAGGGTCATTGAGTTTGAAGTTAGATCAATATAAACTTTTCAAAAGAAAAAGGAGGGAAAACAAAAGGATGAAAAATCATCAAAAAGAACATCCAAGAATTGTAGGATAATACAAAAGGTCTAGCACATGCATAATTGGAATCCTAGAAAAAAAGAATAGAGTCAAAAAAACCTTAAATCATGGCCAAACATTTTCCAACACTAATAACAGACAACAAGTACAATCTAGGAAGCTCAGAGATCAGCAGAATACATATTTCTTCCGTGAAGACAAACAAAACAAAAAGAAAAACAAATTTTTTTCTGGGCATATCATATTCAATCTGTGGAAAACCAGAGCCAAAGACCATAATGAAAGAGACCAGAGGTCAGGGGGAAATTCTTCACCTATAGATGAACAAGGATGAGAATTAGGGCAGATTTCTTGTCGGAAATCATGCAAATAAGAAAAGAACAGAGTTAAATGTAGTCATGCATAACATAACAATGCTCTAGACAAAAACAGACTGCATGCATGTATCATGGCATTCCCATAATGTTATAATACTGTATTTTTACTGTACCTTTTATATGTTTAAGTGTTCAGATACACAAACACCATTGTGTTATAATTGCCTAGAGTACTCAGTACAGTTACGTACTGTACAGATGTATAGCCTAGGAGCAACAGGCTAAACTAAATACTCTAGGTGTGTAGTAGGCTATATCAATGAGGTTTAGTTAAGTACACTCTATGATGTTTGCACAAGAAAGAACTCAATGTATTGTTGTCTTTAAGAAACACATGATTGTATGTAAAGTTAAAAAAAAGCAAAAAAAACCTTGAATTTTGCATCCAGTGAAATTATCCTTCGAAAGTGAGAGAAATAAATATATTATCTGATTTAAAACTAAAAAGTTGAAAGAGTTCATTAGACCTGCAGATCTATACTTTAGGAAATGTTAAAAGTTTTTTAGATTAGAACAAATATATTAAAGGTCAGAAAGTTATATCTATATAAAGGAAGAAAGATCATAGGTGAAGAAATCAATATTAAAATTTTTTTATGTTTACTTCATCTATAAGAGAACTATTTAAAGTAATAATAGTAACAATGTACTGACTGATGACTTTGTATGGATAGGTAAAATGAATGACAACAGTGGCATAAATATGAGAGAGAGAAATGGTCTAGTGTTATTTGAAGGTAAATTTGATGTGTTTAAAGTGTGTATTTGAACTTCTTGGACAACCAGCTGAAAATATTTAGGAAGAAATAGAATGTGCTAAGAGAGAAGATATAATATAATCACATAAAATGTTCAATTAAAATCAGAAAAGGCAGAAAAACAGGGGAAAATATTCCTTTATGTATCAGTCGGGACTCTATTACCATGCCACTTATTTTTATAAATGAAATTTCATTTCATTTCAAAGGAGTCACACTCCTTTATTTACATATTGTTTATGCTGCTTTCTTTCTACAATGCAATGAGTCGTTGCAAAAGAAACCATACATCCTAGAAGATCTAAAGTATTTATCAGTCGTATTGTGGAAAAAATAGATGATTGACCTCAGATAAAACTATGTAGTCATATTCAAATTTCATTAACTGCCCCAATAATATTCTTTAGAGCTATTTATTCCAGGATTCAGTGCAGAATCTTTCACTGGCTTACATGTCATTTTTCTTCGGTTTTCTCTTGTGTCTGTTTTGATATTGTCAGTTCTAAAGTGTACAAGCCAGGTCTGTTGTAGAATTCCCTTCAATCTGGGTTAAGATTTATTTAGACATTTTGTCAGAAGTATAAAAAGTGATATGTCCTCAGTACATCACTGCATATTGGTTTTTCCCAATAATGGAAATTTTTACTGTATTTCATCCTAAGTTTTCTAGTTTTTCCTTTGTATCTGATAAGAAACTCATGAGGATATATCACGATATTATGTAATGTCTTGTAACCCATTAAAAATTTACCCACTAGTTTTTGCATCTAGTACTAATTTTCTAACTTCATCATTACTTCTATATTTTTTATTTGATATTCCCTGTAAAGAAGAGCTTTTGTCTTTGTGTATTTATGTATTACTGTTTGTTTGTTTGTTTATTTATTTATTTATTTATTTACTATGGGCCTGAGGATTTTTATTTTATTCAATGAGCTATAATACATTGTTGACATTATTTTGATTCTCAAGTTTTTCAAGTTTTGACCAAGAGCTCCCTCAGTGTTCATAGTTCCTGTGTCTTATTGATTGACTCTCATCATTTGTAAGTACTTTCTTAATTTCTGGTCTAGTAAGATGCTCAGATACCTTGCCTCAATCTTGGATTTAGCTTTTTCTCCAAGGATCTATAGTTCTCATTACTGGAGAGGGAGATTTTAACCCAAGACTTGAGCACTAGTTTTTCACGTTATTAATGACTTGCCAGTGACTCTGTCCCACCTCAACATACAATGCTGGAAAACACATACAAATACACACACTCGTGTGTATATAAATATGTGTATATATGCACATATTAAAATATTTTCTTATTTCTGTCTCTCTGTTATATGTTTACATGTTTATGCAGAAACATAAAACTATTAGTTTAATTATTTTTATCTATCTCGTATATGCATATACATATATATGTGTTTGCATGTACACACGTATATATGTACATATACATTTATGTGTGTGTTTGCAAAACATGAGTTCGTTCTGGGACTTCTAACTTCAATCTGATACTCCAGGGTATATTTAGTGCTATACGTGTGCACACGCGCACACACACACACACACACACACATATGTGTGTGTGTATATATATATATCACTAAATATATATGGAACTTCATTATCCAACAGTGAGAAACTTAGCTCTCATTATATTTAATATTATTTTACACATTTCTCAAGGCAAAAATTCTCAAAAAAATCATTTCTGAATTTCTAACCAACATCATTGTAAAAATAAAATCTATTAACTATAATTTAAAATTGATACTCCCTTTGTAATGGGTAAGGTAAAATGTACCTATATACATATCTTAAGTATTGCAATTAAGTGAGTTTTGACAAATACATACTTCAGTATAACCTGTGCCATTGTCATGATATTGAACATTTCCATCTTCCAAGAAAGTTATATTGTGCCCCTTTGCAGTCAACAAATCTCCTAAAGTAAATATGTTTCTGATCTTTCTTCAACACAAGTTTTTGCCTTGTGTCATGTATCTATGTATCATGTAAATAGATACATACAGTACAAGTATATAGTCTGTGTCTGTTTTATTTTTCTAATTATGTTCAGAATTCATCCCTATTGTGCCATGTGTCAGTAGTTTGTTTCCTTTTATTGTACGGCATTATTCTATCATTTGTATACGCTATAAGTTATCTTTTCTTCTTAGAATAACAATTAATGGCTGTCATAAGAAGTCCTATACCTATGCATTTGCAAAAAGAAGATCCCCTCAGTCCAGTTTCTGCCACGATTTGTCTTGATTTTCCTTGTTACACCCAAAAGAGTAAGAGGAAGTGTCAAGGGAAGCAGATTTATATTATATTCCATATTTGATCCTTATTTGGCAGCATCTGTTATCTGACTTGCCCCCCATTCTTGTCAAAAATTCAATGTCAGTTCAGGAAAAACAATTACCAAACACACAAAAAATGATGTTTCCAGAAAAAGCAATTTGTTGTTCAGGAAAATCACAAGAACTTAGCTCAGCACCAGTTTAAATCTTCGAACATTCTCTTTTAGGCATGCCCTGTCAACATTGCTGTTTTCCATCTTTTATCACACTTTTGTGGAGAATAAACTATGTCCCTTACAGGAGGGTTTAACAACGTGTTAAATAAAGGTAAACGGGTTAAAATAGTTGCTTTTTCAATGCTCATTTTCTCTGGAATTTATTGTGTCAATATGAACTCTGAGTCTACACAGGAATGTGGAAGAATTCTGCAACACTTTCAAAGCTAATTTGAATGTAGAACCTGAGAAAAATATATTCTTACAGGCCAGTGTTCTGCAGAATCATCCTGTTTAAAAGCCTTCTTTTACCCAGCCATGCGATGGCACTTAATTATTCCCATCTCATCAGGAGTAATATTATTTTCTGACTATTCTATGATAAATCTTTGGCTCCTGTTCTTTGCCACTTTTCTGAGAGTCTCATGATTCACCAAGCCTATCAGTGTCACAATTCTAAGCTCTACCTACAAAAAATCATTTGCTTACCTATGTCATAGACACAGATAGTTGTCTCTATACAGCTGAACCAGTCTCTGTGGGGCTTTTACTATACCAACTTCAGCCCTAGTTCTCATCCATATATTCATAGCTTCTTGATTCTTTTCACTCTCAAAGCTTTATGGTCTGAGTGTCCTCTCAGGCATGCAACTTGGTAAACCAGATGTCCACTGAAGTTATTTAACTTTAAGGGATTGAAATAAAATTAAGTCATGACATCATCTCATGGAATATGGAACATCTCATTCCCTTCCTCAAGATTTCTTTGACTATCTACTGACTGAATTTCCTGTTTCTGGTGAGCTCCAGATCTCAACTTCTGTCTCCTTTCCTAGAACTCTTCTTTCTGTTTTAAAAGAAAAAAAAAAAAAGTGCAATAGATACTTTCACTTGATCCCACTCTACCACTGTTCAAGTGTTGAGATCTCTGACTTTGCGATCCACCACTTTCCAATTTAATGATTTTCTAAGATTTTATGCTTTTCAGTTAACCTTGCATCTTCTATCTTTTCAGAAACATACTTTTAAAACATGCAAAATGCAACAAAATGGAACAGCAATTTAAATGCATGGCAAATTGTCTCCTAAACTTCAAGCTCACTGGACCTGGCATCCATAGTTGCCCACACATTATTATTATGGTGCTATTACAGTTCCTTCTTCTAAAATATTATAATTGCTTTCTCTAAAATTATAAAATATCGTTTGTTTTGTCTTATTAAATGTAGAATAAATTATTTTACTAAGTAGTAGTAGTAAATAATATTGTATGTCATTAATAAGTAATGACACTAAAGATTAAAAATATAATAGTAAACATCATTAAAAGAATTATTTTTATCAGTTTTATTAACAAGAAGAAAATTAACCAATTGGTAAATATTTTATCCCTTTCAGTACTCATTTGTTTCATGCATTTTCTTTGTGGTTTTAAATTGAAGCATGAAACGGTTGTTTGATAGAGTATCATGGTTAAATTATGATTCAGGAAAGCTCTTACTCACACAGTGGATTTTTATGAGTGTCTTAATTGTGGAGCTAATGCAAGCTATAGATTTATGCTGATAAAATCCAGATGGCTCATTCTCTTGATCATTAAAAGTTTAAATTTTCAGTTACTGATTCTCCTTTCTTTACTGTTTATTCTCAGTAACAATATCTCTCTTCCTTATTTTGAAAAGATATTACATGCTTTATGTTACATTTGGTCTAAATTTTGTGCATGTTAATGTTTGATTTAATGATTTTTAAACCCATGGTCAAAGTTTACTTTCTGAACATCAATAGCTCTCACATTCACAAAAAAGGTTGTCTTCTTTTTGCAGTTTAAAGTAATCATTTAATTTGAAGAATAGGAAAATCAACTTGCTGAACAATCCAACTTTTTCTGTGTTTGTGTTGACAACATTTAATAAAATTATTTGAAAAAGACTCAGAGCTTTAGCTAGATTTGATTTTGAAAGGCATATATGTAATAATGGCTCCCTAGTCCCCAGTCATGCAACAAAACAAATTAAAAAATAGTAATTAGAAAATCCATGATCTAAAATGAATTTTCTTACTGTGGCTAAATAATTGCAGAGTAATACTGTAGTGGTGTGATTAACTCTGAGAAAGACATAATGATTACAGCAGATTTACCATCACTGTTTCTCAAAAGCTAGTCACTAGTGTCTCATGCCTACTGATATGTGGAAGAATCAAAACGTGAGGTCCCTTTGGTTGTTTAGATTACATACAAAATGAAAATAAACAAATAAATGCAGAGGGTGTAGGTAAATGAAGAATTAGGTAAAACAAAATGTTGTCTTTCTTTAGCTCATGATCCTGTTCCATAATTCTTCAATTCTGCCATTATGGAGGATATTTTCTGTGACCCTAGGAACCCTAGAAATAGGCTATTTCTTATTTTCCTTAAAGGTCCTGTAATTTCTTCCCTATCTCTTTTGCCCAAGTTCTTGTTTATATCCAACATGTCCTTTACTTCACAAATTTACATTCTGTCTTTCCATTTAGAACGTGCCTTGTTCTTCATAAAAACATCCCTAATTTCCCAGGAAGAAGAAAAGGTCTGTGTTTTAACTTCTGTAGCTGATCTGCTCTCTAATGGAATTCATTATGCTCTGATTTGTATTCTCACATCGGGTTTGTTTAGGGTGGTTGTATATTGCTTCTGACTATCATTGCAGTTATTTATGTACATATTTCATCTCCATTGCCGGATGATAAGCTTCTAAACAAGGCTTCTGTTCTGTATCATCTTTGTAGCAGTCACAAGACCAGAGTGATGTTTGCCAGATGGCAATTGCTCACACATTTGTTAAATATGTAACATTCTAGCCCCTTAAGAAGGTCACCATTACCTCTGTGGAAGACCCTACAGGTCACTCTCCTATCTAGTCTATATAGTTACTAAAGTTATCAAAGTGTTCTTATCTGGAATTCATAAACTGCGCCACCCCCTCCCCGCCCCCTGCCAAAAAAAGTAATACTCTACTAGCTTGCCTTCAATAGCAAAGATCCTTTTAAAATGACAAAATTAAACAGAGTGAAAAACCAAGCAGATTTTCTTTAAAGTAGTAGATTTTTATGAAAAGACCATCATCTTAGTGAGGGCAGAGGTCAGAGTCTTCTTTATCTTCCAGAAGAACCAGAAAGCTGGCTAAACCTTTGGTGAGCTTATTGGAGTTTAAGAGAAGGAGTCTGTCATTTATAATATAATCAACAGGCAATACTTGAAATATCTGATATCATAATTATCAGTTGGCATGATGTTCCAATGGTTATTATCTAGAATGTCTACACAATTATTCATGTCTATTTACATAAATTGTAGGGTTTTTTCATGAATTACTGAAGGTGATTGTATTTCTTAGTACTTTGAAATTTTCTGGGTTTAAATAGGTGGTACATTATTGTGCCAAAAAAGGTTTAGCAAGAAACTATTTGTAGGGCATGCTTTTCACCAGGCAAGCAAGATGAAGATGCTGCCATTTTACTAGAAAGTAAGTGTATCTGGGAAGGCAATGCTGTGACTCACACCCCATGGCACCCCTAAGCCACATTGACAATCGCTGTGCTCCTCTGGTTTCATCTTGCAGTTTTACTTCTATCACTTTAGAAGGTCAAGACTCAGAAAGCCAAAAATCCCTCCGTTAGTCCAGAAACAGAAAGAAAAGAGTCCTTGAATTTATCAAATATGTATTGAAATTAATATTATTATACTTTCTGTTTTCAATCCATTTAAATCAAATTTAGCTTTCCCTAAGTAGAACTTTTCCTTTAGAAAATTAAAAACGCTTCATTATTATTAATAGTAATAATAATAATAGTAATAAATAATGAATAACGTCCTTCTTTTTCCTTTCCTTATACTATAAATCTGAACCATGTTCTTCAAATTTCTTATTTTATATGCAATTGCAAAATTCAAATGTCCATATTCTTAGAAATTGATAGGAAGAGGTCAAATTGCACTGTAAGGTGTTAAACAGAAATTATGTGAGACCATTGTGTTGGACTTGGCTACTGCATTAAGCCCCAACAGACCAGACAAAGCCAAAATGGAGTCACTCATGCTAAATGTCACAAAGCAAGCAGATCGATCTTAGGACAGTTTTTTTTTTTTTTTTTTTTTTTTCTTCTTCCTGAAAACAGAAGATTGCATCTTCCCAAGTCAGAGTAATTAGGATGTGCCCTGTGCTTTAACCCTTGAAAAATGTAACCGGAAGTAACCTGATGTTAACCAATTTATTCATTTTGTTTGTTTGGTTGGTTGGTTTTGTTTTTCCTATTGTTCTGTTTCTTGGTTTCCCATTTACAAAACCTACTGTTCTAGTATTGCCCAGTGGGAATACTCATTCTTTTTGTAGGCTGGAGGCTGCCTTAGTTCATGAATCACAAATAAAAGCCAGTTATATCTGTAACTAAATTCATCATAAATACAAGATGGTAGCTTTGGCTCTGGTTCTTTTTCTCTGGAAGGCAGAATGTCCAAATGCTGTCTGTCTGAAGTTCCCTCTCCTTCCAATTCCGCTATTGCTTACTCTGCTTATTGTGATTGACATATAATGAATTTACAAGATTTATTTCCTCAATATTCTAAAATGTGAGACAATGTTTTTTCTACTTTTTTTTAGATGCTATTAATGCATATTGTTTGCTGAACTCTCTTTTATCACTCCTGAATTTCTTTTGACCTCAATAGGTGACTGATAGGGGAAAGCAAGTCTCTAGAACATCCCTAGCTTAACTCTCTTTGGATGGACCATTGGAAAAGAGGGCTCTGTTGTTTCAGTTGCATTCCTTTCCTTCCACTGAGATCTGTATTTCATGCTGGAGGCTCATTTTTCCTGGAATGCCCTGAAGTACTTGAATTTTCAAGAAGCCCCTAGAAATCTTTCAAGAATTTTCTTTCCTTTTAACTTCCCGGTGCTTCCTGTTTCCTATCACTTTTCAAGCAGGAATCTCTTAAGTGAGAAAAATGAAATGTGTTTGTTTAGAAAACGTTCTCCCTGTACAACTTTCCTTAAGCAAGATGAGAGAAATCCTGACCTGTGCACTCCACAGGGAGCTTCATAGTTGCTGCTTACTGGGAAGATGATGTTTTATGAGACAACATAATAATTCTTTTTTGCCTTCCCTTCTTCTTTCTCTCTTCCTCTAGAAAACACAATCCTATCAACATATGCTCCCTACTTTTTCTGATGTCTCATACAGAGTTCCTAACACTTAAATATTTGAATGCTCTGTAACATTGCCTAAGTTTTTTGACCCAATCCAATTTTTTGCAGAAATCAGAGTAATTTCTCTTTAGAAATATTTGTGTTAACTTGAAGTGTCTTGGTAGTGAGATGCACATTTCATTCTTAATTATAATATATACTTATTAGACATTTTTCTGCAAAAAAAAAATGAAGCTAAGAAAAACATGAGACTGAACAAACTCAATTCCTTTCTTTTCCTTCTACTTTCAATTTTCTGAATAATTTTTCTCTTCATTTCCTGCATTATTTCCTTGGTTATATAACATTTTCCACAGTTTTAGCTTCTTCCTCTTCCCTTTGTTTGGGTAATGTGTTCAATGAACACATGTTTATTAAGTATCTTCTGTATTATTTAACTTTTCTCTCATTGCTTCCACAAATGATAATTAACCTTTTATATGGGCCAAGCATTTTAGTAGAATAGTAACCAAAACAGGTATGCACTTCAATGAGCTTACAATCTAATGATGAAAACAGTTATTCAACAGAAAAATAGACAAATATATATATATGATTACATATGGCATAAATGCTATAGTGGAAAAGTGCTAGTCACTGTGAGATAAATTCATATTCTTGGTCACTTGAATGCAGAAGCAAAGGAAAATAAAGAAAATGATTGCAAAAAAGAGATATATGAAACAGAGAAATAGATATTTGAGAATAAGAAAACTAGAAGTAGTAGTAACTGGCATTTAAATAAATACTTGTAAGTATTTAAGTCTTGTAAGTATTAGTACTAAGTAAAGGATCTAGAACATTGACTACTTACAATAAACTCTTACAATAAATAAGGTAGGTGACATTACTGTTTCCATTTTGCAATAAGAACACTGAAACACAAAGAAATTATTTGGCTCGCACAGGGGGGCAAAGTTAGAATCAGAAATTAGTCTGTGTCAAAGTATCCAACATGGACTAATTATACTAGTTAAAATTTTATAAAAATGGTTTTATTTTTGTCTATTATTTGATCATTTAAAAAAGTTTTGTGGCTACTCATAAGCATGTTGTCTACATGGTTATTTTTCTTTGTCTGCTTCAACTGGCAAGTAAATGTAAAAAAACTTAAGTTTTTATCTCATAAAATCATTGTGTTTGTGCCCAAGCCTCCTGAAGTCTTTATATTATGTTATCTTCTGTATCTTAACCCATCCTTTAATTTTAAATTTTTATGACTCATGTTGTTTCCAGTTTTTGATTTTACATGGTATACACTTTTTCTTTTTGAGCCAATACTTGATATAAAAATTATGTTTGATCTAGCCCTGCCATCTTGTTTTAAGATACAGTTTCTTCATTTCTTTCAGGAAGGTGAATTGAACATATACCTCTTCAGCTATATTACAATATTAATTTAGGTGTTCCCTTGATAAGGATTGTTATTTCTGTTTTTCTTAGAACTGAATTATTTAATGTAAGTGTTGCACTCTACCAGTGATGCAACTGTCAACCAGAAATATAGTAAAAAAAAAACAACAACAACAACAAAAAACACTATTCTCATGCACTGGGACTAATCAAGGAAACAGCTTGACCCATGTAAACAGAGAAAAGTAAGGCATAATGACTGCCTACCCAGAGCGACATGGAGTCATGGGAACCTCCCCCAACCATGGAAGCAGTATGTGAATGTGAGACCCTGGGGACCTATGCTTCTGCCATAGATCTTTGCAACTCTTGGGTCAGGAGATCCGCTGGTAAACCCACTCCACTGGGACCTTCAGTCTAACACACAAAGCCATGTGGAGTCTCAGCAGAGTAGCAGCTCAGGCACGTGGAGACTCGGGAGCCTTAGATACCCTGGCTTTATGGGTTCCCTGGAAAAAGCAATTGCAATTCCAGGAAAGCAGGAGGTTAGACCCCCATACATGCCCCTAGGAAAGGGGCTAGATCCAGGAGCCTGAGCAGGAAAAGTCTAAACGCCTTACTTCCACAGCACCTCACAAGATAAGACCTGCTGGCATGAAACTCCAGCCAGCCATCAGTAGCATTGTTGCACTTCCCTGAAAGGGAGCTCCTGGTGGGAGGCCCAGGCCACTATCTTTACTATTTAACTAACTTGGCCATTGCAACCTTCAGACTTTGGAGAATTCAAGCCAACCGGGGACTGAAGCGGTCCCCCAGGACAACAGAGCTGCTCTAAGAAAGTGTAGTCAGACTGCTTTTTTAAAACAAGTTCCCTATCCTTTTCCTCCTAACTGGGTGAACCTTCCAAAAGAGGTCTCCAACCACCCCCACTGGTTCTCTGGTTGGCAGGGATTTTAAACCTCCTGGAAGTGGAGCTCCCAGAGAGAGGGTAGGCCACCAACTTTGCTGGTTTATCAATGGCCATTTTAGACTTTGGGCTTTGGAGAGTACAAGCCAACCAGGGGCTGAAGCAGTCCCCCACGACAACATATCTGCTCTACAAAAACACGGTCAGAATGCTTTTTTAAGAAGGTCCCTAATCCTATTTCTCCTCACTGGATGGGACGTCCCAACTGGGATCTCCAGCCACCTCCACCAGTGTTCTCCAGCTGACAGAGGTTTCAAACCTCTCTGGGATGGAACTCCTAGAGGAAGGGGCAGGCTGCCATCTTTGCTGTTTGAGTAACAGTCATTACAGTCTTTGAGCTTTGGAGTGGCCAAGGCAACTGGTGGCTGAAGCAGACCCCCGGCACAGCACAACAGCTGTACAAAAACATGGCCAGACTGCTTTTTTAAGCAGTTCCAATCCCGTTTCTCCTC
The DNA here is from genome assembly GCF_047675955.1 of Chlorocebus sabaeus. NCBI lineage: Eukaryota > Metazoa > Chordata > Mammalia > Primates > Cercopithecidae > Chlorocebus > Chlorocebus sabaeus. The sequence goes on from NC_132930.1 coordinate 31,615,958, forward strand.
ACTGGGCAGAACTTCTCAAATGAGGTTTCCAGCCACCCACTACAGAAGTGTTTGGGCTGGCAACAGGTTCGTACGTCCCTGGAACAGAGCTCCCAGAGGGAGAGGCAGGCTGCCATCTTTGCTGTTTCACAGCCTTCACTGGTGATACCCCCAGGTACTTGAAAATCTGAGATGACTAGGGACTAGGGAAGACCCCCAGCGTACTGCAGCAGCCCTGTGAAAAAGTGGCCAGGCTATCATGTGGGTATATGTTCCCCTATCTTCTCACTGGGCAGATCTTCCAGGTCTGAGCCTCCAGCCACCCCCCACAAGAGCTATCAAGCCAGGAGCAACTCTGCAATACTTTTGACAGAGACCTCAGGAGGTAACTGAAAGCCTCTGCCACTGCCTCTACAGTGAAGTTGCCCTTGTTACACCTGAACTAGTGAAGTGGCAAAGACCCCAAGTGCCTTATCCACACCTCCAGCAAGCTGCAGTTGACCTAAGGTGAGGAGACCAGTTCATCTCCCAGGGGTCTCACACATCCCCCCACTGCTCATCACCTGACGGGGAGCCTGTCTTGGGCTCACAGTACAGAACAGCACAGACCCTCCATCCTGGGCTGATTGCACTGAGCAATTGCTGACCACCATCTGTCTGGAGTGAAGCTCCCAGGAGACAAGCCACAACATTGGTCACAATCCCTAACATTTCTTTCTCTAATGCCTCCAAGTTGGGAAGGGACATAAACCCTAAGATTGCCCAAGAGCTTCAGTGGGCAGCCCAGGAGTGCTAGGCCATGATCTATAACCAGCGCTCAAGCAGGAGAGGAACCCACATGGTATGGTTTGGCTGTGTCCTCACCCACATCTCATCTTGAATTATAATCCTGACAATCCCCATGTGTCTTGGGATAGACCAGGTGGGAGGTAATTGAATCATGGGGATGGATTCCCGCTTGCTTTTCTCATGATAGTGAGTGAGTTCTCATGAGATCTGATGGTTTTATAAGCATTTGGCATTTCCTCTGCTGGCACTCACTCCATCCTGCCACCCTGTGAAGACTGTGCCTGCTTCTCCTTTGCCTTCCACCGTGACTGTAAGTTTCCTGAGACCTCCCCACAATGTGGAACTGTGAGTCAATTAAACCTCTCTCCTTCATAAAATACCCAGTCTCAGGTATTTCTTTATAGCAACGTGAAAATGAACTGATACACCACACTTTCAGAGCATTGAAAGGGAACACAGCTGCAACTGTGAGGAGATATAGGTGAACCACACAACTGAGCAGCAGTCTACCAACTGACCTATAAGCCTAAGTGCCACCTACTGGATCACACCCCAAAGCTTAAAATATCTTTCTAACATACCCCCCTTCTAAAACCAGAGACAAGAAGTCAGCTTTCAGTAAAGACTGCACAAAGTCTTGGCCTAGTGAAAACATCCAGAAAATAAGTCTATTGACTGCACTCAATCTACACTGAAGGTAAAAGAACACCCACATGCAGAGATGAGAAAGATCCAATGCAAGAGCTCTATTAACTCAAATATGTCCTCCAAATGATGGCACCAGTTCTCCAACAAGAGTTCTTAACCAGGCAAAGCTGACTGACATGACAGGAATAGGATTCAGAAGATGGATAGGAACAAAGATAATCAAGATTCAGGGGGACAGCAAAGCCTAATCCAAGGAAAATAAGAATCACAGTGAAATGGTACAGGAGCTGAAGGATGGAACAGCTGGTGTGAAAAAGAACCTAATGGATTTGTTGGAGCTGAATAACACAATGTAAGAATTTCAAATGCAATCACAACTATTAACAGCAGAATAGTTCAAGCTAAAGAACAAATTTCAGGACGTGAAGACTGGCTTCCTAAAATCAGACAGTCACTGCTGGAAGCAATGCCTCACGCCTGTAATCCTAGCACTTTGGGAGGCTGAGGGGGGCTGATCACTTGAGGTCAGGAGTTTGAGACCACCCTGGCCAACATGGTGAAACCCTGTCTCTACTAAAACTACAAAAACTAACTGGAAATCACTTGAACCTGGGAGGTGGAGATTGCAGTGAGCTGAGATTCTGCCATAGCACTCCAGCCTGGGCAACAAAGAGACTCTGTCTAATAAAAAGAAAAAAAAAAAGAAGAAGACAGTCAGACAAAAATAAAGAAAAAAGAATGAACGAAACCTCCAAGAAGTATGGAATTATGTAAATGTAAAGAAACCAAATCTATGAATCATCAGCATCTCTGAAAAGGAAGAGGAGAAAGCCAGCAACATAGAAACCATATTTTAGGATACCATCTGTGAAAACTTCCCCAACCTTGCTAGAAAGGCCAACAGTGAAATTCAGGAAATACAGAGAACTCCTGCTAGATTCTACACAAGAAGATCATCCCCCAAAAATAAAGTCATCAGGTTTTCCAAGGTTGAAATTAAAGAAAGAATGCTAAGGGCAGCTAGAGAGAAAGGACAGATCACCTACAAAGGGAACCCATCAGGCTAACAGAAGACATCTCAGCTGAAACCCTACAAGCTAGAAGAGTTGGGGAACATACATATATTCAATATTATTAAAGAAAAATATCTCCAACTAAGAATTTTATATCCAGCCAAACTAAGCTTCCTAAGTGAAGGAGAGATAAGATCATTTTCAGATAAGCAAATGTTGAAGGAGTTCATTTCCACCAGAACTACCTTACAACACATGTTGAAAGGAGCATTAAATATAGAAAGGAAGAATGCTATCAGCCCATACAAAAACACATTACATACACAGACCAGTGACACTATAAAACAACCAGACAAACAAGCCATTGCAATAACCAGCTAACAATACAATGACAGGATCAAATCCACATATTTCAATACTAAACTTGAATGTAAATGGGATAAATGACCCACTTAAAAAGCACAGAGTGGCAAACTAGCCAAAAAAAGCAAGAACCTATGATATGCTGTCTACAAGAGACCCACCTCACATGTAATGGCCAGCATAGACTAAAAGTAAGGGATAATGGAAAATCTACAAAGCAAATGGAAATCAGAAAAAAAAGCAGAGATTATAATCCTAATTTCAGACAAAACAGATTTTAAACCAATAAAGATAAAAAAAGGACAAAGAAGGGTATTACATAATGGTAATTGTGTAATAATTACCATAATTAACATAGCAATAAGATCTAAGTATTTTAAATATGTATGCACCCAACATAGGATCATCCAGATTCATAATGCAAGTTCTTAGACACCTGCAAAAGGTCTTAGACTCCCACACAATAATAGTGGGGGGCTTCAATATTCCACTGACAGTATTAGACACATCATCAAGGCAGGAAATCAACAAAGATATTCAGGACCTGAACTCAACATTGATCCAAAGAGATTTGATAGGCCTCTATAGAATTCTCCACCTGAAAACAAATAATATACATCATTTTTATTTCCACAGGGCACGTAATCTAAAATTGACCACAAAATGTCCAATTGGACATAAAACAATCTTCAGCAAATGCAGAAGAACTGAAATTCTACCAAACACACTCTTGGGCCACAGCACAATAAAAATAGAAGTCAAGACTAAAAAAATACCTCAAACTCAGGCAATTACATGAAAATTAAACAGCATGCTCCTTAATGACTTTTTGATAAATAGTGAAATTAAGACAAAAGTCAAGAACATATTTGAAACTAATGAGAATAAAGATACAACATGCCTGAACCTCTGGGACACAGCTAAGGCAGTATTAATAGGGAAATTCATAGCACTAAATGTCCACATCCAAGAGTTACAAAGATCTCAAATGAACAACTTAATATTACAACTGAAATAATTAGAGAAGCAAAAGCAAATAAACCTGAAAGCTAGCAGAGGACAAGACGTAACCCAAATCAGTGCTCAACTAAAGGAAATCAAGAAACCAAAAACCATTCAAAAGATTAACATATCCATAAGTTGGTTTTTTGAAAAAAATAATAAGATTGGCCACTAGCTAGAATAGGAAAGTAGACTGAGATAAACACAATTAGAAATGACAAGGGGAATGTTACCACTGCCCTTACAGAAACAAAAATAACCATTAGAAGCTACTACAAAAACCTCCATATAGACAAATAGAAAACCTTAGAAGAGATGAATAAATTCCTGGACACAGTTATCCTCCCAAGACAGCTGGGAAGAAATTGATTATCTGAACAGACCAACAATGAGGTCAAAAATTCAATTAGCAACAAATAGTCTACCACCACCACCACCAACAACAGAAAAAAGCCTAATACCTATGGGTTCATAGCTGAATTCTACCAGATGTACAAATAATAGCTGGTACCATTCCTATTGAAACCATTTTAAAAAAACTGAGAGAGACAGAATCTTCCCCAGCTCATTCTATGAGGCCAGCATCATCCTGATACCAAAACGTGACTGAGACACAATAACAACAACAACAACAACAACAACAACAAAAAAAAACTTCAAGCTAATGTTTTTGATAAACATTGATGCAGAAAGCCTCAACAAAGTACATGCAAACTGAATCCAGCAGCACATCAAAAAGCAAATCCACCACAAGCAAGTAGACTTCATCCCTAAGATGAAAGGTTAGTTCAACATATACCATTCAATAAATGTGATTCATTGCATAAAGAGATCTAAAGACAAAAAACACATGACTATCTCAGATGCAGAAAAAGCATTCAATAAACTTCAACACATCTTTATGTTAAAAGCTCCCAATATACTAGGTATTTAAGGAACATACACAAAATAATAAGAGCTGTCTATGAGAAACCCAAACCAAATTCATATTGAATGGACAAAAGCTGGAAGCATTCCCCTTGAAAACCACCACAAGACAAGGATGCCTTCTCTAACCACTCCAATCCACATAGTACTGGAAGTTCTAGCCAGAGCAATCAGGCAAAAAAAAAGAAATAAAGGGCATCCAAATGGAAAGAGAGGAAGTCAAAGTATCCCTGTTGGCATAGCACATGATTCTATGTCTAGAAAACCCTATAGTCTCAGCCCAAAAGCTCTTTTAGTTGATAAGCAACTTCAGCAAAGTTTCAAGATACAAAATCAATGTGCAAAAATCACTAGCATTCCTATATGCCAACAACAAACAGCCAAACTGAGAGCCAAATCAGATACGCAATCACATTCAAAATTGGCACAAAAAACAAAATACCTAGGAATACATAAACTAGGAGGGTGAAAGATCTCTACAGTGATCATTACAATGCTCTGCTCAAAGAAATCAGAGAGATACAAACAAATGGAAAAACCCCTCATGAATCAACATCACTAAGATGTCTATACTGCCCAAAGCAATGAACAAATTCAATGCTATTCCTGTCAAATTACCATTGAGATTCTTCACAGAACTAGAAAAAAGTATTTTAAAATTCATATGGAACCAAAGGAGAACCCAAATAGCCAAGGCAATCCTAAGCTAAAAGAACAAAGCTGGAGGCATCACATTATCAAACTTTAAACTGTTGAGGGCTACAGTAAGCACAACAGCATAGTACCGGCACAAAAATGGACATACAGACCAAGGGAACAGATTAGAGAACTCAGAAATAAGACATCACGTCTACAACCATCTGATCTTTAACAAACCTGACAAATATAAGTAATGGGGAATAGATTCCCTGTTTAATAAATGGTGCTGAGAGAACTGGCCAGCCATATGCAGAAAATTGAAACTGGATCCCTTCCTTACAACTTATACAACAATTAACCAAGACAGATTAAAGACTCAAATGTGTAAACCAAAACTATAGAAAACATAGAAGACAGGATATAGATTTCATGACAAAAACGTCATGACGGCAAAAGATTTCATGACAAAAACATCAAAAGCAATTGCAACAAAAGCAAAAATTCACAAATGGGATCTAATGTAGCTTAAGACCTTCTGCACAGCAGGAGAAACTATCAACAGAGTAAACAGACAACCTATAGAATAGAAGAAAATATTTACAACTATGAATTTGTTAAAGGTCTAATATCCAGGCTCTATACGGAACTCAAACAAATTTACAAGAGAAAAATAACCCATCACAATGTAGGCAAAGGACATGAACAGACACTTCTCAAAAGAAGACACGTGCAGCCAACAAGCAAATGAAAAAAAAAGCTCAGTATCCCTGATCATTAGAGAAATGCTAATCAAAACCACAGTGAGATGCCATCTTACACCACTAAGAATGTCATTAATAAAAGTCCAAAACTACAGATGCTGTTGATGTTTTGGAGTAAAAGGAATGCTTATACACCATTGGTGTGAGTGTAAATTAGTTCAACCATTGTGGAAAGCAGTATGGCAATTCCTCAAATGGTAGTTCAGCTTTTAGCTGACCCAGCAATCCCATTACTCGGTATACACCCAAAGGAATATAAATCATTTTACCATAAAGACTCATGCACGTGCATGTTCGTTGAAGCATTGTCCACAGTAGCAGAGACCTGGAATCAACCTAGATGTCCATCAATGACAAATGGGATAAAGAAAATGTAGTAATTTATACACTATGGAATACTATGCAGCCATAAAAAAAGAATGAGCTTGTGTCTTTTGTGGAAACATGGATGAACCTGGAGGCTACTATCCTTAGCAAACTAACACAGGAACAAAAAACCAAATACCACACATTCTCATGTATAAGTAGAAGCTAAATGATAAGAACTCATGAACACAAATACAAGAAAACAGACACTGGGATCTACTTGAGGGTGGAGGATGGGAGAAAGGAGAGGAACAGAAAACATAACTATTGAGTACTAGACTTAATACCTGAATAATGAAATAATGTACACAGCAAACTCCCATGACACAAGTTTACCTAAATAATAAACCTTGACAAGTACCCCAGAACTTAAAATAAAAGTTAAAAAATAGAAGAAAAAAAAAACATTATTTAACAAGGTAATGACTTTGGCATATTATTTTGGATTGTTAAATTTATCATAAATAAATCCTGAATAATTAAGATATTAGCTATACTATATTAGAAAAGAAATCAATCTTTTAAAACAAGGAGCATGGAAACCTCTCTTCTGATGTTCCTTATTAATTTGAAAATAAACATATCCCTTCACAGATAATCTTTTTGTCATCTCATTTGGCGTTCTGGAAAGACTACTACCATAATGATATCTAGATAATTATTCAAATATTTGACAGAATTTTGTGCACATGCAGGTAGCTCTTACAGATTAATTTATCCTTTTAGACATCCATCCACTTGTTAGAATGCTACTGGAATCTTGAGAGCTTTATTATTAATTTTGAGGGAAAGTCTTGTTATGGTTCTTCAATAATTAATTGTGAAAAGAACAGACCACACTAGGTCTTTTTTTTTTTTTTTTTTTTTTTTTTTCCGGAGACGGAGTCTCGCTCTGACACTAGGCTGGAGTGCAGTGGCACTATCTTGGCTCACTGCAACCTCCTACTCCCTGATTCAAGCGATTCTCCTTTCTCAGCCTCCCGAGTAGGTGAGATTACAGGCATGCACCACTATGCCCAGCTAATTTTTTGTTTTTGTTTTTGTAGAGACAGGGTTTTACCATGTTGTCCAGGATGGTCTCAATCTCCTGACCTCGTGAACTAGCAGCCTTGGCCTCCCAAAGTGCTAGTTTTACAGGCGTGAGCCACCATGCCTGGCCTAGATGGCTTATTTCTCTATTTTATGGGAAATTTCTATGAAAAGGTAATATGAAAATGTATTTTAAAAAAATATATATTAACCTAGTTATGCCAGTTTTCAAAATAAGACATCATTTTAAAGATTAGCTAATTTAATTCATTATTTTGGTTTTTTGCAGAAATTTTGCAATAACCAATGTCAGAAAACAAACTGAGTTTTATCAAAGTTTTGAAACATAGTTTCTCTAACACTATGACTATTTGTGCTTGCTTGAAAACTGTGATAAGTTAACCTGAATAATCAGAGTAATTTACTTGTTTACCAAGTATATTTTTAAAAGAAAATGTAATTTCCCACATGTGCGCACGCGCACACACACACACACACACACACATAGCCTGCTACTGCCTCTCTTTAAGTGTACACAAATGCTTGAAAACCATTCAAGATTATAAAGCATTGTGGGTAGGGTGGGTGTGTGTCTGTCTTACTCACTGCCATATCCCTAGCCTTCTAATATAGTGTGGCCACGTAATAAGAGATAAGTACGTATTGAGATAATACATGAATGAAATTAAGATAGTTCTTAGGGTTCAAGTCATCAACTATCTGATTGAGCAACAATAACATATGTGGTTTTGTTTTTTTTCATTTTACACATATATATTAAATGATTTTACTAATATAACTATTCAATCTTGTGTAAACAGGTAGATGGTGCCCATGGCCTGAGAAACAAAGAGAAAGAATGAATTAAATGTTTTGATAGTCTTAAAGACAATTTGGAAAAATATAAAATATATTTAATAGGGAATATTCAAAACGTCACATTATCAAACCTGAAATCAATCCTATGAATTGGACAGGAAAATTATCCTGGTTTCATAGCTGACTAAACTGATGCCCAAATGGTTCAATACTTGACCTTAGTTATATCACTAATGAGTAGAAAACAGAGAATTAGAATGCTGCCAGCTCTCCTGATACCAAACCCAGTGTATTTTTACATGCACAGATATGCAATTCTCATTCTCTAATTCATTCAAAGCAGGGACTGTTTTTGATTATTGGAAGCAAATTGAGGTAGATATCTCTCCAGAGATGTATACAGTAAACATGAATAATTTCAGTTTTCCTCATTCTAAGCAACATTAATTGTTTAAACAGCAAGAAATCAAAACAAAACAAAATTATTGTTTGATCATAGATTTTTAGAGAAAATAATATCCACTTAAAAGGCATTTATTAATTTTAGGACACTTTTTTCAGAAATATTAGAGGATGCAAAAAGATGTGCGATAATGTAGTTATATAAAATGTGCACTTTCAGTTACCGTGGCTAATCAAAGTCTTCAAAGTCCTTTAAATCCCAATTTAAATAACTCAATGCCTTTAAGCGATTGTACCTAACCATAGCAATTTTACAGGTCCTCTAAAGGAAATTAATTCATGTTTTGTTAGGTCACTGCTTTTTGTTATTGAGTTTTAAATAACTTTTTCATATTTAGTCTCATCCATGTTCAGTCATTACACCTCAGTTTACTCATCTGTACAACAGATTAGAAAAAATACTGGACAGGACTGTGAAAAATGAAGGCAGGATATTTGTATAGTATTTTTACCACTGCTTGATACAAATGAATTTTCAATAATTTTTAGATAGCATTAACAATTGTTCACCTCCATAACAATGCTGGAATGAAGTTACTGTCCTAATTTTGAAAAACAAGAGAACTTAGATCTGGATAGTTAGAAAACTTGCTGAAATCCACAAAGGCACAAAGAGGCAAAGTCAAAATTAAGGTTGAAAAGCACATGCTCCTGCAAGTATGGGAAAACGGAAAAACTAAATAAAGCATATGAATTGTGAGACAGATACAAGGGAGGTCGGTAATTAGGATAAGCTGGGGTGGAAGTTAAGGAGAGAATGAAGTTGCAGGCCTTTGTTATCAAGGGCCTTGCCCAATTCCCTGCCTGCTTCTTCACCATAAAATATCTTGAAATAATAATGATGATTTGTATTAACCACTAGCATGTATTGAACATTTAGTTTATAGCAAGCCCTTTCATAAGCAGTCTTCCTGAGTTTGCCCAATGGCTCTACAGTCCGCTTTACAAATAAGGAAACTAAGCCTTAGTTAAGGGGTAACAGAACAATGTTTCAACCTGGGTGGTCTTACCATAGAAACCTAGACTCTGATAAAAAGTTGTGTCTGTTTGTTCCAGAGCACCAATGAATAGCAAATAAATGGGGTGATAAATGTGATTAGATGGGAGTGATTTGAGAAATTCAACATTCTATATTATTAAAATCTCCTTGTAAAAAAATCACCTTTATGAATCCTTGAATAGAAACAAACCAATCTTCACATACCATTGGATGCCCATAGGATGTCTTCGTGAGGTCATTTTCCTTTGTGGTTCTCGAAGAAGACAATAATCGCCTCTTGGAAAAATAGAGGAAGGAAAGCAAGTATGTTTTGGGGCATTTGGCTTCTTCTGTACCCTAGTATGTCATTTATTTCCTTTTCAATCCATTCACTGTCTGTATCCCTTAAATGGAGTATCAGCTTCCAGATGACAGAACATGTTTTGTCCTTTTTAATCCTAAGTCCCCGGAATAGTGCTTGGATCAGAGTAGCATTTATAAAAACCTGAATTGATGAATGATTGGTGAATGGATGGATTTGTTTCAGACTTCCAGGGACCTAGGCTTTGAAGCCACTCTTCTCCACTCCCTCATTGTGTAATTTTGGATGAATTGTTTGATATCTCAGTCTTCTTAAACGAGGATGGTGATAGCTTTTGCTCAGAGCAGTGTGGTAATTGAAGGGAGAGAGTATCAAGCACCTAACTCTGTTGATGGCAGGACTCAAACTTGATAGTTGTCACTGACCCTGCATATGCCTATCTTTGATCTTCAGTGTACATAATGGAAGCCCAGAATTAGCACAAATTTCACACTCAGTGTTAGTAAGTCACCTTGTCCCTTAGAGTGTGTGTCCTCTAGAGAATTTACACTCCTAATGGTTTCGCTAAATTTTTGCCTCACCTTGGTTAATCATTATCTTAATTGCTGATTTTCGTGCCTAATATAGATATATATATCTTTAAATTATCTGGGGAACGTAACACTGACCCAGGAAAGATTTCTGCTGTCATGCAGAGGGAATTAAACTAGTCACAATCAAATCTTCCCTCATCAATAACCTATTTAAACCATTATCCCAATTTAATATCATTCTGAAAGCAATCTTAATCAATTTAGACTTGATAGACTTCCTGAAAGAATTGCCTAATTAAACTCTCTATAGAATAAAATTACTCTGCTTAGTCACCCCAATGATGATAGGAAACAAAAAAACAGGAGAAGAAAATTTGGTAGTTAACCATCAGAAAACACCCGGTAGAGTTTAGAGGCAATGGGGCTAATGCCGTCTCGCAGGGATATTGTGAAAGCGCAGAGGTAATTCACATGAAGAATTTTTAAGAAGCATTCTGAAAAGAGAGCAGTAATTACGTGTTTTCATACCACAGGGCTCTCTGGCATTCTTTCTCTTTGTTGAGTTCCTGACTTTCTGTAAACCCAGAGGCTCCTCTCTCTTCCAATCCCAAAGTCGTCATGTACAGTTGTGCAGGCTGTTTACTCCACAAAATTTTGAAGAGGTAGTAAATGGAGTCTGAAACACAGCTCAGGTGGTTCCTGGTCTATGAGGTTGTCTATGGAGCACTGTCCATTTAGAAAATGAAGCTCTTTTCTAATTTACAAAAACATGCCCTACCCTTACTCTATCCTTCCTGTATTACTTCCTAGGGTTGACATAACAAATTATCATACTCTGACTTAAAACAACAGAAACTTATTATTTTACAGTTGTAGAGGCTAGAGTCTAAAATCAGGGTGTCAGCAGTGCTGCACACACTCTGAAAGCTCCAGGAACAAATCCATTCCTTGCCTCTTGCAGCTTGTGTCAGCTGTTGGCATTCCTTGGCTTATGAATGCTTCTGTCTGTCATTCATCTTTACATCACCTTCTTCCCTGAGTGTCTGTTTTATACTCTTTTGTTTCTCTTTTAATCAAATCAAAGGAAATATCTAAAGATCCATGACTTAATTATATCTGCAATGATCCCTGTCCCAAATAAGGCAGCATTGACAAGTTCCAAGGATTAGGACTTGATATTTTTGGGTGACCACTATTCATGCAACTATACTTCCCAAAATGCTTCCACATAATAGCCTGATCTTAGAGACAGCATGATAGAAAGAGCACAGTTTTTCAGACACATAAGGGGTTCCAAGCACATCTACATCTTAATGCTATTAGGGACAAGGAATTTAATTTAGCCATGTTATTGTAAAACTTGGGGAAGATGTGTATACCAAGGCTGTCCAACAGAGCTTTAGAGCTGATGGCAATGTGGCAGATGCTCCCAAAGTTAAGGCTGCACTTTTTATTCCTGGCTTTTTACACCATAATTCTTTGACCTGTTGGAGAGAAGAAAATCCTGAGACACCTAAAAGGTTGTTCACCAATTCTTCTTACGTTCCACGACAGTCTTGTTTGTTGAAAAATAAGCTCTGCAATCTGTTTCTGGTAAAAGCTTAGCATTCACATACTGTATGGCCCTGATAAACCAGATATGATCTTGGGACATTCAATTTTCTTTTATTATTATTATTATTATACTTTAAGTTCTGGAGTATGTGTGCAGAACGTGCAGGTTTGTTACATTGGCATACACGTGCCATATGGCATACACGTGCCATGATGGATTGCTGCACCCATCAACCCATCATCTACGTTAGATATTTCTCCTAATGGTATCCCTCCCCTAACCCCCATACCCCCTACAGGCCCCAGTGTGTGATGTTCCCCTCCCAATGTCTATGTTTTCTCATTGTTCAACTCCCACTTATGAGTGAGAACATGTGGTGTAGGGTTTTCTGTTCTTGTATTAGTTTGCTGAGAATGATGGTTTCCAACTTCATTCATGTCTCTTTATGCAAAGGACGTGAACTCATCCTTTTTGTGACTGCATAGTATTACATGGTGTAAATGTGCAACATTTTCTTTTTTTTTTAATTTTAATTTTTTTTATTTATTATTATTATTATTATACTTTAAGTTCTAGGGTACATGTGCGTAACGTGCAAGTTTGTTACATATGTATACTTGTGCCATGTTGCTGTGCTGCACCCATCAACTCGTCAGCACCCACCAACTCGTCATTTACATCAGGTATAACTCCCAATGCAATCCCTCCCACCTCCCCCCTCCCCGTGATAGGCCCCGGTGTGTGATGTGCCTCTTCCCGAGTCCAAGTGATCTCATTGTTCAATTCCCACCTATGAGTGAGAGCATGCAGTATTTGGTGTTCTGTTCTTGTGATAGTTTGCTAAGAATGATGGTTTCCAGCTGTATCCATGTCCCTACAAAGGACACAAACTCATCCTTTTTTATGGCTGCATAGTGTTCCATGGTGTATCTGTGCCACATTTTCTTAATCCAGTCTGTCACTGATGGACATTTGGGTTGATTCCAAGGCTTTGCTATTGTGAATAGTGCCACAATAAACATACGTGTGCATGTGTCTTTATAGCAGCATGATTTATAATCCTTTTGGTATATACCCAGTAATGGGATGGCTGGGTCATATGGTACATCTAGTTCTAGATCCTTGAGGAATCGCCGTACTGTTTTCCATAATGGTTGAACTAGTTTACAATCCCACCAACAGTGTAAAAGTGTTCCTATTTCTCCACATCTCTCCAGCACCTGTTGTTTCCTGACTTTTTAATGATAGCCATTCTAACTGGTGTGAGATGGTATCTCATTGTGGTTTTGATTTGCATTTCTCTGATGGCTAGTGATGATGAGCATTTTTTCATGTGTCTGTTGGCTGTATGAATGTCTTCTTTTGAGAACTGTCTGTTCATATCCTTTGCCCAGTTTTTGATGGGGTTGTTTGTTTTTTTCTTGTAAATTTGTTTGAGTTCTTTGTAGGTTCTGGATATTAGCCCTTTGTCAGATGAGTAGATTGCAAAAATTTTCTCCCATTCTGTAGGTTGCCTGTTCACTCTGATGGTAGTTTCTTTTGCTGTGCAGAAGCTCTTTAGTTTAATTAGATCCCATTTGTCAATTTTGGCTTTTGTTGCCATTGCTTTTGGTGTTTTAGACATGAAGTCCTTGCCCATGCCTATGTCCTGAGTGGTATTACCTAGGTTTTCCTCTAGGGTTTTTATGGTATTAGGTCTAACATTTAAGTCTCTAATCCATCTTGAATTAATTTTCGTATAAGCAGTAAGGAAAGGATCCAGTTTCAGCTTTCTACTTATGGCTAGCCAATTTTCCCAGCACCATTTATTAAAAAGGGAATCCTTTCCCCATTTCTTGTTTCTCTCAGGTTTGTCAAAGATCAGATGACTGTAGATGTGTGGTATTATTTCTGAGGACTCTGTTCCATTCCATTGGTCTATATCTCTGTTTTGGTACCAGTACCATACTGTTTTGGTTACTGTAGCCTTGTAGTATAGTTTGAAGTCAGGTAGCGTGATGCCTCCAGCTTTGTTCTTTTGACTTAGGATTGTCTTGGAGATGTGGGCTCTTTTTTGGTTCCATATGAACTTTAAAGCAGTTTTTTCCAATTCTGTGAAGAAACTCATTGGTAGCTTGATGGGGATGGCATTGAATCTATAAATTACCTTGGGCAGTATGGCCATTTTCATGATATTGATTCTTCCTATCCATGAGCATGGTATGTTCTTCCATTTGTTTGTGTCCTCTTTTATTTCACTGAGCAGTGGTTTGTAGTTCTCCTTGAAGAAGTCCTTTACATCCCTTGTAAGTTGGATTCCTAGGTATTTTATTCTCTTTGAAGCAATTGTGAATGGAAGTTCATTCATGATTTGGCTCTCTGTTTCTCTATTACTGGTGTATAAGAATGCTTGTGATTTTTGCACATTAATTTTGTATCCTGAGACTTTGCTGAAGTTGCTTATCAGCTTAAGGAGATTTGGGACTGAGACAACAGGGTTTTCTAAATATACAATCATGTCATCTGCCAACAGGGACAATTTGACTTCTTCTTTTCCTAACTGAATCGCCTTGATTTCTTTCTCTTGCCTGATTGCCCTAGCCAGAACTTCCAACACTATGTTGAATAGGAGTGGTGAGAGAAGCATCCTTGTCTTGTGCCAGTTTTCAAAGGGAATTTTTCCAGTTTTTGCCCATTCCGTACGATATTGGCTGTGGGTTTGTCATAAATAGCTCTTATTATTTTGAGTTACGTTCCATCAATACTGAATTTATTGAGCGTTTTTAGCATGAAGGGCTGTTGAATTTTGTCAAAAGCCTTTTCTGCATCTATTGAGATAATCATGTGGTTCTTGTCTTTGGTTCTGTTTATATGCTGGATTATGTTTATTGATTTGTGAATGTTGAACCAGCCTTGCATCCCAGGGATGAAGCCCACTTGATCGTGGTGGATAAGCTTTTTGATGTGTTGCTGAATCCGGTTTGCCAGTATTTTATTGAGGATTTTTGCATCGATGTTCATCAGGGATATTGGTCTAAAATTCTCTTTTTTTGTTGTGTCTCTGCCAGGCTTTGGTATCAGGATGATGTTGGCCTCATAAAATGAGTTAGGGAGGATTCCCTCTTTTTCTATTGATTGGAATAGTTTCAGAAGGAATGGTACCAGCTCCTCCTTGTACCTCTGGTAGAATTCAGCTGTGAATCCATCTGGTCCTGGACTTTTTTTGGTTGGTAGGCTATTAATTATTGCCTCAATTTCAGAGCCTACCATTGGTCTATTCAGGGATTCAACTTCTTCCTGGTTTAGTCTTGGAAGAGTGTAAGTGTCCAGGAAATTATCCATTTCTTCTAGATTTTCCAGTTTATTTGCATAGAGGTGTTTATAGTATTCTCTGATGGTAGTTTGTATTTCTGTTGGGTCGGTGGTGATATCCCCTTTATCATTTTTTATTGTGTCTATTTGATTCTTCTCTGTTTTCTTCTTTATTAGTTTTGCTAGTGGTCTGTCAATTTTGTTGATCTTTTCAAAAAACCAACTCCTGGATTCATTGATTTTTTGGACAGTTTTTTGTGTCTCTATCTCCTTCAGTTCTGCTCTGTGCCACCTTTATCCAGTCCATCATTGATGGATATTTGGGTTGGTTCCAAGTCTTTGCTATTGTGAACAGTGCCGAAATAAACATACATATGCATGTATCTTGAGAGTAGAATGATTTATAATCCTTTGGGTATATACCCAGTAATGGGATTGCTGGGTCAAATGGTGTTTCTAGTTCTAGATCCTGGAGGAATCACCACACTGCCTTCCACAATGGTTGAACTAATTTAAACTCCCACCAACAGTGTAAAAGCATTCCTATTTCTCCACATCCTCTCCAGCATCTGTTGTTTCCTGACTTTTTAATGATTGCCATTCTAACTGGTGTGAGATGGTATCTTATTGTGGTTTTGATTTGCATTTATCTAATGACCAGTGATGATCAGCTTTTTAAAAATATGTTTGTTAGCTGCATAAATGTCTTCTGTTAAGAAATGTCTGTTTATATCCTTCACCCACTTTTTGATAGGGTTTTTTTTCTTTTTTCTTGTAAATTTGTTTAAGTTCTTTGTAGATTCTGGATATTAGCCCTTTGTCAGATGGATAGATTGCAAACATTTTCTCCCATTCTGTAGGTTGCCTGTTCACTCTGATGATAGTTTCTTTCACTGTGCAGAAGCTCATTAGTTTAATTAGATCTCATTTGTTAATTTTGGCTTCTGTTGCCATTGCTTTTGGTGCTATAGTCATGAAGTTTTTGCCCATGCCTATATCCTGAATGGTATTGCCTAGGTTTTCTTGTAGGGTTTTTGTGGTTTTAGATCTTACATTTAAGTCTTTAATCCATCTTGAGTTAATTTTTGTATAAGGTGTAAGGAAAGGGTTCAGTTTCAGTTTTCTGCATATGGATAGCCAGTTTTCCCAGTATCATTTATTAAATAGGAAATACTTTCCTGTTTATTTTTGTCAAGTTTGTCAAAGATCATATGGTTGTAGATGTGTGGTGTTATTTCAGAGGCCTCTGTTCTGTTCCATTGGTTTTGGTACCGGTAACATGCTGTTTTGGTACCATATCTGTTTGGTGCCATATCTATTTTGGTACCAGCACTATGCTGTTTTGGTTACTGTAGCCTTGTAGTATAGTTTGAATTCAGGTAGCATGATGACTCCAGCTTTATTTGCTTAGTATTGTCTTGGATATGTAGGCTTTTTTTGGTTCCATATGGAATTTAAAGTGGTTTTTCCCAATTATGTAAAGAAGGTCAGAGGTAACTTGATGGGGATAGCATTGAATCTCTGAATTACTTTGGGCAGTATGGCCATTTTCAAGATACTGATTCTTCCTATCCATGTCGAATGTTTTTCCAATTTTTTTCATAAAATAAAAAGCAAATTCTGGATGGATACATCAGACAGAAAGACCATTAGAATCAGTGAAAGAGATTTTCATTATGAAACCCTAAGCTCTTCACAAGAAAAGGTAGGAAAAGATGTGTAAGTGTGTAGGTTATCAGCTGGCAAAAAATTATTTCTCTGAGCAAATGAGCATAGTTGTAATAGGAAAACTAATAGGGCATTGACATGGTTTGGTTCTGTGTCTACACTCAAATTTCATATTGAATTGTAATCCAAAAATGTTGGGGGATGGATCTGGTGGGAGATTATTAGATCATGTAGGCATATTTCCTCATTTCTATTCTCATGATAATGAATGAGTTCTCATGAGATCTGGTTGCTTAAAAGTGTATAGCACTTCCCATTTTGCTCTCTCTCTCCTGCTTCACCATGGTAAGATGTTCTCACTTTTCCTTAGCCTTCTGCCATGATTTTAAGTTTCCTGAGGCCTCTCAGCCATGGTTCCTCTATAGCCTGTGGAACTATGAGTCAATTAAACCTATTTTCTTCACAAATTACACAGTCTCACATAGTTCCTTATAGCACAGTGAGAACAGACTAATATAGAAAATTGGAGCCGGGTGCGGTGACTCATGCCTGTAATCCCAGCACTTTGGGAGGCCAAAGCGGGCACCTTGGGCCATTGCTTCAGAGGGTGCAAGCCCCAAGCCTCAGTGGATTACATGTGGTGTTGAGCCTGCGGGTGCACAGAAGGCAGTAGCTGAAATTTGGGAGCCTCTGCCTAGATTTCAGAGAATGTATGAAAACACTTGGATGTCCAGGCAGATGTCTGATATAGAAGTGGAGCCCTTATGGAAAGTCTCTACTAGTGCAGTTCAACAGGGAAATGTGAGGTTTGAACCCCTTCACTGTCTCCCCACTGGGGCACTGCCTAGTAGAGCTATGAGAAGAGGGCCATCATCCTCCAGACCACAGAGCGTCTTGCAACATGTGCCTGTAAAAGCCACAGACACTGCATGCCAGACTGTGAAAGCAGCTCTGGGGACTGTATTCTGAAGAGCCACAGAGGCAGAGCTTCCCAAGGACTTTGGAGCCCAACCCTTACATCAGCATAGCCTGGATGTGAAACATGGAGTCAGAGGAGATTATTTTGGAGCTTTATGATTTAATGACTGCCTTGCTGGGTTTCCAACTTGCATGAGGCATGATGCCCCTTTGTGTTGGCCAATTTCTCCCATTTGAAATGGGAACATTTACCAATGCCTGTGCTCCCATTGCATCTTGGAAGTAACTAACTTGTTTTTGATTTTACATGCTCACAAGTGGGAGGGACTTGCGTTGTCTCAGTGAGACTTTGGACTTAGACTTTTGAGTTAATCTTGGAATGTGTTAAGATTTTGGGGGACTGTTATGAGTGCGTGATTGTGTTTTGAAATATGAGAAGGACATGAGATATAGGAGTGGCTGGGATGAAGTAATATGATTTAACTTTGTGTCTCCACCCAAATATCATGTTGAATTTTAATTCCCAGTGTTAGGGGAAGGACCTGGTGGGAGGTGTTTGGATCATAGGACAGATTTCCCCATTGGTGTTTTTGTGATAGCGAGTGACTTCTCATGAGATCTAGTTGTTTAAAAGTGTAGAGTACACCCCCTTCACTCTCTCTGTCTCCTGCTCCACCAAGGTAAGACATGCTTGCTTCCCCTTCACCTTCCACCATGATTATTAGTTTTTTGAGGCCTCTCTAGCCATGCTTCTTGCACAGCCTGTGGAACTGTGAGTCAATTAAACCTCTTTTCTTCTTAAATTATGCAGCTTTGGGTAGTCCTTTATATAAGGGGGAGACTAATACACGCACCACATTTGGTGAGAATATCTGCTTTATTTACTTTTTCTTAAATGAACATATTATTGATGTTAAAATTGAGATATTCTTATTGAAATAAATAGCAAAATATACCCAAAACTATAAGAGGAAATAAGCACAAAGGTAATCCCTTCATGTATTGACTTCTGTCCTTACCAGACCTCATTAAACTGGTTCAAGCCATGGTTCTCTCTTACCTGGATTATTACAACCATATTTTAGCTGGCATTGCAGCCTTCAGTTATCATTCTGTGTTTGTCCATAAAATGTTTATGCAATTGATAAAATTTTGCTTCAATGATTTCCTCTTGTCTAAATATAAACCCAAATCCCATAACAAGCCCCTTCCTAATTTAGGAGTTTTGCATTTTACAACTATATCCTTCTTGTAAATGCTTCACACTCTTTGGATAAATCTGTGGAAACACTTTTAATTTCATGGCAGTCTGGAGTTCTCCCTCACCAAAGGACCGCTAGTATTGTTTTCCCATCACCAGAAACACTGCATCTACCTGCTACCTTCACTCATTTCACATTCTCCCTTTTACTTTATACCCATCCTTTTGGCCACAGCTTGCATATATGTTTTCCTGGAACTCTCCTTTGAGTCTACAACTCTAGGTTTCATGCCCCTCCCCTGGGCTTCCACAGAACCCCACACTTCTTTAGTCATTGTCTTTATACTATATTTGTTGCTACCTGGGTATAACATATTTGCACTAGATGACAAACTCTCAGAGGACAAGGATTGTATCTCTTCTGCAATGGTATTTTCAATATTTATGATATCTCACATATTTGAGCCACTCCATATATATAAATGGAATACATATTAAATGGTAACAAAAGGATTACTCCAAGACACACACAACAGTGGTTAAGAGCAAGGACTCTAAATTCATGTTGTTTGAATACAAATCACAACTTTTTCAGTTGTTAACTTTTGACTATAGACAGAATACTAAATCTCTCTGAGCCCTGATTCACTCATATGTAAAATGATAATAAAAATAGTGTACAGAAGATACAAATTATGGTGACCCACTATGAGTCATGGCCTTGTAGGAGTTCCCACCCTTGAGTTCAGGCTGAATTTATGAATTATTTCTTGTCATTGGAATATATTAAAATGATGGGATGTCATTCTGTTGATTTACTACGTTATATGGCAAAGGGAATTGATATAGTTTGGATCTGTGTCCCCACCCAAATCTCATGTTCAGTTGTAATCCTCAGTGTTGGAGGTGCAGCTTGGTGGGAGGTGATTGGATCATGGGGGCAGTTTCTCATGGTTTAACACCATACCCCTTGGTTCTGTCATCATGATGGTGAGTTCTTGTGAGATCTGGTAGTTTAAATTTGTGTGGCACCTCCTCCCACCCTCTCTCGCTCCTGCTCTGGCTATGTAACTCATGCGGGCTTCTTTTTTCTTTCCACCATAATTGTAAGTTTCCCGAAGCCTCCCCAGTCATGCTTTCTGCACAGCCTGAAGAATCATGAGTCAGTTAAACCTGTTTTCTTTATAAATTACCCAGTCTCAGGTATTTCTTTATAGCAGTGCTAGAACAGACTACTACAGGAATGGAATGCCATTTCCATGACTACATTATATTATATAGATCTCTGTCTAAAACTATAGTTTAAGAAAGGTTCCCTACTGACCTTAGGAATGCAAACAGCTGTGTTGTGAATGGCCTATGGAGAAGGGCATGTGGCAGGGAACTGCAGGTGGCCAGAAAGAGTTGAGGGTAGCCTCCAACTGACCACCAGTGGAAGCCAGAGCCTTCAGTTATAAAGCCACAGGAAATGAATTCTGCCCACAATCTGAATGAACTTGGAAGCAGATTCTTCCCTTGTTGAGCCCCTAGATGAGAATGCAGCTTTGTTGAAGTGTAATTACTGCTTTATGAGACCCTGAGCATAAAATCCAGCTAAGCCATGCCTGAACTCCTGACCAACAAAAACTGTGCTATTACAAGTGTATGTTCTCTTAAGCTGCTAACTTTGTGGTAACTTATTAGAAAGAAATAGAAAACTAATGCAGACTTCATCTACCATATAGTTTTTTTGAAGATTAAATGAATTAATATTCAGAATATGCTTAGAACCATGCTTACTACCTAGTATTATATTAGAAATTTTTAAATAAAAGGAAAATTAAATGTTCCTACTTCTTTAAAGTATCTAATGTTAATATTGTATGTTATATTTCTTTTTTCCATTATTTCCTCTATATTTGAATAGTTGGAATTGCACTATTTACATAGTAGGTTGTACCAAAAAGGTACATTGTATTGATAACTGCCTAATGTTAAATTCTATTGGTGTGTCATAATTTGAGCAACTGTTTCCTGTTTACAGATATTTAGTATCCTTCTATTTTTTTTTTTTTAAACCAATGAAACAGTATGGACTTGATTATGTGGTTAAAATAATATCAACTATTTTACTAATTATTATTTAGAATATAATACTTATTTTAATTTTATTTTCTTCCTTTCAAATATTTGTTTCCTTTCACACAACTGCTGAGCATTGAAAAATTTTGTAATCTTTGTTTATAAATAAAAATAATGAAGTCATGAGAGCTTATTGCTTTATATTCTTCTAAAATTAATTCCTTCCAGCATACTCCATCTTCCAAAGCATAAAGAAGATGGTACTTCACCTATTTTACCCTAAAGTTTACTGTAAGAATAAAATTCCAGATTGAGGTCAACTATTTTTCTTCTCAGAAGCAGACCAAATTGGTTAATCTCTCTTTAAGCCATTGGCCTGAAGATAAATGCTGCAGCACATATATTTTCAATGGCAATGTAAATATTTTATTTTAGTCAGTAATAACTGTGGCTGCCAGGATTTCAATGATGTCTAAATTGCTTGACATGCTAGGAGAAATGTATACATCTTGATGGCACAGAGATTATCCAATCAACTGTCAGAAGGTAAAGATCATGTCTATTTGATAATTAATTAATTTTTAATAGCATTTAAAGCATTATTATTATTCACCTAATCACAGACTAATAACCTAATGTAGTGCTTAAGGGATTCACAGAAATTAGTATCATTTATTCTGTGAAACAAAGGAAACTCTGGTAGATATAGGAACAAATAAACTATTGTATTTTGATGCATACAAGTATTACCATCATTTACTACATATGAGCCTCATGCATGGATAGGTTGGGATTACAGTGCCTACATTAATGTGTCGATGTGAGGATAAATAGAATGACGTCTTTTATGCAACTTTTTGAACTTAATGCAGAGACTCTATACCCCTGCCCATCATTAATGCAAATGAAAAAAATTAAAAATATTTGAACTGCTTATTTTTTTTATTTTTATTTTTTTGAGAATTGCTCTGTCACCTGGACTTGAGTACATTGGCACGATCTCAGCTCACTGCAGCCTCCATCTCTTGGGTTCAAGCAAACCTCCTGCCTCAGCCTACCAAGTAGCTGGGATTACAGGTGTCCACCAAGACGCCTGGCTACTTTTTGTATTTTTGTAGAAATGGGTTTTCCCCATGTTGGACAGGCTGGTCTCGAACTCTTGACCTCAGGTGAGCCACCCGTCTTGGCCTCCCAAAGTGCTGGGATTATAGGCATGAGCCATGGCACTGGGCCCAAACTATTTATTCTCAACATACTAAATTCTCTAGTTCATTTCTGGGCAAATTTATCTTTATACAATGTCTTCTATAAAAGACAAAAACATCTGAGTGTCTGAGTGAAAAGTGAGAAATTTACCCAATCAGCCATCATTAGGCTAACATAATTGTTTAGATGAAACATTTTATTTAGCTTACATGAGTAAGCAAAACTTGGGGCTGAGGATATTATGCACACACATAATTCTAGCTTAAAGAGAAAGCAAAGTAGATGTTAGACTGATTTCATCAAATAATTAGATGATTGGAAAACAGCTAGATAAATTACATGACTGACTTCAAACACGGGTAGCCATACTCAACAAGTAGTTTTCCAGGAAGGTATTTGTGTTCTTCAAGCCACATGTTACAAGACGAAAAAATAGGAGGAGTGTCTTTGTCGAAGGTTACAGGTGCAGTGAGGGTGATTAGTACAAATACCTCAGTTAAAAAAAATCAATACCGTACCTGTATTACTCATATCTACTCAGGGAATCTTCAGTAAGTAAATTTTACCACCTGTGGAATTGTATACATTTAGAGTTGAAACATTACTTCAAATCTTGATTATTTTTATGAATGTTTTACACACAGAAAAACAAATGCATTTGTATTATGAGAGCTCAGATACCTACTTGAAAATACCCCGTATTTCCAATATTCCACTTTTAAATGTTGTCTTCAATGTAAGTCTTCCCTACAGAAGGCCCGTATTTAGGGCCTAGGTTGCCTTTTTATGAAGTCAATTGATCACTCGATTTGTTAAGTAATTTTAGAAGGAATATACGACGATGTGCAAAATCTTTTTCCTTAGCAATTTTGTGTTACTATAAAGGAATATATGAGACTGGGTAATATATGAAGAAAAGAGTTTTAATTGACTCAGGGTTCTGCAGGCTCTATAGGAAGCATGGTTCAGGCAACTGTTCAGCTTCTGGTGCGGACTCAAGGAGCTTTTACTCGTGGAGGAGAAGGTGAAGTGGGAGCGGGCACATCACATTGTGAGTGCAAACAAGAGAGAGAAGTGGGAGGTCCCAGGCTCTTAAATCACCAGCTCCTGCATGAACTATCAGAGTGAGAACTCACTCATTATCATGAGGATAGCACCAAGCCATTCATGAGAGATCTGCCCCCATGACCCGCACACTCCTCACTACGCCCCACCCCCAATATTGGTGATTACACCTCAACATGAGATTTGGATGGGACAAACATTCAAACCACACTATGGATAGAATGTTGTAATGTAAAAATCACATGCCCCAAAATGTGGTAGATTGTAATATTGGGTCATAACTTTACTTTTCCCCTACATTTGCCATGTTTTCCTATACACAGAATATACTTTTCTGCCCTATTGCCTTTTGACTTGGACCTGTGATTTTCTTTGGAAACTAAAACGTGAACACATATACTATATATCACATGTAAGCCAAAACTTTAAATATACTTGTTCTTGAACTTCATCTTGAGAAAACCATGCCTCAGAGAGGAGTTACCATCTTAACCTTGTTTCTGAAATGAGAAGATGCATCGAGCTAAGGTCAGCACAGCCCATAAGCTGGGAAAAACTATGATCAGTCTAATCGAACTGCAGATTGCTAGTTCTGTGTAGATGAACAAGAAATAATTTTTAAAACAGTGGAAATATTAGGGTTGTTTGTTACTGCAGGAAAAGCTGACAGCTGATAGATGAATAGACAGGGCATGTTAGATCTAGGTCCAGATATACCTAGGTTGTGATAGTGCCTCTACTACTTAATAAATTTTTGTGCCTGGGAAAATATTATCATGTTATGATAATCTTTATCATTATCGTTATTTTAGTTGAGATTAAGTTAGCAAGTCTGACAAATAAACACCAAAATTTCAGCTACTTAATTCCTTGAATATTTATTTCTGTTCATATGTCTATCCAAGATAGGCATTTCTGGTAGCATTAGTTTCTCCCTATAAAAATTCAAAGACATGGCCGGGCATAGTGGTTCATGCCTGTAATCCCAACACTTTGTGAGGCTGAGATGGGGGGATCTCTTGAGCCCAGGAGTTCAAGACCAGCCTGGACAACGTGGTGAAACCCTATCTCTACAAACAAAAGTGCAAAAATTAGCTGGGTATGTTGGTGCATGCCTGTAGTCCCAGCTACTCAGGAAGCTGAGATTGGAGGATCACCTGAGTCCGGGGAAGTCAAGGCTGCAGTGAGCTGTGATCGTGCCATGACACTCCAACCTGAGTGATAGAGTAAGACTATGACAAAAAAAAAAATAAATAAATAAAAATAAAGACACAACCCCCTTTAATTCTGTGTTCTCACCATTCCGTTGGGGTCCTCTGAAGCCATCAAACAGAATTTAGAAGGCAATGTGAAGTTCCTTCTAACCCTGTTGGTCAATTTTCCTCATCTCTGCTCACATTTTGGGGGCAAGATTATCACCTTGTCTCACATGTGTGCAAAAATGTTCTGCTAAATAAAGGTTCTAACTAGGAATCCTTTTGACAGAGGCAACTATATAAACTGTGGAAGGGTAAGCAGAGATTTTAATTGGACAGTTAGTCTCTCTTGTCACAATAATCATCACAAACACATGTGCTGAGGGCTTGAATTCTAGGCACCATCCTAATCTGAGAAGACAGCTGTATGTAGCAAGATAGAAAAAGAAAAGAAACAAACAGAGAGAATAAGAAAGAGATTCTTTTCATTGACTTAATACTGTTTCATTTTGATTAGAAAATAGTAAACAACAAAACAAAACAGAAAACCCTAAACCCAAAGGCATAAAATAATATCTTCTAACTATGGACAATGAAAGATATATATTTACAGAGCTTTCTGTTCAAAGACATAAAACTTGAGAAATCCAAAATAAATTTTCATAATTATCTATCATCTCCTGTTTGTCAACAATCTTAATTAACACCATGGTACTGCGTTTAGAAAGTTAGATGAAGTATTACATTACTCTGCATTTCTAATAAAACTCTGCATCTCTTTTTTGAGAGGAAACTACTTGGAAAAAAAAACAGACCTTCCACTAGGAGCATTTGCATGGAGAGAGATTTTTCAAAGGAATTCGCTCCCCCATTTGTGGGAGCTGGCAGTCAAAAATCCATAGGGAAGGATGGCAGACTGGAAATTTAGGTAAAAGTTGCTATTGCAGCTTTGAGTCCAGATTCTGCAGAGGAGCAGGCTGGCACTTAGTGTTTCTATATTGCTGCCTTGAGAAGAATTGCTTCAGGGAACCTCAGTCTTTGCTCACAAGGCCTTCAAAACTCATGGGCTATCCACAGTGTGGCAGGCACTCTGCTTTTCTGAGTCTACTGATTTAAATGTGAATTATATCTAAAGAGTACCTTGATAGCAACATTTAGACTGATGTTTGACAAAAACAAAAACTGGCACCATCGCCCAGCCAAGCTGACAGCTAAAATTAACCATCTCACTTTATCAACTTGACTTTTTTTTTTTATTTTCTCTGTTTCAGTTTCCTTAAATGGTATTAACACTTGAACCTACCTCATGTAATTCTGATGGTCGTAAAAGTGATAATATATGCAAAGTACTTGAAAGAGCCAAGGCATTGAGCACATGGTTCCTCCATATTACTTTTATTTACTCTCACTCTATGTTGGCCTCTTGGGGGGTATTTTCTGTTGCTGTTTCATGAATGAGATTGTCAAGTCATTTCATACCTTCTCTCTCAGACTTTTCAACCCAAAATGCATGCATGTAACAAAAGCCATTTGCAGAATTGTTGTGATGTTTATAAATTATCCATGTAAAGTATCTGCCACAGTATATGGCCCATGGAAAACCCTGACAAAAATAAAACACAGCTCTTGTGACTGACTTTTGAGCATGAGGAGCCAATGTATTTTTTTCTCTCTCCTTTTTACATGTCTGTATCATCCCCAGGAAGGGAGAATAGGAAATGCCTGCTGGTAGGAAGTATTAAATTTAAATCCCAGGAGGAAGACTTCAGTGCAAAATAGAAAGTAGAAGCAGTCTCAAAAGTAAAAGCAAAAATCTACAAATTCCAGGTCTTAAGCATTTGTTCTTAATAGGGCAGTGTGATTTAAAGTGAAGTGCATTTATCTCAACAGCCATTCATCATGTAATGGAATGAGGAAGGAAGAGAGACAGAAAGCAGACAAAGAGAGTCACTCATATGTATGATTTGCCATTCACTCACCATCTTCAAAACAGTTTTGGTTTCCTCTCCTGACTCTGAGCCATCTCTTATTATTTATCCAAATTCTCCAACTGGACAATCCATAGAGAGCATTATTTTGGCTAGATCTCCATGGTCACAGGTGGTAAAGCCACCTGTAAGCACTTCAGCCCTCCTGGAAAGAAATAGTATGTTGGCCTTTGATGATGAAATCCAGGGTAGAGAGAATAAGAAATATGGAGGCATAAAAAGAACAGGTGACAACTTCACACGTTTGATGACTTCTCTGACTTCATCAGGCGGTGGAAGTATGGCATAGGCAGGCCATCTTAGGATGGTTCATATCTGAAGAATTTCTGTTTCACTGACCGTGATGTTAACAGTTTATCATGAACTGCAAAGGAGTCAGAAGGTAAGAGTAGGGCCTTGTTTGGCCAAGTTTTCCTATTTTGACTTCCCAATTTTTTTTTTTTTTAATGGATTGGGCTAATCCATTTCTAGCTTTTATATACAATTAATGTAAAAGCCTATTTTCTTTGTACAACTTCTGGCCTATCTCAGTCTTACCTCTGAAATGTTTGTATGAGGATAAAGTCCATCTTCAAAAGGAAACAAAAGTAATTTTCATTGAACTACCTTTTTCCTTCAGAATAACTTAGTTTGCTATATTCTTTTCTGAATTAGTAAGCTAGATAAAGTCTGCCTCTAAAAATTCATCATCTTTAAAATTATACGAGTTTTCTTGATTGTTTTGTGCAGTAGAGTGAAAAGTGAAATTCTGGATTTCCTGGGACAATCATTTAGTTTTGAAAGACAATATTATTCTAAAAAGAAGAGGTTCATGACTTCTCAACAATAAAAATACTTCAGAAAAGGGGGAAATAAGGATATTAAACTGAAATATTTTGAATATACATGCATATGTATAGTCTTCCTACAGAAGAATCCATAATTTTCATTATATACTCACAGGAGTAGATAACCCGTAAAAATGAAGAGTCACTGCTTTCAAATTTGAATTCTACTACAACCTCAAAGGAGACTGCTGAATCTAAACATTTTACAAGAAAAATCTGTCCTTGAACTAGAGAATAGCTAGTCCTACTCTTATCTGTTACTGTTATAAAATGGAAGAATTCATTGAGTCTTTTCATTAGACATAAAAGCTTTCATGATATTCATTCAGTGAATGACAGGCTATTTCGATCTCTAATGAAAATATTAAAATGTTTGCCATAAAATGCAGCATGTGCAAACAGCTCATCTCAGATATTGTACATATATCCTTCTTTATTATGTGAGATTAATTATTTTGATATTCCTTGAGGCTTTCTTGTAATCTTTTAAAAGTTTATTTTTATATATTTAGAGGGTACAACTGCAGATGTCTTACAAGCATAGCGGTGAAGTCTGGAATTCTTGTATACCCGTCACACAAATAATGAACATTATATCCAAGAGGTAATCTTTTAACCATCACCCTCCTCCTACCCTCTCACCTTTTGTTGTTTCTAGTATCTATTGTTCCACTCTGTATGTCCATATGCACCCATGTTTAACTCCTACTTATAAGTGAGAACGTGCGGAATTTAACTTTCTGCTTTTGAGTTACTTCGAGATAATGGCTTCCAGTTTCATCCATGTTGCTGCAAAAGACATGATTTACTTCTCTTTTATGGCTGAATAGTATTCTGTGGTATATGTGTACCACGTTTTCTTTGTCCAGTCCTCCACTGATAGACACTTAGACGGATTACATACCTTTGTTTGATATTGTGAACAGTGTTGGAATAAACATTTGAGTGTGGGTATCTTTTGGATATAATGATGTCTTTCCTTTTGGAAATATAGCCAGTAGTTGGACTGCTGGGTTGAATGGTAGTTCTATTTTTAGTTTTTTGAGAACTCTCCATACAGTTTCTTGTAAAGGTTGCACCTATTCACATTCCTACACACAATGTATCAGTAGTCGCTTTTCTCCTCATCCTCAACAACATCTGTTGTTTTCAGAATTTGTAATAATAGCCATTCTGACTTGTGTAAGATGGTATCTCATTGTGGTTTTAATTTGTATTTTTCTGATGATTAGTAATGTTAAGTATTTTTTCATGTATTTGTTGGCCACTTGTATGCCTTCTTTTGGAAAATGTCTGTTCATGTCTTTTGCCCACTTTTTAAAGGCGTTATTTTTTTTCTTCTCATTGAACTATTTGAGTTTCTTGTAGATTCTGCGTATTAGCCGTTTGTCTGATACATAGATAACAAATATTTCTTCCATTCTATAGGTTGTCTGTTTGCTCCGTTGATTGTTTTACTGGGCAGAAGCTCTTAAGTTTAATTAAGTGCTATTTGTATATTATTGTTTTTTTGTTGTTGTTGTTATGTTTACCTTTAAGGCATTGGTCATAAATTATTTGCCTAGGCCAATGTCCAGAATAATTTTTCCTCTGAACTTTTGTAGTTTGAGGTCTTATATTTAGGTCAATTTATCTTGAGTTAATTTTTGTATGTAATGAGAGGTATGCTTCCTGTTTCATCTTTCTACTTAGGGATATCCAATTTTCCCAGCACCATTTATTTAATATGGTATCCTATCCCCAGTGTATATTTTTGTTAACTTTGTTGAAGATCAGTTGTTTGTAGAATGTGGCTTCATTTCTGGGTTCTCTCCTCCATTCCACTGATCTATTTTTATATTAATAACATGGTGTTTTGTTACTATAGCCTTGTAGTATAATTTGAAGTCAGGTAATGTAACACCTCATGCTTTATTCATTTTGCTTAGGTTTGCTTTAGCTACTCAGGTTCTTTCTGGTTCCCTGTGAATTTTAGAATTTTTTTTCTAATTCTGTGGAAAATGACATTGATAATTTGATAGAGATTGCATTCAATAAGTAGATTGCTTTGAGCAGTATGGTCATTTTAGCAATATTGATTCTTCCAATTCATGAGCATGGGACATTTTTCTATTTGTTTGTGTCCTCTGTAATTTCCTTCAGGAGTGTTTTGTACTTCTCTTTACAGAGATCTTTCACCTCTTTGGTTTACTATATTCCTACCTTATAATCTTAATACTCATTTCATCTAAGATATTATATAAAAAGAGATAAAAAGATAAATGCATGTGATACTATAACTCAGGTGGCAATTTCCTTTTCTATTCTTCCTTGCTCCATGATTTCCTTCTACATAAGACACGTGTGGGACTATATTAAACGCAGGGTGGGAAAACGAAGTAGCAGACTCTCTTGTTAACTCCAAAGCAGGTCATATTACACAAATCATGAGATTAGCTTCCATCTTTAGACAGCACTGGGTTCTTCAAATTTCTTACCAATTAGCCATCAACAAGTCATATAAACTGGGAGAATGAAATATGAAAATGAAAAGTAGCCATCACATTCATCTTACATGAGGTATCACGGCCTTAAGGTATGTGTGTTTGTATGTATGTGGGTGTGCATGTAGTCGTAGTTTGAGAATTTTCAGGTTACAAGTACAAAACTCGCCCTATTTTTCTGTTCAGTCCAGAAGAACTAAATGACTTGAATGCATAAGATAGTATTGAGTTGGAGAGTTTTATAGATAGGAGGGGGCATTCTATTACCTTTTATTATAGATAACAATGCATCTGAAAATGTATATGAGACATTAAATGGAAAAATCAATTTTAAGTGCTTAGTACATAATAGTAATAAACATAATTGATTCCTTACCATATGTTGAGGATTGTGTTAATTAAGCACCTCGTATACAGCATCATCTTTATTTTTCAAAGCACTCTACTAAGTAGGCAATACATTGTCATGCTCACTTTATGAATGAAGAAACTTCAACTAAAAGAGATGAAAGAGGAAAAGTCACCTCAGATCCTGAATGGTTTTGGGATTCAGGAACGTGTAATTCCAAAGTCTATGTTTTTAAGCATTTAACTATGTTATTTTCCATAGCAATTTTAACAGGTATGTAGTAAGAAAGGAGGCTTGGGGAATAGACAGTTATATTGGTGAATAGATGTGTTATAAACAGAGTGTGAAAGGAGAGAAAGAGAATAACAAGGAACTGCATAGATGTTAGCTAATATTAGATCATTATTAGTTCCCAAGGTCACCTAGACTATCGCTGTAGTCAAGATGAGATTTCTGATGGTCCAATTCAATCTCGTCTTCATTTTGTTTTTGCCATATCGTATGCTACCTCCTCCTTTTTGCTTCTAACAAATATATTTATTCTAGAAAAATATAGCTGCAGACCTTTATATTTTTCACTGTAACTTTAGATATCAAATCTAAAGATAGAAATGCTTTAATGATCAATTTAACTTGAAATAACTATTTCATTATCAAAGCACTTTAATTCACCATGAAAACTGCCTCCTCACATTCATACCCTTCAATAATTGCTTTTGCTTCTAAATTACAGCCTCAGTGGTTCATTATCTAGATACTACTAGAGGCTTCTCCAGAATTGCTGTTTGGAAGCATAGAAGATTTATACCCTATGCTCAGGCCTATCTTGTTTTCCAAAGTTGTCACTCAACTTCTGGAGTGTTTGGTTATCCAGTGCAATTAGATCTCTACTTTTGTTTCTCATTAGCATTACGTTTTTTTTTACATGATTATTCACTTATCACGCACTTGCAAACTAAAATCAAATATAACATGTAGTTCAAAAGAGTCTTGAAAAACCTGAGGATCAAAGATACAGTAAAACTGCAATTTCAATGAATTTCTACATGTTCCAGTGGCTCCCTGTATTTGGCACCTTTATAGCAATAAGCACAGAGTACTGCAAATCCCTGATTACTTGTTTGTCTCTCTTCTTAAACACTAAGCTCTTTGAGGTCAGGGTGTCCATTATGTGTTCCAAACTCTTAGCAATGGAGGAGGTACTCGCTACAGAGTAATAAAATAATGAATGCATCCATGGTAACAAAGACTTCAGGGCACATCATATTCTTTTTATGTGATATGCAAAATATGCTGCTCATGATTGTTTAGACCTTTCCCATAAAGCTGCATTAACTACAACCATCTGGTCTAATGTGTTGTGTCAGTCAGGTTGCTAATTGCAGTTTATCTCTATTTTTTTCCCTTATCATTTGCTCGTACTCCACTGTCATACAAATAATTCTAATCCCTTGCTATGTGCATGTCATTTCCTACACAGAATCTTCAGGGTCTCCCCTTTATCTGCAGAATCCTCGTAGCCTTATTTCCCAGCACCCTCTACTTCCTAATAATACCAAGGATCTCCAGTCATAATATATGGTTTTACAAAATTATATACTCTAATTGATCCAGGCTTTGTCTGCCCAAACCTGTATTTCCTTTCTCTCATTACAGTATATATTTCCCTCATCCCTTCTACCTTTTTAATCTTTCTTTATCCTTGTTATAAGATTACTTTTCCATTGAGATCCAGTTCAAATTTTACTTTGTCTACAGAGATTTCTTATGTTGCTTCCCAGACCTCCTATTCTAAAGAACCAAAGACCAAGACATTATAAAGTATTTGAAGTTTCAAGTCAGAACCTCCATAGAGTTTCTTTTCTTGGGTACACAGGTGGAGGTCGGACCCATTTTTAACCACTAACTTTTCCACTTGCCAGCAGGTATCTTTCTTTTCTCATTTTTAAACTGATTGTAATAATCTTCCGATATGGAAATACTGTAAGAATGAGATGGGAAAAATACTTAAAGCACCTTGCATGTATGGCACCCTTTTCCAAAACTTGGGTACCTTTTATATTTTTCTTGAGTACTTCAGTGTTCAAGCATATTTAGTCCAGGAATTTGGCATGTAAGTATTGACATTCTATTATGAGGAAGGGTGGGGATTTTCTCAGTGTTTTTGACATAATACCAAATTTGTCTGTGGAATCACTAAAAAAGTTTTATGATTTGAAAATATTTTAAAATCAAACATTCAAATAATTTTTAGCTTATGAGATCAAATATTCATTTCATTAAAATGATGTGTTCACTGGCTTGCTCTGAAGTGGTTAGAAAATGGGAATGGAAACTCAGTATGTTTGGCACATTTCCAAATTTTCTGCTTTAATCCATGGTTCTCCTAATGATATGACCCCATATAAGAAGGGAAAAAATAGCAAAAAAAAAAAAAAAGAAAAAGAAAAAGAAAAACAGGACTGAATGTGATCTTGTCTTAGGTTATTTATGTAACCTTTTAAGAATTAGATATGTTTGAATAAAACACCATTGCTTGCTTTCTTAAGATGATGGTTTTATTAAAAAACCTTTCTGCTGAAACCTGGAATGCATTGCCTGGATAAGTAGGTCAGAGTTCACAGTTGAAACTGCTCATGCAGTGCGTGTCCAAAACTACTACTCACACACACAAAAATGACAGTAGGTGTGGGTTCATGTGTGTGTAAGTATGTGTGCATGTGTGGGTGTATGCATTCCTGCTTCACCTCAGGAAAAAAGGAAGTGAGGCTGAGAAGGAGGAGCTGGAGGAAGAAGAGGATGCTGGCATAGGATTTCAGTGAGCATTTCCCGTAGTTTTACACTATTCTTATAGTGAGAGCATGGTGCAACCTACAGATATTTTGGAAGTCTGGGAGGGCATAATCTTTGGCAAGAGACAGTAAAACAAACCACATTTATCTCTGATTATTTATCAGATTTTTAATCATAAATCTTAAACCAGAAGACTTAAAGCAACCCCTTATCTTTTGAAGGACCAAAACAGAGCTTCCCTACCTGTGTCATGTCTCTGGACTGAAATTGCGGGTCTGTCATTTATGGGCAGGGATTCCCCTGGGTGACAGGAGACAGCGCAGTGGGTCTGTTCTGGGAGAGTTGTTTGTCAGCATAAATGGCTGGCTCCCTCCTCTCACTGCATGTGGAATGCTGACCATGATGAATGGTGCCTGAGTAACTGTACTGTTAGCACTGGGCATTTGACAAAGAATTGTCAGAATGCCTTTTGCAAAGAATTCCAGGGAAGCAGATTTCTTCAATGTTTCTTTATTTTCTCCCCCCCAACCCTGCCCAACTTTTGCTCCAATAATTAAACAAATGCCTAAAAATGAAGCAGAATTTTATTTTTTTCATTCCTTAAAGAATTTATTTATTCAGCACCCCCCTCCACAATTTTTTTTTTTTTTTTTGAGACAGAACCTCGCTCTGTTGCCCAGGTTGGAGGGCAATGGCGTGATCTTGGCCTCCTGGGGCAATGTTGGCCTCCTGGGTTCAAGCGATTCTCCTGCCTCAGCCTCCTGAGTAGCTGGGATTACAGACTTGTGCCACAATGCCTGGCTTATTTTTGTATTTTTTGTAGAGACGGGGTTTCACCATATTGGTCAGGCTGATCTCGAACTCCTGACCTCGTGATCCACCTGCCTCAGCCTCCCAAAGTGCTGGGATTACAGGTGTGAGCCACCGTGCCCAGCCTATTCAGCCCATTTTTATGGAGTAAATAAAATATGCTAAATTGCTGCTGTCAGGGAGCTTATATTTTATACAGGAAATAATTAGATAAAATATACGAATCCTCATAATGTATGCAATGATAAAAGCTAATGAGCTGGAGAGGGGATAGTCAAAACAGGAGGAAGAGGAGATGTGGTTAGTTACTTTAGTTAGGGTAGTCAGGATTAGGCTCTATGATATGTGATATTTGATCCAACCTCTGAAGAGAAAAAAGAGAACCAAGTAAGATTCAGCCTCTGAAGAGAACAAAGTAACATACATTAGTTATTTTAGATAGAGTAGTCAGGATAAGGCTCTATGATATGTGACATTTGATCCAACCTCTGAAGAGAACAAAGTAAGGCAGTAAATCGAGATGTCATTTGGGATAAGAGTGCTTCAGGCAGAGCCAACAGCAAGTGCAAAGTCCCTGAGCCTGAAGCACATCCTGATAAAGTAAGAGAAAAGTGGTAAGATGTGAGCTTGGCAAGAGTAAGCCAGGGTATGAAAGAAAACGTGTGTCAAAAGAAAGTTCATCCGTCACAGTATGAATGACATAGGAAAGTATGGGAGGCTTTTGAGCAGAGGCATGAACTGATTTCTGCCAGCAGGGAGAAGAGACAGGGATGAATGACCCTAACTAGGAGTCACTGAGAAAGAGCCTCTCGCAAGTGTTTGGAGAAAAATGGACGGGGTTCTGCAGGTGGAAAAGTGGACAGATTCTGCACGTATTTTGATAGCAAAGAAGACAGAATTTGGGGGACTGGATATGCACTGTGACAGAAATAGAGGAAACAAGTGTGACTTCAACATTTGGGGTCTGAACAACTGCAAATACAAATGTGACATTTACTGGATGGCTGATTTTATTTCACTTTTTAATTTAATTCTTTTGCTAGTACCAAAATTTACATGCAGAAATTAATGCAGTAGTTCAAATGTCTTTTCTTAGAAAAATATCTATTTGGTACTGTAATGCTGCTCAGCTCGGAACAGTTAAAATTTCCTTCTTAAGAATGTCTTTCAATTTTATGAGCCATACAGGATATTCAGTCTCAATCTTCATTCTTAAGCACTGGAGTATATTTACCTTACTTTTGACTCCTTAAAAGACATGATTTCAATTTGTTAGGCATAAGATAACATCAGTATTTGAAAACAGTGAATGTAAAAGGTAGAAAAAAACAATCTGAAAAATGTCACTGTAGTATTACCTGTGCAAGAAACTAGTAATTCTCCACAAAAGACTTAACCTGTCCATATGTATTTACTGAAGTTTTTTTCATTGGTTTTTATAGTCCCGTCTATAAAACATTTTAACTTCACATACTTTGGCCATAATGGTAAGATTTTATTCAAATAGATGTAAATCAGAGTGAATACTACAGTTTCTCAGGAAATGTTGGAACGTTAGGATTGAATAAAAAGAATGAAAAAAAAAAAGAAAGAAGGAAGGAAGAAAAAGAAAGAAGGAAGTTAGGAAGGAAGGAAGGAAGAAAGGAAAAAGAAAGGAGAGGAAAGGAAAGAAAGAAAAAAGAAAAAGAAGGAAGGATGTAACAGTCATTAATATTAAAGATAGTCAAATGCTGGTTAGCAGGTACGAAAGTCCAGCTGATGGGAAGAATGCATTCTAGTGTCATGTAGCACTGTATGGTAACTATAATGAACAACAGTTGATGAATATTTTCAGATAGCTAGAAGAGTGGATTTTTAATGTTCCCAACACAAAAAATGATAAATGTTTGAGGTGATGAATATACTAATTACCCTGATTTGATCATTACACATGATATAAATATACCAAAATATCACATTGCATGCCAAAAAATATGTATAATGATTGTGTCAATTAAAATAATAATTAAAGCAAAAAAGTTAAAGAATATGTATTTCTCAAATAGCAAGAAGTCTGGAAGTCACAATCCAGGACAAATTACCTTGCTCAGAATCAAGGCCTAGGTTTCTTCCAGCTTTTTTATTTTGGCATATAATTTTTATTCTTATACTTATAAAGTACTTGATCTACCTCTGTATTTATGCCCAACTCTCAGGATTGAAGAACGGGGAAAATGGACAAGGATAAAAGTCAAAAGTCATGGTCTGAGTCTTCTATCAGGGAAAGGATAGTCTTACCACAAAGTCCCATCCTGTAAAATGTTGCTTGTGTCTTAATATCTCAAAGTAGACCACATGGACACCAATAGCTTCAAAAAGGGGGTTTTTGCTGTTATAGTAACCATTTTCTTTCTTTTTTCACTTATTAAAGAATGATTCACCGACCAAAGATGTAGGTATGAAAAGTGCGCAGTGTGATACAATTTTACTGACAGAACAAACCAGTGCAGTCTGTGCCCAGATGAAGGCACAGAACATTAGAAGAACCCTATAACTTCACCTCAGACTCTCTTCCAGTCACTGCATCCTAAAGGAATAAGAATGTTTTTTAGTGGGTGCATTGCTGGCCTGGATGCATTTAGAAATGAAGAGAAGAATGGATATCAGTTATGAAACTGGCAGCGTTTGCCACAGAAACATAAGGGATAAATTACAATTGGGGAATAAGATCATAGGAATAACCATAATGACCCCAGATATGATGGGATGGTGTCATAGATGAACCAAGAACATGAAACTTGGCCCGATCTCATAAGCATAAAGATTTCAGAGGCAGAGAAAAATAAAAATCTAGGGACCTCAGCTCAGAGCTGAGAGAACA
Organism: Chlorocebus sabaeus; assembly: GCF_047675955.1. Classification (NCBI taxonomy): domain Eukaryota; kingdom Metazoa; phylum Chordata; class Mammalia; order Primates; family Cercopithecidae; genus Chlorocebus; species Chlorocebus sabaeus. Next base: position 31,652,860 of record NC_132930.1, read on the forward strand.
GCCTCAAAAACTTGTATACCCCAAATGGGGCTATGTGAGGCTTGTTTCTAAAGACTTTTTTGGTGTATATTTTCTTGACTCAAAATATGTATCCTTATATAGGGTAACAATCATGTGAAATAGTCCAGTGAGAAAAACATTAACTTTGAAAATGCTATGAACTAGGCATTAAAATACAGCTTGATGGCTTGATAAAGTTTTTTTGAAAATTCAAGTTCCTCATCAATAAAATAGTGGTAATAATACTTCATAGATGGTTAAAACAATAAACTGTATGTGACTGGAGAAAACTTGCTAATTTGGATGTGTTTCCTCCAATTGCCAAAGAGAACTGAGCAATTTCCACATCAATTCCTACCCCCTTCACCTCCTGTCACTATGCTTCCTCAAGAAATAATATTCTTTCTTGCTGGTGGAAGGCAAAGTAGCTCTACTTTTAAAAATGGAGAAAGGGGAATGGGTATTAACAGGAAAAAGCAATGTGGAGCTTGGCTCTGGGGAGGAATTGGAGGCTCCTGGGAAAAAGATGTTTCAGTTACGGTGGTGTGTGATGAACGTGTATTTTTAAAAGGGAAAGCAAAAAAAAAAAAAAAAAAAAAATTGAAATGCCTCTATGGAAAATATAACTGAATCTCCCACATATTTTTAAAAATGAAAGTAAATGGTAATATTAGGCAATTATTTTTTGGCTGTACTGTTCTGTCACTTCCACAGTGCTTTCAGACAAAATGTTGCAGACCTCTCTTGATAAGGTTAAGCGATGAGAAATAGCAGTCTTAGTACAGGGCCAGGCACACAGCCAATGTTCAAGAAACAGTCTCTTTTATAAATGACTGATTTTGTTCTCTACAACTAATTCTTTAAATGTATTTGTCAAATAAGTATAATAATAATCATCATCATCACATATTGAGAGTTTTCCAATTATATTGAGAGCTTTCCAAGAGCCAGGCACTGCTCACAACAACCCTAAAATCAAGAAAAATAATTCTTCATATTTTACAGATGAGGAAACTTAGGCTAAGAAAAGGCCTACCAAGTTAATAGAGGACACACATCTGGTAAATTTATATTTCTGGAGTTTTAACTTAGGTAGTTGAGATCTTATGCATTTAAACACCATTCTGTAATTTGAGCAAAGACTACATGGTTTTAAAGCAGTTACAACTTCCCTAGTTAACTAATAGCATGGGAGCAGGTGTCTGGATATGTACATACTGATGAGTTTAGGAAAAGTCAAACTTTATGACCTTAAAACACTTGCTAATAATAAATTTAATTCACTATGAATCAAGCTAACTCATTTGTAGAAAATAAATGTTTAGAACCAAAGTCCCTTTTCTTCTAATATTGAGTAAAAAACTATCTGAAGCTTATGACTTGACACTTTTATTTTGATTAACTTCAGCTAAAGACATTTTCACTTAATGTAGTGAAGAGACAAACCAATGAAAGATACAAAAGCTGACTCCCCTATGTAGCTCTAGAACGTACAACAGAGAACCAGGGTCAATTTTCCAAGAGGGAGAAAGCCAAATTACCCAGATGACCTATTAACCTGAAACAATGCCCAATTGTCCTTGGCTATCCACTATTTTGTGAATGAAATTATTCCTCATAACTTTTCACAGTTTTTCTTTCTGTTTCAAATTACTAATGATTGTTGGCATTGAAAAAATATTTTTGAAATACATGGAGGCAGACATGTCTTTTTTTTTGGAGTGTAGGTCCCTTGTCCTTTTAAAATAACTTTAATTTATCAACTGCCTATTTATAACCATTTGCACCAGAGACTGGACATTCAGAACCACAAGAGTGTTATTTTATTTTATAAGTGAGAATTGTCAAGGAAAATATTTTCATGTATAAAAATTGAAATGGATGTCCAATAGGGGAAAATATTTAATTCATAATTATCATACATTGAGTAATTGCAAGGTGCCAGGGTCCATATGTATTTCTCGATTTTAAACATAAGAGTAGTGAGACTGTTAGAAATACATCATTTTCTTTAAGATTAAGCTACCAGTATAGAGAATGGTTATAATATGAACCTTGGGAAAATGATATAAACTGACTCCAAAGTCTATGAACTTCGTCACTGTACTTTGAGTAATCAATTTGATGCTTTAATAACACTGGCAACATCTTACTGTGTCCTGAAAGAATAATAATGTAAAATTCGAGGAGAGTTTGATAATAAAGAATGAAGAACTGCATATTAGACGTTTTGGTTTATGTAAGATACTCAGGCCTTTGACATATTGAAGCAATTCATTTGGCTTTGTTGGGAAGTATTTATCTCCAAGGTCTCTTTTGTAACTATCTATAAGTCTGTGAAATTGTGCACACAAATTGAAATAAGTGTGTGAAATTGTCTCCTTTTCTCTTTGAGTATTATTTGATCTTATATATAGAACAGGGACACATTATCATGGATAAACATTTCCCCAAATTTGGAGAAACATGGAGTTCAAGAGAAATCTTACCTTTAAAGGAAAAAAAAAAAAAAAAAAAAAAAAAAAGAGAGAGAGAAAGAAAGAAGGAAAGAAAGAAAGAAAGAAAAGAAAGAAACCATATAATCCCCTTAAAGGATGGATTCATTTATATATTATTTAACACTGTATCCCCAGAACCAAAAATATTTCCTGAGACTTGGTAAACATTAATAAATAATTTTTGGAAGAAAACTAAAATGGGAAGAAAGTCATCCTTAAAAGAGGAATTTTCTTCACAAAACTCTTCTTGATTTAATTTTTAAAAGCCAACTCTAGGGAAAATATGTAATCGAGGTGCTTAGGATTTTAGGCTGAAGGGTTAAAATCCATCAGAGGACAGATGGATAATTTCTGTAACTCAAGTCACAGTAGGAAGAGAGGCTATAACTCATGTCCTTCACTTTTTAGAAGTATAGAACAATGCTAGCTCAAATGCTGCTGCTAGAGCTCTTCAGTTCAACCTGGAAATCTTTCCAAGGTGATACCTGTTCCACTTTATTAGCTATAGTCACTTAATAGAATGTGGAACTATTTTTTCCCCAAGTTTATCCTAAGGAAATGTGCCTCCAAATTCTGGATCAGCCTCTGAAGACCCAGAAGGCTTCATCCTCGAATGGCAGCTTTATGGTTAGGAATGTTGTCAGTTTCATAGGTTGCTAAGATTGCCCAAGTCATTCAGAAATCCTAATTATCTTTACAGCACAGAAGACCCCCAGTCACTCAAGAACTTCTCACCTCCTAGAAGATGTCGTGAATCATGATTGATGATTCCTCCAGGAAGCACCAGTACACTGAAACAATTTGCTTCCCAAAATGCCTGTAAAGCATCCAGTTACAAGTACAGTCATGCGTCACTTAATGACAGGGATCGTTTCTGAGAAGAGTGTCCTTAGGCAGTTTCCTCACTGTGCAAACATAGGGTGCAGTTACACAAACCTAGATGGTATAGTCTACTACACACCTAGGCTACATGAGATGGCCTGTTGCTCTTAGGCTGCAAACTTTTATAGCATGTTACTGTACTGAATACTGTAGGCAATTGTAACACAATGGTGTCTGTTTATCTAAACATAGCTAAATGTAGATAAGAGACACTAAACATGTTATAAGAGATTAAAAAAACAAACCCAGGACATCTGTATAGGGCATTTATGATGACTGAAGTTGCAGAACTGGAAGTTGCTCTGGGTGAGTCAGTGGTGAGTGAAAGTGTAGCCCTATGAGATTACTAAACACTACTGTAGACTTTATAAACACTGTACACTTAGGCTACACTAAATTTATTGAAAATTTCTTTCTTTAATCATAAATTAAATTTAGCTTGCTATAACTTTTACTTTATAAGCATTTTGAATTTTTTTTTTTTTTTTTTTTGAGATAGAGTCTTGCTCTGTTGCTCAGGCTGGAGGAGAGTGGTGCAGTCTCAGCTCACTGCAAACTCTATCTCCTAGACTCAAGCCATGCTCTCGCCACAGCCTCCCAAGTAGCTCAGACTACAGATGCACATAATGCCTGGCTAATTTTTGTATTTCTTCCTAGAGACAGGGTTTCACTATGTTGCCCAGGTTTGTCTCAAACTCCTGGGCTCAAGCTGTCCACTGGCCTCAGCCTCTCAAAGTGCTGAGATTACAGTCATGAGCCACGGTGATCAGCCTAATTTATTTAACTTTTGTAATAACACCTAACTTCAAACACAAATGCGTTGTACAGCTATCTTGTTTCTTTATACCTTTATTCTATAAGTTTTTTCCCTTTTTAATTACTTTTTAGACTTTCGTATGAAAACAAAGATACAAACACATACATTGGCCTAGGCTTACACAGGGTTAAGATTATCAATATTACTGTCTTTCACCTTCACATCTTGTCCCAATGGAAAATCTTCAGAGGCAGTATTGTGCATGGAGCTGTCATCTCCTATGATAATGATGCCTTCTTCTGGAATATGTCTTGAAGAAACTTTCTTTTTTAAATAAACTAAAGAAGTAGACTCAAAAATAACAAGCAGTTTAGTAAATACTTAAATTAGTCATTTTTATTACTATGACTTAAATTAGTCATACAATAGTCATTTATTATGACCAACTATTATGTACTGTACATGATTGTATGTGCTAGACTTTTCTGGACTGGCAGTACAGTAGATTTGTTTACACCAGCATCATAACAAACCATGTGAGATCTTTGTGAGTAATAATGAAGCAAACAAAACAGATTGTGGGCTCAAAATGAGTTAATAGCCAACTTGTATTACTTATTAACCGCATAAACTCATCAACAAACTTTACCTGTCAACACTTCAGTTTTCACATCTAAAGAATGTTTATAATAATAACTACTGTTTCAAACACAGTATTTATTGATGATTAAATAGTATTTCAAGTACTTTATCAAACATATGAAGTCCCATTGGTTGATAGTTCTTATTCTGTGCATGATTAGCAATGACGATAATATGTATTGTTCTGATTAGCGATGGCTGATTACATAGCCACCTAAAAATATAGAGGCTAAAAATGAAAACCATTGCATCACACTTCATGATTCCAAGGGTGGGCCCAGGCTCAGCTGAATATCCTCCTTCCTGAGGCCTTTTGTGTGTTCCAGTCAGATGGTGGCTGTGACTGGAGCTGTTTAACTCTCGCCTGTGTGCACCCACATGACACTTCTCCACACAGCAAGTCATCCTCCATGGCCTTGTCATGTGCCCATTCTTTTGGGCAAACTAGCCTGTGTTTCTTCTATGGTGACTGTTATGGAATGAATATTTCTACTCCCCTAAATTCATGTGGTAAAGCCTAAATTCCCAATGGGTTGGTAAGGTAGACCTCCTTTATTCCTGGGAAATATGTCTCAAGGCCCCAGTGAACGCTTGAAACCACAGCTAGTACCATACCATATATATAATGTGATTTTGTTCCTATGCACATATACCTGTGATAAAGTTTAATTTATAAATTAGGCATAGTAAGAGTATAACAGAAATACTTAGTTATAAAATAAAAGTTATTACACTATATTGTCATAAGAGTTGTGTGAATATGGTATCTCTCTCTCTCCCTCAAAATGTCTTATTGTACTGCATCTCAGGTAACTAAAACCATGGAAAGCAATATGTGAATAAGCAGGGTCTACTGTATTTGGAGATGGGATCTTTGAAAGACAATTAATTCCTTTGAATGGGATTAGTGCCACTTTAGGAAGATACAGAGCTCTGATTCTCTGCCATGTGAGATTATATCCAAAGATGGCCATGTGCAAGCCAGGAAAAGGCCACTCGCTAGTCAGCGGATCCGCTGACACCTTGATCTTGGACTTCCCAGCCTCCAGAACTGTGAAAAATAAATTTCTGTTATTTAAGCCTCTCAGCCTATGTAATTTTTCTTATAGCAGCTCAAACTGACTAAGACAGTGCTTGGGGTGTCAAGAGGAAGGAAGCAGAGGTCAGAACTCAGAAGTCCTAGAACACTGCATCATCAGTATTTTATTGGTCCTATCAGTCACAGGCTTAAAGGGGAGAGGATATGAAGGAGAGAGGATATACATTTCTTCTTAAAGGGCAGAGTAGCAGGTGTGTATAGGAAATTGTCTGGAGACCAGCTTTCAAAGGTATGATTCATTTAAAGTACCAACGTTATATTGTCTATTTTATCAGTGTCACAGGTTCTTTGCACAGAGACTTTGCATCCAGATAACAGCTTTGTGACTGTTAGTGAGTGTCAACAGGAATCTGTTAGTCATACATTTATACATTCAGACTGTACTGCAGTAGACACCACATTAGGGAAATGGGAAATCATGGGTTTGCAGCTGAAATGAAAAAATATTGGTCTATGCAGTGTGATGAAAAGGCAGAAGCATTGATGGAAGCAAAAGCAGTATTCAGCTCCTGGCTCTGCACTATTCAGCTCTGTGAAAGCCAAGGCTAAATATTTCTGAGACTCAATTGAGTCACCTGTGATCAAGTTCCAGGTGCTGAGGCTATGTAATAAACCACTCCACCATCTGGTGGCTTCAACAAAACATCATGACTTTTGCTCTATTGCTCTTGTATCTGCAATCTGGACAGGGCCCCATGAGTAAGTTTTTATCTACTCTTCTTACCATCAGCAGGAGGGCCTCAAAGGCCAGGGACTGGAATATCTGAAGTCTTGCTCATTCACATGCTGGCATCTGGACTTGAACAGCTCTGAGATGGAGCAGCTGAACCTCCTTGGGCTAGTCTATCTCCATATAATCTAAGTTCAGGGGAGCTAAACTTCTTACGTGGAGGTGCAGGGCTCCAAAGACCTGAGTTCCCAAGACAGATTAAAAGAGAAGGGGAGGGAGGGAGGGAAGGAGGGAGGGGGGGGAGAGAGAGAGAGAGAGAGAGTGAGAGAGAGAGAGAACCAGGTAGTAAGTATATAAAGTTTATACATCATCCTATTGATTAGAAGTGAATCATTTCATGTTGATGCAAATTTAAGGGGTGAGAAATTATATCACACTTTTTGTGGAAGAAACATGTATGAGTCTGTTCTCATACTGCTAATAAAGACATACTTGATACTGGGTAATTTATAAAGGAAAGAGGTTTAATGAACTCACAGTTCCACATGCCTGAGGAGGCCTCACGATCATGGTGGAAGGCAAACAAAAAGCAAAGGCACATCTTACATGGCAACAGGCAAGAGAGTTTGTGCAGAGGAACTCCCATTTATAAAAGAATCAGATCTCATGAGATTTATTCACTACCACAAGAACAGCATGGGAAAACCCCACTCCCATGATTCAATTACCTCCCACCAGGTCCCTCTCATGATACATGGGGATTATGGGAGCTACAGTCCAAGATGAGATTTGCGTGGGGGCACAGCCAAACCATATCAGAACGTCAAAGGGGTTGCAGACACGTTTTAAAACTTTAACTAGGATAGGATGATACCTCTGCCTTAATTAGCTACTGACTCATTTATTTTTTTCTCCCTACCCAGGCCTCATGCTCCCATTGTACCCCTCACTTTAATTTCCCAAAGCAATCATTTGAAAAGATTCAGATAGAGCATCATTTCAAGATCTCTTGCTTAATATCTCAGGTCTCTGCTTCTATACCATTCCAGTGGTATATGTTCTTTGCACCATTCCAGTGGGATAGAAGCAGATCCTTCTGTGCAGCTTTAGATATCTGCCTAATATCATCATTCTCGGAAGTCTCAGGCAATCCATTAGAGGGCTAGCTTAAGGCAGGAGGAACCACGCACTGGTGTTGTTATAGGGCAGTCAGCCTCTTCTCTATTACTTGGCAGGACTTCAAATTGCCAATGGTTAATGCGTTGGCTCCGGGAATCTCCAATTTTGAAATGAAGTCCAGAGTAGTATAGGATGGACCTACTTGGAGAGACTTAATCTAAGAGTAATGTGTGAAAAGAAATGAATGCAGAGGTAAACTTTGAGGTCTAGAGGAGGCTATGGAGAAACCCACAGTGGAATGCAGTTTTAATTCAGCTGGTAGTTATGCAAATTAGGGAAAATATACCCTTCTCTCTGAGTATCACTCTTTTTGTTCATCTGACTCTTCTACTTTGGTTTCCTGGTCAGCAGGGACTCTTTCAAGACTCAGTGAAAATATAATCACCTCTATTTTAATTATACTCTTTTATTCACTGTGTTATACATGGGAATAAATGAACATTTCTGAGCTTCCTTTTCTTCATCTCTGAAATGAAAAGACTAGAAGAGTAAATTATGAAGATGCTTTTCAGCTGAAAAATGTTATTATTCTTTGTTTTTCGAACAGCAAAACCCAGTCCAATGTATGGCATTTGAATTATGTATTTTTCCTACAAATGTGGGTGCTCTAGAATCTCAATGGAAATGTCATCAACAAACAGAAATATTTCCAATCTCCTGGGAACCAGTTGAACTCTTTCAGATTGTAAATTTTGGAGATAGTTTTCACTAATTACATTTTTCTGTTAACTGAATATTTGGCAGGAAATTTTAAATAAAATATAACATGGATTGTTTTGGAGTTAGAAGCAGGTGACACAATATTTTTACACCTCAAAATAATTTTGATAGGTATTTTGGCATAACTTGCTCAATAAATGGCTGTAACATTAGAGCAAGAAAATGTGTTCAATTACTAACAGAAAATGTGTGTCCCCTGGGGGTTATGGAAAATACATTCAGGCATAAAAATGTTCGAAGTGAAATTATTTTAGAGTGCACTTCTTTTAAAATGCAAATGGAATTTGAAATTGTACATTGGCACATTCGATCTCAGTGGAATTTTTTAACCACATATTATTATATCACTCCTCTTCTCTGTCACGTATCCAGAGTACCCAGGTAACCAATTGACTAGAATTATCCCTCTATATTTTTAAATGTCTAAAGCATGGCAGTCTTTTTGTAGGAATAGGCCAGATCACTATTAAAAAGCATTTTTGAAATTCATTCCAGATGCTTGATGTTTACTTCTGAAAAGTTGAGGGACAATAAATACCGTGGGGCCAGGTGCAGTGGCTCATGTCTGTAATCCTAACACTTCAGGAGGCTGAAGAAGGCAGATCACTTGAACCCAGAAGTTTAAGACCAAACTGAGCAACATGGCAAGACCCCATCTCTACAAAAAATACAAAAATTAGCCAGGCATGGTGGTGAGTGGCTGTAGTCCCAGCTGCCTAGTAGGCTGAGGTGGGAGGATCACGTGAGCCCAGGAGATCAAGAGATCAAGGCTACAGTGAGCCGTGTTCATGCCACTGTACTCCAGTCTGAGTGACACAGTGAAACCTTGTCTCAAAAACAAATAAGTAAATATGGTTATCTACTAAATGGACCCATGTGATTGAGCAAAAAGGTCTATGCTCTCACCTTCCCCTTGAAAGTATTTCATCAGGAATATTTTTAGTTGAATTCATATACACTCACACATGTACACACTCATACAATGTCATGTTTATTTTTATATCTACATATGTAATTGATAATTTAAAAAACTCAACTGAATTTGCTTTATCTGTGATGAAACAGTATTGATAAAGTCATTGTATAATAATATTTTGGTTTAGGAGACATATTTAACCTTATGAGAACAAAATATCTTTTAATTCCCTTATCTATCTTCGTTTTGTTGCACAGTTATTTTTACATCATTTATAACTCAATTACAACTAGACATCAAATAATGTCTTCTCTTACAAGTTTTCTAATAGTTTATTAATTTTGATAAGGGTTCCAAATAGATTATAATCAATCAATTATGAAACAATTGTGTTTTCTATTGTGTGGTAAGCTTTCGTAGGTATGGTGAACACAAAGTGCAATATTCTTATTCTGATTTTAAGCATTTTGCTATCTATTGTGGGGCTGATTCAGAGAGTGGGAACCTATATCTAAATTCTTATGGGTTGAAGTCAGCAAAACGGCCAATTAGAATTACCCGACGCTGATCCTCCTTGCTCCCACAAAAGAGAGGGAAAACCAATGAATCAGCAAATATATTTCGAGTAGAGTGACCTAGGAAGTACACTGGAGAGCACCAGGGGCACAGTGAAATCCCTGTGTAGTATGGAAGCCCAGGATAGCACTGTTGAAAGGGCAGTGAGATATCCTGCCTCTGCCACAATGTTTCCCCCACTGCTGTTGGTGCAGAATCAGGAGGGACTTCTTATGGAGAAAAGGTAAGCTGAGATCTCCAGGGGTCCTCACTGCTGCCACAGACACCAGCTATCCTTGCTGTAAGAGAAGGCTTTGGTCCTCACAGGCCCCAAATCCAGTTTGGAAAGTAGCCGTCAGTCTGTGCATCTGCATTGCTTTTGAATACAAGCCCACCTTGTGTACCACTCACTCCCATGGTCAAAGCTGCTACAGCGTAGTGCCATCTTGAAACTAGACCCACTACTAGAGTGTGTTCTACCTGGAGACCTCGCCATCCCTGAAGCCTCACTATAACTCTACTTTATTTGTATGGATGCCTCCAGCACCATGACCTGGCTGCCCACAGCCTAGACAAGATGAGATAGCTGAGATACTGGTGTCCAAATCTATGCAACATACCCAGGCTAACCTGTACAGCAGGGAAGGTGCCAAACAGCAGACTGGCCACTTTACCCACACAGATTTGTCACACAACTGGCAGCCCCCAAGTCTGCACATGCCCACCACCAACCCTACAGCCAGTACTACAGTGACCCCATCCTATGGAGGAACCACCACAGAGCCCTGCAATTCCACTCTTCCTGCACTCACATATGCCTACTTTGATAGCCAATCATGTAGCAATCCTGTAATAGTCCGTTTTCATGCTGCTGATAAAGACATACCCAAGACCAGGAAGAAAAAAAGGTTTAATTGAACTTATAGTTCCACGTGGCTGGGGAGGCCTCAGAATCATGGTGGGAGGTGAAAGGCACTTCTTACATGGCAGCAGCAAGAGAAAATGAGGAAGAAGTAAAAGCAGAAATGCCCAATAAACCCATCAGATCTCATGAGACTTATTTATTATCACGAGAATAGCATGGGAAGGACGGGACCCCATGATTCAATTACCTCCCCTTGGGTCCCTCCCACAACATGTGGGAATTCTGGGAGATACAATTCAAGTTGAGATTTTAGTGGGGACATAGCCATACCATATCATTCCCCTCCTGGCCCCTCCAAATATCATGTCCTCACATTTCAAAACAAATCATGCCTTCCCAACAGTCCCCCAAATTGTTAACTCATTTCAGCATTAACCCAAAAGTCCACAGTCCAAAGTCTCATCTAAGACAAGGCAAGTCCCTTCCGCCTATGAGCCTGTAAAATCAAAAGCAAGCTAATTACTTCTTAGATACAATGGAAATACAGGTATTGGGTAAATACAGCCATTCTAAATGGGAGAAACTGGATAAGACAAGGGGTTCCAGGGTCTATGCAAGTCCAAAATCCAGTGGGACAGTCAAATTTTAAAGCTCCAAAATGATCTCTTTTGACTCCAGGTCTCACATCCAGGTAATGCTGATGCAAGAGGTGGGTTCCCAGGGTGTGGATAGCTCCATCCCTGTGGCTTTGCAGGATACATCCTCCATCCCAGCTGCTTTCATGGGCTGGTGTTGAGTGTCTGGTTTTCCCAGGTGCACAGTGCAAGCTGTCAGTGGATCTATCATTCTGGGGTCTGGAGGAGGGTGGCCCACTTCTCACAGCTCCACTAGGCAGTATTCCAGTAGGGACTCTGTGTAGGGGCTTTAACCTCACATTTCCCTTCTGCACTTCCCTAGCAGAGGGTGTCCATGAGGCCCCTACCCCTGTAGCAAACTTGCCTGGGCATCCAGGCCTTTCCATACATCTTCTGGAATCTAGGTGGAGGTTCCCAAATCTCAATTCTTGACTTCTGTGCACTTGCAAGCTTAACATCACATGGAAGCTACCAAGGGTTAGGGCCTCCACCCTCTGAAGCCACAATCCAAGCTGTAGGTTGGCCCATTTCAGCCATGACTGGAGCAGCTGGGACACAGGGAACCAAGTCCCTAGGCTGCACACAGCACAGAGACCCCAGACCCAGCCCACAAAACCACATTTTCCTCCTCAGCCTCCCAGCCTGTGATGGAAGGGCCTGCTATGAGGGTCTCTGACATGGCCTGGAGACATTTTCCCCATGGTCTTGGGAATTAACATTAGACTCCTTGCTACTTACGCAAATTCGTGCAGCTGGCTTGAATTTCTCCACAGGAAATAGGTTTTTCTTTTCTATCTTAGAGTCAGGCTGCAAATTTCCCAAGCTTTTATCCTCTGTTTCCCTTATAAAACTGAATGCCTTTAGTAGCACTCAAGTCACCTCTTGAATTCTTTGCTGCTTAGAAATTTCTTCTGCCAGATACCCTAAATCACCTCTTTCAAGTTCAAAGTTCCAAAAATCTCTAGGGCAGGGGCAAAATGCCACCAATCTCTCTGCTAAAACATAACAAGAGTTACCTTTACTCCAGTTCCCAAGAAGTTTCCTATCTCCATCTGAGACTACCTCAGCCTGGACCTTATTTTTCATATTGCTATCATCATCTTGGGCAAAACCATTCAACAAGTCTCTAGGAAGTTCCAAACTTTCCAACATTTTCCTGTCTTTTGAGCCTTCCAAACTATTTCAACCTCTGCCTGTTACCCAGTTCCAAAGTTGCTTCCACATTTTTTGGTATCTTCAGCAATGTCCCACTTTACTGGTCTCAACTTACTGTATTAGTCTGTTTTCATGCTGCTGATAAAGACATCCCTGAGACTGGGAAGAAAAACAGGTTTAATTGAACTTAAAGTTCCAGTTGACTGGGGCGGCCTCAGCATTGTGAAAGAAACTTCTTACATGGTGGCAGCAAGAGAAAATGAGGAAGAAGCAAAAGCGGAATCCCCTGATAAACCCATCAGATCTTGTGAGACTTATTCACTATCACGAGAATAGCATGGGAATGATCGGCCCCTGTGATTCAATTACCTCCCCCGGATCCCTCCCACAACACGTGGGAATTCTGGGAGATACAATTCAAGTTGAGATTTGGATGGGGACACAGAAAAACCATATCAAATCCCAAGACACAAACAGACTGCCACAGAGGCATGTGGCCTTACCTGTGACTGGCCTGATGTCTGGTCTGGTCCTGATTCCCCTACTCTGAAGAGACAGCCTGACAGCCACTGGACTGGTTGCACCAACATGTGCCCAAGCTTTGTCCAGCAACCAGCCTGGAAGTTCCTACCACCTCCCCCAAAAGCCCTACAGACAGCCTGTTTTCCTTTTGTATCTGCACATGCCTAGCTCAACAACCAGAGGCACAGATATCAATCTGGGGACATAAGGCACAAAAACAAAAAGGCAAGAAAACATGTCACCCTCCAAAAGAACATAGTATCTCTTAAGTAAAATAACTCACCATTTATGAAATGCCTGAAAAGGAATTCAAATTCATAATCATAAGGAAAGTCAGCAAGTTACAAAATAATGCAGTCAATTTAATACAATCAAGAAACAGTTCATGATTTAAATAAGGAATTTTGATAGATATCATAAAAAAACAACAAACCAAATGTTGGAGCTGAATAAGTCAATGAATTGAGTTTTAAAAATACAATTGATAGAAAGTGATAAGTGAGCATTCATGTTGCCCTGGCTGGGATTTTTGTAAAGAAGCTAGATAAAAGGGAGGGAGATAAAAGCAAGGAGAATATAGAGACTCTAACCAGGCAATCCCTCTACCTGGGGGTTGGCAAAAGAGTTATGGCCTAAAATCTGGATGATTCTGAGCAAGACAGTGTGGAATCCCAGGACATGGGATCCTTGGAAAGAAGGGGAGGATAGTGAGAATGATACAGAGGTGACAGAAACCTGAGGGTCTCTCCACAGTGTGTCTGATGGTATACTGGAAGACAAAAGCCAAGAACATCATGCCATTCAGTTGGATTCAAAATAAATAAATAGATAATAAAATTAGGAGCTTCAACAACAGATGATATCAACCAGAAGAAATAACACAGTCAAAGGAAAAATAAATAAATAAGAATTGAAAAGAAGAAGAAATCCTAAAAGGCTTGTGGGATCATTAAGCTAACAATTTTTTTATTATGATTATATGAGTACTAGAGAGAGAATAGGTGGAAAACTGTGCAGAAGCCCTATTTTGCAAAATAATAACGAAAAACTTTCTAAGTGGTGAGATGGATATGAACATACAGATTCAGGAAGCTCAAAAACCCTAATTATATTCAATACAAACTCTCTGAAGAACATTATAATCAAACTATCAAAAGCCAAAAATAGAGATTTCTAAAAGCAGCAAGAGAGTGTCAAGTCACATATAAAAAAGCCACCTTTACAGTATCATCGTATTTCTTAGCAGAAATCTTACAGACCAGGAGAGAATGGAATCATATATTCAAAGTGCTCAAATAAAAAACCTGTCAGCCAATAAAACTATTCCAGCAAAGCTATTCTTCAGAAATAAAGGAGAAATAAAGGCCTTTCCCGACACACACACACACACACACACACACACACACACACACACACACACACACACCAAGCAAAGGCAATTCACCATTAGACTGGCCTGATAAAAATTGCTTAAGGAGTGCTGCAACTGGAAACAAAGGATAATGATCACGATCATGAAAACACATGAATGTATAAAACTCACCAGTAGACGTAAAGTCATAAATTATACCCAGAATACCCCAGTGATGTAATAGTGTTATGTACATCTTTCAATTGTCTGGTATGAAGTTTTGAAGTAAAAATAATAAAAAACACTTTGGGAGGCCGAAGTGGGTGGATTACCTGAGGTCAGACCAACATGGTGAAACCCTGTCTCTACTAAAAATACAAAAATGAGCCAGGCATGATGGCGGGTGCCTATAATCCAGCTACTCAGGAGGCTGAGATCAGAGAATTGCTTGAACCCGGGAGATGGAGGTGGTGGTGAGCCGAGATCACGCCATTGCACTCCAGCCTAGGCAACAAGAGTGAAACCCCATCTCAAAAATAAATAAATAAATGAATAAATAAATAAATGTAAAAAACAGCAGATTCAATTGGTGGCTAAGAAACAATAATAAAGAGGCAAATTAAGCCAACACAAATATAAATTGTGGGAAAGGGAAATAATATAAAGTATTTTTATATGACCAAATGTAAGTTGCTATCAGCTTAAATTAATCTATTATAACTTTAAGATTCTTGATATTAGCTGCATGGTTACCACAAAAAAAGTAATTATAGCAAATACATAAATGAATAAATGAGAAAGATAAAGGAAATAAAGCTTAATACCACAGAAAACCATCAAACCACAGAGGTAAAAAATGGAAGAGGAAGAAAGGAACAAAGCATTAACAAAACAACCAGAAAATTAATAAAATGGCAGAAGTAATTCCTTATCTATCAATAATAACCCTGAATGTAAATGTATTAAATTCTCCAATTAAAAGCTATAGAGTGGTTAATAGATGGAAGAAATGGGACTCAATTTATATGTTACCTACAAGAGATTCATCTCTCCGTTTCACTGTTAAAGACAAACAGACTGAAAGTGAAGGAAGGGAAATATATTTCATGCAAATGGAAACCAAAAGCAAGTATATGTAGTCATAATTATATCAAATAAAAAAGACTTGAAGACAACAACTGTAAAAGAGAAAAAGGTCTTTAATGATAAAGGGATCAATTCAGAAAAGGCATATAATAATTATAAATACATATGCATCCAACACTATAGCACACAGATATATAAAGCAAAAACTATTAGACCGAAAGGGGAAGATAAATGACAATACAATATCAGTAGGGGACTTTACCACTCCACTTTCAACTATGGGCAGACCATGTAGTGAAAACATTTACAAAGAAAAACTGGACTTTAATGTACCAGAGACCAAATGGACCTAACAGACATTTACAGAGCATTTCATCCAAAAGTTGCAGAATACGCATTTTTCTCAAGTGCACAAGAAACATTCTCCAGAATAGATTACATGTAAGGCCACAAAATAAGTCTTAACAAACTGATGAAGCTAGAGGTCCAGGTATCTGGACTTTTATGTCCACATGACATAAAACTAGAAGTCAACAATAAGAAAAATTTTGGAAACAGCACATAGCTTGAAATTAAACAACATGTTCCTAAACAAACAATGAGACAATGAAGAAACTAAACGGGAGATTTGAAAATTCCTAAGACAAATGAGAATGGAAAGATATTATACCTACGCCTGTGAGAAACACCAAAAGCAGTTCTAAGAGGTAAGTAAATTTATATAAAGCAACATCTAAATAAAAAGGAAAGGATTTCCAATAAATAATCTAATGATACACCTTAAGAAACTATAAAAGCAAGAACAAACTAAATTCAGAATTCATAGAAGGAAAATAAAGCTTAGAGAAGAGATAAAATACTTTAAAAATTCAATAAAATCGATCAACTTTTAGCTAAACTAAGAAAAACAGAAAAATAACATACAAAGATCAATAGGGTTTCTATATGCTAGTAGTTAACTTTCTGAAAACAATTTAAGAACATTTCATTTACAAGAGCTACAAAAATAAGATAACTAGGAATAAATTTAAGCAAGGATGCAAAAGATCTCTATACCAAAACTATAAACTTTGATGAAAGAAATTGAAGAAGACACACATAAATGAAAAGATATCCCATGTTCATGAACTGAAAGAATTCATAGTATTAAAATGGCCATACCGTAAGTGATACACAAATGTAATGTAGTACCTATCAAAATTCCAATGACATTCTTCACAAAAATAGAAAAAAGGTAAAATTTATATGGAACAACAACAACAACAAAAAAAATCCCAAATAGCCTAAACAAAGCAGAGCACAAAGAACAAAATTGGTGGTATCACTCTACTTGACTTCAAAATATACTACAAAGCTATAATAATCAATAAAATATGGTACTGAAGCAAAAACAGACACATAGATCAACAGAAGAGAGAGACTGGGAAGAAATTCAAATTCATGCATTTATAGCCAACTGATTGTTGGCAAAGGTGCCAAGGACACACATTATGGCAAAAGCTGTCTTCAATTAATGCTGCTGGGAAAAGTGAATATTCATACTAGACCCCCACCAGTCACCATGCACAAATATAAACTCAAAATAGATCAAAGACTTAAGCATATTACCTGAAATGATAAAACACAAAAAGAGAGGAAATGCTTCCCCATCATTGGGTTGAGCAAAGATTTTTGAAATACCTCAAAGCACAGGAAATAAAAACAAAAATAAACAAATTGGATTTCGTCAAGCTAAAAACCTTTTGCACAGCAAAGGAAACTCTTATTGCAGTGAAAAGACAAACTACAAAATGGGAAAACGTATTTGTAAACTATACATCTGATGAGGGGTTAATATCCAGAATATATGAGCAACATAATTAAAACATGATCAACAGAACTTTCTCTCAAAGGAAGACAGACAAGTGGCCAATAGGTACATGAATAATGCTCAAAATCACAAATCACCAGGGAAATTTAAATAAGAGTTGCAATGCAATATCTCACCCAATTAGACTAGTTGACAAAAATACAAAAGAAACAAGTATTGATGAGGATATTGAGAAAAGGGAGCCCTTATACACTGTTGGCTGAATTATAAACTACTACAGTCATTATGAAAAACAATAAGGAAGGTACATCAAAAAATTTAAAAACTGAACTACCATATGCACAATAGCAATCACACTACTAAGTATAGACATAAATGTAATGAAATCAGTATTTTGAAGAGATACTGGAGCACTATGTATCATAGCCAAGATATAGAATTAATCTAAATGTCAAAGAACGGATAAACAGATACAGAAAATGTGTCAATAGAATATTATTCAGTCTTTTAAAAAAATGAAATCCTGTCACTTGTGGCAATATAGATGCACTTGGAGGACATCACATTAAGTGGAAAAAGCCAGACAAAGACAAATGCTGCATGTGCTCACTTACATGTGGAATAAAAAATTAAAATATTGTATCACAGCAGCAGAAAGTAGAACAGTGAGTGGTTAATGCATTTAAATGCATGAGGTGATAGAGGCACTACCTTGATTGGATCACTATACAATATAGATATGTATCAAAACATAAAATTTTATCTCAGAAATATGTACAATTACAATGCATCAATTAAAAATATTAGCCAATTAATAAACAAGAATCCATTCACGTGTCCATTCAGTAATTATTTTCTAAATGAAAAGAAATTGGTAGATGAGACAAAATTTGAGAATAATTAAACACTAATCCATGAAGTATTGAGTTACAGAAGTTGAGACAAAAAATAAATCGATAAACACACTTTGAATCTGGAAAACATTATTGAACAAAGTCAACTTTAAACAGCAGCTTTTCAAGAAAAGTGAGCAAAACTTGTGTGAAAACAGCAAGGGGTAGAACATCAATAAGCACAATCATTTGTAGAGGATGATAGTTTAACCTGATATATATTTTCAAAAGTCTATACCTTTTTGGCTCATAGATAGCATCAATAATGGTCACAATTGTTTTAATTTTTCCTATGTCATTCCTAAGACTTGTATATAAAAAAAAATAAGAATACTCTCAGTACATTTAATCTACTTGAGCTATATCAGTTACCCAATAAATACACTTACACTGAGACATGCTCTCTCTCTCTCTGTCTCTGCCTCTGTGTGTGTGTCTCTCTCTATAGTGTGTGCGTGCACACACACATAACATGAACATAAACAAATTACCTTGCTATTTTATATTTTCTAGATTTCTTCTCTGCTAAATTTTTAGGCTTGGCTTTTTATGTGAACCTTCATTTTGTGGCAGACAATTTTCTTTAGAGTTTCACATAGTGGAATGGAAAGAGTTCTTTCATGAAATATGTTTAAGCTAAAATTCTTTTAGTCTCCTATGTAGCTTATGCAAATCACTTAAACTCTCTCAACAGCCATCATCTTTATAATGGAAATAGAAAATATATTCTACAATGAATATCCTACAATGTTTCTGAAGATCAAATAGAATGATGCCCATGGAAGAAATTCTGTAAACACTGAAATAGTGACAAAAGTAACAAATTGCAATGATTATACAAACAAACATCAAGACATGACTGAGGTAACAGACTGCTTATATACTTGTATGAGACAAACCGCAGGGCAACTGCCTTAACCCTGATTATTTTATTCTATTGACATGTTCCCTTTGCTTTATGTAAAATCAAATCAGTCCTATGCTGTGTGAAAAATCAGTGTCAATACAAAGAGTAAATGAAAGATACATAAGATGAGTCTACAGAAAAATGTATCAACTAGCTATTTTCACAGGCACTATAAACAGCTTTACCTTCCTTACAATCACATCTTCCTTGGAATGAAAATTGGTAAAACTATTCTTTTCAACTGATGCTACATTGAATATCACCAGCAACAAAATTCATCATCATTTGAAAGTGGATTTGAATTTTGGAAACTGTCAAACATTAGCCACAGTGAATACTAGTGAAAGAGTAGAGTGATTCAACTGAACAATAGAATTTTTCATTTAAAAATTAAAAAAAAAAAAGTTGGTATATATTTCACCAAAGAGTGGCTCAAAAGAAATTTCGAAATTGCTCTAAATAAAACATAAAAAAAAAACTGGATTAATTGCATTGCATTGACTATTGTGAATATAGGACATGTTTGCATACAGAAAGAAATTACAAGGTTGTTTTTAAAAATCAGACATATGTAATCATCATATTTCATCTACTTCCTCACAAGATGAACCCAACTGCGTGCACGTGTGTATGTAAAGTCACCCAGAAAGACAAAGTACTCTCACATTCACAAATTCCCAGTTACACTTTTATCTCATTTTTCCAGGATTTATTCTTGCTCTTGGTTTTATACTCAATACACGCTTCTTGGCACTGAGGAGATGATATTAAAAAAGATGAAAGCCAAAAAGCAGCCAACATTAGCTGTTTAGGCTTATTCAGTGATACAAATCAGTTTGGACAATCTCTGTTTACGATAAATATATAAACTAGTTACACCTCACCTCTCCAGACTCCTCAAACATTCAGCCTACAGAGTACAGACCCTGCCTGGATGCTGTCACTTTGGATTATGCAACTGGATTTTCCTCTTTCCACCGATGCTTCGTGGTTAAACATCCCTTACTGTTATCACTGCCATGATCCACCCCTTATCTGTTTATGACATGTGAGCCCACCTCCTTCCAGACTCTTACCACCAGGATCTGGCCATTCTCTACAGGATGATTTCTATCTTTGCGTTTACCTATTTACAATGTGAATACAGTTTGGCCTTTATCTCTCGTCTACTGTCTTTCATGATTAAACCTTGATCCCAACATAGACCACATCTGCTTAAATCCAGGACCTTTCCATCTCATCTATTCCTATTAGTGATTTGAATCCTACTAAATATTTCTCCCACCACTCCAGCCTCCACATTCTTATTACATTAAGTGTTAGGTAGCTAAGAAAGAGCTAAATTATATTTCAGGTTCCTTCAGAGATTTGTAAAGCCTCCACTAATTGAATAAAGATAATTAAAATAAGTGTCTCATAATTAAGAGTATCTGCTGTGTGTTCCAGACACTGCATTAGTCGTTCTAACCTGTTCAGCTATCTAATACTCAAAGTGATCCTGAAAATTTACAGATTCAATAATTATTCATTATATAATCAAACATTGTTTTACAGTATTTGAATGGTTCCTATCAGGCCAATACCTTCCTCTTCGTTAAATGTTTGGGAGATTTAGGAAAAGTATTCGGTCTTCCGCGACATAGGGAAAAGTGTGACAGGGCTAGAAACTATAGGATAGGTCCTCACTCAAGCCATGAAACTCAGTAGCAGGCATAAAACTGAGATGGCAGCACAATTCCTAGCCCTTGCCAATACTTCAAGTGAAGGGAAAGAGAAAGTAAAGCTTGGGAAAACTGTCACCCTCTGATACACAGTTACCCAGGGTTTATTCTAAACTCATTAGATACAATGCCTGAAGCAACCTGGCTAATACTAAATCTCTTTAAATATAGGTTTCCTTACTGGGTGGTACTTTGCCTATTGATGATAGAATCAGAGGATCCATTTCCAGGATGAGAGAGAGTTTAGGTGTCTCTCCTCCAAATAAGACCAGAGAACTGTCCTAAAAAACCAGCATTTTCCCTACATATTCCAAACTTTCTTATATATTTTAGAGCTGTTTTTCCTGAGATGACCTACCTTCATCATTTATTAATAATTGTATGTGTTTTATTAGTAGCAAAACATATCCACTATTTGTTTTAGTTAATAATATATCAAATGTATATTGCTGGTGATCTCAAGAAGTGAATGTATAAAAAGAGTTTAGAGGAAGGAAAAGAGTAAGTCAGGTTTGTCGTATGTATCTTACATCATTTACAATACAGCTAAATATCTTAAATTATGTCATTTGATTGAATGTTAGTCTGTAAGATCATTATTATACCCACTTTACAGATGAGAATATCTGAAGTTTCTACAAGTTTAAGACATTTTCCAAAAACACATGCATAGCACGCAATTAATTGAATATTTTAGAGTAATGTTTCTAATACTTGAGTAATATGTTTGCTGCCTTCAGGAAAATGAAAATCCAGACTTTCAATACTCCATGTATCCAACTTTTAGAAATACTGCAATCATGTTTAAATGCTGTCATTTAAGTAATTTTTTGGTGCCAATGTGACTATAAATATAAACAAAAATATTGGCACTAAACTCTTGAGACATGATTCTACTTTGGCATTGTCATTTAATTGACGCTGAAATATTATTATATTATTTTAAATATATTATGGAAGTAAAAGCAGTTTAAAAAATCTTGTTAAAACATACAGGTTCTAGAAAATGTGTTCCAGTTTTTCTAAGGAAGAGTAATTTTGGTTAAGGTTGGGGTCTTGCCCTCCATCGGGCTTAAAGATTCTGTGGTCTCCCTCGAGGCATAAAATTTGGTGGTTCTAAATCATTAATTTTTTATAAAACTATTCTTATTCCAATTTCAGAAGGTTTCCTCTAGTTCTGGTAATTTTCTTATTACTGTCCAGAGTCCAGTCTCTGGAAATTCAATATAATAAGGTGAAATTTTATATTTAAAAATGTCACTGTGAAATGTCTGGAGTTCTCAGCGTGGAGCTTGGGGGCTTGGTTTTTCCTCTTTCAGGTGAAAGTTAAGTAATATTTACTCCCTTGTATTTACTTTTGACACTAACATTCTGCATATCCTTCTCTACTGACATATTTAGTGGGGTGGGCATGCTTTCCTTGGAGTCCAGAATTAAAGGGATCAACATAAATATGACCATAAGTTGAACAGAAGCCAAAGAGCTATTGGTGATTATAGACATGATAATGTAAGTCAAAGGCTGACATGATTCATTTCACCAAGGGGGATTACTCAGAAGTTTAAAGCATGAAGTTAAAAGGAATATTATCTGTGGGCTGCTCTTAAGAAAAACAAGTCACTCCAGGAGAGGAAAGACTGACATTTCAAAAGCCATGAATCCCCAAGAAGTGAGGGAAAGAGGGAGGGAACATAACTGGCATTTACTTACTACTTACTATTATGCTGCTTAATTTTATATTCTAATTAATCTTTAAAGTAGTCTTGTAAGATTGGTATTATGCTCATTTTATGGTAAGGCTCAGGGTATTCCACAGTCAGTGACAGGGCCGGATATGTAATCCACATCTCTCTGTCACTAGAATCCATGAACTTCTCCATGGGTTCCTGTTTTCTTCCTAAGAAGGAATATTCATATAGGGGATTCATTTGGTACATAGTAGGTAGTGATTCTGAGTCCAGCCTTTTTCTTTTGTCTTCAAAATGGCTTTAAAATTGGTACCAATCCCTGGTTTCTTCTATTTTAATGGACATCTTGGTAAATAAAGGATGATAATTCCATTCTGCAGCGTTCTCATGAGCCTTGATTCAATGTTTGAATGAACAGCTTTCATAAAGTATCTTCCAACAGAAGTAGATATATGCATGAAATTAAATTTCTAGTTATTTATTGAATCTAATTACATTCCATACCAATTGTTTAAGAGAAGGGAAATTTACAAATTCAGCCTGATCCAATGCAAACGTCTTAATAGAATCCCAAATTTTAACCCCAGCTCTGCCTCTAACTAGTGTGAAATGCTGTCTGTTCTGTTTCCTCATACGAAAACAAAGAGAAGAGATCTTCTTTCCTCTTGTGTATGCAACCTTAGATCTGAGATTGAAATATAATCTTAGGCAGGGGGAAACACTTTTTTATTTTATATTGGAAAGATGAGAATAATATAACACTCGTACATTGTCTTCAAGCTTGTGCATGACAAATCCCATCAAGTAATCCAGTTTCTTCATTGGCTATTGTATGTGGCTTGGTTATAAGCTCTGAGCCCTCTGCAATGATGCCTTAGCCCATTCTCTAACTGCCTGCCTTTTAGGAAAATATTGGTGATGATAAGAAGGGAAAGAAGGCGAGCTAGAGAGGGAAACTTTATCTCAAAGTCATGCTTTCTTCCTTATAACATCTAGTCTCAGATAGTGTCATGTTCTGAAAGGCTGGAAGCAACTTCCTATGAATAAAAATAATAATAGTTACAGCTGAGGCAGGCACAATACTAACTTTTACATGGCTAACTAATGTAAGCCTGATAGCACCTTACTCCCTATATTCCCATTTCTTCCCTCACCTTTTTCTTAATAATAAGGAATGTTTATGCTTACTAGGTAACTTGCATGGTGTTCAAATAACTAGTAAGAGAGAGAACCAAGAACATAGATCCTCATAATTTGAAAATTTACTCTAAAATTATCAAATTCTGTAAAGTGCCAAGCTATATTGCCAGTGTGAGTACTGACTCAGCTTTATAATTTTGCCCTATTTTTATAATAAACATCAATGAATATTCTTAAATCTGTTATTAGCTATCACGTGTATATATGCATGTACTTATGTTATTTTATATCTGATAACAAAGCATTATGATAATAATTATTCAAGGCCATTAATCTCATCTTACACTGGAGGAAACTGAGGCACAAATTATGAGATCTCCCCTAAAGGTCTCATTATATTGGGCAGAGTCAAACTCAAAACACAGGTCTGTCTGAAATCTATCACCCATGCCATGGCTTTTCATCAATTTATAACAGACTAGTTAACCACACAGTGACTAATTAATACCTTCCATGCCAGGTTAGTTTTAAGATTTTCATGAAGTGAGTACAACTCAAAGTTGATATATGTAGGAAATTAAATATACAAGTTAAGGTTATTGGTTAGAATGGTCTCTAAGGATTTTTGGTTTCTCACTTAACCATTAAGCCTTTATCCCTAAACCTTAACTCATGCTATTTACCCCTTTTGTTTAAACAATAGACACAGTTATTGACCAATGAACAGGCTGAAGAATTCCAGCTCACTTGACCACTTCTTGCGCCTCTTCAAGCCAAATTGCCTTCAGATCACTGTGCTTTAAAAAGCAGCTAGGATTCCACTGTTGCCCAGAAACATTTTTGACTAGAATCAAGAGACCTGGATTCTCTTATTGGCTCATCTGGTGAAGCAAAAAAGCAACCATGGCAAGTTGCTTGACATCTCTCACCCTAAGTTGCCTTGTCTGTGGAATCAAAGTTCAAAACAAATGATCTTTAAGCACTCTTCTAGTTCTGAGGGTCTATACTCACCCTTGGTCCTCTCCTAGAATACGATTGCTGCTGCCATTCTTCAATTGTTGCTGGAGAAGGGAGAAGGAAGCAGTGGTAAACACTTTTACTGCCTGGCTGCCTCTGGGATCCTAATGAAAATCACAGGGATTCACTCACAAACACTAAAAGGAGCTGCCTTCTCAGTATTTGGTTTCTTGAAGGAGGCCCTTCAAGATTTACATACATATTTCCTTCCTTCTGATTAGTTATTCAGGTCATGTATTCAGTTTCCAATATTTCCCTCTGCAATCCTTAGGCCTTCCTCCTAGCCTTCTTTCCTCTTTCCTGACTCTGTTCTCTTAGTGACACTCTTCACTGTCTCCCCACTTTTTTACAATGTCCTCAGCTTTATCACCCATCACCCATACTTCCCACGATGAAGCACTTATCAGGCTGGTTGGCATTTCCACAAAGCCTGTCAAGCCAATTCCCAGTGTTTGTGAGGTCCATTTATGTCACCCAAGCTCTAGATAAGTGGACTGGCTGATGTAATCTCCCACCTGGGACATCCGTGATAGCTTTTTCCACATTTACCACTGAAAATCCTTGGTTCTGTAAAGGCAATGCCTCCATAACTGTAGGCCATGATTTATTCAGGGAGAATGAAGATTAGATAAACTCTGTGTCAGTTCACAGAATGAGCCCTCATAGAAAGCAAATAGAAAAGTTGAACTACACATATTTTATTTCTAGACAGAATCCACACCTACATACTTATGTCCTTATTTACCATATTGCCTCCCTGTTCGTTTTCTTCAACAGACAGTTATGGAGCACCTACTATGTGCCAGCCACTGTGTTATGAGCCGAGAATACAAAAATAAACAAGTCACAAGATGCTTCTGTCCTCTCGGGCTTAACGGTTTAGTCTTTCTCTAATATAGCACGTATTACGTTCTAAGTATACAGAGTAGCTTGTGTGTGTGTGTGTGTGTGTGTGTGTGTGTGTGTGTATCTCTAATAGATTGTGGGTTTTCAGAAGGGAGTGTCTCTGTCTAAATTATCTCTGATTGCAATGGTTGCAAATAGTTTTTAGTATATAGGAGATGCTTAATAAATATTATGCATGTACAAAAACTTCAGTTGTACAAATGTGTACAAATGTGTACTAACCCCTAATGGCTTTCCAGCCAGTGTAAAATAAGATCCAAATGCCTTGCCAAAATCTACAAGGCTTTCCTTGATCTTTCCTCTGTCTCACCTTCTTCCTACTTTCACTATTACTTACAATGATTCAGCCTCCCTGATGTTATCTTTGCTCCTTAAGAAGGCCAAGTTCTTAGGCCCTCAAGATCTTTGCATATGCTATATACCCTCTGCCTGGCATGCTTTATCCCCAGAGCAAGGCATAGTAAGCTCTTTCCTTAATGCTGTTTTTAGTTCAAATGGCTTTCAGCAACCACTCACTCTGGAGTTGACCTTCCGTGCCTGACTGAGTAATTCTCTATCTCCTTGCTCCAGTGTATTTTCTTCAGAACACTGATTGTTATAAAAAATAAGCCAGCTGTCTTGAACTTGACAACCTCCCTGGACTTTTGCTCTAAGTGGAAAATTAGACTCAATAAATATTCATTAAAAAAAGAAAAGACCAAAATTATGCTCATTTTGACGTATCAGTCAACAAACAGCGCATGTTATACTTCTTATTTTTTTTTTTGTTTTGTTTTTTGTTTTTTGACAAAGTTTTGTTCTTTGTCACCTAGACTGGAGTGCAATGGCATGATCTTGGGTCACTGCAAGTTCTGCCTTCTGAGTTCAAACGATTGTCCTGCCTCAGCCTCATGAGTAGCTGGGATTACAGGCACACACCACCATGCCTGGCTAATTTTTTTCTGTGTTTTTAGTAGAGATGGGGTTTCACCATGTTGGCCAGGCTGGTCTCAAACTCCTGACCTTGGGTGATCCACCCATCTTGGCTTCCCAAAGTGCTGGGATTACGGGCATGAACCACCACACCCAACCTTGTCATACTTCTTAGGTAAAAGTAAGTGATAGTTGCTGTGGTGTATTACAGATGAAATAATCATTTTTTACAGCAGGAGGTTGTCAATTTTTTTATGTGCATACACATACAATGAAAGAGAGAACATCTCTGGCATTAAAAATAATAAAAATAATAAATGTTCTGAATTTACAGATGTATGAATCCTGGGTGACTAGGAAATCCATGAATGTGTGTGGAGGGAGGAAGGATGGGAAGTAGGGCTAACTGATGTCACTATTTCAACACATATTTCTAAAACCATTCTAAGCAGAGGGATTTTTATTTTAAGTAAAATTTAGTAGGTAGGAATTTACCGGATGTTTGGAGAAGAGTATGGTGAAAATAGAAGGCCAGTCAACGTTCATTCAGCTGCATATCTTTTTGAATGCCTTGACTGGAAGCACAAGTCCACTTCTACCTAATACAGCTTTATAGAGAGGAAGATATTAATCATGCAAATAAATACATAGTTTAAAACAGTGAAACTTAACAAGAGTGCATGTATTGGTGGGCCTAACATAGTTTGGGGTCAAGGATAGCTTTGCTAAAAAACTGAGGGTCAAAGAGAATGCCAAGCTGCAATAACAATATTTTTTTCCCGTCCCTTGAGCAGCAAGTGAGTTTACTATATAGTACTTCAGATATCTGGCACTAGTGTGACTCAGCTATTCTCTCCCTATCTGCATCAGTATGTCTGAGAAAGGATCTAAATAACCCAACTAGCCTGATAGGCCCTCTGAAAATCAATCATACAGGAATATGTCTTAGGCCAAGCCCCAGACAAGCCCTCATCTTTGGGAGATCTCCTCTAAATCAACTCTACATGGCTTAGGGTCAGCAGATAGGGGAAATAAACTCTTGTGCATAGGAAAACTCCATGTGAAGGACCATGGGTTAGGCAGTTATTCAGAGAAGGGGGCCCGGGATGACAAGCACTAGGGGGGGTGCCCCTCAATATATGTAACCAAAGCTTCATGATCTCACAGACCCAGTGCCAGAAAAGAAGTGATTTTTACAGTGCAGAGGAAAGCACAGATAAATGCCTCCCAAACCAGCTGAAATGGATTTAGAAGATTACCTAGAGGTGATACTACTTGAACTAGGTCCCAAAGGGTAAAGAGAGATGATGTAACTCAGGTCTAAGAGGGACAGAGAGAGCATCATGATCAAAATCCTGGAAGTATAAGACAACTGAGTTAAAAATTAAAAGAGATAATCATGAAATCACAGATCATTGAAAAGTTCATGGCATAGTGCCTGATGTATTCTAACCTCTCAAATGTTCATTTCTCAATTGATTTATATTTCTGATTAGAAGACAAAAGCCTGCCCATGCTCGCATTCCCTTAATGCATACTAGTAATAATAGTACCACTTTTACCTACAGAATATTGGGGAGAAAGTACAGTCAGTAGCATATATACTACTAGGAAATGAAAAAATTTTATAATAAGTTTACTTGAAAGTCTGACAAGCAGCTAATATTGCAGTCATCCAAGTATATCCATATTTTATGCCATTGAAATGATGACTGTGACATTCTAGATAACTGTCTTAAGAACCTTTTGCTTTTCAGACTGACTACAGAATTAGAAGGAATATTCTGCTTGGCTCCTTGGAATGAATGGGTAGGGTGACAGATACGTATCTAGGGATAAAACTCCTTTAGAATTTTGAATATAAAACATTTGTTTGCAGGAATAGAAGAAAAGTAAAAGTATGACACAGCCCTGGCTCTTCCTTCCTTCTTTTCCTTCCTTCCTTCCTTCTTTTCCTTCCTTCTTCCTTCCTTCCTTCCTCCCTCTCTTGCTCCCTCATTTTCCCTCGCCCCCCTTCCCTCCCTCCTTCCTTCCTTCCTTCCTTCCCCCCTTCCTTCCTTCCTTCCTTCCTTCCTTCCTTCCTTCCTTCCTTCCTTCCTTCCTTCCTTCCTTCCTTCCTTCTTTCCTTCCTTCCTTCCTTCCTTTCTTTCTTTCTTTCTTTCTTTCTTTCTTTCTTTCCTTTCTTTCTTTCTTTCTTTTCTTTCTTTCTTTCTCTCTCTCTCTCTCTCTCTCTCTCTTTCTTTCTTTCTTTCTTTCTTTCTTTCCTTTCTTCTTCTTCCTTTCTTCCTTTCTCTCTTCCTTTCTTCCTTTCATTTTAATTTTTTTGACATGGCATCAGTCCGTTGCCTAGGCTGTAGTACAGTGGTACAAGTATGGATCACTGCAGCCTCTACCTCCTGGGCTCAAGTGATTTCTCCTTCCTAATTTTCCTGAGTAGCCAAGACCCACAGGCATGTACCACCATACTCAACTAATTTATTTTAAAGTGCTGTAGAGATGAGGTCTTGCCATGTTATCCAGGCTGGTTTTAAATTCCTGGGTGCAAGAAATCCCTTCACCTCAGCCTCCCAAAGTACTGGGACTACAAGTGTGAGCCACCATGCCTGGACACCTACCTATTTCTCATCTGTTATGTATTTGTCAGAACTTAACAGTAAGACAGCAACAGTTAGCTAGCTAATGGAGAGTAGAGACAAATGGCCCCAGCTCTGTGCATAGTAGTTCCAGAATTGTGCAGCCAGAAAAAAATACAGAATGTCCTGTTAAATTGGAAGTTCAGATAAACAATAAATACATTTTTAGTTTGCCTATGTCCCATGCAATATTTGGGAGTTTTTTATATATATATACACACACACACACACTAAAGTTGTATTTTTGTGTACTTGAAATTTAAATTTAACTAGATATTCTCTACTTGTATTTGCTAAATCTTGCATCTTTTTACTAGGATTAATCTTAATGGACTGAAAAATGACACGTTAACCCAAACAAGTGTTAATACTGTGTTCATTAAAATAATATTTCTTGAATGACTTAAGTTTCAACAAGTACAAACTAACTCCTTGAGGTCTTCATGTGGTAATGCATAAATGATTCCTCTGGCTATCATAAAGGAGGTGTACTTAAACGGACAAATAAATCCATGTGCAAAATCAATTTCCTTTTTCTCTCTTTCTTTCTCTCCAGCAATGAATTTGAAAGGAAAAGAGAAATGGAGGAAGAACATGAAGAACAAAATTATATGTATAGTTGAAAAACTCACTTGGCAACATGGATAATTGAGATGGTTTAATTTCCCTTAATGACTAAACTTTGATAGAAATCTCATGATGATAGTGAAAGTAGAGGTAGTATTAAAAATCCCCTCCCTCTACATTATCCCTGCAATATTATTTTTAAAATGCTTTTGTTTCTTGACATAAGAAAGAAACACTCAGACCAATTTGCCATTCAACATTATGGATCATACACTGGCAAAAATATGTCCATTTGCCCAGAAGACAGCAACCATTTAAATCCAATTAATTTAATTATTAAACATACAAAAATGTGAATTGTTGTGAAGGAAAATGGCAAGTGATGGACAGCAAGCAGCATCAACAAAATGACATTATGTTAAAATATACTTCAGGGAAATTCAGGCTCTGAAAACATTGTCTTAATAATTTACAAGATATTGAAAGAAGCTAAACTATTTCTTACTGAGGCAGAGATTGATCTACTTGGTTTAAGTCAGAGCTGATAGCCTTAGTGTTTTGAATAGTGTTGTCACCTGCTTTCATAGATTTAATGACCGTCTTATATGCACAACACATAGATCTAATTGTCCAACCCTTGAGAAAAGAAAATCAGTTTACTTCCAACTCATGATATAGATCTTTTTTTTTTTTTTTTTTTTTTTACTTGAGGAAATATACTTCAATCTTAAAGGATCTTTGCGACATTTCAATCCCAGTCGAAACAATCCTCTTATAGAGTTTTACTTCTTGCCACACATATTCCAGAGCCAGGTAAAAGATTCTACCCAATTCCAAGGTGATATAGCACCATGATTGTGGACATTTGTAATTACTTCATGTTTTAGTCAGGATTCTCCAGAGAAACAAAATTAATATATATTCATTTTGGAAACTGGCTCGTGTGATCATGGAGATTGAAAAGTTTCTTGATCTCTCATCTACAGCTGGAGAAACAGGAAGCCCTGAGGTCTAATTCAGTCTGAGTCCAAAAGCCTGACCCAGGGGAGCTGACGGTGAAACTGCCAGTCTGAATCCAAAGGCCTGCAAATCTGGATCAATGGTGTAAGGCCTGGAGTGTAAAGGCCTGAAAACCAGAACATTGATGTTTGAGGGCAGTTAAAGATGGATGTCCCAGTTAAGAAGTGGTAGAAAGAGAGGGAGTTCACCCTTCCTCAGTCTTGTTGATCTTTGTGGGCCCTCAGTGGATTGGATGATGCTCACCCACATTGTGGAGGGTGATATTCTCCCCACAACTGACTCAAATGCTGATCCCTTCTGGAAACACCCTCACACACCCAGAAGTCATCTTTTACCAGCCCTATGGGCATCTTAGGGGCCAATCAACTTGACACATCAGATTTACCATCACATTTAAGCTTTTGCATATCATTTGTAGAAGGAAATAGAAATTCCAATTATATAAGGTTAAAAAAGCGTAAAAAAAGCATTCCTCACAATCACTCACTAATTAAACTGAAAGTAAAAGTCCTCTTCCCTTTTTCTTTCAGCAATTTCAACACATTTTCAATTAAAAAGCTCCAGTGACAACATAGACAAAAATAGATATGTGACATATATATCGATATATATGTCAATACAGAAAAGAAAAAATACACACACACACACACACACACACATATACAGCCATGCATCACATTTTGATGTTTCACTCAATGAGAAATTGCATATACAATGGTGGTCCCGCGAGATTATAATACCATATTTTTACATACCTTTTCTATGTTTATATATGCTTAAATACAAAAATACTTCCCATCATGTTACAATTGCCTAGAATATTCAGTACAGTAATATTCTGCACAGGTTTGTAGTTTAGGAGCAACCAGGCAAGACCATGAATCCTAGGTATGTCCTAGGCTACACAGCTTGGTTTTGCTTATCACACTCTGTGATGGTCACACAATGATAAAATCACCTAACAACACATTTCTCAGAATGTATCTCCCTCATTAAGCAACATGTGGCTGTATATTCTCTATATATTTTACATATAAGTACATTTATATCTCTCTCAAGGATGGGGGTAGAAATTTCATTTCACTACTTTGTTGATGAAAAGGGTCAAACTCTGTAAAGTATATATAAGAGGTTTATTCTGAGCCAAATATGAGTGACCTTGGCCTGAGGCACAGTCTCAAGAGGTCCTGAGAACATGTGCCCTAGGTGATTGGGTTACAGCCTGGTTTTATACATTTTTTTTTTCTTTTCTTTTCTTTTCTTTTCTTTCTTTCTTTCTTTTTTTGAGATGGATTCTGCCACTGTCGCCCAGGCTGGAGTGCAGTGGCACTGTCCTGGCTCACTGCAAGCTCTGCCTCCCGGGTTCGCGCCATTCTCCTGCCTCAGCCGCCTGAGTAACTGGGAGTACAGGCTCCTGCCACCACGCCTGGCTACTTTTTATTTTATTTTATTTTACTTTTTTTGTATTTTTAGTAGACACGGGGTTTCACCGTGTTAGCCAGGATAGTGTCAATCTCCTGACCTCGTGATCCGCCCACCTTGGCCTCCCACAATGCTGGGATTACAGGCCCAAGCCACCACGCCCACCCAGTTTTGTACATTTTAGGGAGACAAAAGACATCAGTCAATACATGTAGGTTGTACATTGTTTCTGTCTGGAAAGGTGGGACAACTTGAAGTAGTGGCAGGGAGAGAAGGTGCTTGAAAGTCACATGGTTGGTAATTGTTTGAAAGAGTTATTATCTAAAGACAGAAATCAATAGAAAGGAGTGTCTGGGTTAAGAGATAAGGGGTGGTGGAGACCAAGGTTCTTATTATGTAGATGGAGTTTCACAGGTGCTCACCCTTAGAAGCAGTAGATGGCGAATGTTTCCTATTCACACCTTTGAAAGGTGCTAGACTCTCAGCTAATCTTTTCAGGATAAAAAAAGACCTGGAAGCCTGGGCATGGTCACTCATGCCTGTAATCCCAGCACTTTGGGAGGCCAAGGCGGGTGGATCACCTGAGGTCAAGAGTTTGAGACCAGCCTGGCCAACATGATGAAAGCCTGTCCCTACTAAAATTACAAAAAGTAGCCAGGTGTGGTGGCCCATGCCTGTAATCTCAGCTACTCGGGAGGCTGAGGCAGGAGACTCACTTGAACCTGGGAGGCAGAGGTTGCAGTGAGCCGAGATTGCGCCATTGCACTCCAGCCTGTGCGAAAAGAGTGAAATTGTGTCTTTAAAAAAAAACAAAACAAAACAAAACAAAAAAAACACCTGGAAAGGGAAAATGATTCTCTGCAAAATGTAAATTTTCCCCACCAGAGAAAGCTTTGCAGGGCCATTTTAAAATATGTCAAATAAATATATTTTGTGGTAAAATATTTTGATTTCTTCCAGGGCCTGCTACCTATCATGTGATACTATACTAGAGTCAGGTTGGAATTTGGTATTTTATTGCTACAGAGTCTGTACTGCCAGTATTGATGATACTGACGTGTTAGGAGAGGTCTCTAAATGCTGATGGGACCTCAACAGCAGCTCGTGTCCAGGGTCTTGACACCATTGCAAGAAGGAATTCAAGGATGAGTTGTAAAATAGTTAAAGTACAAAGATTTATTGCAAAGAGAAAACTACACACTCAAGAAAGGAGAGTGCAGATATACTCGAGCGGTTTTGCAATGCAGCTTGAGGTCTCTACCTTTATGAGTTACTTTAACTTAGGGGTGGGATATTCATAAATATTCCTGGAAAGAGGTGAAGATTTCTCAGAACTGTGATGCCACCCATTTTAAAACCAAATACGGGTTTTCCAGGAACAGTCATGGAGCTGGTGGTCAGATTATTTAGTATGTTAATGAGCATATGATGAGGACATAGGTGAAACGTAGGTCAAATCCAGTGCCATGTTGCATCCTCTGTCTTGGCCAGCTTGACCCACAGTCTGTGGGCTCTTAGCCCCTAGTTTATGCAGCTATTTCAACAGTTTCCTTTTGCTGGTCATGTGAAACTGCTGCCTGAAATATTCTATTCTCCTGTGACCACCTTGTATTATTTCTCTCTTATTAAGATCTCTGTTTTAATGTTAATCTTGGTCAGTTGTGCCTGAATTCTAAAGAGAGGGGAGTATAGTGAGGCATGTCTAATTCCCCCCTTTCCATTACGGTCTGTACTACTTTTTCAGGTTTCCTTGTCGTCCCTGTGACTGAGAAGAAAAGTCCATTTAGTTAGTTGGGGAGCTTAGAATTTTGTTTTTGTTTTACAACGTGTATCCAAATGAGTGTGCCCACTTCTCTTTTATATATAAATGCATAGTACCCAATATTGGAAAGCTAGTAAAGTCTGCCACTAGGTAAGATCTGGACAGTATAACTTTCAAAGCACTAGCTTTGCTACAGAAATGGAAAATACTGCTCAAAGATTGCAGAAATATATATTATATGCACATAAAATGAAGTTTTCTAAAGCAATAGGCATGCCATAAGAAATGGATTTATGGACAGTGCATTAAACTATGAAATCATTTTTGACAGAAATATAAATCAACTTAAGAAAGCCCGTCATGAATCAAATAAGGAGAGGGCTTTTGAGAAAGCATCAAGACTAGATAAGTACTAAAAGTACCGAGGTTAACTGTATAAACATTATGAAAACAAAATTTAGCCAAGGGAATAGAAGGGAAGTAGCAAAAATACTTCAAAGCATGCCTTATTTTCATGAAAAAACAACGCTATGATTAGCATCAGTTTTCTACCCTCGAGGTACTTTTTTTTTTTTTCATTTTTCTTTTGCGGAATTCTTTGTACATTATTCATATTCCTAACCAAAAGAGTTAAGCTGGCTTCAAACTGATTGGTAGTTATAAGGCAACCACATTGTTTTGATGCTGCTTTTATGTTCATTTCAATAAAATTGCCTAAAAGGAACATGAACAGCCAATGCACAAAAGAAATACAAATAAAAAATACAGGCATAAACAACTGTTTAAGCTTACTAGTAATCAACAAAGTGGGATTAAAACAACAATGGGATACTATTTTTATACACCAATTAATTAAGATTTTACAAATAAAAATGCTAAAATTTGCTGAGAATGACAAGCAGTTTAATAAGATATTGGTGTAAATA
The DNA here is from genome assembly GCF_047675955.1 of Chlorocebus sabaeus. Classification (NCBI taxonomy): domain Eukaryota; kingdom Metazoa; phylum Chordata; class Mammalia; order Primates; family Cercopithecidae; genus Chlorocebus; species Chlorocebus sabaeus. The sequence goes on from NC_132930.1 coordinate 31,687,716, forward strand.
AAAATAGGTACACATTTTCTGAAACTCTGTTTGGCATGTATATAAGAATTTTAAAATGTTTGTACTCTTCAATCCAGCATTTTCAGCTCCAAGAAACAGTCTGAAAGAAATAATGAGAAATAGTAAAAACATTTGAAAATTATAATATATAAAGTATATATAATGAATAAATTATATATACATTTGTTCACTTCAATTATTTATTACAATGAATAACAGAAAATAACTTGAGTATGCACCCATATGGGAAAGTTTAAATACATTTTGTTAAATGAATCAATGTCACATTATGTAGTTTTTCAAAGAGTATTTACGGGCTAAGGGACATGCATATAAGATAATGTTAAATTTAAAAAAAAAGATAATAGAACCTAAAGTTTTATATTCTAAGTTATTCCAATGTTCAGGCATATGGGTGTGCATCTGATGTGTGTGTGTTTGTGTTTATGGAGCTGTGTATCTGTGTTTGCTACATTCACAGTTAACACATCAAGAAAACAGTAAAAAAGAATATACCACATATGAACAAAGCTTATCTATGGGGTTGTAACAGTATTTGTATTTTAATAACATTTTGTCTTTCATACTCTTCACATTGTCTACATCAATTTATGATAAAATATATTTTTTTGGGAGGCCGAGGCAGATGGATCACAAGGTCAGGAGATCAAGACCATCCTGGCTAACACGGTGAAACCCCATCTCTACTAAAAATACAAAAAATTAGCAGGGATGGTGGTGGGCGCCTGTAGTCCCACCTACTCGAGAGGCTGAGGCAAGGAAATGGCGTGAACCCGGGAGGCGGAGCTTGCGGTGAGTGGAGATTGCACCACTGCACTCCAGCCTGGGTGACAGAGCAAGATTTCATCTCAAAAAAAAAAAAAAATATATATATATATATATATATATGTATATTTTAAGTGGTCAGATTGATATTGTAACTTCATGCAACAAACGTCTACTTTTATCTCCCTAATTAAAATGAAACCCAGTATTTTAAATGACAAATCATCAGGAATCTGAAAAAGTTCTAATTAAATGTGTCCTTCCTTTACTTTGGATCTCTTACCCCAAAATAAAGGTTGACAATTAACAGTTTTTCTCATAATTTTATAAGGATTTAAGTTTTATATTAGTTTCCCTAAGATAAAATATTGATATAGTCACATAAAGGTGTACAATTGAGTTGTTATATACTCTCATTTTTAGAAAGCACATCTTTTTGGAGTTAAGCTTCAAAATATGCATTTTGTAAATTTTAGATGTTATAAACACTTTGAAACTATAAACGCTATATGTTTGCATAAGTTACATAGAAGCCAAATCATGTGACTCTTATCTATATTAAAAACAATAATTTGATTATTTCTTTTTATTTGAATCTCATCAATTATTTACTTTTAAGGATAAAATATATTTTTTCTGTAATATTTTAGAGATTAATTTACATGAATAACTATCTGAATTTATCCAAAACAGCAATTAAGATAACTACAAATAAAATTAATTTTTTTTTTTTTTTTTTTTTTTTGAGACGGAGTCTGGCTCTGTCGCCCAGGCTGGAGTGCAGTGGCCGGATCTCAGCTCACTGCAAGCTCCGCCTCCTGGGTTTACGCCATTCTCCTGCCTCAGCCTCTGGAGTAGCTGGGACTACAGGCGCCCGCCACCTCGCCCGGCTAGTTTTTTGTATTTTTAGTAGAGACGGGGTTTCACCGTGTTCGCCAGGATGGTCTCGATCTCCTGACCTCGTGATCCGCCCGTCTCGGCCTCCCAAAGTGCTGGGATTACAGGCTTGAGCCACCGCGCCCGGCCTAATAAAATTAATTTTAATCGAATTTTCTGATATAACAAAATCAAAAGAGTCAAATATTTTCTGTGGATAATGAGTACAAAAGTTTACTTTTTTGTTTGTTTGTTTGTCTGTTTGTAAGGAATTTGGTACCTATCTGCAGTTCAACCCATTTCAAAGTCACATTTAACTTTAGCTTGATGCTATCACTATGTTTCAAAATTGTGCATTTTACAGGAATCTGTAAATCTGAGGTCTGTGAAAATCTGTGAAATGGTTAAAATCTCAGTCTAGACTCAAAATAATGTAGACTTGGTATTTGAAACTCAACTTTCCATTTAAAATGGTATAAGCTTTCACAAGTTCGTAAACCTAAAATTCCAAATCCTCATCCACAAAACAGGACCAAAGATATACCTACTTCATTAGACTGTAGAAAGATATAGTGAGGTGATATATGTAAAGTTTTTATCCTTGTACTTAGAACTTCCCTAAGCACTCAGTTAATTCTACCCATTATTGTATGTTGAAAAGAAAAAAAAAAAATCTCTGGAATCATTGGTGCCTAAATGCCTGGCATTACACTCAGAATGAGTTTCTTTCAAAAATGTTTCCTCTTAGCAAACACCTACCTAAACTTTGCTCCTTTCATACTACATATGGACATTTAATCACTCTCCTAGGATTAGCCGAACAACTCAAACACAGATCTGAGTATTCAGGAGTCAAGTGTTCAATGAGTTCTACCTGTAAAACAAGAGAAATACATTTCAGTACCTTCCCACCTATTTAATTTTTTCTCCAGACTTCTAAAATCTTATTTCAAATAGTAAACAAAACAAACAAATAAATGAGAAAAACAAGTCATTGTTGGGAGAGACGTCTGAATTTTTTTTTTTTTTTTTTTTTTTTAATGTGGCACAGTAGCTTACTCTGATTTAATTTTTCTTAAATGCCGCCATCTAGTGTTCACTAATTTAGCTTTTATTACTTACCATAAAAAGATATTGTTAATGTGGAAGTAATGTTCCCCAGTTTCCCAGAGGCAAATAGCATCGAGTCAATTTGTTTCAAGTTTCTAAGTCTTTCTAAAAACACTTCCTATATCTGAAATAACACAATAATGTTGAAATAAGAACAATCACAGTAGTAAGCTGAAGGACTATAAACATGGTTTACCTTCTGAAATACAGACATACTGTATTTTATTATAGTTCTAATTCTCCTCTCTCTCTCTCCTCCCTATCTCTTTCTGCAAGAATTCTTTAGAAGTTCTTCTCTTATAAACTCATTGGCCAAAAAAAAAAAAAAAGCCCAGTTATAAGATGGGCAAAGGACCTGGATAAGCATTTCTCCAGAAAGACATACAAACAGCCAACAGGTATATCAGAAGATGCTCAATACTGCTCATCATCAAGGAATGCAAATAAAAAACACAATAAAATATCACCAACCTCTTAGGATGCTATTATAAAAACAAACAGACAAAAAAGATAACAGTTGTTGGTGGCTATGTGGAGAAAAAGGAACCTTTGTACACTGTGGTGAGAATGTAAAACAGTGCAGTCTCTATGGAAACCAGTATGAAGGTTCCTCAAAAAATTAAAAATAGAACTACGATATGACCCAGGAATCCCAATCCCATTTCTGGGTATATGTTCAAAAGAACTGAAATTAGGATCTCAAAAGAGATATCTGCATTTCATGTCCATTGTACCATTAAATAAAATAGCCAAGATAAACTGAAATGTTCACTGACAAATGAATAAAGAAAATATGGTATAAACACAAAATAAAATATTATGCAACCTTAAAAAAGACAGAAATCCTACCATTCACAACAAAATGGATGGACCTGAAAGACGTTCTGCTAAGTAAAATAAGTTAGCCTCAGAAGGACAAATACTGCATCTAAAATAGTCACACTGGCCAGGCACAGTGGCTCACGCCTGTAATCCTAGCACTTTTGAAGGCTGAGGCGGGTGGATCATTTGAGGTCAGGAGTTCGAAACCAGCCTAACCAACATGGCAAAACCTTGTTTCTACTAAAAATACAAAAAAATTAGACAGGCGTGGTGATGGATACCTGTAATCCCAGCTAAATTAGCTAGGCGTGGTGATGGATACCTGTAATCCCAGCTAAATTAGCCAGGCGTGGTGGTGGATACTCATAATCCCAGCTACTTGGGAGGCTGAGGCAAGAGAATCGCTTGAATCCAGGAGGCGGAGGTTGCAGTGAGCTGAGATTGAGCCACGGCACTCCAGCCTGGGCAACAGGGCATGACTCCATCTCCAAATAATAATGGTAATAATAATAATGAAATACTCACACTTATAGAGGTAGACAATAGAATGGTGGTTACCAGGGAGTGAACGGAGGGGAATATGAGGAGCTGTTATTCAATGGGTATAAAGTTAAAGTTATATAAGTTCTAGAGATCTGCTGAACTACATAGTTCCTATATTAAACAATAAAGTATCATGCACTTAGAAATGGCTAAGAGGGTAAATCTCATGTTAAGTGTTCAATACAAACAAACCAATGAAAAGCAAAGCGACATAAGAAAACTTTTAGAGGTGATGGGTACGTTTGTCACCTTGATTGTGGTGAAGGTAACAGGAATATAAACATATGTCTAATTATATATTAATTATATGCAGTTTGGGTGTACCGATTCTATTCCAGTAAAGCTGGGGGAAAAAAAGTTATCAGTTATGGTTGGACAACTCTGTGAATTGTGCAAAACTCATTTAATTGTATAATTTCAAATGGCGAATTTTATGGTTTGTGAATTATATTAATAAATAAACTTATCCAAGTGAATAAAGAGAAAAATAACTATTTTGCTCTCCATTGTATCTCAGGCTTCTAGCACAGTGCTTGCCACATAGTTGAAGATCCATTAGATGGATGTTGTTTAATAAAATACCTAATGTTTATATGCCAGGGTGTTCTAAGCCATTCTTTTTTTTGTTTTTTGAGACAGAGTCTCGCTCTGTCGCCCAGGCTGGAGTGCGGTGGCACCATCTCGGCTCATTACAAGCTCCGCCTCCCGGGTTCCCGCCATTCTCCTGCCTCGGCCTCCCAAGTAGCTGGGACTACAGGCGCCCGCCACCACGCCCAGCTAATTTTTTTGTATTTTTAGTAGAAACAGGGTTTCACCGTGTTAGTCAGGATGCTCTGGATCTCCGGCCCTCGTGATCCACCTGTCTCGGCCTCCCAAAGTGCTGGGATTACAGGCTTGAGCCACTGCGCCGCCCTTTTTTTTCTTTTTTCTTTTTTTTTTTTTTTTTTTTTCTTTTTTTTTGAGATAGAGTCTTGCTCTGTCAACCAGGCTGGAGTCCAATGGCACAATCACGGCTCACTGCAACCTCTGCCTCCCTGGTTTAAGTGATTCTCCTGCTTCAGCCTCCCCAGTGGCTGGGATTACAGGCGTGCCACCACTCCTGGTTAATATTTGTATTTTTAATAGAGACAGGCTTTCACCATGTTGGTGAGGCTGGTCTCGAACTCCTGACCTCGTGATCCATGTGCCTCGACCTCCCAAAGTACTGGTATTACAGGCGTGAGCCACCGCGCCCGGCCTAAGCAATTCTTAAATGTTATCTCATTTAATTGATGAAAACTCTGAGGAAGGTTCTATAACTGCTTTCTTACTGATAAGAAAACTGCACTCTAGGAAAATTTGGTAAATTTCCCATGAATATACACTTGTTAAATGGTCAGGTCAAGATTTGAAGTCAATAGTCTGACTCAAAAGTTCTCATTGTCAACCATTACCGGGGCTGACAATTATCAAAATTTCAAAAGTAAAACATGAAATTCGCAAAAAAAAAACCTTTGGATCCCAGAGTGCCTACAACTCTACACACATTGACTGAAAAAATGAGAATTGAGAAGTAAACATGTTTGGAATCATTTTTCCTCTTTAGAAGACAGCATCATTTCTAAAGAATTTAAAATGTGAAACTGAACTGAAGGTAATTGAAACGTGTCATTACTGATCCATAAAATAAAAAAACATACAATATCTTGCTCTGTCTCCAAAAAATAAATGCTTATTAATAAATTAGCTGTTCAATTTAGCCTTTTTAAAATGAATTATTGCCTCTCCAACAAAAACTGAATGCAAAAATATGACAACTTAACTGCAGAGATGTTTGCTTATTTAAATTGGTGATTTGGTAGTGTTCCTTTTTTTTTTTTTTTTTTTTTTTTTTTTTTTGACAGAGTTTCACTCTTGTTGCCCAGGCTGGAGTACAAAGGGGAGTGATCTGGGCTCACTGCAACCTCCGCCTACCGGGTTCAAGTGATCCTCCTGCCTCAGCCTCCCTCATAGCTGGGATTACAGGCATGTGCTACCACACCCGGCTAATTTTGTATTTTTAGTAGAGATGCTGTTTCTCTATGTTGTTCAGGCTGGTCTTGAACTCCCGACCTCAGGTAATCTGCTCGTCTCGGCCTCTCAAAGTGGTGGGATTACAGGCGTGAGCCACCGCGCCCGGCCAAACTGCCTTCTAAGCTTAGGACATTATTTCAACTTGGAAACCTTTCATGAGGTTCATTGACAGGCCATACCAGGAACACCTACCCTAATGACAGAGGGAAAATTGTACATATTTTGTCCTAGAAATCAAGCAAATATTCATTGTTAGGTTACCAAACTCATTTCCGAAATAGGAGTTCCAGAGAATGATGCAATGATACCAATCCCTTCTCACCAGGACACTGTCAACAGGGTATACAATTTCCTATAGAATCGGGAGTATCTACAATATCATCACCTAACATAAATTTAAGTAATTGCCATGATTAATGATAGATTAGGGTTAGGTCTGTATTTTTTAAAAAAAGGAAAACATTTTATTTTAATATTTGTTTGTGAACATGCTTATGAGAGTTATAATAAAAATGAGTTTAAATACCAGGGCTGAAAATTATATTAATAATTAGGAGTATTCAAAAGCATTCTAAGGGTAATGTTGCATTATTTTGTGTTTAACTCAGAGAAATACAAAATGCTACAGTGTCCTAAAAAAAAAGCCATGCAAAGCTTTAAGAAAATGGTGGCTGTAGAATATTAGGAGCTTTGTTGAAATCCAAGTGCCATTTATAAATCCAAGACTAGAACCTAAAAATCCATCTCAATACAATGAACTTTTTGCTACGTGGAAAAGTAGCATCCTTTCTAAACTATACTCAGAATAAAGTATTGCTGAAAACAAATATTGAAGGGACAGAAGTGATGGATTTAAAGTCATAGATCCTATCATCATAATGCAACACAGTTAAGTAGCCATAACTTATTTATCCATCATTCTTGAGATTCTTTATTCAACACGTATTGAGTAAGACCTCGCGATCTTACACAAATAGGCTAAAATCTAAACAGCAGCCGCCCCTTCTACCTTCTGCAGCTAAACGCACCGAATGTTAAAGCAGCATATGTGTGACAAGGCAGTAGGGTGACTATAGTCAATGAGAACTTGTGTATTTTAAAATACCTTAAAAGAGTGTAATTGGATTGTTTGTAACTCAGTAATGGAGAATGGGGTATCCATTCCCCCATTCTCCTTGATGTGCTTATTTTACATTGCATGCCTGTATCAAAACAGTTCATGTGCCCGGGAAATATATACACCTACTATGTACCAACAAAAATTTGAAAACATAATTTAAAACTTAAAAAAAAGATGTCAGGGCTCTTTGTGTTTTTGTCCCTGCACTTATTTCTAGATCCATTAAAGCAATTTATTAGTCTGTTGTTGTTTATCTGTATATTTTCCTTAGTAAACTGTAACTCACTTTGGCCATAATAGATCCTTGAAACATGTTTATTAAAAAATAAGAACCTAATTATTTGAGAAATAGTCTATTTCTTCCTTGCTGCCATCCTCTCTTTCTTCCTTCCATTCCATTAGGAAAACATCTATTGCCTCTAGTTTCTCCTATATATTTTTCAGAAAAGGAAATATATATAAATAAAATAATATAAAAACTATTGGTCATTTTTTTCAGTGTAGAAATAAAACACATTTAAATGTGGCATGTGTTTAAGTCATTTACTCGATGCTACTGTCTTGAAAATGTACTTAAGAAGAGCCTATTTTTGCTTCACTCTTACGGAGTTCAGGAACTAAATTACCCAAATATATTATATATATATTCCCCTAAATTGTTCATGCAATAAACATTTTACATTTTTGTTTACCAAGTCTATAAATCTATATACTGCGTATTATTTGTAGTGGAACAGATTTGGGAGACCTTATTTTGTAGTGTTACCAAACAATATTAAAAATATAAATGAAAATTCAAAATTAAACATTTTCTCTAAGGCAACTTCCAAGACCAAAGCAAAGATTTTGTATATTATAGTTCTCAGGCAATTTGCTAATTAAAACCTGCTACGAAAACAAGCATTTTTTAAATGTCTGTGGTTCTAATCTTTCATTTTATAATCTGAGGGAAACAATTGTAATAAGAATTACTGAGTACCTTTTAACATTCTCTTTAGGCATAAAGAAATGAAGAGATACCTGAAACAATACTTTAATATCTTATGTTTTTCCAAATATATTCAGAAAGCAAAATGTTTTTAAAGTCTAAATTGTATTTGACATGGGTGGGATTTACAGTCATATAAAGTGCATAATTATAGAGGAATCACTACATAAAAATAATGCAGCTGGAGAGAGAATCAAATACAATGGAAGTAGGATATTCTATGGAATTTCAAGCATGACATCATTTGGGTTGAGTTTTTACCAAGCAAAATATTTTCAAGTTTATATAACTGCAGAATAAAATATCCATACTTAATATTATATGATGTATGTGGGTTTAAAAAAACTTATGTCCACACAAAATTATTTATGTACACACATAAATACATATAGATATACACAAAAATATGTGTGTATATTTGTAATATTTTCTGTATCTGATGCTCCATTTTATTTTATACCAAGGTCTATTACATTTCCTACAATGGCATCACCATCCCCATTCCTGTAACATTCAGATGACTCTAAATAGAAATATTGAGATTCTAGAGGGAGTGAGTAAGTTCTATCTGGAGTTGAAGAACAAAGGTTAATACTGTGAGAAGCCGTATATACCCCCTCCTAACCATGCTGCATTCCTACTTTATTTATGTATTCAAAAAATTGATTAGTGACCAGTACTTTTCCATACAGTACAAGTTGTAGAGTATGAATTCATGATAAAAATGTTTTAGCTTTTACTCTGAGTGAGAGTGAGACGACATGCCTTTGGAGGATTTTAAACAAAAGACTGACATGATTCGATTTCTGTTTTGAAAGGGTCACTGACTGCTGTGTGTAAAAGAGAATGTGGGCTCACCAGAATAAATGCAAGGACACTGGTTACGAGACCACTGAAATAATACAAGCAAATGTGATACTGCCGTGAAATAAGATGGTAGTAACTATAGCTGACAGTTCTATTTCTAAAAAGGAATACTTTTAACTAACCTTGAATTACTTACTTAGTTAAAACTATACAAAGTATTCGATCAACCAGCCCTGAAGTCAAAACATGACAACATAATCTTAATAAAAGAAAACTAGAGAGCAATAAAACTCATTTATTATTTTAAATACAAATATAAGTTGAGTCCTCACTTCCTTGAAATAATAGGAAAACAATAAAAATGTAGAAAATTATCCTGATGTACAAAGTGCTCAATTTTAGGGTATTAATCCCTGTAATTCACTGCTTCAGTTACAAGAAAAAAAATACATCTAGTTGAATGCATAAAGTATTTGATGAAGCATATCATCCATTCCTCAATAATATAAAATTTAGTAAAATAAGAAAAAATTATATTTCCTCATTCAAAAGAAGATAATCAATTTAAAATCTTTAAAACTAAGATAATTATGTCATGCTATAAAGATACATTATTCTCATACTCAAGGATAAAAGGATACTCATCATCATTACTAGTATTTGACTGTTTTGTGAACTTGTAGTTAATACTTCAAAATTAGAGTGTAAGTAGAGGAATATGCTTGCCATATATCACAAGCTTCTTAAGAAATAGAAATTACGGCAAATTATTAATTGATAGAAAATATTTGCAAATTGGCAAATTAATTACTCAGTGTATTATTCCGGCCTGATGCTGCTATGAGCAAATACCTGAGACAGGGTAATTTATAGAGAAAAGAGGTTTAATTGACTCAGTTCCGCACGGCTGGGGAGGCCTCAGGAAACTTACAATCATGATGGAAGGCACCTTTTTGCAGAGAGACAGAAGAGAGAATGAGAGCAGAGTGAAGGGGGAAGCCCCTTATAAAACCATGAGATCTTACTCACTATCAATAGAACAGCATGGGAGAAATCACCCCCATGATTCAGTTATCTCCATATGGCCCCACCATTGACATTTGGGGATTATTACAATTCAAGGTGAGATTTGGATGGGAACACAGAGCCAAATCAAATTACATAGTTACAATAATATATAAATTAGAAAATGAATAATTGTTTAATAATATGAAAATTACTAAACTGTATCAGACAAATGAAAGTTTAGAAATTATATAGCATATTTCACTACTGATATTGATAGTTTTTTAAAATGGTAACAATGTACAGCAGTTTAAGGAAATTCATGTTGTCAGACTTTGTTGATGGCAGTAATTGTTATTTAACATTTCCAGTTGTCAATTTGGAAGTATATGAAAGGTCTCAACTCTTGCATTTCTTTTACCTATTAATTTAATTTCTACATAACTCTCATTAAAAAAATTAGTTATAGGTGCAATCAAAGATATAGACATAAGAATCTTCTTCACATTATTTATTATGACAAAGCAAATCTCTTTAGACAAAAGAAAATATAAATGTTTTAAAAAGGAAAATAGCTAATACGTTATGACAGACCAAGATGATGGAATATCATACAGTCATTTAACAATTAAACAAGGGAAAATTTTAATAAACTGGACATTTTCATGATATACTAAGTTTAATTAAACTGATTTCAAAACAATGTGTACAGTACAAAATAAATTTTTAAAACCTATCTTTTTATACTAACAGTTGAAAAACTTGTAAGCAGATATTCTGAAATGTTACCATTGGTTATCTCTAGGTGGTAAGACCCTAGTATGTTTTCACTTTTCTTTGCTCTTTAGATTTTTTAAAAATTTGACAAAATACATGTATTACTTAATAACCAGATGTAAACAAGACATACAATTTATTTTTAAAAATCCAATTGAAGTTGTTTTTAATGCCAAAGGAGAAAGGAGGCAAAACAGTATTGATTAGGGACCTAATATTTCTTTAGAAAGGCTTATGGCACATTCATTCTTTCAGTAAGCACAGATTGACTCCCTGTTCCATTTTTTTCCCCATAAGCTAGACACAAGGCATTTAAAGATGAGCTAGTCACAGTCACTTTCACATAAATCTCATAGACAAATGAAGAAACCTGACAGATGCAATGTCGGTATAATTGCAATGAATTGGGTCTTAATGTGGTATTAAAGGACCCAAAGAAGGAGTGAGGCTGCCTGGGGGAATAAGAGTGTATTACACCATTTTTATATTGCTATGAAGAAATACCTAAGACTGGGTAATTTATAAAGAAAAAGAGGTTTAATGGGATCACAGTTCCACATGGCTGGGGAGGTCTCATGATCACGGTGGAAGGCGAAAGAGGAGCACAGGTATGTCTTACATGGCAGCAGGAAAGAGAACATGTGCAGGGGTACTGACCTTTATAAAACCATCATATCTTGTGAGAACTCACTTACTGTCACAGGAAGGGCATGGCGGTAACTGCCCCTGTCATTCAATTACCTCCCACTGGGTCCCTCCCATGACACATGGGAATTATGGGAACTACAACTCAAGATGAGATTTGAGTGGAAACACAGTCAAACCATATCAAGGAGGTTTTTTTTTCTTTAAAAAAAAAAAAAAAAGACAGGTTTTTTAGAACAATGACCTTCAAATTAATAATTTTTTATAAACAAAAACTTCTCACATAGAAATCAATGACCAAGTCATTGCAGGATGAGAGCATAGCATGAGAAAAAATGTAGGAAAACATACTTTGAAGCATATTGTTGTTAATTGTTACTGCCCTATCATATTTGTTTATAAAAGTTCTTAGGACAACCAAAATTCTGAATACAAAAATGTTTGAAAGAAGTTCTTCATAGTTCCTATAGAACTTTTATATGGTGACTTACAAATAAGACCCTTAATGATCTGGTCCCTTCCTAACACTCTTTCATGACTTCAACCTGCCCAGTATTAAAATCAACCATAGTATACTACTATTCCATGTCTCCCAGATATGGCATTTTAGTTCATTCTCAATACCTTCTGTATCCTATTCTCTTCAGAAATAGTCCCAGAAACCACAGACTTTATAACATACCAACATTTTGTATTCTCTTGGCATCATAGGCATAACTCATTAAAAATATTTTGTCCTATATAATTTTTGAATGATCACATCTTATTCAATTAGTATAACATCCAGCATCCAACACAGAACCTGATGCCTTATAAACACACCTGAAGAATTCATTGAATAAATGAATTAATAAATGAATGAATGGTAAGTCTTACCACTCTTAAACTACAGAATTCAGTAGACAATTTCTGATTTCAGCATGACATTATTTCTAAAGACAAATCAGGTTAAAGTGACCACCAGGTTATATCTATTTAAGAAATAAACCAGAAATCAGATTGAAACAACACAATTTATAAGCCCCAAATAATCTAAATTAACCAAATTGAACCAATTTCTAAAGCTAAACAAACAAAAAATTTAAAAACATTGGTTCAAATTGAAATCTGTTTTTTTCATTTCAAAAAAGATTTTACTGAACAGAAACAGCACAACCTAATAGCCTCAAAATAGTTTATGTCAATTAGAACTCTAGTAAGTTGATCATGACAGTACTGTACAAAAGTCAGTGTTATGTTTGGTGCTCTCTCTGGCATTAAAAATAAAAATAGAATGACTAATAATTTCACTGAACCCCAGGCTCCACAGGCCATATGAATATCAACCAAAGAATGAAGACTTTTCTCTTCTCCCAAAGGGTATGAGATGCTGGGTGGCCCAAGAGCTTATCCAGCTACTGAATTCTTTTCTTACATATACAACCATCTTTTAACTGGAGTCCTCAAACAAAAAAACAAAAAGCCATGTTAAGGGAAAAGCTTGCTCTAGAGACATTCCTTATTTGCGTGGTTGAAAAGCATTCTTTAAAGAGCACCAGAAGCATTTGGGCCACAGAGTGGAAGTTGAATATTTTTTGTTATCTTTTCTTGGTACATGAGAATTTTTATCGTATTCTGAAGGGTCATAAGGCTTGTCAGCAAATGAGTTAAGCAGACTGCACAGACAGACACTGCTAGGAGGCTGTGTGCAAAGGACAGAACTGGCTCTTTCATAAGCCTAGGAACTGCTTTATAAACTGTTTGGCATTTGGAAGTGTGCACTTTGCATATGTATATTTCCAATGATGCTGACCACAGAGTTTTAGACAGAGCAGTGAGTCAATAAATGTTGAATAAATAAGTAAATGAGTGAATGGATAAATTACATTTAATGAAACATAGTTTGATAAAAGGTTGTTGGTGAGCTATTTCTAATCAGTAATCCATGTAAAAGCTGCTGGCTAAAACTTGCAGTCCTAAGCAAAAGTTGTATATGGACCTATTCTTTATTCCATAAACTATATATGTATGGATATAGATTTGGCTGTTTGTTCTCAGATTTATGCATATATGCATTCTACTTAAATATATGGACCTAAAGATATGTATATATGTATATATGCACACACACATATTTTTTGCATATATATATGCCCCAAAACCAACAAATGAATGTCTTAAAAAAAACTAAAGTATTTTACTTTAGTTTATTAAACTAAATAAATGTTTAAATAAAAGATAAACATTTATTTAGTTTAAAATATTTATCTTTTCTAGTGAGAATATGGGTATTTTAAATTTCTTAATTTTGTTGTCTTTATTTTCTAACTGTTCAATAATAAAGATGTATTATTTCTCTAGTCACAAAAAAATATTTAGCCGAAGGTACTTGTAAAGATATAGAGAGGAGAGAGACTAGAATTTCTCTTTCTACTGTAAAATTAAAGGTTATTCACTAGATTGAATATGTGAAGACAGAAGTCTGGTTTAATAATTGCTTACTTCTTTGTTCTATTTTGCTTTGAGTATCCACTCTGGGTGAAACTGTGTAGATGCTGCTTCTCAAAGGCCAGCTGTAGACATGAATAGAAATTATCTTTGCCTCATGATTTTAAACAAAGGTGGAATCAAAAACATATAGAATTAATCTTTTGTTAACAAGAAAACCTATTGCATTGGAAGCCTCTGTTGTAACAACATTCTGATTAACTGAGGCTCTACCGTACTTGTGGGTAATTTTATATATGGCCTCTTGAGTCAGTCTCCTCGCCTTCTCCCGGGATTGCTCTTGGTAACAGGTAGACAACTAGAAAAGGAGGCCATATCCCCCTTCCAGAGGAGAAAGGATTTGTGATGAACTCAATGGAACCTTTGGCAGGAACATTAAAAAAGACCATGGTGTCTCTGACTGCCAGATTAAACAAAGTAAAGGATGTCGTTTATTTTACTTAAGTCAGCTCAGTTGGTTCATAATACTAGTGGTAAAAGCATCTTAGAGGAACAGGTCAGGGATCACTAATCCTTTCTTAGTGGCTTTTTTATCTCATTAGATTTAAGCTAAAGGAAAAACAAAACAATCTAATAAGCAGCCAAGATGCTTACAGAGAATTAAAATGCTTTCTGAGATTATTTGTGACTAAACACAGTTTCAATCTTAAAATAACAAGCAACTTTCCTTGCATTAAGTTCAATAAAAGAATACTATCTGTGTATTGAAATGCAAAATATCTGGGATTTATAACTATCTTTGCATCTACTGAAATCATCTCCTAGTTGGTCTCTCAGTCTCCCAGTCCTTATTGTTGTATTTTCTCTTTCACTTGGCCACTGACTACTGCTCACCACCTCTTCTGGTTGCCCACTACTTACAGACATGGGCCTCCATGTGTGATATCTAAAAGCCCCGGCTCAGAATTTTCTGGGGTGCAAAGTAAATAACTCTGGGGTTAATCACAGCAATCCTGATGTTTTATTTGCACAATAACTGTTTAGAACCACTGGCTTCAAAACTACTATATAAATCTTTTCATGTGGCATTTCATGCCTCTGAAATCTGTCTCTGATTTGGTTTCTGGTCACTTCCAAGTATTTCTCTCCATTTGTATAAATTAGCCAGATTCTCTCCTGCTTCACGATCTCACCACAGCCTCCCAGTCTTAAGTTTCTCATTGTACTGACTTCTCGGCCTGTATTGTTCACTTTCTTGCTACTGTTGGAAAACGTTGGATTCATCCTTTAATGCTGTCTGCTAGACCACATCAGACATTTCTATTACCCAGCATCTATCACTCTGGAACCAGAGAGAGAAGATTTTGATCCACTTGGCTGCACTCGGGTACACAGTGCTTAGTGAATATGAGTATTAAGGTCATATGCTAACGCTTATCCTGAACCAATGTATTTATAAATATTTTATTCCTTAAACTCAACAATAATTGATGATTATTCCAGCCTCTTCATACATACCTGTAGAGCCAGCATAATAGAGCAAAAAGGCAATATAAAATAAAAAAATATGATGGGCTTTGGAGTTCAATAGTTCTGAACTTGATGAGCAGGACTGCCATCTAACAGCTAGAGCTTAATTTTTTTACTTCAGTTTACTTTTTTATTAATGAGCATAATATCTCAGGGTGGTTATGCATATTAATAAAAAATTACCGAATTCTTATTTTTCTTCGAAATGTGTCTCTATATTACAATTTCTCACAAGATAGTGTAATTCCCTGCTCTGAGTTGATATTTAGTAAATGTTAAACTTCTTTTAATAAATAGATACAATTATTTAAATGCCAGATAAAATTCCCTTAGAATCCTCTACTTTATTGTTACATTATCATCTGTTTCGGTCTAAGTTTCATTCCCAGAAAATTCATATGTGAATATAATAATAATCCCCAGTACCTCAGAATGTGACTGTATTTGGAGATAGGGTGTTTAAAGAGGTGATTAAGTTCAAATGGGAATGGGACTGAATCCAATCTTATGGTATCTTTATAAGAATAGGTGAAGACACAGACACATAAAGGAGAGACTGTGTGAAAAACCAGGAGAATTTAACAATTTACAAAGTGAGAAGAGAAGCCTTGAAAGAAACCAACCCTTCTGACACTTTGAGCTCGTATTTCTAGCCTCCAGGAATGTGAAAAAATAAATTTCTGTTGTTTAAGTCACTGAGTCTGTGGCACTTTGTTATAGCATTGCTAGCAAAAACATGTACCAGTCCTTTATATAATGGATAAAATGGATACACTTGAAATGTAGGCTAATTTGTTTGTGCTTAGGGTGTCTGTGTTCATTTGTTTGGAAAAAAAATCAGAGATCATTACAAAATAATACCTAATTGTAGTTTTGATTTGTATTTCTCTGATGATCAATTATGTTGAGTGCCTTTCCATATGCCTATTTGCCATTTCTATATCTTCTGTTGAGAAATGTCTATTCAGATCTTTTGCTCATTTTTAAATCAGATGATTAAATATTTTCCTGTAGAGTTGTTTAAGTTCCTTATATATTCTGGTTATTAATCTCTGTCATATAGCCGGGCGCGGTGGCTCAAGCCTGTAATCCCAGCACTTTGGGAGGCCGAGATGGGCGGATCACGACGTCAGGAGATCGAGACCATCCTGGCTAACACGGTGAAACCCCATCTCTACTAAAAAATACAAAAAAGAAACTAGCCGGGTGAGGTGGCGGGCGCCTGTAGTCCCAGCTACTGGGGAGGTTGAGGCAGGAGAATGGCGTGAACCCGGGAGGCGGAGCTTGCAGTGAGCCGAGATCGCGCCACTGCACTCCAGCCTGGGCGACAGAGCGAGACTCCGTCTCAAAAAAATAAAATAAAATGAAATAAAATAAAATAAAATAAATAAAATAAAATAAAATACAACTCTGTCATATGGATAGTTTGCAAGTATAATCTCCCATTCACTGGATTGTCTTCTCACTTCGTTGATTGTTTCCTTTAGGAACTAGGATTTTTAACTCAAGATCTATATGCTTCTTTCAGTGCTATGGCTGCTAGACTATACTGCAGGTTACTATTTGATATGGTTTGGATTTGTGTCCCTGCCCAAATCTCACGTAAAATTGTAACCCCCAGTGTTGGAGGAGGCCTAGTGGGAGGTGATTGGATCGTGCAGGTAGATTTCCCCCTTGATCTTTTCATAATAATGAGTGAGTTCTCATGAGATCTGGTTGTTTAAGAGTGTGTAACATCTCCCTCTTCAATCTCTTTCTCCTGCTCCAGCCGCATGAGACTTGCCTCTTTCCTCTTTGCCTTCCGCCATGATTGAACGTTTCCTGAGGCCTCCCAGCCATGCTTCCTGTATGACCTGCAGAACCGTGAGCCAATTAATTTTCTTTTCTTTATAAATTGCCCAGTCTCAGGTAGTTCTTTCTAGGAATGCGAGAATGGACTAATACACTACTGCTTAGCACTGATTCCTCTGAGAACAAAGGACAAATTTTAAACTACAGGGTCATGCAAGTTCAGGGAAATAGTTGGTGAGTGAGAGTATTAAAAATCAAAGAAGATACATAAAATTATCTGTAGAAATTATTATACAATTTTGCTAAGATTCTGCCTGTCATAGTTTTGAAGAACAGTTCAAGCAAGTCCCATTTTATAAATGAAGACAAAAATTCAGAATGTTAATCATTCAAAGTCATAGTCATAACTGGAATTTGAAAGTAGCTCTGTTGGACTGCAATATTTATACATTCCCATTAAAATATATTAATACCTCTTTGTTTTTTTCCCTAAATGTATTATCTTACTCTTCTTAACTATTACAGGTAACACACTTGAAGTAAAAGTGACCACCATTATCGAAAAATTATCATGCCAGAAAAGTGCTAACAAAAGAACTAGAAATAATCCCTTACATATTATTATCTTTATAAACTCCACCCTCTCAATATGGCTGAAGATCATAGTGTGAAACAAAAAGGAAGATAATCGATAACATAATAAATAAATAAAAATAAGATGCAACATTTATGTTACCTTTACTGCACATGAGATGAAAATCATGAAATGCTTACTAAAAGACAAAAATACTTTGAGGTAGATATTATTAACTCAAAATGAGGAAACTGGGGCAACAAGAGATGAAAGAACTTGTCCAAGGTCATATAGCTAGTACATGGCAAAACTGAATTTGGAACCTAGGCATCCAGGCTCCAGTGTCTGCCACTACGCTATTTTATATTTCAATTTAAAACGCTTAAAATTATGATCTAAGATAATATAATATTTTACATTGGCTGTTCTATATTAGATAGCTATCTAAATATATCCATTGTAAAACTATCTCAATACATCCATTCACTGACTTATGGCAAAAACATATTTACTGAGTACCTATTATGTGCTTGGCATTGAGGTATATGTCAAACTTCGTTCTTGTTCTGGATACGTAAGTTTTGCTGATGGAAAACAAGCATTAAGCAAATAAATGCATGCTTACTTAAACATAATAAATGCTATACTGAAACTGTACAGGATACTATAAAATAGCAGGAGAAACAAATATTTATTTTAATGATGAAACTTTCCTTCATCAGTTAATATACATAATATGATTTTTAAATTAGCATTCTGCTCAATATATGTGCAATTGATCATTTTAGTTTTCTCGTCTTGCACTTACTATATATTTAAGTGAAAGCATGAATCCTGTTTAAACCATGGTACCAAGGATCTACATTTTTGTTCACTTGGTAATAATGTCCTTATTCATCTTATAACAGTGCTTTGGGCAGAACTCTGCTAAGAGCTATAAAAATTACATCAAAGACTTCATTTCGGGTAGGGCACTCAGATGTTCATTTGTTTAACAAGAGAAAGACTGGAATATTTTTCCCTGCTTATTTATATCAAAAGAACATCGGGGGGAAATTGTCCCCTGGTCTTCAATGCTGTGCCCGGTATATAAGAATTACATATCAAAACTTGGCCAAGTTTGGGAATGAGGAACAAAATCAGTCTGTGTGTGCCTGTGCGTATGTGTGTATGTGTGTGTGTGTGTATGTGTGTGTATATGCCTTGGTTATGAAATGCTTTATTAACTACTCCAACTCAACAATGAAGTTCCACCTTTTAAGTTCAAAATAGCACAGAGGGCCATGTGGTACCATGGAAAGATTAAGACATTTGAAATCTTTCAGAACCGAATTCAGAGCCAAGTTTTGATTCTTATTAAATGCAACTGTAAGCAAATTAATTTATCTGAGGCTCCATATCTATTTATCTATATACCTGCCCATCCGTCTATCTGTATGTGGTAACGACAATTAATATAGGTACCTTTTAATGTCAGCTGAGTGTTCAACAGGTAATTTATCTTAAGCATCTACAAAATTCCTGGGCTATTGTGAGTACCCAGTCTGACAAGATTATTATTAAAGCTAAACTCCTCAAACATACATAAATTACAGACATCAGTGAAATCAAAGGCAATATGGAGAGGCAACTAATGCTGGAGGGTTTTGGGATTTTCTTCTAGAATTGAATTTCTTACGTAGTAAAGATGCAGAGGATAGCAGATGTTCATTTCTGAATTTTATAAGCTTTAAACCATTGACAATAATGCCTCATTGAGCATTAAAAATATTGAGAGTAATCAAGATGCCGGAGATAGTCTATTACAGTTAAATTAGTATCAGAATTATTTGAGACTTTGTAAAGACATCCAACTGTGCTCTCCAAATGTGGACAGAGAATATCCAATTTAGAGAACATAACAAGAACAGCAGAATTCACAGAAACTATCCAAATTCTTAATATTTACCAGAAATGTCAAGTGTGACAGACAGATAGGGCAATTTTGAATAAAATGACAAGATCCAACATAACAAAAGTATGTAACTATGGGTAACTGATGAATTTATTCATAATGCAACACTATATAAAGGAATATTTGTAAAGGTCTCTGTGATAATCACAGATCTCTTAACATGTAAATCCATGGAAAGTTAAACTTATGGACAGTTCTGTGTTTATTTAATCTGACAGTAAATATATATGTATATAGAATCTTCTCACCATGTTAATATTGGTTTCCCAAAAAGTGAAAAATCATTCTTACTCATTTTCATGTTCATTCATCCATCCATTCATTCAACACTTACAGAGCAGGATCATAGGCATCAGTATTATGGAGATGACTAAGAAAACCTTACTCTTGCTGCTCATCATCTTCGCGGTGTTTCATGGAGAGACTCAGAATTACAGTAAAAAGTAGGAATAAGGAAGATGGAATCACTAATGCATCACAAATGAATCACAGAGGACTTCTCATAGGAATTACTCTATGAGTTGAACCTTAAGAGAAGTTTGCCTGCTAGAGAGAGAAAAGACCAACAAAGATATTACAGGCAGCAAAAATAATAATAATAATAACAAGAACAGAGCATATATTAAAGCAAGGAGGAGAGGTCCATTCTTAGTGCATAAGGATGGCACAGTGTATCTGGTAGTGTAGATTTCTCACAGCAGGTTTGGACCTTACTGTGATGGTCCTTTGTATGCCAGACCAAGAGGTAGTATCCTGTCATAGTATCCTGTCTCATAACTACAGGTCCCCCTTTCTGACTGTCTCCACACTACCCTTTGAGCACTTCTATGCGCCAACCATTGTGCTAAAAATATATTGACTTATGTAATGCTGGCAACAACTGTAAAGACGAGTACCAATATTAACCCTTGCAGGAACGAGAATTTGAGGCTTAACAAGACTATGTAACTAGGGTTGAATTCAAACATTCTAATTACAGAGCTCACACTCTCCACCTGCAGGTTATTTATGTTTCCAATATTATTGTTGGAATGAAAGAAAAAAAGTTAATAAAAACAGAGAAAAAGATAAAAGCAATGCCATCAATGGAATTTTACCCCATAATTGGGCACTTGGAATTGAATTATAGACGTGAATTATTTAACTTACAAAGAAGTTATAGACCACAAGGGGAAAAGATTATAAGCTCACCATGTGGGAGCTGACAAAAACACACAGGAGTAAAATGAAAAAGGGTTTTGTGAATGACAAATATTCTGAATTAATTATAGAAACACTGTCAAGTTCTGAATCGATGTCTGTGAGAGTGATGATATCAGTAAGAAGTGGATTCCCTGATCTAACTTGGAAAAGTGTAATTGCATGTTTTTTAAGACCTATAAAAATATCATTTTCAATAAGTGGCTACTCATTTGTCTTAAAGAGACAGATTTAGTATGTCTATATTTTCAAAAATACCTGCTAGTCAGCACACCATTGAATGCCACTTGTTGTGTGTATTAGTTTGTCTGCTTAACAATTTTAAATATTTATAGACTGTGTGTATCAGCTGTGACCAATTTAGAATTATCTAGATTTGGCTTTGACTTGTGGGTTGGGCTTAAGTCTGTTGCATGTGTTTTCTAATTTATTTATCTTTAGTTAGTAGTTATTCATGTCATGTTCATTTTATAGAAGACATAGGAACTTAAGAAAGCAAGGCAAGCCATGACCACATATTTAAGTCCACATCATATTTATTAATATTTTATTAAGCACAAAAGGTCACAAAACCAAGACAGAAATCATGGCACTGGATGAATGTACTCCACCCACAGTGAAAGACACACAAAGGTACATAGCAAAGTACATGGATATAATTAGTCTACCACAATGCCATAACAAATTCAGCAAATTAAAGCATGTAAGATTTATAAGTGAAAAAAATGCATATTATATTTTGAAGATTGATAATCCTAATTTTTGACCTTGAGATGATAAGAAACTTTTTCCGTTTCTAAATATCACTTTATAGTCATTTTCTATGATATGGCAAGGTAGATTATTAAAATATAATAATATGAAAAATAAAATATTCTGTAAATTTATTGAACTAAATGTAATTTTACTGTGACACATCACAGTGTGCTGAAAGCAAATGAAAAATTGTGATGCTCTTAAATTGTTAGATTTCTGGCGAATACCCCATCTTTACCTTGGGCAACATCACCATACCACAAGTAATATTTTCCTTTTAGACATATAAACCTGATAGGAAAACTAGGGTGAAAATATAAATATTCATAAAAATCACAAAGATCACAATAATTTCTCTATGAATCATTTTGTGAATACCATTTGGTAGACTGCTTTATATAGTAATAATTAAAATCCTAGACTCTGTAAATGAGTTATTATTATTATTGTTTATTTTAAGTTCCAGGATACATGTGCAGGATGTGCAGGTTTGTTACACAGGTAAACATGTACTATGGTGGTTTGCTTCACATATCAACCAATCACCTAGGTATTCAGCCCAGCATGAATCAGCTATTTTTCCTCATGCTTTCCCTCCTTCCACCACTCCTCCCCACCTGACCGAAGGCCCCAGTATGTGTTGTTTCCCTCAAGGTGTCAATGTGTTCTCATTGTTCAGCTCCCACTTTCAAGTGAGAACAGGTGGTGTTTGGGTTTTCTGTTCCTGTGTTACTTTGCTGAGGATAATGGCTTCCAGCTCCATCCATACTCCTGCAAAGAAGATGATCTCATTCTTTCTTATGTCTGCATAGTATTTCGTGGTGCATATGTACCACATTTTCTTTATCCAGTCTATCATTGATGGGCATTTGAGTTGATTCCATGTCTTTGCTAATGTGAATAGTGATGCAATGAACATATGGACACATGTATTTTTATAATAGAATGATTTATATTCCTTTGGGTATATACCCAGTAATGGGACTGCTGGGTCAAATGGTATTTCTATTTCTGTATCTTTGAGGAATCACCACACTGTCTTCCACAATGGTTGAACTAATTTACATTCCCACCAACAGTGTAAAAGCATTCCTATTTCTCTACAGCCTTCCCAGCATCTGTTGTTTCTTGACTTTTTAATAATTGCCATTCTGACCGTGTGAGAGGCTATCTCATAGTGGTTTTGATTTGCATTTCTCTAATGATCAGTGATGTTGAGCTTTTTTTCATGTTTGTTGGGTGCAAAAATCTCTTCTTTTGAGAAGCATCTGTTCATGTCCTTTGTCCACTTTTTAATGGGGTTGTTTGTATTTTTCTTGTAAATTTGTTTAAGTTCCTTGTAGATTCTGGATATTAGACTTTTGTCAGATGGGTAGATTGCAAAAATTTTCTCCCAATCTGTAGGTTGCCTGTTCATTCTGATGATAGTATCTTTTGCTGTGAAGAAGCGCTTTAGTTTAATTAGATCCCAATTGTCAATTTTGGCTTTTATTGCAATTGCTTTTTATGTCTTAGTTATGAAATCTTTGCTTACCATGTCCCGAATGGTATTGCCTAGATTTTCTTCTAGGATTTTTGTAGTTTGGGGTTATACATTTAAGTCTTTAATCCACCTTGAGTTAATTTTAACATAGGGTGTAAGGAAGGGGTCCAGTTTCAATTTTTTGCACATGGCTAGCCAGTTCTCCTGGCACCATTTATCAAATAGGAAATAGTTTCTCCAGAACTTTTTTGTAAGGTTGGTCAAAGATCAGGTGGTTATAGATGTGGGGTCTTATTTCTGAGTTCTCTATTCTGTTGCATTGGTCTATGTGTCTGTTCTTCTACCAGTGCCATGCTGTTTTGGTTACTGTAGCCTTGTAGTGTAGTTTGAAGTCAGGGAGTGTGATGCTTCCAGCTTTGTTCTTTTTGCTTAGGATTGTCTTGGCTATATGGGCTTTTTTTATTCCATAGGAATTTTAAAGTAGTTTTTATCTAATTCTGTGGAGAATGTCAATGGTAGTTTAGTGGGAATAGCATTGAATGTATACATCACTGTATAGATTTTTCATAATGATTCTTCCTATCTGTGAGCATGCAATGTTTTTTCATTTGTTTGTGTCCTCTCTGATTGCCTTGAGCAGTGGTTTGTAGTTCTCCTTGAAGAGGTCCTTTACTTGCCTTGTTAGCTCTATTCCTATGTATTTTATTCTCCTTGTAGCAATTTTGAATGGGAGTTGTTTAATAAGTTTGAGTTTCACTTTTTTCCTATAAAATGGGAATAGTAATATCTACCTCTTAGGATTGTTATATAGATTAAATGAGGTAATTTCTATAGCAGACACATCACAGTGCCTAAAATGTAGAAACACAACTACTATAATTATTTTTATTGTAATACTTAATGTTCTCAGAACTTCAGTTTTCTCATCTGCACCATAATTGCTGTAGTACCTATTTGAGAGCATTTCAAGGACTGTGTGAGCATTTTCTATGTGTATCAAGAAGCCAGGGCTTTCAGATTTCTTTAATCCAATAATCGGAAAGAGAAGCCAGCAACATTCATTGAAACACAATAGAAAAAAACTATTGTAAACCTAGAAAATATAATTGAAAATAAAAATAATAAAGTCAGGACATTCATGCCAGAAACTGTAGTCTGACTGGAGAGAGGAGAGACAGGTAGTTGAAGGAAATTAGAGCAAGTATTGGAGTAGGCAATACAGTGAAAAGTAGGAGTTTCATAAGGAAAGGAAGCTGTATTTGTAGATGAAGACGGAAATCAACTTGATTCATTTGGAAATACTGGTAGGATTTTGGCAGCATGTTTTGAATAGTTGGCAAAAATATTAAAGTATTTTTTTTTTAAAGAAAACTGAATAAATCACTGAAAGTTCCAGGTTCCAATATCATCTTCCAAAGAAAAATAGATATAAAGCTATAACTTTTTTCTCCTGAATCCATAGTCTTTGAAATCTCTTCTAATGTTATATTTTAAACTTGCTGATGTCATATTTGAAACTTTCTATGAACCCATTTAAAACTATGTGTATATATATCTGCATTCTAGATTTTATATATATATATCTGCCATCGTTTCTTCCACAGATGAATCATCTTAAATAGAACATTTACCTTGTAATGATCGTTTTACAATTGACTAGTAAATTGAATTTCCTAGGTTCACAATATGCTCTAGCACCATCACTTTTGAATTTTGAAGAAGGTATCAACCTTTGCAAGTTCAAATTCTATTTAACAATAGCAAAGCATGATTTTCTGTTATCTAAAATAAATATTTTGTGTTTGTTTTTGTTCTTTTTTTAAAAACAATAAATAAATAAAAAGGGCTTCCAGTAAATGGAGATATCAAAAAAAACTCATAAACATCCTTTAATAAGTAAATCAAAGTCATAACATGTAGTTTTGCTTTGAAAATGACATAGAATAAACAACTGCGGGAAATATTTAGCATGAGAGAGAACCAAAACCAATCAAAAAATAATTCAGGTCACATTTATGAATGTATATGAATGAATTATGAATGTATCAGCATGTATATGTGATAAAGGATGAGGATACGTATTTTTTAACTACCAATGAAATATTTTAGGCTTTTAAAAATATGAATCCTTATGTCCATAGAATATGTGTATGAATAAGAATTTAATATATATAAAGATATTAGCCAGTGAATATAAAAATACATCCTTGTTTATTATCACAAATTATTAAGTAAAATATAAGTTAAAATAACTCATAGAACAAGTCACAGTATAAAAATTATTTTTAAAAAAATCTGCCTTCTATTTTAGCAGTTGTTACCTTCTTTGTGGAATATTCTGAGTTGTACATTCAGATTTAACATTGTGTTAATCATGAGGACTCTTCAAAAATTTTTTTGTCTATTATTCTAAACATATTGTGCTTACCCATTGCCTCTGAAGATAAGTGTGGTTTTACGACTTGTTTGGATTAACAAAAGGTAAAGGGAAGCTTCGCTTCCAGATAGAAGCTTTAAGATTCAGTGTGTGATTGGTTATGTATGGTTTTTCCCTGTCATGGTGATTATTAAGGCATGTGACAATATCAAGCCTTTGTTAGCCAGATCCCTGGGTATCTATAACAACTACAGCAACCTGCAGCCTGAGAAAGAAATAAAATTTGATCACGTTAAGTCACATAGAGTTGGGAATTGATTGTTATAAAGTACAACTCAACTTGTCTTGGCTAATATAATTGTTGCTCTTACTTTTGTGATTTAATTTTAGTTAGTCCAGTGTATAGATATTCAGCAAGTAGCTCTTCATAGAATATTATCTAGTTAAATGTCTGTTTTTTAATTTGAATTTAAGTATTTTTAGGATCTGTTTTTTGTATTTTCGTTTGGGCATTACTTGATATACGGCAGGCACTAAAATGTGTTTTCCAAATAATACTATTAATAAGTACTTACTCAATGTATGCTTACTTTATTGACTTTTGTATTCTGAAAATTGATAGAATTTGGATTTTTTTCTGAACATTTAATGATGAACAAATGAATCTATCATTTCTATCAGAAATAATAAACAATTGGGAAATAAAATAATGTGCATTTCTTAATAATCACTTAACTTTGATACTTATAGCCTGAAAAGTTAATCCTTCTCCCAATTTCACATATAAATTAAGATAGAATACTGTATACAACACACATTTTATATTGTCAAAATAGGCACACATAAGATACGTGGAAACAAAAAAATAAGAGAAATAGTACCAATAGCAATACATTTTTCCTCCCATAAGTAGATAATAGCCAAGCTCCTCCATCATAAAAGTGAGCTCACAATCTATTTTACTCTGAGTCTTTTTTCCATGTCTTTGAAAGGATACAATTGAACATATCTTATAGTCAGCTAATATGTATTGTCACATAATGCATAGTTTCTTTTTCTATTAGTCAAGGTTTTTCCTCACATTAAAAAAAAAAAAAGTTTCTATGCGTTTTTAACCCAAACATCCTACTTGTTTCTACAAAAAAATTTTACAAATTCAGTAAGCACTGCTCAATTGCACTCTTCCATTTGTGTTTATAATATACTGGACAGCATCCAGTAAAGGCATTTGAGAGAGAAAAAAAGAAATGTATTGAACAATTTTATAAAATTGAATTGAAATTTTAGAGGGCAATCCTTCTTGCCTCAATTGTTGTTTACAGTGAATCCACTGTGCAATTTGATGTAGAGAATATAAAATCCTTAAAAAAATGTAAAGCTGGTCTTATAAATGGATGGCAGTCGTAGCAATGGCTTTAAGTTATACCACCCTTTAGTTTTTCCATTTCCTGTTGGCTGAGACTTTTGACTGCTTTCATATAACCACATCTAGTTCTTTGCCCAACACAGTAAAAAATCAAGTTATATCTTTCCAATACAGGTACAAAAATGGAAATTATTACTGAGGTCATGTAGGAAAAGTCAGAAGTTAAAGACCTGAAGTTTTCAACCTAGCTTTAATTTATACAGATTTAGCTTTTCCTTGTTATGTTTCTGTGTTACTTCAAGACACCTGTCATTCAGGGGGCACTCTGTAAATAATTGTCAAGTCTTATAGTTTAGTATCTTCTTTGTCAACAAGGAATAGCTTTCTCATTCTAGATAACTGGATTATAGTTATTAAACTAGAGGATGGTTTAATAAAGGGATTATATTCAAGGGGGTGGATAGGTTTAGGGACTAGAACTTGGGTTGATGCAGTACTCCTGGGCCTGATGGTGATAGAGGTGTTTTCCCACCTTTGAGTTGGAAGTAACACATAGAGGAGATGGTTGTAGGATCCACCAAGAGAATGATATAGAGAGGGTCAGTGGATAGCACCTGTGAATTCTGATATGGGGACACATGCAACTGTGGTAACCCAGCAGGAAGGAAACCAAGGTAATACCTCCCAGGACTTCATTACCCCTTCTCCTTCCCATACTTCAGATTGATGACACCCACATGAATGTCAGATAGCAGGAAAGGAACATACTAATGCAGTCCATAAGGAGTGGTCCCCCGGAGTATAGAGTGGATTCGACCGGCAAGCCAAATATATCAAGCACGTCCTCCTCACTCCCTTCTGTAAATTATCGAACTTTAAATATAACCATCAAACCAACATAAAGTGTTCCTTACTTGTTATGTTATTATTATTATTGTTATTAATTATTTTTTGAGATGGAGTCTTGCTGTATCACCCAGGCTGGAGTGCAGTGGTACTATCTCAGCTCACTGCAACCTCCGCCTCCTGGGTTCCAGCGATTCATGTGCCTCAGCCTCCTGAGTAGCTGGGATTACAGCATGTGCCACCACACCCTGCTAATTTTTGTATTTTTAGTAGAGACGGGGTTTCGCCATGTTGGTCAGACTGGTCTCGAACTCCTGACCTCAGGAGATCCACCTGCCTCGGCCTCCCAAAGTGCTGGGATTACAGGCGTGAGCCACTGCACTCAGCCCTTACTTACTTATTATTTATTGACAATTTACTTTGATCAAAGCTAAAAATTAAAAAACAGTAAGAGATTATAATGCTACGGTTTCTTCCCTTAAGCATTTTATCACTTAGTAGGAAACAAAGGCATGTATGCTAAAAATTCAGTATCACGCGAAGTGGTCATTGCTATGATATTGACATGAATATAGGTGAACAGAGGACAGAGTTAACAGTTCTTAAAGATTGCTGCAAATAACTCCTTTAAAATTCTGAACTGGATTTACCCATTGAAAAACAAAAACAAGAAGGAATCCTACGAGAAAGGTAAGGGCAGTGTCAAATTTCAGTCACATACAATTCAACTATATGACAGGATACCGTAATTCAAAAAGACCGTAATAAACCAAAACAGGCCTCATTAACTGTGTATCAAATGTCCCCATAACATGACCATCTGCTAACCTGAAAATCTGGTTTTAAGCAAATTTTCCTGCTTATTCAGTAGGTGTCTTAACTCCCTTTGTACCCTTCATTCTCACAGTGGCTTGGCTCCAGGCAGTATTATTTCTTTCCGTATTTGGTGAAGTTCCTCCTATTGCTGACCAGAAAGCCAGTACCCCAAGCAGCAATTTAAAACTCAAGGATTAGTTCCACTACACATCTTTGCTGACCTGCTCCTCTAAATACAGTAGTTTGATGACCAGTAAAATTGTGAATGATTTCATTACTATTTTCTTAATGGGATTATTAGTCCAGCTTGCCATTCATTTTTTATTGCACATGTCGTTTATCTCTGTGATAGAGGCTCACAGTAACCTTGGGAGTTATTCTAGCAAAGATGACTACTTTGGCTTAGCATTATTGCAAATCAGTAACAGCAAAAATTTTACTCAGAAATATCCTGCTTGAAAGACATTGCCTTGTTCTTTGTCCAAGTTACTTTTAGGAATCAATTTCAACTTGCATTGGAAGGTGAAAGAATTTCAGCTTGTATTGGAAGGTGAAAGCTGGACATATATGTATGTGAAATCTTTCTCATCATCTTACTAGCAGTCTTTAAGCAACTTTCTACATTTGGAGGATTTTATTTTACTGCTTGTAGTGTATACCCCACAGTTCCTATGGAATACAGAAGGTAGCCCTCTGAAGGAATCGTGATATACACCACAAGCATGGATAAACAGCAAGTCTCAGTGCATTCATCTAAAAAACTAGGGTGCGATACCTATTTCAGATTTCTATGAAGTTGAATAAGTTGTGGATATTGATAGGAGAGAGCTGCAGTTGCTAAGAGTGCAATCTAAACCACTGTCATTACTAACCAGGTGGTATAACTTTATATCATTTACTCCATGACAACATAAGGAAAATAAGAGTGATCATCAGATTGATTTGTTGTTTGATTTAATGAGTTGATGTGCTTAAATATCTGGTACAGTACCAGGGCAACAGTAAGCATTCTGTATAGTTACTTTTTTACATCAAGATCTTGGTAAATGTTGGTTTCCTTCTTCCACAGACCCTTGTAAGTGTCCTTTGATAGATCGTTGGTGGTATGCTAAATTAGGGCCCTTGAAGAGAAGGGAAGTTGTTGCTCACTCTCTTCCTGTTCCTCCTCTTCTATTCCTTTGTGATCCTGCATCCCCAGCCCCCCTTCACTGACCCTTTTTCTCTCAAGGATTTGTTTTGTCTAGCAAGGAGCCATAAAGGATATGTAGCAAAGGAAGGCTTAAAAGTGCCTTTTGGTGACAGCATACATGCCAGGGGGAGACAAGCTGCCACAGAGATCTCAGCCAGCTGCCCTGGGAAACACATACCTGCATAATTAGGCCAGATGAAAGTCTAGAGCTTCCTTCCTGATGCAATGGGGGGCTGGGACCTTGAGGAAGATCATTCAAGCACAGCTGGAGAAATGGAGCACAAGGGGACGCCAAGGCCTTGTCAATCCTAATTGAGATTGAGAACCAGGGAGGGGTTCAATGGTGTCTGAAGGGTGCTAAAGTGACCAGACCTGGAGCTTGCAAAGGATGACTGAGAGAAAGTCTACGTGAACCTGTTTTTCGTTATCAAGGACATAGTTTAAATAAAGAAAAACAAAACTTGTAATGAGGCCGATAATCATAGCTTGTAATCTTCTCAGACTAAAGATTCTGTAGCTAATGTGCAAGTCCCAGAGAGCTAGCTCAGTGGATTGTCTTGCTGGGTTACTTGTGGACCAGGAGGTGTGTGTTTGTGTACTACGTACCACTGCAACATGCTTTCTCTGTGCTTATGTAGTGCTTTATGTATCACATAAATGCACACCTGCTTAAGATTTTTCTATTTCTCAAGAGAACACATAAAAAAAAACCCATGAGACTATTTAAAGGAGAAAAGGGTAAGAGATCAAAAGTGAGTTAAAATTTTAAAAAATATATAGCAAAGCAACATTAAAAAGAAAGGATATATAAAGGATACACCCATACACACCCACAGAGAGAGAGAGAGAGAGAGAGAGAGAGAGAGAGAGCAAAAAGGGAAATGACAGAATTTTCATTTCTTTTACAGAGTAGCAACATAAATGCATTTATTTATAAGGCTAAATTGTGAATATAATGTTGATAACCATTTCCTCCCTAGGAATACATAGATTTATCTTACTTTTTTTTTTCCTGCCAAAAACAAGCTTTGAAGCTAGTCTCTTGCATGTTTGAGAGGTTTGGGGGCTGATTTAAGAAAAAGATATGGCCACAATAAGAAGTTACATTCGGCAAGCTTTATTGGGAAGTTGTTGCACAGGGTTAATTAGAGGGGAAGTCCCTCACAGCATGATACCATCCAGAGGCTTATGACTAGGGAATAACCATCCATAAGGAGAGGAAGGCAAGAAATTCTTGAGAGAGAGGAGAATCCCAGAGAAGCTTGCGTATCCAGGTGATGTCACCAGCAGCTCAGAGGGGAGTCTGTGTCAGAGAGCTCCCAAGTGCAACTAAGGGATTTTATAACGACAAGGCTCTATCTTATCAATGGCCGGAAGATGTGAGGTGACATTTTACAGGATATGTTTAGCAGTCATGTCCTAAATGTTTAAAAATCTTCTTGTTTTCACCATTTCCTTAAAAATTGGATGTGTAAAAATGTGATTTTTGGCTGTGGCAGGCTTCTGAGTCTCTACCTCCAGAAGTATGTGTGGACCAACACACAGAGGACATCATTGGCTCATGTATAAGAAATAGTCCCACTACCTATTTTATCGGTCACTATTGCCATAGTTACTGAGGTTGTGTTCTGAAATACACCTCAAATGAGATTTGCAGCGTGTACACCACCTAGAACCTGGAAATCATGCATATTCAGGCATGGCATTGAGAAGTAAAGGGTGAGTGAATAGCTGAACTACAAAGTTAAGATCTTGAGGCACCCCCAAGCCCATTCCTCCTAACTTTGACCACCAATGACTGACGGTCATCATGAGGATGAGAGATTGTTTGCATAAAATAAACATGGACATTGGAAAACCCTAGAAATTCAGGGCGTGCATTACCCTTCTCTTAAACAAAATAGGTCAGCCCTCAAGGAAAACAGGTTATTCAGTTTCCGTACAATGGAACTGAGTGTGTGGGCACAATATGAATATCATTTGTATTTAAGGCACTCTACTAGGAAGCAAAAAGGAGTCTTGTGAGCTCATATGGGCAATGAGACCTGTGCACAAGGGTCATGCTAAAATACATGGAACCAGGTATGTGAAATAAGACTGGAGTACACAGAGTGTTAGTGGATTCAAAGAGGAAGGATACAATCATCTTGTGAAGAAAAGCTCCTCAGAGAAGGAGGCATCTGAATGATGTTTTACAGGACATGTGTTTTTGAAGGTGAGTATAGGTGAAGACAAGGGGTAGAGTAACTGCATCAGCAAAGATATGGAGGTATGAATGTGAACTCGGTGAATAAAAAATAGTATTATCTGGTTGAACTTCGGAGCATATTTAGGAAAACAGTGTGTGATAGTTCTGGAAAATCACCCTTTACTAGGTGGTGAGCTGTATTTTCATTTTCTTACCACACTAAAGGGACTGCCAGGAATGGCTTTCTAGAGGTAGAGTCCAATTTTGTTCTCATTCTAAGGGAGGATACCACCCCTCATATTGTTTTATGACCAATTTCTGCCTCCAAAGACAGAAGAAATAAAAACTAAAAGGCAGAAATGAAATCCACAGGCAGACAGCCTGGTGCTGCGCCCTGGGCCTGGTTAAAGATCAACCCCTGACCTAACCGGTTATGTTATCTATAGATTCTAGACATTGCATGGAAAAGCATTGTGAAAATCTCTGTCCTGTTCTGTTCCGTTCTTATTACAGGTGCATGCAGCTCCCAGTCATGTACCCCCTGCTTGCTCAATCGATCATGACCCTCTCATGCAGACTCCCTTAGATTTGTAAGCCCTTAAGAGGGACAGGAATTGCTCACTCCAGGAGCTCAGCTTTTGGAGATATGAGTCCTCCAATGCTCCCAGCTGAATAAAGCCCTTTCCTTCCACAACTTGATGTCTAGGGGTTTCTTGTCTGTGGCTCGTCCTGCTACAATTCAACTTAGTAAAGTCATCAATCCTATTACTAAATCTGCATATATATGTATATATTATAATGAGTGTCCAGGACATGCTAATTTCTCTAAAGATAATATATGATTCCATGTCTGTTTTTCTAATACCATAAAGTATTACCTTAATTACATGCTTTGTACACATTACATAAAATTATTCGATAACATGCTGAATACTGTTTTTAGAATTCTATTTAATTCCTGATTTAAATACAGTAATAAAAACAAGTCTTGACTTCCCTGTGTACTATGGCTATTGTAGGTTTAAATGAGAAACAGTTAAACATTATCTATGCATTCACCACACCTCAGATATTCCTGGAGGACCCATAATGTGCTTGGGTCAGAGTTAAGCATGATAGACACAAAGGTGTATTAGACAGAGGTTTGCCTCAAGGACTTCAGAGTTACAGTATGCTATAAGCATGGAATCAAATATTCATTCATTTATTTATTCAGCAAATATGTTCTAAGCATATACTCTGTGTCTAGAGAAACAGAGCAGGTACTGTTCTAGTTTCTAATTAGAGATGCAAGCTATCAACAAAATTAAAGCACAGAAAGAGATGGTCAGAGACTATTTTAGCTAAGATTATGGGAGCCAACATAGAGGTGGAGACCATAGAGCTTATAGTGATGAATACCTATTTAATGGTAATAAAATGGGTATTCAAAGTGATCAAATGGCCTAATGTCTCAGCAAGATTACTGAATAAACTAGGATTAGAACCTGTGTCTTTCCAGTCAGTACTCACTCACTACTCATAGTATAATGGAGAGAGGGAAAGGATAAAAAGGGAAGTAGAAGGTATGTCAAGTCCAAGAGAAGACTCTGGTTTGGGGACTGCATAAGGTCCTTATGTGAGATCAGTGGAGCAGAGTTGGAAATATGGGCTAATAAGAGACTGCAGAGCTATGGAATGCTTAGCTAAGCAGTATGTCTTCAATTTCCTAGGCAACAGGGAACTGTTGCTTGAATATGTATTCAATTCTTACTACAAAATCAAAACAATGGAAAATTTCCATATTCTTCTCATTCATTATTTAACTCATTCAATCTTTAAGGAACACCTGCTATGTGACAGGCACTTTGATGAGAACTGTCCTCAAGAAACACACAGCCTAGTGGGGCAACAGGCATGAATATTATGCCTTTTGAACCTGACAAGTGCTGTGATGGAACTCCCCACTCCTCTTCTTTTCTGCCGTTCTCTCTTCCTCCTGTGATGGAGGGGTGCACACAATGCTCACCAGACACCGGAGGAGGAATACCTAATCCAGTTTGCTAGGCAGGATCATGGAATCTATTCGACTCAAAGCAATGCAAGATCTTTCCTGAATGATAAATAAAAGTTTTCCAAGGAAAAAAAAATGTAAATAGAAAGAAAATTGATATTAGACATTCATCTCCAAAACAATGATTTTAGCATATGATGCAGAGTTGATGCAGTTTTATTTGACAATGTCTGTGATCCTGAATGCTAGTAATGGTGAAACTCTCTGAAATGTTTCAGTAAATGTCTCCCTGCTTAAAACAATGTCTTTCCACTCTCAAATCATATTTGTTTAGTTCATATTTATCCTTCCATGTCTATTTTAAATATTCTTCCTCCTTTAAAGCCTATCTCAGAAGAATTTATTGTTTTTCCTGCCTGGATCCATGTAGCTCATTGGGCATAACCTCAACCACAGAGTATCTGTCTCATTTCTATTCTGTCATGTCTGTATCTATCTCTGTGCACCCTCAACTTTGAGCAGACTGGGGTCTAAGACCACCTTGTTTAACCTTGTGCCCCACTGTATCATGCAGCACCTCAAATAGAGTAGATGGAGTAAGAAAGTGAAAGAATACTGAAATGCCTCCAGAAAAGTCGCTAAATTGTTTCAGTATGTTTCTATGACAAGCCGTATGTCATAGACCACATTTTATTACGTGTGTCAATTACTAATAATGTTCAGTTGTAGGCACTATATCTGGCACAGATAAAAAATGCACAGTATTATTTTTCTTAATGCATACTGATTCAGTAAACCAGATGTCTTATTTTGGTAATTATTTTGGAAAAATATGAATTTCTTTTTTAGTAAACTACCTAACTATAAAAAATTTAAAATATTCAGAAATAAATATTTTCAAAATCCTGTCACTTGAGTTGAAATGCACACTTAATTTATTTTCCTCTTCCCAATAGTGTTTCCTTTATAGCTTTATATTTTTCTTTTGTAGCTTCATTGATTTTTCTCAACTCACCCTTCATATCATCCATTCTCTTGTCAGGTTACTTTATTTGCTATGTTTTAATCTAATCATAAATCCAGTAAACAAAGGTTCCAAGTGATAGTCCTCTGAAGGTATTTTAGACATACGATAAATGCAATTGATGATAGATTCAAGAAAGTATAACTACAAAGAACTGTTGCAAGTCTGTAATTGCAGATATAGCAATTTGAACTGAACGCTAAATGCAGTAGAGCTATTTAAAGTACAGCTACTTTGTTAGATCAATGCTGATGAAAAAACTTGAAGACATATCAGTATAAATTCCTTATCTAAATTAGTTCCAGAAACAGGATATACAGTTGAGGAGAATCTGAAATTGCTATGTGTTAGGCACTGAAATTGGATACTTTAAAACTTACTCTCACCATTCTAGACATAAGAAAATTGAGGTTCAAAGGCATTAAGCAATTTGCTCAAGACTACAGGTGAGCAAGGCAAAATATGAGCTTAGGCTTAAATTTACCATATTATAATTTTACCTACACTGTACTATTTCTATTGTTCCATGTTGAGAATACACACCACTGAGCAGAATAATCTGGAAACATTTTAATTATCTGAACCAGATTAAGAAATTCCAAAATACACTAATGACACCACCTGCATGAATTAACCATCACAATTTTTTTTGTTTGTTTGTTTTTTCAACCCTGAAGAAAACATCTAAAAAGTATGAAAGAGCACTTTGTTAACTGGAGTGTGAAGAAATAATTTTGCCTCAAATTTGTAGTAAAACTTCTTATGATTTGTGCAAAATATCTTAGCTCTCTGAACTTTGCCTTTCTTATATTAAAAATATTGGTAATAATATCTCCCAGGACTACCTCTCAGGGTCATAGCATGAAATGTCTGTCAAACAAACTATAAGTCAAAATCTCTTATTTCTTTGAAACATGTTTGTAAAAGCCTCACTACTCACAAGGAAGTACCTATTGTTCTTTGAGATGGAGTCTGCTGTTAACAGGTACAATATAATAATAATTTTAAAAAGCACCTTCATTAGATGTGTGTCTACATTTCAGGTTGTGCATTTATTGCCTGTCTAACCTTAGTATATCTGCATTGTTATAGAATTTTTCTTTTCTGATTATCTTTAGAGACATGTTACTATTGTGCTGAAATGTTAGACACAAAGAAAATAGTCAGGAAAGTATACTTTGACTCAGAAGTTTGATTTTACTTTGACTTTCAGTTTGCTTCAACTCAGAACCTCACAGTCACTGGTAGACCCCATTTTGTGTTGGATTGCCAGATTTCCCACTCTCATTCTCTCTATTTTTCTACCCAAATCGCTGCTGCTTTAGAAAACAAAAGGATCTAGAACTAGAAGTACCATATGACCCAGCCATCCCATTACTGGGGATATACCCAAAGGATTATAAATCATGCTGCTATAAAGACACATGCACACGTATGTTTATTGCAGCACTATTCACAATAGCAAAGACTTCGAATCAACCCAAATGTCCATCAGTGACAGACTGGATTAAGAAAATATGGCACATATACACCGTGGAATACTATGCAGCCATAAAAAAGGATGAGTTCGTGTCCTTTGTAGGGACATGGATGCAGTTGGAAACCATCATTCTCAGCAAATTATC
This sequence comes from Chlorocebus sabaeus, assembly GCF_047675955.1. NCBI lineage: Eukaryota > Metazoa > Chordata > Mammalia > Primates > Cercopithecidae > Chlorocebus > Chlorocebus sabaeus. Next base: position 31,724,386 of record NC_132930.1, read on the forward strand.
ACAAAAACAGACAACCAAACACCGCATGTTCTCACTCATAGGTGATAACTGAACAATGAGATCACTTGGACTCAGGAAGGGGAACATCACACACCGGGGCTTATCACGGGGAGTGGGGAGGAGAGAGGGATTGCATTGGAAGTTATACTTGATGTAAATGACGAGTTGATGGGTGCAGCACACCAACATGGCACAAGTATACATATGTAACAAACCTGCATGTTATGCACATGTACCCTAGAACTTAAAGTATAATAATAAAAAAAAAAAGAAAACAAAATTTTTTTTTGTGATTTAAGATGGAGCAATGGGTCTCTCATCTGAATTTAAATATTGTTTATACTTTTACAGAAATTCGACTTTCTGAATTACAGCTAAGACCAAGTTAATTTTCTTTTTGGGGGGTCTGATTTTAAAATATGATAAAATGTTAATATATTTTATTGTATATGTGAAATGATATAGTATCACTATACTATATCACTAGTGTTAATGCAAATGATGTTGTCCAAGTGCTCATTAGCTTGTCCATGTTATACTGAGTATATGTGGAGTTTCCACCAAATCAAACCTAGATTATTTTTATTTGAATTGCCAATGAGCTATTTTTCCCATATTTTAAATATGAAAAATTAATTCATTTAACCCAACTGTATTTTTCTAATTATAATTGATAGATAACAGATGTACATATTTTCAAGGTGCGTGTGATAATTTAATACTTTCATGTAATTTGTAATGATCAAATCAGTGTAATAGGGAAATCCATCACTTCAAATATTTGTCTTGTCTTAATGCTAGAAAGAGTTTGATAGAATAAATAAGGCCTAGTGTTGATAGATCGGTAGGGTAGCTAGAGTTTCCAATAATCTACTGGATATTTCAAAATAGCTAGAAAAGAAAAATCTGAATATTTTTAAATGTATTGTTATCATTTTCTCTCTCTCTCTCTAGTTAACAAGTGTCTATTGCTTCAACTTGGTGAGATAGTTCCATATTTTGTTTATGTTTCCCAGGAACTTTAACTTTAGGTCTTCATCCTAGCTGTATTATTGACAAGTTTGTTCATTCTATAACTGTATATGCTAATAAGTTGTTGATGCATTTTTAAATGGGACTCAAGTAATTGAAAAGCCTGTAAAGTTTAAAAACTTTTCCTGGAAGTAATGATAAACAGAAAATTAACCATTAAACATTTTTTTTGTTGTTGGTGGTGTTAGAAAAAAATACTTATTTTGTGTGTTAATTAGGGATGCAAATGATAAATTTAATGGTCAAAAAAATGTGCAGAACTCATGAACTATGGTAATCCACTTAACTTCACTTTTTAACAGTCAGTGCAGATAGTTCATGCTCAATATTTGCCATGCAGTTGGTATAAATCATAAATAGGGTGAAATAATACAAATCCCCATCTGATCAGGTAAAGCTGACCAGTTATCATCAAATCCAATTTAGAAAACTTATCCTATATTTCATTTTATGTCTCAAGAAAAGTCCTGAAAGCCATTATGTGTCCTTGTGAAAGGCATGTAATACCTCTGTACCTTAGTTGGTCGTTCTTTTAATCAAAGAGAAGAAATTTCTAATTCTAAAATGCTAAATTTCTGTAATTAAAATCAAACATATCTATTAACCATCTACTAAGTGTTAAATTACATGATCTTATTAAGGCTAGAAACAGGAAATGGATGTATCTGGTACGTATAGCTAGATAGATCATATTTCAGTATTTTTATAAATTATATTTGTCTTAAATGCCATTTTCTGGTTGGCAAGTCATCTAATTTAATTATTGACAGTCAGTGCAACTTCCTCCATTTTCCCATAGCATTTTATAAGATATATGGCACTTACACAGTCCAAAGATTAAGAAAAAGTCTCTGGTTTTCACTACAATTTATTTACCAAACCCTTGTACCCTATTCTGTTGGAAGATTTCTCCAATGCATCAACCCACTCTAGTTAAAGCTAGACCCAGTGCACACAGAGCCTATGGTGCAGTCTCAAAGCAGCCATGCAGCCATCTCCAGATGATGTTTTGTCTCCTTAGGAAGTTGATACCAGTGGGAAACATGTGACTGCCCCATAAAAATTGTACCACTTTTCTTTCTAGTTTGAGGGAATGTGAATCTTTCCTGCCAAGATTAAGACTTTATCTTCTCCCCTAGTTTTGCCAGATTCCATCCTCATCCATCTTCATCATATCTGACCTGATGCATTTGCAGGTCCTGTCTTCTAAATTTTAAGGTTTCTATCATATACACATAAACCATCCTCATTTAAAATAAGTAACAAAAAAGCAAGGAATTCAGAATATGAACACAGATGAAAGCCTTTTTCTAAAACAGGAGGGAGGAAGAAAGATGCATTGTAACACTTTTGGTATTTAATCTGCAGCAGCAGAAAGAAGAGACAGAAATTCATGTCTTAATACTTTAAATTATTTGTAAAATAATGCAGTTTACACTCTGGAAGGATCCCCATGGCAACCTTATCTCGATGCGATTGTTTTCATTCTAAGTTTTCATTTCTAGAAGACCACAGTTCTATTAGCTATTTATGCATGTTGACTCGAAATATCAAATACTTAGAGAAATAATAATATAATAATATTTAACCATTTTTTGTGCCAGAAATGTTGCTGAATCATTTATAAAATATTATTCACATGAATGCAGTTTTACATTTTCTTATTAAACCTAATACATTTCTACAAGCATGCATCCATGATCAAAAAGATTATGTTACTTAAGATTTTTTCCATCTTTTAAAATGAAAACAGTATTTTATGGACATCTTTCAATGTCACTGCATACACATTCACTTCATTTATCTTAAGACTGCGTAGTATTCCCCAGTGTAGTTGTCACTTCATCTGCTTATGGATATTTAAATTAGTTCAGTATTTTACTTGTACAAATAGTACAGCAATAGAGATCCTTTTACATACATGGCTGTAAATTTCCCTTAGTGTCTCAGTAGGATTGATGTCTAACCATGACATAAATAGATAAAAAAGTAGATGCATCTTAAAATTTCTCAGGCACTTCCTAAATGTTATTCTAAAATCTTGTTTCAATTATACAACTAGCAACAGTACATGAAAATTATTCTTCCCTTCTACACTTTTCATCTTTTAAAATTTTTAAATTTAGCACATGAAAGGTGGCAGATGTGTTTTTATCTAATGAGTAATGAAGTTGAGTGTTCTTAACATGTTTATTATGTATCCATCGTCTTCATTTTGAATTACTTTTTCAGATAATTTGCCTGATTTTTATTGATATGTGTTATTTTATATTCTGTACTTGGTGAAAGTAATAACATTTATCCATTTTAAAGAAGAATAAATTGAGATTTAAGGAAATTAAGTAACTTGTCCAAATGTCATATACACAATTTTTATCTAATCTCTTTGCTTGACTTTGAAGCCATACTACTAACTACCACAATAAATTATTTTCATAGTATCCTTTCTAGTATTTACAAGACTCTCATAAAAATCTGTTTCCTGTAAATCCTGTTTAAACAGAAATCATATCAAAACAGCAGAAATTTGTAGAATATAAATAGATATTTTCCTTATGAATAATTATATATAAAAAGTGAACTAAAATTCCTCTTTTCATTAAAATTAATCATAATTTAATGATCAAAACTCAGTGAATAATTTTTAAAGTAAATGCACTTACTCATAAATGTTCTATTTTTCTCCTTTGACCTATGATATAGTTGCCATGGAAATGAGACTCTGTTTCTTTGGTATATTACATATGTTGGAAAAAAAAAGTCTTTTTTTTTTTTTTTTTTAGATGTTCATCAGTTGTATATATTTTTAAAAAACTGTACATTTTACTTGTAGAAATCTGAAAATACATCAAACTGAAGAGGAGATATGCTCATTATAGATTTTCCATATTCAACTCTATACAAAATATGTTGACCAGGAATGAAAAGCACTAGTTATTTTTTTTTTACCCTTTCATAGAAATAAGTTGACTGATAAGAATTGATGATTATCTTCCAGTTTAGTGTGTATTTCCTTTCATCTTCTAGTTTCTGTGAAGCAATACCTAATTTAAAGTTTAATATCTTTCTCTGTTCCCATATGCAGCAGATGGCCCAGGCAACTACCTCCTACTATCTAATTCCTTAGTGACATTTATTATTCATCACAAAGGAAGTTAGAAAACATTATCTTTCGTTCTAATTCCTGACTTGCTTAATCAAATAGATTAAAGAAAATATCCTGTAGTTAGCAAAAGAATTATGTGTAAACCCATAAAAGCATTAGAAAGTAAACCCGGTGACCACCCATTGAGGATACTTGACTGTTGTTCCACCAGATAGATAATCCGTGGGAAAACATAACTAATACAAAACAAATGATAACAGCCTTTGTAATACGGCTCAGTTCTCAGTTTCCGGAGATATTTAGATTTGAACCAAAGAAGTCTGGCCTAGGATGAAGAAATTAGCCTTTTGCCCATCTCTTCTGGCTACCGATCTCTCCGTGTATCTAACTAGTGACCCTACTTGCAGGATAGAGAAAATAAGTTAAATGCAGATTCCATTTGCATTTTGAATCTCAATGTTATTATCATACATGTTTTTCGGAGTCAGTGCCAGGGAATAAGGCTATTTATGTTTTGTGAGTAGGAAAAAACACAAAAAGGAAGAGGTTTGATGAATGTATTATTGCAGACTTTTTCTGACGTAAAAGGTAAAAACCCAATTCATTTTGGTTTAAACAATAGGGGGGTTTGTTGGAATCTATAATTGCAAAGACATAAATTGGTTCTGGCTTGTGAGACAGCTGAATTTAGTAACTCAGACAACATCATCAGTGCTCACTCACTTTTCTATCACTTGGTCCTCATTTCCTGAGAGTCTCTATTTTCAGGCAGCTTTCTTCTCAAGATAACATGAGAGTGACAGCAATGTGGAGCCTACATCCTATTTTCTGAACTCCAAAAGAGGGGAAGCATTTTTCTACTTAAGCCAGAAAAAGAGCCATAATTGTCTTAGACTAGATTAACTTTTGCCATGTGGTCTTTGGATCAATAACTGAGACTAGGAGAAGAGAGTAACCTGATTAGCTTAAAGTCAACTCACACACCCATTTCTGAAACTAGACAGAGTTACCACTTCCCCAAGCCCATTTGCTAGAAGATAGAGGGTATCCAAGGGAAGGAGTTCTGCTTCAAGAGAAAGGTGAAAGTCCCAAATGAAACCATTGTCCCTGCTATCTAGTCAGTAATTGGTATGAAGGGAAAAGGAGCTTTGTGTTATGGAGAAAAATTGGGATGTTTGTCTATAGGAAAGATGGTAAACCACATCAGTTTTAAGACTCGTACTTCCTTTGTTTTTAGATAAAGATCTTTCCAAATTGTGATTGAGATCAGAAGACAGGATATTTGGGCAATATAAGCAAAAGAGGAAAAGAGAGACGCTACAAAGTTCTCATGGGAATAAATAAATAGATACGTAGAATATTGACATGAATAATGGCTACTCATTTATTACTGCTAGAATTACTGCAAGGAATCGAATCTGAAAAAAATCAAAATTGACTACTTTCTCCATGTTTTTTGTGCCTATTGCCTTTTCACTATGGAATTTGAGTTATTATAAAATAATTATATTATCCATCAATTATAGAAAGGTACAGCATGGCACAAGGGAAGAAAGCCACAAAATTAACAGCCAGAGGATGTAAAATCCCTCTTCTGTGACGTAACTCTTAGATTTCGGTCAAAGCCGGTAGTTTTTCTAGTCTCCAAGTTAAAGATTAAGAAGTACTGTCTTACTATACGAGTGTAGAGAAAACTTTGTCCTACAGCCTACGTCAAACTTTTAAAAAATGGCTGACTCTGCACAAACTGTTTTTTAGATGATTTCCCTTAATAAGAAGAGTTGTTTTATCATCCATCAAGAGAGATACATAATGAGGCAACAACTTTTTTAATACCAGACTTTTTATTGAGTGCATGCTTTTAAGACAGCTGACTGGGTCTTGTTAGTACAATCTTTAGCCAAAAAACAGAGAGGACATGATTAGAGGTCCTCTCCACCAGCCACTTGATGTTCAACAGTGCAGTCCAATTGATCGATTTTGGCAGCGTTTTACCATTTAAGTAATCTTAAATTCCATTGTTTTCTCTCAAGTAACATGAGAATGAGCACCAATGAAAGATTCTTTTTGTCTGTTACAAAACATAGATACCATGCAAAAAAAAAAAAAAAAAAAGATACTTTGTGCAGAAAGTATTAAATACTAAATATTATAAAAATAGAGAGCAGTGAAAAGTTATATTTTATAAGATAATGAAATCAAATCAATAAAATATTTTTGAGATTAGTTTTTTTGACTTTTAAGAAATGTTCTATTTATGATTCTATTATCACATTTTACCTTCTTATGTATCTTTATTTCTTGTTTTGGTAAAACAACAGCAAGAAATGTCTCAGTGATACTGAAGCATTTACCATGCTTTTCCTCAAATTCTAACAAGAGGTTTTATCTGTGCCCTATCCTTCAAAAACTTTTTGAAAAAAATGAACAATCTATAAAAAATATCAGGAACAAATTGGAGCTTTTCATTCAAATATGCTTTTCAAATGTTATACCAGCATTCATTTATATAGACTTGACATCTTGTAATGAATCAGTCTTCATCTCTTTATGGAGGCACTGCACTCAAGAAATCTTGCCTTGGTGGCATGATATTGCAGTTGGGTTCCCCCTAAAACACACCTTTAAATTCAACTTTCTATATATTTAGTTATATATCTACCTAATTACTTCAAACTAAACATTTTCATTTTTTTCATTCAACAAATATTTATTTATTTATTCTTTTTTTTATTGTACTGTAAGTTCGGGAATACATGCGCAGGACATGCAGGCTTGTTACACAAGTATGCAGGCGCCATGGTGGTTTGCTGCACCCATCAACCCATCATCTGCATTAGGTATTTCTCCCAAAGCTATCCGTCCCCTAGCCCCCTACCCCATGGCAGGCCCTGCTATGTGATGTTCCCCTTCCCCTGTGTTAATGTGTTCTTATTGTTTAATTCCCACTTTCAAGTGAGAACATGCAGTGTTTGGTTTTCTGCTCCTGTGTTAGTTTGCTGAGGATAATGGCTTCCAGCTCTATCCATATCCCTACAAAGGACATGAACTCATCCTTTTTTATGGCTACCTACTATTCCATGGTGTATATGTGCCACATTTTCTTTATCCGGTCTATCACTGATGGGCATTTAGGTTACCTCCAAGTCTTTGCTATTGTGAACAGTGCTGCGATAAACATACATTTGCATGTGCCTTTATAGTAGAATGATTTATAATCCTTTGGGTATATACCCAGTAATGGGATTGCTGGGTCAAATGGTATTTCTGGTTCTAGATCCTTCAGGAATTGCCACACTGTCTTCCACAATGGTTGAACTCATTTACACTCCCACCAACAGTGTAAAAGCATTTCTATTTCTCAACATCCTCTCCAGCATCTGTTGTTTCCCAACTTTTTAATGATCGCCATTCTAACTAGCATGAGATGTCATCTCATTGTGGTTTTGATTTGCATTTCTCTGATGACCAGTGATGATCAGCTTTTTTTCATATATTTGTTGGCCACATAAGTGTCTTCTTTTGAGAAGTGTCTGTTCATATCCTTCGCTGACTTTTTGATGGAGTTGTTGGGATTTTTCCTGTAAATTTGTTTAAGTTCCTTGCAGATTCTGGATATCAGCCCTTTTCCAGATGGATAGATTGTAAAAATTTTCTCCCATTCTATAGGTTGCCTGCTCATTCTAATGATAGTTTCTTTTGCTGTGCAGAAGCTCTTTAGTTTAATTAGATCCCATTTGTCTATTCTGGTTTTTGTTGCCATGGCTTTTGGTGTTTTAGTCATGAAGTCTTTGCCCATGCCTGAACTTGTCCGATCTTGTCTGGTCTTGGAAGCTAAGCAGGGTTGAACCTGGTTACTACTTGGATAGTAAACCAGTTTTATGTTATAATTTGCATGCAGTAAAATTCACCATATTTTGATTTTTGACAGAGACATTCTATAGAGTAACCACCACTGTGCTCATGGTAGAAAACAATTTTATCAATGAAGAAAGTTATCCTATGTCACTCCAAAGCCTACAGTCTCCCCTTAATTCTGTTCCATGGCTAACACTAATTTACAATATACTTTCTGCCCCTATTATTTTGACATTACTAGAAACTTACAAAAATAGAAACAATTTTTGCTTGACTTTTAAAGTGGCTGAATATTCAAGTTGCTTCACAGCTTCAACTTTAGTTGATATAGTTAATCTTTAGTATTAAAATTTTATAATGGCTAATACTAAAGATTAACTATCGTCTATAGTTAAGATATAGCAGATACTATATCTTATTTGTTGCAGCATATATTCAAAATCTTTGGTCATTTTTTGTTAGGTTTTTTATTTTTATTAAGTCATAAGAGTTCTTCATTTATTATAGAAATATGTGTTTAATCAGACATATACTTTAAAAATACTTTCTGTTAGTCTCAGCTTCCAATTTTACTTTTTTAGCAATGTCTTTCTTGGAGCAACATGTTGTTAATTTTGATGAAGTCCAATGTAACAAATATTTTTAAAAGTTTTCAGTGCTCTTGTGACTTATTTAAGAAATTTTAACCAACTCAAGTTCACAAATATTTTCTTAGAAAATTTCTTACAAAATCTTAGAAGGTTTATAGTATTAGCCCTTACAAAGGACCATTCTTTGTAATCACTGATTTTCTGTATTGCTTTTCTATTTCATATATTTTTTATTTGTATTCTTATCTTTATTTTTTCCTTCCTTACTTGTTTCCTTCCTTCCTTGTTTCCTTCCTTAATTACTTGTTTTCTTCCTTCCTTACTTGTTTTAATTTACTCTTATTTCTTTACTTTCATAATATAAAAACTTAGATTACAAATTTGAGATTTTTAAATTTTTTTAATATTAACTTTTAATGAAGGAAATGTCCCTTTACATACTATTTTAATGTTATTAGACAAACTCACACATATGAATGTTTTAAATTCCATTTCGTTCACATTTTACTTTTTTTCTAATTAACTTTGGGACTTTTTCTTTAACTCATATGCTAGCAATATGTTGTTTTTTTAAAGTACAAATATTGGATAATTTTCCTGGTATCTTTCTTGTGTAGATTTCTAATGATTCCATTTGCATCAGGAACATAGCTTACATGATTAATTCCTTTAAATATATTCAAACTTGTTTTATGGCCTTAATTTGATCTATCTCATTGAATGTTTTATGTTCACTTCGGATGAATACATATTCTGTTGTCACTGAGCAGAGGGTATTTTAAATGTTAATTAGATCGAATTATTTAATAGTTTTGTTCAAGTCTTTGATGTCTTTGTGGATTTTCTGTCTAATTGTTCTGTCAATTATTATACCTGTAGATTCTGTATATTTCCCCTTTTTTTCCCTTCAAGGTCTATCTTGTTGTTTGAAGCAAACACATTTAGAATTGCTAGCTCCTCTTAATGAAGTGAACCATTTATCACTATGAGTCTTCCTCTTTATCATTGGAAACTCTCTTTGTTCTAAACTTCTATTGATTATTTCTTTTCTGCTTCTAGATAATCTTTTTCTGCTTCTTTACATATCTGATAATTTTTATTTGATACTGTAATACCAACTTTTAAGTTGTTGGTTGTGAGATATTTCTGCATTCCCTTTAAGCAGTGTTTCATTTTGTTTTAGTGTGTAGTTCAGTTTCTTGTAAGTAGTTTAATTTTTTTCAAAGCTTTCAGACTGGGTCCTGGACAGCATTTATTGTAGAGTTAAGTTAGTTTTGCCTGACTAAGGCAATACCCTACCTAACATCTTATTTATTACTACATCTTTCTATGTCAGCTGATGGAGACAGCTCTTCCTGACTCTCATTGTGAATACCAGAATTCATTCTGTTCGCTCTTTTTAAGTGGTACTCTCCCTCATCTCAGATAGTTTCCTTTCACACATGGCACTGGTCAATATTGGTCAAATTGTTGAGGAGGACCTTTCATAACTCTTTGGAGATCTCTCTCTCTCTCTCTCTCTCTCTCTCTCTCTCTCCATCTTTTCATATCACTCTCTTCTTCAGTACTCTATCCTACAAATTCCGGTTTCCTTGGCTTCCCAAATTCTGATTTCTGTTTCCTTTGCTCAGAAACACCACCTGGTTCTGTTTGTCTCTCTCTCTCTCTCTCTCTCTCTGTACTTTGAAGTCTGAAAACTTCATCCAGGGAAGAAGCTCATGCAAATATAGAAACACAGGGCTTAATTTGCCGTTTCCCCTCTCTGAGATCATAGTCCTATGCTTCTAATTTTCCAAATCTGAAAATGGTTTTTTTAGATATTTTGTCCAAACATCCAGTTGTTGAAAGCATAAATTCACTCCCTGTACTCTACACTGGTTACATGGATTATATCTTTAAACTTAATGAATTAGGATGGAATATCTAATATAAAAACAATACACAAATTTCAGTGGCTTGCATCATAAAAGTTTATTTCCTGTTTACCTTATAGTTGAAAATAGGTTTATGGGTTTGGGTGGTTCTCCAGGCCATTTGGGCCCTGGGCAGTTTCTCAGGATGTGGGGTCCTTCCATCTTTCTGTGCCAGCATGCTCTAAGGTCTCCTAGTTTTCTTCTGAGGGATCTGCATTTAGTTGGCATGTGGGTGAAAAGAAAAAACCTGGTAACACTGATGGGCCTTACTTAGAAGTGCCCTATTTCACTACTGCCAACATTCCTTTGACCTGAATTCAGGCCTGCTAAATTGTGAGAGGGCTGGAAATGTAGCCAAGCTATGTGTCTAGGGTAGCGCTGTCAACAGAAAAATAAAGGTGAACCACACATGCCATTGTACATTTTCTAGTAGCCACATTATAATACAAAAATAAACAGATACAATTACTTTTAATAATATATCTTCTTTAGACCAATATATTTGGTTTTTAATCATTTCAATAGGTATTCATTATAAAAGATTATTGATAATGTATTTTCCATCTTTTATACCAAGTCTTCAAAACTTGGTATATATTTTATAAACTTTAAGTATATTTCAATTTCAGTGCTAAACTCTAATTAGAAATACTTAATTGCTAGTTATATTTCATAAGATTTGTAGTTAGAATGTAGATCTACATGTTCAACTTCTTCCAAACATACTTAAAATTTTACAATAACTAAATCATCTTTCTTGACTTTTAAAGTGAAATAAATAAATAAATAAGTTATTCAGTCATACCAGCTACATTCTATGTGATCAGTAACCACATGTGGGTACTATATATTTAAAGCATAGTTTACAAATTATAGCTTACTGGACAAATCCAGCCTACAGTCTGATTTTTGTATGGTGTGAGGGCTAAGAATAAATTTTACTTCTCTAAATATCTAAAATAAATCAAAATAAGAATAGTATTTTGTGACACAAGAACATCATGTGAAAATCAATTTCAAATTTCACTGTCGATTAAAAGTATTTTATTGAAAAATATCCACAACCACATTTACATATTGCCTGCACTACTTTCACATAGTAGAATATTTGCAAGATAATTTGCAAATACTCTAAAATATTTACCTTTTAATTTACTCAATACACCTAAAATATTTACTTTTTGACTCTTTACAGAAAAATGTTCACCAAACGTTAGTCTAAAAAAAAGTCATTTTTATGAACAAATTGACATCCCACCGATCCTTACAATAATCAACTACATCATGACTCATTTAGTCCTTAAGGCTGTAATATGAAGATTTTTTAAATTTATGACAAATTTCTATTTAACACACACTGAATGCTAATGTTAAAGACTTAAGTGAGGAATCATTGTAGGGAAAGGAGTGAGGCATGTCAATGAGAAGTGGGTTAAAGATAATTTCAATTAAAAAACACAAAATTACTGAAAAACAAAAGGGAGATTATTGCAAGTCTTACACCAAACCCTTATAATCACGGAATGTCAATGTCCCAAGAGCAATGACTCATCATCAAGGACAACTGTAGTTGTATTGTTGTATCCAACAAAATTATCCCTGAGTTTCGCAGTAGATATCCTTCATTTTCCTGATGATGTCTCTTTACCTTGAAATTCCTTTCCTCCTGCCAACAGCACACAAATTTAAGCCCTCCGCTTCTCGTTTCTGCAATTATCACCTTAACATCATCTTCATGAATCTTTTTTACTTCCGCCCAACTCCAGCTGATTCATACTTGCCCTTGAACTCCACTCCCAAATTCATGTTTGTTTGTTGGACTTTGTCCCTTTTCTAGCCACCTACCATTCCATTGTTTTACATAGGCTCTCATATGCTTGATGCTGCTGAAATTAGAGGTCTTTGGAGCTAGGCTCTGCCATGTCTTCCACATCTGAGTCGTACTTCCACATAGCTATATCCCTAAAACTCCATGTTACCCTGAACACATATTTTATAGTCCTGCTTTTGAAACATAAATGTAATTCAGAAAGGAGAAAAAAATGGAACAGATAGTATAGTTCTACCATGTTTCAAGGAGCAAAATGAAAAATGAAAATATCCAGAATTTGAAAATGCTGTCTAGTGTGGTAGGTTAACTGCTGGCATCTCAATCCCATCCTCATCCCTCCTATATTCTCGTTACATCACAGTGGCTTGAACCTTGGAAACTGTAGTTTCCCGATTTTTCTGGCTCACTGGGCAAAGCTCAGGAAAAGCCTGTAAGAGGTACTCATGTGAGATTTAGAACATGGCTAGAAAGGAGTAGTCATTGCCATTCTCCTATAGTAGAAGCTAGGAGAAATGTGGGCAAAGGGCAGCGACACGGTTTTCAACAGGATCTGAGTAAACCTCTTCAAATCGTCTGCTTAATTGTTGACAGCAACTGAGATTATTGGCAACATCTGCACTTAATGTCCTTGTGTCCTAATTTTCCGGAAGTTAATAATTTCTCACTTACTATTGCTCCCATAGCACTTTCCATGGGTTTTCAAGTGACTATTCCTGCTTTAGATTCCTTCCTGTTAAAAATACTTGGGTGGTTTCTTTTTTTTCCTGTCCAAACTTTTACTGGTACATTTTACCAACATCAACTTTCATGGTGAGTGGGATTATATAGAGAATAGATGCAAATTGATGAAATTCATGATATTCATTCACTTATTCTTTATGCAATTAAATAGATACAGAATAATTAAAATATACCACCACATTCCAGAGTTGACTAGTCATGGTCTGCTCTCAAGGCACATAGAGTCCTAGTGAAATAAATTAATTCAAACGATGTCAGTACAAGTTAAAATGGATTCAGTTCTATAAGAGAAGAAAGAGTGCTGTAAATGTCCAAAATAAAATAGGATTTGATCCTTCATTCTGATATGTTACATTCTTGGAATCTGTTTTTTCAGCCAGGACATTGATCATACGTTTCTATTTGCTGCTGATGAATTTGAACTACATGGTATTGTTATACCCATTCATTAGATGAATTTATAAGTAAATATTTAGTATTTGCATGTGTTTATGTGTGTGTGTTTGTATTTGTGTCTGTGTCTGGAGAATGAGAGGAAGAAAGAGAAAAAGAGAGAGGGTCAAGAGAAAAGCATCATCATCAATCTTGCAGAAATCATGTAGGTTGCCATTGACCCAATATTACATCCTATAGTCTAATGATTCTCAGGAAATTGTGTTTAGCATTTGGGACAAGCCACTTTTATGAAGGACCATCCAATGCACTGCAAAACAATGTGGCATTTCTGGCTTCTACCTACCAAATGCCTATAGGACCCTTAAATCATTATAACAATTCAAATACTAATATACTATATTATGTCTCCAGACATCTCTTACATACCATCTCTGTGATGCTCCTCTCAAAAGAAAACAATGTGAGCATGAAGTAAATTAATGTTGTATACCTTATCCACTGTAATCATTGCCTGACTCTTGATTAGCAATTGTTTGTCTTCTTATGCTTATAGTTCAATAGTTAAATTGCATTTAAATCCTAATTAAAACAAAATGTCTTTTCTGCCTATGCAATTAGGAAATGTTTAGAAATTTTAATATTTGATGGTAATGAGAATACAAGAAAATATGAAGTTTCATAGGTTGGGTATGGAAGGGTAAGTTACTCCAAATTTTCTAGATGACAAAACCTATGTGAATCAGCAGTCTTAAAATATTTATTTTGATCAATTAAGCTCATTTCTGGAAACTCTCATGTCTCTATTGTCTGTAACATAAACAAGTATAAGATCAAAGAGGTTCATTCCAGTGTAACATGTAATTGAAAACAATGTAATGGTCTAACAATGTAGGCTTTTAAGCTTACTTCCATTAAATAAACTTGAAACTTCATATATGGAATAGTATGCACCCACTACAAATGTACTTTATAAAATAATATTATCATAGGCAATATTAAATAAAAATGTTAAGCTAGAAAATTACATTTTAAAGTATCACTTCAACTATGAATAAAGGTATACATGATAACATTGCTTTATAAAATATATTAATATTTGACAATTCTTTTCTACCCATCTCACTCATTGAAGGGGCAGAGACATTGGGATGTTGCGTGTGTTTGTCAGCATTTACTAGACTATGTGCAAGAAAACAAATGCAAAATCTCAGTAGCTTCCAACAAATACTCACTCACATTAAGTAAAGCTTGAGTTTTGTACCTCAAAGCATTCCAAAGGCTCCATGATTTCACTGGTCTTGGGTGGTCTTTTGTGAGGTTGGCTTGAGTGTGCAGATTGGGTTTGGATGTCCTTTGAAAGAACACTTTCTTCTTGAGTTTCCTCTGGTGGAGGACAAGAACACAAGAGGGCAACGTGTTTCCAGTGATGCATTCCAACATGCAAGAAGATTGACAAAACAAAAACTTGCACTGCTTCTAAAAGCGTAGGCTTGAGCATCACACTCAAACCAATCATAGAGAAGTCCATATGAAGCCTAAAGTCAGTGGTTTGAAAAATAGTCTACTCCACATAAGTAATGATGGCAAATGAGAGAAGTGGACAAACGATTCATAACAAATCTGAATAAATCTATCATTGCGAGGTGGAGGTTTCCTTGTTTTATTTATTTATTTGTTTATTGCTTCCTATTTTAGTATACTTTTCAAATTTGCTGTGTTTTATATTTTTTAATTTTAATTTTTTGATTTTTTAAACTTTTAAGTTCAGGGCTACAAATGCAGGTTTGTTATCTAAGTATCCTGTGTCATGGGAGTTTGTTGTACAGATTATTTCATCACCTATGTATTAAGCCTAATACCCATTAACTAGTTTTCCTGAAACTCTCACTTCTCCCACCCTCCACCTCCTGAGAGTCCCCAGTGTGTGTTGTTCCCTTTTATATTTCCATATGGTCTCTTGATTTAGCTCCCACTTATAAGTGAGAACATGCAGTATTTGTTTTTCTGTTCCTGCGTTAGTTTGCTAAGGATAATGGCATCCGGTGCCAACCAATGCAATCACGAGTATTTTACTTTTATACATAAAGGTTTTAAATTCAAATATAAGACAACATTTAAAATATCTATTATCATTTTGCCAAGATTTGGGAATGGAATTCCCACCTTATATTGTGCAAACTATCTTCAATTTCTTTTTGAAAAAAATTATTATTTTATTCTTTTCCCTTTAGCTTTTTGTACTGTTTCTCTTTTTCATATTTTATAAATAGTGTACTTTCATTGGTTCAGTGAGATTAATTCTAAATCATTTCAGAACTCTGAGATGGAATTTATTTGTTGTAGAAATTCCAAGTGTAATATGAGTAGTTAGGTGTTTCTTTACTGTTCATTTGTTCTTTCATGAACAATAAATAAAAGCAAAATCATCTGTTAACCATGAGAGGTGGAGAGTAAAGAACCAGGAGCTCAAAGAGAAGTGGGGGGTTTTAAATAGAATTCATATAAAATAAAAATGGATTTAGTAAGAGATAGATGAAAAGATCATTGAGAGAGAATGAAGTTCCAATTTATATTTGTTGTTGTGTTGATAGCGTTGTTACTTTCTGTGAATTCTCAGTAGGGTACACTGTTCTTTACAGTTACTTTGCATTTGTGGATTTCAGCTGAAAGCTGAATGAATCAACCAGTTACCCTTTCATTGTGAATTGATTATTCAGTTATTTTATTTTATTTTTTGATATTTCTTTGTTCCTCCTCAACATTTAAGTTTTGGGGTACATGTGCGGGATGTGCAGTTTTGTTACATAGGTAAAGAGTGAGATGGTGGTTTGTTGCACAGATCATCCCATCACCTAGGTATTAAGCCCCTCATCTGTTAGATGTTTTTCCTGATGCTCTTCTTCCCCCCAAGCCTCCACCAGCAATGTTAATGAATCTTTCTTTCATAAAATAAAACAACCATTATTTGGTTTTTTTATTTTATGAAAGAAAGATTCATTTGACCCTTGGTATATGTACTATTCCATATTTTTTAATATAATTGTAATTTAAAAAATATTTTTACTTCCTTTTTAATAAGTCATAACCTTTGGATCATATAAACATAATTTCAGATCCTAGGTCTATCAGTACCAAAGTTGTTGTGATATCTAAGTTACTAGTAATTAGACAGTAGGTCTTATATGTCATCAATAGCATGATTATTAGAAACTAGATATAGAAAACTGAGACACACAGTAAGGAAAAGGAGTACGTTGGTGGTTTCCAAGAAAAAAAGATGATCTTACTGGCAAGAATAATGTATAAATAAATAATTGTGATTTTGGGGGATTTTAAATATGATCAGACTAATCCAATCACAACCTGAGACTGTAAATTTGGTACTGAAAACTGTTGGGAACATCCAAACACACCGCTGAAGTCAAAATGAAAGTTAATTTAAGAGCAGTACACCAAAGAACTTCTTTATTTCTGCCTTCATTTCCTTATGTACCCAGTCGTCATTCAGGAGCAGGTTGTTCAGTTTCCATGTAGTTGAGCGGTTTTGATTGAGTTTCTTAGTCCTGAGTTCTAATTTGATTGCACTGTGGTCTGAGAGACAGTTTGTTATAATTTCTGTTCTTGTACATTTGCTGAGGAGTGCTTTACTTCCAACTATGTAGTCAGTTTTGGAATAAGTGCAATGTGGTGCTGAGAAGAATGTACATTCTGTTGATTTGGGGTAGAGAGTTCTGTAGGTGTCTATTAGGTCCGCTTGGTGCAGAGCTGAGTTCAATTCCTGGATATCCTTGTTAACTTTCTGTCTTGTTGATCAGTGGGGTGTTAAATTCCCCCATTATTATTGTGTGGGAGTCCAAGTCTCTTTGTAGGTCTCTAAGGACTTGCTTTATGAATCTGGATGCTCCTGTATTGGTGCATATATATTTAGGATAGTTAGCACTTCTTTTTGAATTGATCCATTTACCATTATGTAATGGCCTTCCTTGTCTCTTTTGATCTTTGTTGGTTTAAAGTCTGTTTTATCAGAGACTAGGATTGCAACCCCTGCCTTTTTTTTTGTTTTCCATTTGCTTGGTAAATCTTCCTCCATCCCTTTATTCTGAGCCTATGTGTGTCTCGGCATGTAAGATGGGTCTCCTGAATACAGCACACTGATGAGTCTTGACTCTTAATTTGCCAGTCTGTGTCTTCTAATTGAAGCATTTAGCCCATTTACATTTAAGATTAATATTGTTATGTGTGCATTTGATCCTGTCATTATGATGTTAGCTGGTTATTTTGCTCATTAGTTGATGCACATTCTTCCTAGCATCGATGGTCTTTACAATTTGGCATGTTTTTGCAGTGGCTGGTACTGGTTGTTCCTTTCCATGTTTAGTGCTTCCTTCAGGAGCTCTTATAGGGCAGGCCTGGTGGTGACAAAATCTCTCATCATTTGCTTTTCTGTAAAGGATTTTATTTCTCCTTCAATTATGAAGCTTAGTTTCACTGGATATGAAATTCTGGGCTGAAAATTCTTTTCTTTAAGAATGTTGAATATTGGCCCCCACTCTCTTCTGGCTTGTAGAGTTTCTGCTGAGAGATCCACTGTTAGTCTGATGGGCTTCCCTTTGTGGGTAACTTGACCTTTCTCTCTGGCTGCCCTTAACATTTTTCCCTTCATTTCAACTTTGGTGAATCTGACAATTATGTGTCTTGGAGTTGCTCTTCTCGAGGAGTATCTTTCTGGCGTTCTCTGTATTTCCTGAATTTGAATGTTGGCCTGCCTTGCTAGGCTGTGGAAGTTCTCCTGGATGATATCCTGCAGAATGTTTTCCAACTTGGTTCTACTCTCCCTGTCACTTTCAGGTACACCAATCAGACATAGATTTGGTCTTCTCACATAATCCCATATTTCTTGGAGGCTTTGTTCATTTCTTCTTACTCTTTTTTCTCTAAACTTCTCTTCTCGCTTCATTTCATTCATTTGATCTTCAATCACTGATACTCTTTCTTCCACTTGATTGAATCAGCTACTGAAGCTTGTGCATTCATCCTGTAGTTCTTATGCTATGGTTTTCAGCTCCAAGAGGTCATTTAAGGACTTCTCTACACTGATTATTCTAGTTAGCCATTCGTCTAATCTTTTTTCAAGGATTTTAGCTTCTTTGCAGTGGGTTCAAACTTCCTCCTTCAGTTTGGAGAAGTTTGATCATCTGACAGCCCTTCATGCTAAAAACTCTCAATAAATTAGGTATTAATGGGACATATCTCAAAATAATAAGAGCTATTTATGACAAACCCACAGCCAATATCATACTGAAAGGGCAAAAACTGAAAGCATTCCCTTTGAAAACTGGCACAAGACAGGGATGCCCTCTCTCACCACTCCTATTCCACATAGTGTTGGAAGTTCTGGCCAGGGCAATCAGGCAGGAGAAAGAAATAAAGGGTATTCAATTAGGAAAAGAGGAAGTCAAATTGTCCCTGATTGCAGATGACATGATTGTATATCTTGAAAACCCCATCGTCTCAGCCCAAAATCTCCTTAAGCTGATAAGCAACTTCAGCAAAGTCTCAGGATACAAAATCAATGCGCAAAAATCACAAACATTTGTATACACCAATAACAGACAAACAGCCAAATCATGAGTGAACTCCCATTCACAATTGCTTCAAAGAGAATAAAATACCTAGGAATCCAACTTACAAGGGATGTGAAGGACCTCTTCAAGGAGAACTACAAACCACTGCTCAATGAAACAAAAGAGGACACAAACAAATGGAAGAACATGCCATGCTCATGGATAGGAAGAATCAATATCGTGAAAATGGCCATACTGCCTAAGGTAATTTATAGATTTAATGCCATCCCCATTAAGCTACTAATGACTTTCTTCACAGAATTGTAAAAAACTACTTTAAAGTTCATATGTAACCAAAACAGAGCCTGCATTGCCAAGTCAATCCTAAGTCAAAAAGAGCAAAGCTGGAGGCATCACGCTACCTGACTTCAAACTATTCTACAAGGCTACAGTAACTAAAACAGCATGGTACTGGTACCAAAACAGAGATATAGACCAATGGAACAGAATGGAGCCCTCAGAAATAATACCACACGTCTACAACCATCTGATCTTTGGCAAACTTGGCAAAAACAAGAAATAGGGAAAGTATTCCCATTTAATAAATGGTGCTAGGAAAAGTGGCTAGCCATATGTAGAAAGCTGAAACTGGAGCCCTTCCTTACACCTTATATAAAAATTAATTCAAGATAGATTAAAGACTTAAACATTAGACCTGAATCCATAAAAACCCTAGAAGAAAACCCAGGCAATACCATTCAGGACATAGGCATGGGCAACAACTTCATGACTGAAACAACAAAAGCAATGGCAATGAAAGCCAAAATTGACAAATGGGATCTAATTAAACTAAAGAGCTTCTGCACAGCAAAAGAAACTACCATCAGAGTGAATAGGCAACATACAGAATGGGAAAATATTTTTGCAATCTACTCATCTGACAAAGGGCTACTATCCAGAACCTACAAAGAACTCAAGCAAATTTACAAAAAACAAAAAAAAAAAAGCAAAAAAAAAAAAAAAAAAAAAAAAAAAAAACAGCCCCATCAAAAAGTGGGCAAAGGATATGAACAGACACTTCTCAAAAGAAGACATTTGTGCAGCCAACAGACACATGAAAAAATGCTCATCATCACTGGCCATCAGAGAAATGCAAATCAAAACCACAATGAGATACCATCTCACACCAGTTAGAATGGCGATCATTAAAAAGTCAGGAAACAACAGGTGCCGGAGAGGATGTGGAGAAATAGGAACACTTTTACACTGTTGGTGGGACTGTAAACTAGTTCAACCATTGTGGAAGACAGTGTGGCGATTCCTCAAGGATCTAGAACTAGAAGTGCCATTTGACCCAGCCATCCCATTACTGAGTGTATACCCAAAGGATTATAAATCATGCTGCTATAAAGACACACACGCACATATGTTTATTGTGGCATTATTCACAATAGCAAAGACTTGGAACCAACCCAAATGTTGTCCATCAGTGATAGACTGGATTAAGAAAATGTGTCAGATATACACCATGGAATATTATGCAGCCATAAAAAGGATAAGTTCATGTCCTTTGTAGGGATATGGATGAAGCTGGAAACCATCATTCTCAGCAAACTATCGCAAGGACAAAAAACCAAACACTGCATCTTCTCACTCAAAGGTGGGAATTGAACAGTGAGAATACTTTGACAAAGGGTGGGGAACATCACACACTGCGGCCTGTTGTGAGGTGAGGGGAAGGGGGAGGGATAGCATTAGGAGATATACCTAATGTAAATGATGCATTAATGGGTGCAGCACACCAACATGGCACATGTATACATATGTAACAAACCTGCACATTGTGCACATGTACCTTAGAACTTAAAGTATAATTAAAAAAAGAGTGGTATACCAAACTGACTTAAATTTGGAAGTGGCAAACTGATGATTTATGTTGGAGAAAGACTGCAAATGAAAAAGTATGGAGCCACACAGTGAACGAGTGCATGCAAAGTGTCCAAAGAAAAAACATATCTTTCAGTTGCCTTAGAGTGGTGCCTTCTCATCTTGGCCAAATCCACCATTTGTCTTTGCTTTGTTTAGTTTTGCTACTTAACTTTTTCCTACAATATTTTAAACACTTGGGCGATATTAAAGTTATTTCAGGTGGATTTTGTAGTTTATAGAGACACAATGCATGGAAAACAAGTAAAGATAAAATTGGGAATGGGGAAATTTTATCTATAAAAAGAAAGGAAAACTCTATGGTCATTTAATGAAATGGACATATTAATAATTTGTAAGTTTCCCACTGCACTACTAACTCTTGGCACTAAACAGAAATGCCAAATGTAATGTTTCACAAGCTATTCTTCATAAATTATTCATTCATTTTATAGTTGGAAAAAATATTGTCATTTATATGGAACAAAAAATGCTAAAATAAAAACATCTGGCAAAAATAGGCCAATGTGTTAAGATTTAAGTAGAAGCATTCCTGCTTATTGTATACTGCTTTTTCCTCATAACATGTCAAATTCTTCATATATTTATTGTAAATTGTAGGTTAAGATAATAATACCTCTACAAAATTATGATTGTATTTTCTTGTGGTAAAGTTTTCTTATAATGTTACAGATTAATAAAAGACTGAAAGGGCACATACAATGTGAATAAATGTTTGGCACATGAGTCTCCACTTCTAAGTCACTGCTAGAAATGACTAGTTATATCATGTCTCTTTGAGGGTCAATTCAAAATGCATACTTCATCTGCAGTTACATGCAATTTCATGGAACTGAATACCACTTCATAAACATCAAATACATATATGTTGGAGAACCTATAGAAAATTCATATGCCATAGAGAAGTCCACAGGTTTTTGGAAAATAGATTTGAAAATAAAAAGATAGTTCATCAACTATCATTTGTTGATACTTCCTTGTAAGATTCAATTTGATATTTTTATCTTTTACTCCTTACCTAAAGATTATAAAGTTAAGGGAACTATTCATTTTATCCATTGAATAAGTCGACTTGACTGATTGTACTTTCATTGGACAGAAACAAACAGATATTTAATTAGGCTTCATATGTGTTTAAGAATAATTTGGCTGATTCCTGTAATCGCAGCACTTAAGGAGGACGAGGTAGGTCTATCACAAGGTCAGGAGTTCGAGAGAGAGACTCTGTCCACCTCTTCCCCCTCCAAAAAGAATAATTTCATTAGCAAAACTTTCTCTTTTTATTTACTTATTTTTTATTTATTCATGAGAGGATACCAAGAGGTATTTAAAATAAAACAAAATATCCAAACCAGAAATTTATACTTTACAGTAATTATGTTTTTTGACTCTTCAAAATGCACTGCACCCCAAATGACTTGTCCATACTAATAAAAATACTCCCATGCTCTTGCTAGTGACTTAAAGACATGTGTATGTCTTATTTTGGCTAAAGAAACAGAAAACACAGCTATTATGCTTATTTTTAAATGTTTATTTATTAAAAGTATGAGAAACAAGGAAAAACAGTCACCTTCTGTTTTTGGAGGTTACTGTGTTAGATGTGATGTGTGGAACGAATACAGCCAAATTGGGCCATGAGGGTAAGCAGCGCTAACATGCCAGCACACAGGACCAATTCACTAAGAATTGTCACTGCAGAAAGAAAGAAGGAATCTGGTTCCCTAATGGCATTATTAAGCCCCCGAGCGACCCAAGGTAAAATATGTTCCTTTGGTTTTTTGTTACATGTGATAGAGACTTTTTTTTCCATTATTATTTAAGTTAATTTGGGTTAAAATGTCTGTTGTTGAAAACCAAGTCATTTTAGCTGATATTAAAGAAGCTTATTTTTTAAAAAACACTAAGGCTCTGAAATTTGCTAAGTACTTTATGAATTTTAATCTCATTTAATTTTCATGTAATTATTGAGGTAGAGATTATTATTACTACTTTAGTAATGCTGAAATGGATGCTAAAAGAGGTCAAATAACCTACATCAACTTACGTGGCTATAAACTAATGGATCTGAATTTGAAGCCATATTGTCTAACTCAAGCACCCTACTTTATGCTGGTTGTGAGGATTCTTTGAACTTGTATAAAATTGTTCGATGATGTATATTAAGTAATACTTGGCAAAATTCTCCTCTGTTCAGATTTCTTCTAACTATCAAAAATACAACAAACAACAACAAATTAGCCTAATCAGGTAGTCCCAACTTTTTCATGGTAGTTAATCAATTTTATCAGTCAAGCCAGTCTATGTTATGTACAAAACTATACAATCTATTTACTATTTACTGCATGCCTCTGGGATTATTCAATATCTGTATA
Organism: Chlorocebus sabaeus; assembly: GCF_047675955.1. Classification (NCBI taxonomy): domain Eukaryota; kingdom Metazoa; phylum Chordata; class Mammalia; order Primates; family Cercopithecidae; genus Chlorocebus; species Chlorocebus sabaeus. The sequence goes on from NC_132930.1 coordinate 31,747,739, forward strand.
ATGTGGCAAGGATGCAGATATAATAGACATGGTCCCCTCCTTGAAGGAAAACATTGCAAGGTATCTGAATTATACATGTGGACATCAGAGTATCCCTTTCTCAATCACATGTTGATACTCTTTTCTAATGTTGCCTTCTGCTTTAAGTCTCCCAGTTCTTCTTTCCTAACTAGTTGTCATGTACCCTTCTAATCACATCACTCTCATACTATTTTATAACTTTTAATATGTAATCAGACATTAGAATTATTCTGATATGTTTTAATTAGCCCTCACAATCATTTTTCAAAATTGTTGAGTGTCAAGAGAGAATCTTATTCATGTTGACATCATTCGTATCACCTAACATTTATTCATTTAAAAATATTTATTGAGCACCTAATTTGGGCCAGATACCATGGTAGGAGTTGGGAATAAAAAGATGAAGATATAAAGGCTTGGGACTTGGGAAATTTTGTTGAATTTAATTCAATTTAACCCACAATAATACAGAAGTGAGCCTTTACTGACCACCCTAAGAATTGGAATCATATGAAACATAAGGTTAATGACTAAGTAATGGAGTAAAAATTTAAGGTTAAATGCAAAGTTGGTATACTGCATTATATAATTTCCTCACATAATGAAGATGGGTCATTAAGGATTCCCTACTTTCAAGCCTACTTAACCCAAACAACAATGAAAAAAAATCTAAACACAATTTCCTAGCTTTCAGATGGATGAGGTTAAATTGAGCAAGACAGCAAATAATGGGGGATAATAGTGAAAACCTCAAATCATGCAGTACATTAACAAAGCTTATGTGCACTTGATACTGGAAAAGAGTATCAAGACATACATCTCTGCTGTATGAGAAACAGAAAGAGATTGCTTCCTAAAGAGAATATAGAAAACACAGCCAACCCTCTCTCCAAGTTCAGATAAAATTATTTCTTCAACAGTAAGCTCACGTATAACGTTTTTCATTCCTCCTTTCTTTGTCCCACAAGCTCTGTTCTCCAACCACTCAGAATGTTCAATCTGTACTTTGTGAATGGTGGCTTCTCTTTTGACCCAGGTAATGGGCTATTAACTCTTTAAGAAGAATACAACACAGCTCCATGGAGGCCTCTCTGGCCTAGGAACAATGCTAGGCATTATGCATGCACTCTCTCACCTTATCCTTACAACAAATTTACAACATGGGGCCAAGGAACAAGATGAGAAGTGAAGTGACGAAGTATATAGGTTGTTTCCTGAGGTCACAAATAAAATGAAGAGCCAAGCTGGGCTTCAGACTTAGGAATGTCTGCCTTCAATTCAACACACTTCCCACAATCTTAAACTCTCTTCGCAGAGTAAGGTTGTTGTTTAGATAGATTTTTCATATATGGCATGTTTCATTGTGTTGATTAATTCAATAAACAAAATGGTAACAAGTAGGTGAAATAATTAATAAAGCATTTCTATAACATATTAATTTTAGATCCTCAATAAAAGTATTACCAAAAACCATACATTGATTCACACATGCGATCCTGCTGATGAATGTTTCTTGTTAGCTGTAGGTTATCATTTCTTTTATTTTTATTTATTTTTTTCTTTTTTTGAGATGGAGTTTCATGCTTGTTGCCCAGGCGGGAGTGCAATGGCATGATCTCAGCTCACTGTAACCTCTGCCTCCTGGGTTCAAGCCATTCTCCAGCCTTAGCCTCCCAAGAAGCTGGATTATAGGCACCCAACACCACGCCTGGCTAACTTTTGTATTTTTAGTAGAGATGGGATTTTGCCATGTTGGCCAGGCTGGTCTCAAACTCCTAACCTCAGGTGATCCGCCCACCTCTCACTCCCAAAGTGCTGGGATTACAGGCATGAGCCACCACGCCTGGCCAGGTCATCACTTCTACCATAGAGAAGACATATAACATTTTTCCAAGATATGTTGAAACATTTATAGATTATGCTACATGATCTTTCCACTTCCACTTGCGTGACAATAAAAAATATAATCCTTTTTTCACTTAGCTGAATCTAAATGAAAAAATATCAACTAACTATGTTTTTGTTGTTAGATTTAGTTATATTTGTTTTTTTAAATTGGTTTTCCCCAAGATAAAGAGGCTGATGTCATCAATAAGTTGATACTGGCAGCTTGTTTTTACAATAAATTTTCTGAATGTATACTTATGGACATTTAAATTGCTGTCACCGTTTTAAACTATCTGATTTCTGTCTAAAGAACAAAGTAACATATAATGTTTACATTAGATAGGCTAAGCACACTTTATTTTATTTGGCCAACATCTGTTATTATCAAAGAGAAAGACTATGTAATCAAAATTTCTAATATAGCCAAAGCAATGATGAAACATCTTGTAATGAACAAACTCACATAGAATCCTAGTTTTTAGGTTTTTTTAATTTATAATTTTAAGTATTTTAAGATTCTCATACGTGTGTTTGTATATTTCATAGGCAATTTGATTAAACAGCTACCTTTCTTGGAAAATAACAATGCTCTTGTAATTGTTCTTCCTGTTTTAACAGACTTGGTGTTAGCTTAGGTCACACAAAATGAGCTACATTGTGCTTGATGTGACCAAGATTTGTCATACAGAATTCCACATTTGAGACTGAATTTTTTCAGCTATCTTTCCTTTTGCTGTATCTTCTGGGAATTTCGTTAGCTTTTCGTAATAGAAAATCCCAGTAATAGTAGCTTAAGCATATGGGGTTATATTCTTCTCAAGTAGCAAGGCGTCTGGAGATAGATGATTTCTGGCATTGCTTCAGGTATTCAGTGAAATCATTAGGGTCCCAGACTCTTTCTAATTTGTCTGCTTTCCTATGCTTTTGTCTTTCCTATGGTTGTGTTGGCTTGCCTTTGTCTTCAGGCCTCAGATGGCGCTCAGCTCCACGCATCATGTTCTCACCCAAAACAGGAAGAAATTGGAAAGATGTGACAACTACTGCATCTTCCTTTATGTCAGGGAAGCGAAATCCTGTCTCAAAAACCTCAGTGAGATGCCCCTTCATACAATAACCAAAATTGAGTTACAGGGCCACTTTTAACTACAAGACAGCAATTGTTTAGCAGGTAGCTGGATACCCCCAAATACAACTGGGATACTGGTTAAAAGGGAATGGGTGGTATATCAATAAGCAGCTAAAAAATCTGTTGCAAATCTAATAGCTTTCTTGTTTTAGAAGGTTGAAGAAGTAGAGAGGATAAAAGTTTCACCAAAGATTATGGCTTAAGAAAAGCACAGAGAGAGTAGTAGAAAAGACTCTATGAAAATTTGGGTAATTTATCTTCCATTTTTATGTTTAATACCTTCAACCATAAGTCAGCATTGTATGTGTGTGTGCGTGTGTGTGTGTGTGTGTGTGTGTGTGTGAGAGAGAGCACGCGCAAAGGGCTAGATGATAACTATTACAGACTTTGAGGACTATGTGGTTTCTATTGGAGCAACCCAACTCTGCTGTTGGAGTGTAAAATAGCCACTGATGACTACACATAAAGAAATGGCTACAGTTGTGTCCCACTAAGACTTTTTTTTTTTAAGGCAGTTTGGCCATAGTTAGCAGAACTCACCAGAGACTGAAAACACAATATACTATGAAAGAAAAATAAAATAATCAAATAATAAGATACAATAGAAAGGGATATTTTTATCAATAACCTTAAATTGTGAGAAGTTATAGAGTGGTGAAATTTGAAGGGTCAAGGCCAACAGGACAATAAAAAGATCATGAAGATTTAATTGTGGTGTTAGGGCAAACATGCCAATGATGAGGAGATGCAAATCTCATGGTTTTCAAATGACAGAAATATTAGTGATGATACTCTTACATGATACAACACTATTCTCAGGTTTCTACCCCAAATAGGAAAAGTTCTTCGATCAGGAAACATCACTCTCATTCTCTTGCTCTGCCTAGTTTCCTTCTTAGCCCTTAATATTACCCAACATTATATTACAAGTGTATTATTCTGTTTTCATACTGCTATAAAGAACTGCCTGAGACAAGGTAACTTACAAAGGAAAGAGGATTAAGAGATTAATAGTTTAGCATGGCTGGGGAGGCCTCAGGAAACTTACAATCGTAGTAGAAGGGGAAGTGGAAGCAAAGCACCTTCTTCACAAGGCGGCAGTAAGAGGAAGTGCAAATAGGGGAAATGCCAGCAGCTTACAAAGCCATGAGATTTCTTGAGAACTCACCCACTATCATGAGAACAGCATAGGGAAAACTGCTCCCGTGATCCAGTTACCTCCACCTGATTCCACCCTTCACACATGGGGATTGTGGGGATTTTAGGGATTACTATTCAAGATGAGATTTCAGGTGGGGACACAGCCTAACTGTATCAACAAGATAAGTAGTTAATTCATTTATTGTCAGTTCTCCTCATCCCCACTAAAACGTAAGTCCATGAGATTTGAGACTTACAGTTTATTTTATTTTATAATATTGATTAATTTTTAAATCCCCAGTTCTCAGAATAATGCATGACACTTAGTTGGTGCTGAATAAATATTTCTTAAGTAATTGAATGAAGAAATAATTCCATAAATAGTGGTCTGGAAACTATGCTGACATGTAGGTTTTGTCTAAGACCCTGATGATGTGAACCATGCAAGCATTTCCACTGACTTGAATGTATGCTAGATTTTCTGGAAGTCTCACAAACTTATGGTCACTTCACGCTTTTAGTCAAATTTGGAAGCCACAGAATGAAAAGTCTATATATGTATTTGGGAGAATCCTTTATAAACTATGCTAAGTGTTCATCAACAGATGAATGGATAAAGAAAATGTGGTACACACATACAATGGAGTACGATTCAGCCATAAAAAAAGAATGAAATCCTATCAATTGCAACAACATGGATGGCACTGGAAATCATTCTGTTAAGTGAAATAAGCCAGGCACAGAAATACAAACATCGCATGTTCTCACTTATTTGTGGGATCTAAAAATTAAAACAATTGAACTTAAAACATAGAGAATATAAGGTTGGTTACCAGAGACTGGGAAGGGTAATGGGAGGGTGGGAAGAGGTGAGGTGACTAATAGGTACACAAAAAAAAAACAGTTACAAAGAATGAATAGGACCTACTATTTGATAGCACAACAAGGTGACTATAGTCAATAATAACTTAATTGTGTATCTTAAAATAACGTAAAGAGTATAATTGGATTGTTTGTAACTCAAGGATAAATGCTTGAGGCGATGGATACCCCATTCTCTGATACGTCCTTGTTTCACATTGCATGCCTGTATCAACACATCTCATGTACCCCATACATACATACGTTTACTATGTGCCCACAAAAATTTAAAAATCATATTGATTAATACAATTCACAAATAATACATTAATATTTATGAAAAATATAAATTGTATAAAGAAATTTATGAAATGTCTAAATTTCTCTATAGAGATAGACCCAATAACCCAGGACTTATCATCAAGTTTAAACACCCCCTTTTGTTTTTTTTTTTAATTTTTCTGTTGTGGAAAACCAAATACCGCATGTTCTCATAAATGGGAGCTAAGTGATGGTAATACATGGATACACGGAGGGGAATAACAGACACTGGGGCCTATCAGAGGGGGAACAGTGGGAGGAGGAAGAGGATCAGGAAAAACAACTAATGGGTACAAGGCTTAATACCTGAGTAACGAAATAATCTGTACAACAAACCCCCATGACACAAGTTTACTTATGTAACAAACCTGCAGTTGTACCCCTGAACTTAAAATAAAAGTTAATTTTTAAAAAAAAAATTACTTATTGCATCCCTGCTATGTGTCAGGTCCTAAATATGTGCTAGGTATACAGTGATTAATGAAATGGGTGGTGTATAGTTTAGAAATTTTCAGGATTATAATACAAATTATACAATAAAATTAATGTATGTCATGTAATTATATTATTAATACATGCCTGGTAATTGGTTATCAGAGAGGTACTTTTTATATATATAGCAGGATCTCTCTCTCTCTATATATATATATATGTAAAATATATAAAAGTATATACATATTCCCTCTCTCTCTCCCCCTCCATATTTATATATATGTATATATGGAGGTACCAGATATATACATATATATATAAATACTCTGCAAAATTACAAGATGCTAAACTTGAATTTGCTATGCTCACTGAGTACTATGTTGTTAAATTCAGTTAGAATCAAATGGGTCAAAATGTATATGTCACTTCTCCATGAAGTCACCAAATGCTGATTCCCTGTTTTGACTGTACTTTTGAGGTAAGATTCTGGAATTGTGACATCTTTTCATGTCATGTAATAGGAAGGGAAGATACTGAATAAATTATTCTACTAAGCAGCTGTGCCACTGGGGGTATTTTGTAAAGTTTTCCAAATGTATATTTATTATGAGAAATATGTTGAATTATCATTTGTCTATTTCTCTCAAGAAAGAGCGATAAATTAAAATTACTGCTGACTATTAATATTCTGGCTTTTTAGATTCCAGAAAATAGGATTTTGTCAAGCACGTTCATGCCCTCGTGCTTTTGTTCATATGGGGCCATTTGTCACCTACTTTGTGAAGTCTTCTCACAGTTCTTACAAATCTAGGATAAACTAATAATTAATTCTCAGTGGCTCCTAAATAATAAATATTTCTCTTCAAATAGTGTTCACATACTTCTGCCTCTATGCTGGGTACTCTATATTGTTTCACTGCAATATCAGTATGCTCACAAAGTATGCCTCTCCACTTCATATCTGAAGACACTGAGGCTCACAAAAGTTAAGTAATTTGCCCACCATCCACCTAATCCTGAAGTTAGAAATGTAGACAGTGTTCTTCCCCTTCATTCCCCGAAACACCGCCAATTTCAAAGTTCTAGCAAGTTCATCTTTTTTTTTTTTTTTTTTTAGATGGAGTGCTGCTCTGTTACCCAGGCTGGAGTACAATGATGCGATCTTGGCTCACTGAAACCTCAGCCTCCTGGGTTCAAGCGATTCTTCTGCCTCAGCCTCCCTAGTAGCTGGGATTGCCGAGTAGCTGGGATTACAGGCGTGCACCACCACAGCCAGCTAATTTTGGTATTTTTACTAGAGATGGGGTTTCACCATGTTGGCCAGGCTGGTCTTGAACTCCTGACCTCATGATCCACCTGCCTCGGCCTCCCAAAATACTGGGATTACAGGCATGAGCTACCGTGCCCGGCCACAAGTTCATCTTTAATATGTTCAAGTTCACAGAATTTTCCCATTCCCATAGCCGTTGCATTAATACAACCCACTATTTTATGTCGCCTGGGTTACTGCCCCATTCTCGGACTTGTTCCTCTTAACTCCAGTATTCTTGCTCTACAATGCACTATACTGTTGTTAGAACAGACTTTCCAAGATTAAAATAAATACTTTAACTCCATATTGTTCTATGGAGAGAAAAAATCCTTCTTATTCTTTTTCATTCTCATTATTGTTATTGTTCAAGTCATTGTTTCCTCCTTTGAGGAAACAGGTCACTAACTCAGATTCTCTTCTCTGTCTCCAGTCTCTGACATCACAAAATCATTGCAAAATTCACAAGAATTAAAATGTCAAAGGGGTCCTCAGGAAGTCCTTCTAAAGGAGACACATGAAAAGAAAGCATGTATTGTTCAGGAAATTAGAGTACAGCAAATATTACAGACCCCTTCTCATGACTAAAATGAATTATCTACAACAAACCAAAACTCACATATAACTGCCTACTAGCCTGTGGATCTGTCATTAGAAGCAAGTCATTTATCTATGAAAAAGATACGATGATCAGAAGGGACTTCTGGAAGTATTCTTTGAAGGCAAAATATCATTATAGAAGTTGTGTTCATAGCCAGAGATAGTCAATTAGATATCTCCTAGCAATGCAATAACCTACCACATTTATAAAGATCTTGGACTATTCATTCCAACGGGAAAAACTAACAATATAGCCCGGAGTTTAAGAGCAAAAGCTATGGAGCCAACCTGCCTGTTTGTTTTAAGCTTTACACTGACACTAATTGGCTGTGAGACTTTGGCCAAGTTCTTTTGTTTGATTCTCTGTAATTCAAGTTTCCTCATCTGTAAAATGCAGAACATAATGTTACCTAACAAGGAAGGGAATTATATAGTTACATGAGCTATTTAGGTATGTGTGTGCTTCCAAGAACATTGTCTGGCATATATTTTTTTACAGAATATTATAAACTTTATGTTGTACCTTATACATACATTCAAAATTTCCTCAACTAGCTTCTCATAGAATTAGAGAGGAAAAAAAGCTCCTATCATAGTTTATTATATTTTCGAAGAAGCTTAGAGTTCTACTTTATATGCTTCATTGGTAATGTAGAAAATAGAGACCCAGAAATATGACTATTATTAAGGTACTCATTCCTAATAAGGGAATACATTTAAATATTTAGCCGAGGCAATTCTACTCTTGGTTTGGTGTCCTTCCAAATAAACTGTTTTCTTACCAAATGCCAGCAATCTTCAACACTTTCCTTGAGAGTAAGTGGGGAGAAAGGACCATTTTCTCTGGGGGAAAGCCAAAGAAGCTAATAAACCACATTATTTACACAATAAAACATAGTGAAGATACTGAGATTAGAATTGTAATCCATGACTCTTCTTCAAAAGTTGTTTTCCTGCCTACGAATTGATGAGCTATGACTTTTGGGGATATAATACAAAAATATATATCCTCACAAGTTCAAGATGACTCATAACCTTAGTTGCAGATTTGTAGTCAACAAATACAAATTTGTATCACATTACTATCACAATTCTCCTACGTTTCTCTGATAAAATAGTCTAAAAGAGACTAAAGACATCTTACATAATATTTTCATTATTTTTGGAAGATTATACTTCTAATTCAGCATATCAGTATGTAAATGGGGCAAAATCATTATTTTGGAAAGGAAGAAAAATATTAACTGCCTTATCTACTATTATATTATTATATCAAATAAAGCCATTTCCATAGCAAAAGCTATGTATCCACAAAAATATATCAAATGTTTGAAAGTATAAATCAAGCAAGAAGAAAATTGTATGTAAGATTTATATGTAAGTCTGCAAAATTTAAAAAGGAAGTGCAGGATTGAGAGAGCAAAGAAAATATCTCACAAATTTGGCTCAAAATACTTTCCCTTGGTATCTGAAGCATCTGAAACCTAATAGGAAATCTTACCTTCTAGGAAAAAAAAAAAAAAAAAAAAAAACTATAAGTTCAGGATGTCTCCATGTATTTTCAGCTGTTTGTCAGAAAATTATGTAGATGAATATAAGGCATTCCAAAGCATTGTGAAAAGAACTTATATGGATAGTTGTGGGGTTTTAAAATTGAAGAAAATCTATCTGCTAAGAGGAGAGGTTGTTGGAGACTATTTTTTTCTACTACACTCACAAATCACTTTGAGGTTCCTCTCACATTTCGTGGTGCATGTATTTTGTATCCTCCAAAATGTAAACCGAAAAGCAGTGTGTAGACAAGCCAATATTAGTAGCGTGTCTGATTGCCTGTTGCTGTCAATCTTGTGGGGGAAGGTGGCAGCAGAGAAATCACTGCTAATGACTTCAGAGTTTGCATGTCCCGCACTCACTTATTACTGGAAAAAATAATATGTAATGAACCTGATATGGACAAGGAATGAGAGGAATAAAATATGCCTTTTAGACTGTCAGCAAGCAATGAAACAAATGAGATTTATGGCAGAATTGGATATGTGATTTATAGTTTTTCTTGTTCTTCATTTAAAAGAGGAAATTAAAACCACACTTGCATATGATTCAATCTTTGATCACTAGAGAATAGCTGCTGCAAATTAATTATTATAAACTCCATTACCCTTGTTCACCCCAGATGCTGCATCCATAGTACCTTCCAACCAGCATCCCAGGGGAAAAGAGGTTTTTTTGTTTTGCTTTGTTTTTATAATTCTTTAGGAAAAAAATTGCTGACACTTGGTGTTTCACTGAGTGGTAATTTATTACTGAATGAACTAATTGAGTAGTCTCAAGGAAAGAACCTAGAGGAAAGACCCAGATTAAATTGTTAGCAGCTTCTTACTGGCTCAAAGAATGTGTGTGTTTATTCTCTTTTCATCATCTATAAGCCTAGAATCAAGTACTTTAACTTATGCATAAAGATTTTCAGATCTTCAGCTCTGATAGTGTCTGTATAATTCTATAAGTAAATGCAGAAAATACTTCATAAAGAATTTTGTTCATGTAGTCTTCATTTAAGGCAATAAAAATTATTGGTCAATTAAAATATTTTAAGACAATACAGAATAGAGCAATGACTCATTGGGAGGGCCCTAAGATATGCCAAAGAAAGAATCCATTTAAAATAAATATTTCAATACAAATTTAATAAAATACATGCATATAATGTGGTGATTAAGTATAAGAAACCAACATTCTTTTAAGAGAATGCTTAGAAAACTACTAATAGAATAAAATATAAATGATGAAAAAAGAAAAATATTTTACATAGAGGTAATTAAATATATTTAAACAAAGTCAAAATCTAAGGTGTTTTTATAGATTTAAACCTGTGAGCTGCAAGTAACGGTGGAAAAGCTGAATACAATTAAGGACCTTATTGATATGAAAACACAGAACAGGTGACTTTAACAGAGTGGGCTAGATCTTTAGATGTTTGTTCAATTGAAACATTTATACTTTAATTTTTCTTGGACACTTTCTATAGATGGTTATGTTTATGTGTAGAAAAAAGGGAACAAATCTGTGAAGCACTTGAATGATAGTAAAGAATTAAGATTTTTAATCTTGCACATGATACAAACTTGAATGAGAATTATATATTTTAATCTTTTTCTACTGTTCCTGACACACAGCTCCTAAAACCATTGTAACTTACTAAGTGATAAATGCAGTAGGAAAATCTCTTGTTATAACTCTTGGTTTTTGTTTGTGGCTCCTAAAATAGCTTCAAAGAGAGAGAGGCAATAGGAGCACCTTTTGTTATTTATAACAAGGCTCTAGGGGCAGAGAGAAGGCATCAAGATGTGCGCATATCATCACCCCAACTCCATGCCAACAGGACCACACACACAGTCTACAGCGGGAGTGCCCTGCCCCTCTCCAGCTGTATGGCCACTGCCACTGTGGTGAATGCCTGCAGCAAGGTGCCTACCAGCACCTGTTAGCACTCTGGCATAGCTGCCACATTTTGGCACCCCCAGTGCAGTGGATTCCAAATCTCGAGGAGCCAGAGAACAAAGTCAAGGCCCAATACAAATCCTCCAGAGTTACAGAACAGAGTCTGGGAGTTGGGAGCTGAGCGTTGGCCTCCTAAAATCTCCCAGAAACAAAGCCTGTCAGCTGAATGCACCTTATATCACAATCCAACCCTCAATGTCATCAAATAGGATAAAACTAAAAACAAAACAAAACAAAACAAAAGCACCCAAAGGTCAGCAACCTTAAAGATTGAAGGCAAATAAGCCTGGATTGAAGGTAGATAAGCCCACAGATGAGAAAGCCTCAGCAAAAGAATGCTGAAAACTTAAAAAGCCAGAGTGCCTTCTTTTCACCAAATGTCTGCATCACCTTTCTTCAAGGGTTCTGAACTGGGCTGACATGGCTGAAATGATAGGAATAGAATTCAGATTATGGATAGGAGCAAAGATAACTGAGCTAGAGTAGTACATTAAAACTCAATGCAAGGAAGTAAAAATCATGATTAAAAAAATGCAGGAGCTGACAGAAAAAATAGCAAGTATACAAAAGAATGTAAGCTACCTGATAGAGCTGAAAGACACGCTACGAGAATTTCATAATGCAATCACAAGTATTAATAACAGAATAGACCAAGTAAAAAAAGTAATCTCAGAGCTTGAAGATTGGGTTTCTGCATAGGAAAGCCAGATAAAAATAGAGAAAAAAGAATGAAAAGGAAGAACAAAACCTCAAAGAAATATGGAATTATGTAAGGTGGCCAAATCTACGACTCATTAGTGTCTCTGAAAGGGATGGGGAGAATAGAGCCAACTTGGAAAACATATTTCAGGATATTATTCGTGAGAACTTCCCAAACCTAGCTAGAGTGGCCAACATTCAAATTCAAGAAATGCAGAGAACCCCAGTAAGGTATTTTGCAAGAAGATCATCCCCAAGACACATAATGATCAGATTCTCCAAGGTCAAAATCAAAGAAAAGATATTAAAGGCAGCTAGACAGAAAGATCCAGTCACCTACAAAAGGAAGCCCATGAGACTAACAGCTGATGTCTCAACTGAAACCCTACTAATCAAAAGAAATTGAGGGCCAATATTTAACATTCTTAAAGAAAATAAATTTCAACTCAAAATTTTATGTCTGGCCAAACTAAGCTTCATAAGTGAAGGAGAAATAAGATTATTTTCCGACAAGCAAATGCTGAGGGGATTTGTCACAACCAGATCTGCTTTACAAGAGCTCTTGAAGGAAGTACTAATATGGAAAGAAAAGACTGTTACTAGCCACTACAAAAACACACTGAAGTACACAGACCAATGATGCTATAAAGCAACCACATAAACAAACTGCAAAAAAAAAAAAAAAAAAAAAAACAGCTAACACCATGATTACAGGATTAAATTCATACAAATCAATACTAACCTTAATTATAAATGGGCTAAATGTCACAATTAAAAAACACAGAGTGGCAAGCTGGATGAGGAACCAAGACCCATTTGTATGCTGTCTTCAAGAGATCCATCTCAAATGCAATGACACCTACAGGCTCAAAATAAAGGGATGGAGAAAAATCTACCAAGCCAATGAAAAACAAACAAACAAACAAAAACAACAAAAAAATCAGGAATTGCAAACTTATTTTCTGAGAGAACAGACTTTAAACCAACAAAGATTAAAAAAAAAAAAAGACAAAGAGCATTACATAATGCTAAAGAGTCCAATTTAACAAGATCTAACTATCACACATATATATGCACCCAACACAGAATCACCCAGATGCATAAAAAAAGTTCAAAGAGACTTATACTCCCACACATAATAATGGGAAACTTTAATCACTCTAACAATATTAGACAGATTATTAAGATAGAAAATTAATAAAGATATTCAACACCTGAAATCAGCATTAGATCAAATGGACCTGATAGATATCTACAGAACTGTCCACCCAAAAACAACAGTGTATACATTCTTCTCATCCCCACATGGCACATATTCTAAAATCAATTACATAATCAGAAGAAAATACACTCCTCAGCAAATGCAAAAGAGTTGAAATCATTATAAACAATCTCTTGGACCACAGCTCAATCAGACTAAAAATAGAAATTAGAAATTAGAAATCAAGACTGAAAAATTCACTAAAAAACATACTGGTGCAAAAGTAATTGAGGATTTTAACATTACTTTTTTTTTTTTTTTTTTTTTTTTTTTTTGAGACTGAGTTTTGCTCTTGTTGCCCAGGCTGGAGTGCAATAACATGATCTCAGCTCACTGCAATGTCTGCCTTCCCAGTTCAAGTGATTTTCCTGCCTCAGCCTAATGTGTAGTTGGGATTACAGACACCCACCCCCACACCTGACAAATTTTTTGTATTTTTAGTAGAGATGGGGTTTCACCATGTTGGTTAAACTGGTCTTGAACTCATGACCTCAGGTGATCCAGCTGCCTCGGTCTCCCAAAGTACTGGGATTACAGGCATAAGCCACCATGACCAGCCATTTACCATTTATTTTAATGGCAAAAACTGCAATTACTTTTACTCCAACCTACATGGCCAATTAATAGCCTGCTCTTGAATGACTTTTGGTAAATAATGAAATTAGGGCAGAAATCAAGAACTTCTTTGAAACTAATGAGAATAAAGATGCAACCAGAGATATTAGCATCTCTGGGACACAGCATAAGGCAGTGTTAAGAGAGAAATTTATAGCACTAAATGCCCACGTCAAAAAGATATCAAGTTAGCAACCTAATATTACAACTAAAAGAAGTAGAGACCCAAGAGCAAACAGATCCCAAAGATGGCAGGCAGGAGACAAGAAATAACCAAAATCATAGCTGAACTGAAAGATAACAAGACACAATAAAAACTACTCAAAAGATCAGTGTGGGCTGGGCGTGGTGACTCATGCCTGTAATCCCAGCACTTTAGGAGGCTGAGGCAGGTGGACCACGAGGTCAGGATTTCGAGACCAGCCTGACAAACATGGTGAAACCCCATCTCTAGCAAAAATACAAAAATTAGCTGGACGTGGTGGTGGGTGCCTGAAATTCCAGCTACTCAGGAGGCTGAGGCAGGAGAATTGCTTGAAACCAGGAGGTGGAAGTGGAAGTGAGTGGAGATCATGCCATTGCATTCCAGCCCAGGTGACACAGCGAGACTCCATCTCAAAAAAAAAAAAAAAAAAAAAAAAAAAATTCAATTCATCCAAGAGCTGGGTTATTGAAAAAAATACTAAAATACATAGACCAGTAGCTAGACTAATACAGAAGAAAAAGGAAAAGATTCAGATAAGCATAATCAAAAATGACAAGGGAAATATTACCACTGAATCACACAGAAATACAACAAACCCTCAGAGAATATTATGAATATTATGAATAGGTATATATTGAATATTATAAATATATATATATCTACACACATAAACTAGAAAATCTAGAAGGAATGGATAAATTCCTGGACACGTACTCCCTCCCAAGACTGAACCAGAAAGAAACTGAAGCCCTAAAGAAAACCAATGAAGAGCTCTGAAATTGAGTCAGTAATATTAATAAATAATCTAGAAACCGAAAAAGCCCAGGACCAGATCCACTCATAGCTGAATTCTACTAGATGTACAAAGAAGAGCTGGTACCATTCCTGCTGAAACAATTTTTTAAAATTGAGAAAGAAGAACTCTTCCCTAACTCATTCTGTGAAGCCAGCATTATCCAGATATCAACCTGATAGACATACAAAAGAAGACATACATGTAGCCAAGAAGCATACGGAAAAATGTTCAACATCTCTAGTCATTAGAGAAATGCAAATCAAAACCACAAGGAGATACCATCTCACACCAGTCGAGAATGGCTATTATTAAAAAGTCAAAAAATAACAGATGTTGGTGAGGTTGTGGAGAAAAAAGAATGCTTATACATTGTTGATGAGAGTGTAAATTAGTTCAACCATTTGACAATGTGGCAATTCCTCAAAGACCTAAAGACAGAAATACAATTTGACCCAGCAATCCCATTACTGGGTATATACTCAAAGGAATATAAATTGTTCTGTTATAAAGACATATGAATGCAAATGTTCATTGCAGCACTATTCACAATAGTAAAGTCACAGAATCAACACAAATGCCCATAGGTAACGGGCTGAATAAAGCAAATATGGTTCATATACACGATAGAATACTATGCAGCCATAAAAAGGAATGAGGTTATATTCCAGCTGGAGGCCAGTATCCTTAGCAAACTAACACAGGAGCAGAAAACCAAATACTGCATATTCTCACTTATAAATGAGAGCTACATAATGAGAACACCTGGACACACAGAGGGGAACAACACACACTGGGACCTATCAGAGGGTGAAGGGTGAGAGTAGGGAGAGGATCAGGAAAAATAACTAATGGGTCCCAGGCTTAATACCTAGGTGTTGAAATAATCTGTACAACCAACTCTCATGACACAAGTTTACGTATGTAACAAACCTATGAATGTGCCCCTAAACTTAAAAGTTAAAAAAAAAAAAAAAAAGCCCTTTTACCCACACCTGAGTTTATGTTCATGAGGTGACTTTTGGAAAGCCCCTAGATAACCACCTTATAGGGGATGGTTGCCAGAAAAAAACTATGTGATTAGAGGGTGAGAAAGTTTCATAAAACCCAAAAGAAATGAGGTTTCAGAAGTTTTGGTGTTCATGAACAAGAATGTATCCACATGCCAGAAGGGTGATACACAGCAAAACTCCATGAGAACAGAAGCTCCTGCACTTGGGATCCTTCCAGACCTCGCCCTATATATCTCTCCATCTGGCCTCTTCATCTGACTGTTCATTTGTATTATTTAATATAGCCTTTGCAATACACTGGTAATAATAAGAACCACATTTTTCCCTGAGTTCTGTGTGTTGTTTTAGCACATTACAGAAATGGAGCAGAGGTTTGTGGAAACCTGCCATTTCTGGCCACGTCAGATAGGAGTTGTAGGTAACCTGAGGACCCACTACTTGTGAATGACATCAGAAGGAGACAGTCTTGTGGGACTGAGCCCTTAACCTGTGGGGTCTGCATTAACTCCAAGTAGTTAGGGTCAGTACAGAGTTAAGTTGTAGGATACCTAATGGGTGTCTGCTGAGAATTGATTGGTTTGGGGAAAACACCTGCAATCTGATGTCAGAATTGAAATATTCAAAGTAGTTACAGAGTAGAAACAGAAGGTTTTCTTTTGGATTTTAACTCAAAATAGCTTAAACAAAACCAGAAAATGTAATGTCTCAAGTTATTTCAGATATAAATGAATTCAGGAACTCACGGGTCTTACTGGTGGTCCCTCGGAAAATCCGAATCTGAATTTGAATCCCTTTCTATATTTTTCAGCAAAACTATAAGAATTATTGACCTTGACCTAGCTTGGCTCTTATGCCATCTCTGGATCAATTCCTATTGATCAGAATGGAATGAAATGACTGGCCCACCTGAATCCTGTGCCCATTAAAGCCCAGAGACTGCAAATACAGCACGGGTGTTCTCCAAAGAAAAATCAGGATGTAATCTCCAAAAAACATGGAAGCAATGCTGGGCAGGAAGAAAACAACAGATGTCCGCTATAATCAAATGAAGAAATTTTCCTCAAGCATGTTACTTCTGTATCTACTGCCAGTTGAACTGCATAAGATATAGATAAGGCCTGCCAGAAAAAGAAGTCATTAATTTTCATTAGATATGAATTCATTTATGCCTTTCAAAATACAGTTTGGTGTTACTGTTCATTTGTTGTGAGTATGTATATTTTTTACTTTTTTTAAACATATTTTGTGGAACTTGAGAATATAGGTGTTTTCTTTATAAAGTAGTAAGATTTTAATAAAGTTAATTTTTAAGGTATGCTTATCATAATATTGAAGTATGTAATAAGGAATATAGAATGAAATACAGTAATTCATAGCTCTGCTGCCCAAAACATTTTGATGTCTCTATTTTTTCCTCCCCATTTCTTTTTATTTCAAGTTTGTGGTTATTTTTTATTAATATAAATTTAAATTTTTGTTAGGTGTTATATGTTACTTTTAACCTGCATCCTATGTTTAACATTGTTCTGCTTGTTATTATACACTCTTCATGGAAAAAAAAATTAATGGATTAATAAAATCTAACCACAACATATCCTAAATTCTATATTTGAAAATTTGGGACAAGTGCAGCGGCTCATGCCTGTAATCCCAGAACTTTGGAAGGTGGATGTGGGTGGGTCATTTGAGGCCAAGAGTTTGAGACCAGCCTGGCCAACATGGTGAAACCCCGTCTCTACTAAAAATACAAAAAAAATAGCTGGGCGTGGTGGTGAGCATCCGTAATCCCAGCTACTTGGGAGGCTGAGGCAGGAGAATTGCTTGAACCTGGTAGGCAGAGGTTGCTATGAGCCAAGATCGTGCCATTGCACTCCAGCCTGGACTATAGAGCGAGACTCCATCTCAAAAAAAAAAAGAAAAGAAAAGAAAAAGAAAACAAAGAAAATCGGTATTGTTTCCAATGTTTTATGGTACAAAAAAATGCTGCCATAAATATCTTCTTGCCAATGCTTTGCTTTCTAGATTTCTATTATTTCTGTAAGAAGATTTTCTATAAATGATAATCCATGATAAAAGATTTTGAATGTCTTGTAATTGTGTAAGGATTGCCTTTGCTTTTGATCTTGTTTTTGTGATTTTATGATTCTCTTAAAAAGTATTTCTCAGACATTAACTTTAGAAAATATTGGAATATTGAACTTGGTGTTCATTTGATAAATATTTTGGGAACACCTATTGGGTATCATGGAGCATACTGTGGGGATATCTAATCTAGCCTTAGAGAGAAAGAGGAGACTTCTAGAAAGGAATAATATGTAAACAGATGACATAGGTAAATCTCAAACTGGGGTTCAGCCCAAGAAGGTTCTTGGCTTTGCTCAGGAAACAGATCGAGAGTGAGCCAATAGTGAAAGAAAGGAACTTTATTAAAGCAGTAGTATACAGCAAAATGGTTGCTCCATATGTCTATGGGATAGCAGGGAAGGTTATTCATGAACTTTCTGGAAAAAAATGGGGGAGTTCCCAGTACCCTATAAGGTTCTGGGACATTGCCATGGCATTTGTAAAATGTCATAGTGCTGGTAGGAGTGTCTTATGCAAACACACTCTAATTTCTTGTCCTGGCTGGTTTTAGCTGGTTTCTTTACTACATCCTGTTTTGATCAGCAGAGTTGTAACTGGTGCTCAGAAAACAAGTCCTGTTGATCTCTTACCTCACTGGGACCTGAAGAATCAATAGGAGTCGGGAGAATAATTAAGTATAAAAAGCAAATGTATACAGGGAAAAGTGAGTCTCAAAGAGAAGAGATAAAATGAGAAAACGCATGTCATGCCTGGAAAATCACATGTGTTATAGTTCTGCTAGAGACATGAGACTGGGAGGGATGGCAGAGGCCAAATTTCAAAAGGTTCACCTGTAGTCACCAAGGGGAATCAAGACAGAATTCAACAAAGACAGATGCCTACCTGGCTCCAGCTCTCTACTGCATCACATTACATCATCTCTCAGGGGTTTGCTGTCAGTGTAATGAACGTCTCTGTCTGACTCAAATTTAAAAATTGTTTTATCTTATAGAACAATGGAAGGGTTGGAAAGGAAGAAAGAGAGTGATATAGTGTCTTTGACCAATATCATTCATTGTCTGTTTTAGGAATATGGGTGGGCAAACACCTTTAACCTAAGTCCTCTTGCTTTTCCCAACACAGAGAAAATAATCTCCAAGAATTTACTTTAGTATACAGTTGTATGACTAATTGAGGAGCCAAAATAGCTCAAGGTATATTTTCTAGAAAGTACAAAAGATTTGGTTGAATACAGCAGACTTCCTTGGACTCAGCCCTTATTAAATTTCAGATTGTAAAGATATGCATCCTACCCATTGAAAAAATATGTTATTAGCAAATAATTTCCACGTGAAGAAATTAAGTCCTAAGAACTCTCCTTACATTTCAGTTTTAGCTTTCTCTGAGATTGGCTTATTTTGGCCTCACCTAAGGATGATAGTTTGCGAGCTGTCCATCACAGGCAATGATACAAGTAGACATGCATACATAAATGTAACCTACACCTCTGTTGCTGCCAACCCACCCTTCAGAAAGCCCAGACCATGTTTTCCAGAAACTTTTAGTAAGGAAGTTGTAAAAGCAAAATAGTGGTTGAAGAGATTGGTTTGGCAGCAATCTCGCTCCTTTTCCTGCTTTTCCCTACAATTCATTAGAGACTGTAATTGAACCACTTCTCTGTCACAATCTCCCCTGTCTGTTAAATGAGGATAATTATTACTACCTTTTCCTTTGCCCTTTGATAACTTCACAGGGGTATTCAGAGATGTTATGAAGATTAATAAGCCAAATGTGCGTGGAGTGCTTTAATCTCCTCTTAAGGGAGAAAATAACAAATTAAAATTCATCACTTTGAGAGCAGGAGGAGCAAGATACCAGAAGGCAGTAAACAGGTGGTCCACAGTTCTGGCTTCTTTGAGAGCAGTACGGGTAGTCTTTCTTCCGGTGTCTATCGGTATCAGCCCTGGCCCATAGAGTGTGGATCATTGTCCTCATATTCCAATAAGCCGTCTCTGGGTTAACTCCAATGCTTAATCTAATTTACCTTAAAATGTGCCTTTGTTTTTTTTGGAGGAGGAAGTAGCTGTAGTAGATTAAATACTGGCCCCTCAAATATGTCCATATCCTAACCCCCAAAATCTGTGAATATGTTACCTTACGGTGACTTTGCAGATATGATTAAGTTAGATATCCTGAGATCAGGTAATCACACTGGATTCTATGGATTGTCCCAATATAATCAAAGGGAGCTTATAAGAAGAATGTGGTTAGTAGTAGGAGATATGATGGAAACAGTTTGGAGTAATAAAAGAAAGGAGCGTTGGGCCAAGGAATGCAGCACCTTCTGGAAGCTGAAAAAGGCAAGGAAACGGATTCTTTCCTGAAACTTTCAGAAAGGACACACACTGAAGACACCTGACCTCCAGAACTATAAAGTAGTAAAGGTGTTTTGTTTTAAGCCTCTGTCACAATTTGTTATAGCAGTGTGTTTGTGTATACATACACACACATATATTGCAGTGTTTGCACACACACACACATATATATATGCTTATTCATACACACAGACGCATATATGGGGGTGTGTGTGTGTGTGTGTATGCATGCATGATCACTTCAATAAAACAGATCTGCAGATCTGGGCAGTTTTTCTTCAACAGAGGAAGAAAAGAAAGCAGAATCAGCTCCACCTGTCCTTTTTTAGAAGAGACTCCTACTTTAGTCATCCCTGCCCTGAGTTGTGTCATATAACTACCATCTGCTGTAAACTTGCATGAAATGAGAACAATTTCAATAAAGAAATCTGGTGAATGATTATTCGTTGTGCAACTAAGAGTGCCTAACACACTTTTTCTTAGACAACACTGTTTACAGGGCACTTTTTACTTACTAGATGAGGAGTATACACCATTAACCTCCCTCAGTGTTAATGCTTATGTATAAAATGGAGGAGAGAAATATATCTTGACCATCCACAGAATAACGACTAAGCTAGAATAAGAAAATTGGTATAAAAATTATTTGCACACTTAAAATGCTGAAAAATAAATTTTTATGATCATGAGAATTCAAGTGAGTTAGCATTGGAAAAGTTTGATTGCCAAAAATGTAATGCTTCTATTTCAATAATGACTTTCAAATGTTTACACCGAATGCATGATTAACAGGCATCCACCATGACCAGTTAACTGTCTATTCATCAGTCTTATCCAAGAGTGAACAAAGTATGGAAATAGGATGGAATACAACATTGCAATGTGCTCACCACAATGCTCCCCACACCCCCAGTATACAGATAATTCCCTTATTTCCAAGCCTCCTTTGCAGTGATGTATGCCCATTTTCCTGCACAGAAATGATAGAAGCTAATCACAATCCTGACCCTCAAGGTCTTCTGAACAATCCTTCATGCCCTCTCTTTCATTTTCCATAGGCTGAATAGAGGGAATAGGAGCTAAAGGTGCAAAAGCCACAGAATAAAATAACTTGGGTTCCTGAAATAACATGAAACCGAGGCCTTGATGACCTATATGACACTATGAATGTCACTGAAAAACAGTTACTGTGCATGAAATAATTTGCAATTTGGGAATTGCTTGCCTTACCTGTTGGCTTTGCCTAACACAAATGGGTGCACCAATGATGAGGCAGGGAGAGCCCCTCAGAGCACAGGAAAAGGAGGGATGATGCTTACACACAGAGAATATTAAAGCAACAACAACGTAATAAAACTCACTAATGTTGATTTTCTTTTTATTACCACCTACATTGACAAATGTAAATAATATCAGTGATAAAATATTCCTCTGTATACAGTGGAATGAAGCCGTGAGTAGTTGAGGATAGGAGGCTAGGAGGCAGGAAGACTGATTTTCTCTCATTCCATCTCTGCTTGCTACACAACTGCTACCAGGGATAAAAAGCCAAAACAAACAAACAAACAAAAACAACCTCAACAAACAACATTTCACCAGGTTTAAGGATAGGAAGTATAGCTCTAGGTTTTCACTCCCTTACTTAGGAAATGAAGCTCTCTGATTCTTCCACCTGGAAGTAAATTTCACAATTCACTGAATTTTCTGAAAATCAAATGAGGCTGTGAAACACTCAGGGAATTTCATAAATATCATGTGAATGAATGCTAGCATTATTATTACTTGAACATTATTTGTATATTTCTAGGCACACAGGTTAGTCTTTCATGATCATATATATAATCATAATCAGGCTTAGTTTATAGAATAGACTCTCTCTTTTTCATATACATATACTTATATGGATAGATAGAAATAGGCGTATCAGAGAGACTGAAACTACTTCTTACAAATACTGAGTTGTTGAAGCACCATATTGTTTGAAGAGAGAACCTTTTTATATTTCTTTAACTTGCGCCCAGAAGAAGAGAAGACTAAAGTAAACATTTCTATCACTTTACTTACCTTTTTGTTATCTTTCCAAACTCCAACCATTCTGCAGAGAATATTCATTAAGCATCTGCTGTATCAGGTCCTGGTTTCCAGATGAATAAGGCACCATCTCTACCGTTCCCAAATCTAGCATCTACAGAAGTACCCATGGATATAAAGAAGCATTTGTAATAAATGTGGACAGGTGCTATAGCAGATTTGTGGATTTTACAGAACAGTATATTTATTTTACTTGAAAACTCAAATTTGGTTGTCAGCTTTTGATTTTGCCAGACATTAAGATAACTAATTACAAATGCATTTTTATAAACTGTGGAAAAAATTAACACTGAATATATAAAATATATTTTCAGAATAAAGTCAGATTCTTAAATTGATGTATCTTATTTTATTTTTGCAAAATAATATTAATAGCTTAAATCTACATTAAAATAACATATTTTGCCTATCTAGTTGACAAAGATGAAAAATAGCTGTATTATGATTATTAACAAAGGGTGCTCTCAAATAAATGTGCTTTTAGTCACAATGCGGGAAAATGTGAATTGAGTGTGTGTGTGTGTTAGTACATATGTTAGTACCTATACTCATATGTAGATACATACACAGGTACATAATTTGTATCAGGCCATCGCTATAGCTTTGTAGTCTGCTCTTTTTAAATCCTAACTTCGTATTTTGGTATTTATTTTGTCATTAATGTTACCTTTTGTTCTTGTTTTTAGCAAGGGTATATGTGCAGTTTTATTACATAGGTAAACTAATGTCACGGGGATTTGTTGTGCATATTATTTCATCATCCAGGTACTAAACCTAGTATTCAATAGGTATTTTTTCTGATCCTTTCCCTCCTCTTAACCCCCATCCTCAAGTAGGCCCCAGTGCGTATTGTTCCCATGTTTGTGTACATGTGTTCTCATCATTTAGCTCCCACTTATAAGTGAGAACATACAGTATTTGGTTTTCTGTACCTGCATTACTTTACTAAATATAATGGCCTTTAGCTCCATCTGTGTTCCCAAAAAGACATAGTCTCATTCTTTTTTATGACTGAATAATATCCACGGTGTATATGTACCATATTCTGTTTATCCAATATGTCATTGGTGGACATTTAGGTTGATTCCATGTCTTTACTATTGTGAATTGAGCTGCAATGAATGCTCATGTGCATGTGTCTTTATGGTAGAATGATTTATATTCCTTTGGGTATGTGTCAGGTAATGGGATTGCTGGGTCAAATGGTATTTCTGTTTTTAGGTTTTCGAGGGATTGCCACACTGCCTTCCACAATGATTGAACTAATGTACACTCTCACCAATAGTGTATAAGCCTTCTCTTTTCTCTGCAATCTCTCCGGCATGTTATTTTTTGACTTTTTAGTAACAGCCATTCTGACTGGTGTGAGATAATATTTTACTATGGTTTTGATTTGCATTTATCTAATGATCGGTGATACTGAGCTTTTTTGGGGGGTTGTGGGTGGAGACAGAGTCTCTCTCTGTCCCCAGGCTGGAGTGCAGTGGAACGATCTTGACTCATTGCAACCCCTGCCTCCCGGGTTCAAGCAATTCTCTTGTCTCAGCCTCCGGAGTAGCTGGGACCACACCCAGCTAATTTTTGTGTTTTTATAGAGACGGGGTTTCTCCATGTTGGCCAGGATGGTCTCAATCTCTTGACCTCATGATCCGCTCGCCTCAGCCTCCCAAAGTTCTGGGAATACAGGCATGAGCCACTGCACCCAGACAATATTCAGTTTTTTTCCATATGTTTGTTGGTCGCATGTATGTCTTCATTTGAAAACTGTCTGTTCAGGTCCTTTTCCCACTTTTTAATGGGGTTGTTTGTTTTTTCCTTGTAAATCTGTTTAAGTTCCTTACAGATGTGGATGTTAGACCTTTGCTAGATGCATAGTTTGTAAAAATTTTCTCTCATTTTGTAGGTTGTCTGTTTATGCTGTTGATAGTTTCTTTTGCTGTGCGGAAGCCCTTAAGATTAATTAAATCCCATTTGTTCATTTTTGCTTTTGTTGCAATCATTTTTGGCATCTTTGTCATTAAGTCTTTTCCTATGTAGGAGTTTATTTTTTAAATCACAGTTTTTCACACTTTTTGTTTGTTTGTTTTACCACAAACTGCTGAACACTTCATTTCTTGTTATAGACCATGGCCTTCAGACCTTCACAGTGAAGTAGGCGTGAAGAGAGATACAAAGGCTCTTAAGAGATATAAAGTAGACACCAGGCCACCTCCCAGAGAATTCAGTTGGAGGATTTTATATGACTTGGTCCTTGGAGTTGTGGCCTGGGGAACAGAAGTGAATTCCAGGAAGGTAAGGGTAACATGGAGATTACCAGGAAACCCTACTCACAGGGCATTGTTCAAATGCTGATCCATAAACAATGACAAGATATTAACAGTTAGGCAGAGGATGGGAGGGCTGGAGATGGTTTTCCAGGTAGAGAAAGCAACTCCAGCAAAGGCAGATAAATGCAAAATAGCACAGCACTGAAGCTGCTCATTGTCAAAGGAGACATATTTGGTGAGGGTCCCAGTAAAGGAGAGGATGGGAACATGGAACTCATGATCCCTCTTTCTGCATAATTTATTGTCAGGATGCTGTTTTTCATAAATAAGAACTGACTGTTTTAATGCCTGAGTAGCTGAATTGCCTTATGTTATATGAGAGCAACACTTTTAGACTAAATGAAATTGGTATTAGTCAGGGTTCTTTAGCGGGATAGAACTAATTTTTTATATATATATATATATATTTTTTTTTTTACATAATACATATTTATATATTTATATATTATATGTATTTATATATATTTTACATATTATATATACACACATGTATGTATGTATATATATAAAAAATATAAATAATATGCATGTGTGTGTGTGTGTGTAGAGAGAGAGAGAGAGAGAGGAGTTTATTAAGTATTAACTCACACAATTACAAGGTCCCACAATAGGCCGTCTGCAAGCTGAGGAGCAAGGAGAGCCAGTCTGAATCCCAAAACTGAAGAACTGGGAGTCTGATGTTCGAGGGCAGGAAGCGTCCAGCAAGTGAGAAAGATGTATGCTGGGGGGCTAGGCCAGTCCAGTCTTTTCATGATTTTCTTCCTGCTTTATATTCTAGCCATGCTGGCAGCTGATTAGATGGTGCCCACCCAGACTTAGGGTGGGTCTGCCTTTCCCAGCCCATGACTCAAATGTTAATCTCCTTTGGCAACACCCTCACACACAGACACACCAGGATCAATACTTTGCATCCTTCATTCCAATCAAGTTGACACTCAATATTAACCATCACAAATTTCAATACCAATTGTGATGTCAAATGTAAAATAACAACGCATTCTAAGCATTTTTGTATAAATTGTGATGGGATAGACTTTCCTGTCACATGCTGCAGTGAAGAAAAGGAAAAAAAGCATTCCAAGAATAAAGAAGAAGTTTGAAACCACCTTCATAATGCAATTCATGCTTGGAAAGGAGACCACTTTACTCTCAATATTATGGTAAAGCATTAGCAATCATTGGGAAAATAGTAACCCTCCTCTTCAAGTTATCTGTTCATGTTGCTGTTGTTAAGATATCTGTATTAACAAGAAAGAAAGAATAAGATGTAACCCATGACTCAGACCAGCTCTTGGCCTCTTTTAATCCTCGATAATCCTGAACCAAATCTCCTACTACATACATTCCTCAGCAACAGAACTCTTAAGTGATTCAATATCTGATTTATACTAGAGGATGAAGATTTTAGAACCAAACCAAACCAAATCAACTAATCAAACAATAACAACAAAAATCCAGAGCCCCAGCTCAGGGACCAAGGAAAAGAAGGGATCAAGGAACGTGGAGAATTTCAGAGGTGGTTAGAAGTCAGACTCTGCTGAAGGAATATCTTTACGAAGTTATACAGAATCCTGGCCCAAAAGTTTTGCTTTTATGGTCCTATGCTTAGGAACAAGTGTGCCAGACTTGAGGCAGCATATCTGACTTCTTTAATCCCCTCATGACCCTCCTTTGGGAGATGCTGCTCTTCAAGTGGAAGGAAAGTGCTAACTGGAAATTCTTTGAAGCCTCACTTTGTCATTGTCAGCTGGTTAAAAGAAAACAAAAACAAAAACACCTACCCAGCTACAATCACCACTAAAAACAGAGATGTTCTTGAGATTGTTCAGTAATAAAAATGAAGAGGCTGTGCTCCTTGGTATTTATCCAAATGAGTTGAATACATAAAACCCTGAAAACGAAGGTATATATCAGCCTTATTCAAAATTGCCAAAACTTGGAAGCTACCAAGATGTCCTTCAGCTGCTGAATGAATAAACTGTGGTACATACAGACAGTGAAATATTATTCAGGACTAAAAAGAAATGAGTTTTATGCTATAAAAATAAATAGAGGAAACTTAAATATCTTTACTGAGTGAAAAAAAGCCAAACTGAAAGGCTGTGTGCTGTATGATTCCAATGATGTGATATTCTTGGAAAGGCAAAACTATGCAGAGGTTAGGTGAGAAGAAGAGATTAATCAGTAGTTGACAGAGGTTAGGAGGGAAGGAGGGATGAACTGGTGTAGCACAGAGGATTTTTAAAGCAGTGAAACTATTCTGTGTTACACAGTAATGGTAGATGCGTCCAAATTACACATTTGTAAAAATCCAAAGGAAGTACAATACCAAGAGTGAAGCTTAATGTAAACTTTGGGCTTTAAAATATTATTTTTAAATAATTTGTAAAAATAGGTTCATCCATATTTGTAAAAATAGGTTCATAATATATGGATGAACTATATAGGTTCATGTAATATATGGATATACGATGAACCTATATAGTTCATCCATATATTACATGTTACATACTGGTGAGGAATATTGGAGGATGTTATGCATATGTGGGAGCCAGAAATAGGAGAAATAAATAAACCTTGGTTAGATTTATTTCTTCTGCACAATTTTGCTGTGAACCCAAAACTGCTCTAAAAAATAGTCTATTAAAGAAAATGAGGAGGCAGGTCTAAGAGTGTTGTTCACCTAATCAGTAAAACTAGCACCCTTATTTATTTTGGAAACAACTCCTCATAATATATATGACTAATGTAATTTGGATCTGTGTCCCCACCCAAATCTTACTTTGCAATGTAATCTCCAGTGTTGGAGGCAGGGCCTGGTGGGAGGCGATTGGATCATGAGGTAGTTTCTCATGAATGATTTGGCACCATCCCTCTTGATACTGTCCTCACGACAGTGAGTGACTTCTCCTGAGATGTAGTCATTTTAAAGTGTGTAGTGCCTCCCCCTTCACTCTCTTGCTCCCCTTTTTGCCAGGTGGGGGGCCTGCTTCCCCCTTTGCCTTCCACCGTGATTACAAGGTTTCTAAGGCCTCCCCAGAAGCTGAACAGATGCCTGCATCATGCTTCCTGTACAACCTGCACAACCGTGAGCCAATTAAGCCTCTTTTCTTTACAAATTACCCAGTCTCAGGAATTTCTTTATAATAATGTGGAAGAGAACTAATACAATGACGTACAAATATTTTTCCCGTTCTGTAGGTTGCCTTTTCACTCTGTTGATTGTTTATTTCATGGCGCAGAAGCTTTCTGGTTTTATGTAGTTCGGGTCCTCTATTTTTCCTTTTGTTTCATGTACTTTTGATGTCATATTCAAGGAGCCATTGCCAAAAATAAATGCTAAAAACTTTCCCCACTACACCTTCTCAGAGACTTATAGCTTCGTATCTTATATTTAAGTTTAGCCAATGTTCAGTTGATTTTTGTGCATGGTGTACTGTAAGAATAGGGTTAAATTTCATTCTTTTGGATGTGGCTATCTAGCTTCTCCAACACCATTTGTTGAAGGGACTATATTTTCTCTATTGTGTATTTTTGGCAGTCTTGTTTAAAATCAGTTGACCATATATGTATGGGTTTATTCATGGGCTTTCTATTCTGGACCATGTGTTCATAAGCTTTTTTTATGCCAATACCATATTGTTTTTAATGATTATAGACTCATAATATATTTTAAAATCAGGAAGTATGATTTTCCAGTTTTCTTCTTCCTGCTCAAAGTTGCTTAGGCTATTTGAGGTCGTTTGTGGTTCCATATAAATTTTAGAATATTTTTTCTATTCCTATAAAACATACCTTTGAGATTTTGATAGCGATTGCATTGATTCTGTAGATGACTTTGGGTAGTATGAACATTTTAACAATATTAATTATTCCTGTAAACAAACACATGATGTCTTTCCATTAATTTGTGCTGCCTTTTTTTTATCAGTCTTTTATGATTTTCAGTGTATATCTTTCATCTCCTTGGTTAGATTTATTTCTAAGTATTTTATTCTTTCTGATTCTATTGTGAATGGATTGTTTCTTAATTTCCTTTTCATATAGATTATTGTTGATGTATATAAATGCAACTGATTTTTTGTATGTTGTTTTTGTATTCTGCAACTTAACTGAAAGTGTTTATTAGCTCTTACACATTTTGGTAGAATTTTAAGGTTTTTCTCTATGTAAGATCACATCATCTGCAAACAGGTAAGTTTTCTTTCTCTCTAATTTGGATGTCTTGTGTTTATTATTTCCTGCCTAATTTCTTTGGTTAGAATTCCTTATTTGACAATTCAGTATCAAAAAAAAAAAAAAAAAAACCCAATTTTTAAAAAGATAAAGAACTTGAATAGATGTTTCTTAAAATAAGACATAAAAATGGCTAAGAGCTAGGTCATAAAATATGTTCAAAACTGCTAATCATTAAAGAAACGCAACTCAAAACCACAATGTGATACCAATTTATACCTGTTAGAATGGCTGCTATCAAAACAAAAACAGTGGTAACAAGTGTTGACAGGTTGCGCAGAAACTGGAACCCTTGCACACCGTTAGTGGAAATATAAACTGGTGCAGCTGCCATGGAAAACATTATAGATGTTCCTCAAAATATTAAAAATAGAACTACTGTCAGATCCAGACATTCCACTTTGGGGTATATTTCCAAAATAATTAAAATCAGAACCTTGAAGTCCTCTATATTTTCATGTCATTGCAGCATTACTCACAATAACTAATTTACAAAAACAGCATAAATGTCAATCAACAGATGAAAGGATAAAGAAAAGGTGATATATACACACAATGAGATATCACTCAGCCTTAAAAACAACACGGGTGGTCTTGTAATACATTATGCTAAATTAAATACTTCTGTCACAGAAGGATAAATACTGCCTGATTTCTCTCATATAAGGTATCTAAAATAGTAAAATGTATAAAAGTAGAAAATAGAATGGTGGTTACCAGGGGCTAAAGGGAGAGGGATATGGAACGTTGTCATTCAATGGGTAAAACGTTACAGTTATACAAAATGAGTAAGTTTCAGGGGTCTACAATACCACATAGTGGGTATTGTTAACAATAAAGTATTGTACATCTAATAATGTGTTAAGTGGGTAGATTTCATCTTAAGTGTTATTACTGTAAACACACACACACACACACACACACACAAACAAAGGGACACAGGGAAACTTTTGGAGGTTATGGATATATTCGTTACCTTGATTTTAGTGATGGTAACACAAGTCTATTCATGTGTCCAAATTTGCCATGTATATACATTAATTGGTTGCAGTTTTTTTCATATTAATCTCAGTTAAGCTGGAAAATAAATAACAGGAAATTGTCATATGACCCAGTGATTGTACTCATTCACAATTATCCAAGATAAATAAAAACATATCTCCATGTAAAATGTTTATATGTCTGTTCGTAGAAGCTTAACTTGTAACAGTAAACATTTTGCAACTATCCAAATGTCCTACACCAGGTGAATAATCAAACGAACTAGCACATCCATATTATAAAAGTTTACTTATCAATGAACTATTGATGCATACACGCAATAAAATAAAATATAGTGAAATTAAATGAAATAAGATGAAATGACATTTTAAAATGGGTTTCCTTCTTGCTCTGATTAATTATGGTATCTAAAACACACCTACAAATACTGATATGATTCTTGAGTGGTATTCAGATAACATGCAGGTGTGTCCCATCTGTTTTTATTTAGTTCATCCATGGACCTCTCTTGGCTGGAGAAGAAGGAAAGTCCCCTCCACTTCTCTTATGGATTTCTGGATCAATAAACACATTTATATTGTATGCTGAGTGCTTTGTTTTATAAGTTCCATGGCACGTATTAAAGGATGAAGGTCTCTATTCCTCAGAAAGTACCATGTGCTGACCAGTGTAAGTCCTGACATTGGAATAATGAGAATTTGAAGAGCTGAAGAGGTAATCGATAATTTATCGAGCACTGGAGAGAAGGAACAACTCTTTTTAGGTGATGTTGACTAAAGACAGAGGAAAAATTTGCTAGTGAATAAAACAGTTGCTTCTGTAACAGATAAACTTGCAAACCTTGGTATCTTAAAAAAAATAAAATAAGGTGATTTTGTTCTCTCTTCACAGTATCAGGTGGATGCTTCTAGTCAGGTAGACATCTTTTTGGTCACTTTAAGACCAGTACTTATTCCAGGTGTGGCTTTACCTCCCTCTGAGCAGACCCTCAGTGGATTTTTCCATTCAGTTATTGGCTTAGGAAGGAGAGGCTCTTGCATGGGTTTATGGGAGGTTTTAAAAGAACAGTTCTGGAAGTGGGTCACAATATTCCAACTCACATTTTATGGGCCAGAACTTGGCCAGTGCCTAAACTTTACTGCAAGGGAGACTGGAAGAAGCAGACTAACTGTGTGCCCAGGAACAAAAGGTAAAGAGTTTGTAATACAACCAGTTAGTCTCTGCTACCTAAGGAAATAATAAAAGCAAACAAAGCCCTACCAGGTCACAGAATATTTTAGCCTGTGCTTACAGGTGTCAGGACTGGTAACTGACGTAGAAAAGGGGGTCTCAGGTATTTTATGAGAAAAATAGTCCCTGTAAGGACTGGGTGCTAAGTTATTGAGCACTCAAGGACAAATCGTTAAAGTAGGGAATATTACGACACACTGTAACAAGTAGACAAAACTAAAGCTGATGTTACTCAGAGGAAAGAGCTTTTCTCTTCTCATGTCACTGGAAAGTTATAGAAGCAAGTGGAACGCTTTAGAATGACCTAAGGTGACAAATATACGTCTTAGGACACCGAGAGAAAACAATTGAAGAACTAGAGAAAACGCACTGAGCATCTACAACCTGGGATTGAGTTATGGAGAATCTGAACTTCCACAAAAAATCTTTGTCTTTCCCTCAACTGACCAATGTGTTTTTCAAATTTGCACATATTGATTATATGTGTATTCTGATAACTTAGTAGTTATCATCCTATTCTCTGTAGGTTATACTATTACTTTAGCCACTTGGAACACAAATTGCCTTTTTACTCCCGGGCATCCACTGTCAATGAGATTGGATATAAATTATGAATTAGAGGCAACTGACTTGTTGCTGTCTCTGGAATTACTCAGGAGCCTTATTTCTACTTATTTTCCTTCCTCGGGTCTTATGCTGAAAATCTTTGCACCAGATCTATTTAGTTTGGTTTGCTTTGGATAATCATCAGACTTACTTGACCTGATGGCTTCACAGGTATAAGTTCTTGTGTTTGTTTTGCTTTGTTTTATGAGTCATTACCACGTTATAAGAATGGCACTTCTGTGCAGAAATATGGTTTTATACTTGAAAGTAGTTTCAGTTCTAGGCCCCACTTAAGGCTTTTGAACCTGATCCCCCACGCAACTGTGAATAAGAGCTGTACAATCTTCCCTTCTTGGAAAGCACCTGCCACTTTCCTCACACGTAAAGAAAAAAAAGAGGAAATAGCAAGACCCGTGGATTCAATTTTTAAATTATTCCTGGAGGAAACAAACAGGCCAAAACAGTTATTCTGTGAAATTCATTTCCTGTACTAGAATCCCCAAACTAAGATAGTTACTTATGAGGAACTTTTATGCCATTGGTCATGTCTTCACTTACCTCTCTTCTTTTGGAAAACGCAACCTGCCCTCCTTTTCTAAAACTTGACATCCTATTGTAAGTTCTTACCAACCTAGTTTCAGTGATTGGTCAAGGGAAGGGCACATGACTCATGATGAACCAATCAAAAACCTACTCTGCAATTTTTCAAAGTAGAAATTTAAACAGAAAGTTATTTTATTTTGTGTGACACAGCTGAGGATATGTGATGCCAGAAAATGTCCTTGATCGGGAATATGCATGTCCATGGAGAAACCCATCTTACAGGATAAAAATCTGAGTGAACAGAATGAGAAAGATACCGTAAACCTCCACCCGTGAATGAAACATCCA
Source organism: Chlorocebus sabaeus (assembly GCF_047675955.1). Classification (NCBI taxonomy): domain Eukaryota; kingdom Metazoa; phylum Chordata; class Mammalia; order Primates; family Cercopithecidae; genus Chlorocebus; species Chlorocebus sabaeus. The sequence goes on from NC_132930.1 coordinate 31,780,342, forward strand.
CCTTCCTCAGAGTTGGCTTATTGAGCTAATAATTTCAACTTTCTTTTTCTTATTTTTAATTTTGTATTTTTTAATTGACTGTGTGTGGGGGGGGTGTGCATGTATGTGTGTGTGTGTGTAGGCGTGTGCATGTGGTTGTCCAAACCAGTTTCGGCCCAATTTTGGTCAAAGCAACAGCAGCAACAACAGAGGCATAATTAAGATATGTGAGAATGTATGTATGAGTGTGATACTTATTATACATAGATGATGGTTTTGTTACTGTTATCTCAAAAGTGGCTTTTATGGATAAGCACTGAGGATCCAAAAGTCTGGTCATGCTTAGGAAATATATAACCCTTTCTCACTTATAACCTTGAGAAACCAGACGTTGTCCGAGTTGCAGTGTCTTACTGTTCAAGATGAAAAGACATGTGTGTATGTTTTGTCAACATTCTCTAAAATAATAAATATGAGTTATGTAATAGTTTAATGTTTTACCAATATGGTCTTTATCATGAATGGACACATATTCATGGGCATTATTTCAATCAGGGAGCATATAGTCCATTTAAAATTGGGCTTATAGAGCAGAAGAACACATCAATTCAATAGAAAATAAATAATTATTTTTGGTATTCAGTTTTTCTTAGTGATATCTGAGCTCCAATATAGAGTAGAAAGAGAGAGAATTAAGTTTCCAAAATTATTGGGTTCAAATTTACTAAATGATATGATAACCTTTTAATAATCTATTAAAAGTGTAATCTATTTTATCTACTAATATGTAAAGATTGTTCAAACTTACTTTGAGATGGCTGAAGCCGTACATTTCTGATTTGAAAGTTGCCTGTGACCCCTGCACGGAGAACATAAGAGTGCCCTGAAATACTTCTCTTCCCCAAGGCCCCAGGATAGAACACAGACAGCAATTCAAGTGCAAAGCTGACTTGGCCCTTTAACGTAAAACAGGCCGGCTTCTACTGGGGCTTTTAAGACAGCTCTTTCTTTCTGTGACACCCCTGAGAACAAAACATCAAATACCAGTGAGAACAAAGAAGCTACCTTGGGAGTATACTCAAATATTCTCAAATTCTCCTCACCGTAACTCAAATACTACAGAATTTTGAATATTTGAACATAATTCACTAATGTGTTCTATACAACCCTCTTGAAAAGATGAATGAGTGCTTAAGTTTCTCTGAGCATTTACACTAACTTTGAGTTGCATGTAAATACTAAGAAACTCACTTAAATATATAGCATTTTTGAATAGTTGACATAAGCTAATATATATATAACCTTTTGTCTTGTTATTCTGTTCAGTTTATATTTCATTGAGAAATTGCAGAAACTAAACAGGCTGTCTATCTACGTGTGTATGTGAATGTGTATTATATATGTATTATATAAACATGCATATATGCATATAATATATATTCATTTATATGCGTATGCTGTACATACACGTATATGTGTATATTAAGTACTGGAGACTTGGATAAATTAAAATTTTAAGGTATAAGTTTTTGTTTTTAAAAGGCAGTTTGTTTGATAAAGGAGTGAATCTACTTGAATCTCTGGGAATATATTTTATTTATTTATCTATTTATTTAGAGATGGGGGTCTTACTTCGTCACCTAGCTGGAGTGCAGTGGCGAGTTGGACCTACTTTTGGTTCTTTTTCTATTTGCCAATGGATACAGAGAGGAACGACCTGACGACCCAGTTGTCCCACCTAAAACTGTGTGAACTTGAGCCTCTCTGATCTTATAAAACTGTGTGAACTTGAGCCTCTCTGGTCTCATTTATAAAAGGCTAACAATGATAACACTTGCCTTATTGGGATCCTTTCTAACATTAGGAAATCATGTAGTATATAAAAGGCACTCAGAAGACACTCTTTATATTTTTGCTGTTAATGCCTTCCACTTATCCTTCTGGATTCTGAATTACATGGAAAGAATATCCTATAAATCTTACTTCTCCTGGGCCTAGAAAAAATGTCTATTGCAAAGAAAGTGCTCAAATTATGTTTGCATAATTGAATAAATATGTCTCCTCTCAATTGGAGACATTATTTTTTTCTCATCACTCTTTACTGCCTTTTTATGTTACTGTTTTGGCAAGCCCAATTCATACTGCTCATCATTCATAATCATCTCATGCCTTGGCTCCTCTTTGTATTTTATGCATCAGGAATTATAAATTTGTGTAGTTCTCTGAACATATTATGTCATTTAACCTTAATTCTTTCACATATTATGTCCCCGGTATTTACAATGTACTCACATGTAAGGTAAACATTTAATACATATTTTTGGACACCTACTATGTGGGATCTATTGTGCAACATCCTGGGAAGCAAACAGCTTTTTTTGAACAAATTAGATACAATCGCTCCCTTGATGGAATCGTATTTTTTTCTGAGAAAGTTCTATGCACTCTTCAATACTGGTATGTGGTGAGGGGTAGGGAATGGGAGAGGTCTGTCCTAGCAGGAAATAATATTTTATTACCGGTATTGTTTATAATTGCTGACTCAGAGCAATAATATAAGGCGATTAATTTTTAGTTTAATTGTTATTTCTATCTATCTACAGAAAATGCATCATCTTATTGCGTGTTTCTAGGTTAAATGACTCCTTAGCACCCCTAGAAAAGGTAAAAGAGGGACTTTGGTAAAGTAGCTTAGGGCATGAGGGGATATAGTCATCTTTGAGCATGATAAAGGGCAGATGAGAGGCTGGCAGTTTCCTGTTATTCTTCATGCAAAGCATCCGATGAAATCTTAGGCTTTTCCAGCTCGAAGCCAGGTTGCTATGAGACCATGAGAGCGCTGGAATGTTTTCCACCTTCAGGATCCAAAACCCCACCTTGTGTCTTGAAGGAAATTTTGGACAATGACTTAATTTAAGACTTAGCAAAGTTTTCTTCAGGTACTCTACCATCCTGTGAGTTTCAAACGTTTAGACATATTATTTGAATTTAAAATAAAGTTCTGATGGCATACATGATTTCTGAATTTCATCTCACCAGTTATCACTAGGACTGTGTAATCTGCAACATATCATGGAATAGAGCTTAATGGTGGAACTATTTATACACATTGACTTCCCTTAACTATTAATTGTTAAAATTAATAAAATGATTGTTAAATAGTTAAATGATTGTTTATTTAAACAATAATTGTTTAAAATGATTGTTAAAAATAATTAATAATTGTTAAAATTAATAAAAAATGAGTTTTGGACAATTATCTTTCCTTCTTCTCTTTGTTTTTATGAAATTAAGCTTAGCTTATCAGCTCTTTTGCTGATTTTGGAACTAAAGAAGCAAGCCATTTCTCCTGCAACATGTTGATTACTTCCAGAAATCCTGAAAATACTTGTTGACATGTTTACATCTCACTTCCAATGAGTGGTACAAGGGCCAGGTTGATTCACCAAAACAACAACAACAACAACAACAACAACAAAACTAGTCTCAGAGAATATTTGGGAAAAAGGATCTCATTGCATAAGTGAGCCATTTGTTTCTTTTAGTTTGTTACTCACTTTGTTAGTAAGGGTGGAACAGCTGGGTTGAAAATGATGGATCGCACTCAATGAGCAGCTACTGAAATCCTGCAATTTCGATAGGTCACACTGATCTCAAGATACTAAGCTCTTCTGGTAACAGAATGAATTGTCTTGATGAGGCATTACTATGCCCTAGTGAAGTTGCAGTTTTTCAGATGCAAAAGCCCAAAATATTTCGCTTTCTGTGATTTTCTTATCTTTTCCTCAGATTTTTTCCTTCGAGGTCTTTTACATTTGGATTTTATTCTTCTTCATCGGAACATTCAAAAGTCAACCTCACTAGGATTTATCATGTTTCCCTTTATGTCTACATGTATTACGAGTATTAGATGTTTCTCATTGTTTGTCCTGTTAAGTAGTTCTTCTTGGGTTTCACCTGTGCCTTCCTGTAGTTCTTAGTTTCATTCATTTATTCAACACACAGAATCTGGATCCTGGAGTAGAAACAATGTATGAGATATGATATCCCTGGTATGTGGGAAAGTCAAAGAACATATGAACAATGAATGGATCACACATTTACAAAGATGAGAATATCACTGCTGAGTGCTAAAGGAAGGTTACACAATTAAGGTGAGTATTCTGAATGATTCTTACAGAAGGGTCTAGAGGAGATCTTCCTAGAAATTCTCCCTTGACTAAAAAGTATGGGCTCAATCAAGCAGATGCATTAAAATATAATTCACATATAATAATGTTTAAATTTTTATTAAATTATATTAGTTCAGTGGTAATTAATATATCAGATACTTGTATAACCTTCTTCACAGTCTAATTTTGGAATATTTTCATCACTCCAAAAAGAAACCCTGTAACTTTTAGTAGTCAGTTCTCATTCCTCCTTTGCCACACTCTTTGGTAACAACTATTCTATGTAGTGATATTTTAAATTTATCTAGTCTGAATATTGAATATAATTGGGTTCATACAGTAAAGTGGTCTTCTCTATCTGACTTCTTTCACCTACCATAATATTTCAATGTTTATACCTGTTGTAGCATGTGTTAGTACTTCATTGCTTTTTATGGCCAAATAATATTCCTTTGCATGGATATGCAAGATTTTGCTTATCTATTAATGAATTGATAGGCATTTGAAGTTTTTTTGTTTCACTTTTTGGCCATTATGAATAGTGTCGCTGTGAACATTCATGTACAAGTCATTTAGTGGACATATGTCTTCAATTTTCTTCAGTATATTGCTAGTATTGAAATATCTGAATCTCCTGGTAACTCTAATTGTAACTTTTAGAAGAAATGTCAAACTTTTTATCAAAGCAACTTAATATCATTTTATATCACCACCAGGAATATATGAGGTTTCCAATAGGTATGCTGTGAGTGGGAAGTGATGTCTCCCTGTGATTTTAATTTTAATATTCCTAAGAAATAGTGATATTGAAGGACTTTTAATGTGCTCATGTTTACATCTTTGTTTGTATAAGTGTATATTCAAATGCTTTGCCCATTTTTAATTGGTTTATTTTTCATTTGGAAGTTGTAGCCGTTCTTTATATATCCGGGATGCTAGACAATTATCACATAAATGATTTGCAAGTAGTTTCTACTATTCTGTGGATTGCATTTTAACTTTTTGAAAATGTCCTTTGAACCCTAAAATTCTTAGTTTTGATGAAGTCCATTTTACTTTATTTTCTTTATTGTTGTGCTTTTGGTGTCCTATCTAGGAAAGCATTGCCAAATTCAATGTCAAAATATTTGCTCCCATGTTTTCTTTTAAGAGTTTTATAGTTTTAACTTTATATTTAGTTTGATAATCCATTTCAAGTTGATTTTGTAATTAGTATGAGGTAGACATTTCACTTCTTTATTTTTTCTTTTTTTCTTTTCTTTCTCTCTCTCTTGTTCTTTTCAGCCAGGACTCCCAGCGCTATTTGATGGGAAAAAAATCAAAATAAAGAAAAAACAACAATATTCTTTCTCCATTAAATGGCCTTGGCACCTTTGCCAGAAATAAATTGACCATAATTATAAGTGGCTCTCAATTCTATTTTATAGATTTATATCTAGCCTATGCTAGTGCCACGTGGTTTTTAGTAAGATTTGAAATTGGGGATGATTATTCTTCTAACTTAGTTCTTTTTTTGACATTGTTTTGGCTATTCTGTGTTCCTTGCATTTCTGTATGAATTTGGGAATCAACCTGTCAATTTCTGCAAAGAGGCAGCTGAGATTTTGATTCGAATTGCTTTGACTTTAGAGATGAATTAGTGGACTATTGCCATATTAATATTATGTCTTCTAATCCATGAACATGAAAGGGTTTTTCACTTATGTGGGTCTTCTTTAATTTCTTTCACCAATATTTTGTAATTTTTGCAAGTTTTAGTGTATGAGTCTTACATTGTTGGTAAATATTCCTCAATATTTTATTGTTTTATGTTATTGTAAACTAAACTCATTTCTTTATTTCATATTCTAATTATTCATTTTTAATGTATGCAAACACATGATATTTTATATTGAACTTGCATCCTACAAACTTGCTGAACTTGTTTATTAGTTCTAGTAGTGTTTTAGATGTGGGTATGGAGAGGATGATGTCTTAGGATTTCCTACATAAGAGATCATTTCATACACAAATAGACAGTTTTACTTTTTTCCTTTTTAATCTGGATGACTTTTATTGCCGTTTCTTGGCTAAGTGCCCTGGCTAGAACCTCCAGTACATTTTTGAATTAAAGTGGCCTCAGCAGACATCTTTGTCTTGTTCCTGATATTAGAATAGAACACTTAGACTTCCATCAGTAAGTACAGTGTTAGCTGTGAAATTTTTACAGACAACATTCATCAGGTTAAGGACCCTCCTTTGTATCCATAATTTGTTGAGTGTTTCTATTTTGAGAATATTTTAGATTTTGCAAAATGATGTTTCTGCATCTATTTAGATAATTGTTCTGTCTTTGTCTTTTTTCCTGTTAATATAGCGTATTACACTACTTGACTTTTTCAACTTCAAATTCTTGCTGTAATTCTTACTTTGTCATAGCATATTATGCTTTTGTATGTTCAACTTTGAATTCTTACTGCTATTATTATTTTGTCATAGTATGTTATGCTTTTTGTATGTTGCTGTATTTGGTATGCTAGTATATTGTGAAGGATATTTGCATTTGTATTCTTTAAAATATTGGTTGTAGATTTATATTCCTGTGATATCTATCTTTGTATATTTTTTGTGTTATTGTCAGACTGGTTTTTAAAATAAGTTAGAGCATATTTAAGCCTCATCTGTGTTTTGGAATAGTTTATATCTGTTCTGATCACAATGGAATAAAATTAGAAATTAATGACAGAAAGAAAATATGTAAATTCACAAATATATGATAATTAAATGACATACTCCCCAGTAATCAATGATCAAAAAGAAATCACAAAGGGAATGAGAAAATAATGAAGAAAAAGACAACACCATATGCCAAAATGTGTAGAGTGCAACTAAAATAGTTCCTAGAGGGAAATTTATAGCTGTAAAGGCCTACATTAAAATGAAGAGATATCTCAAATCAGTAACCTAAATTTCTACCTCAAGACACTAGAATGTGAGTGCAAATTAAATACAAAGTACCTAGAAGAAAGAAAATAATAAAGTTTAGAATAAAAATGGATAAAATAGAGAAAAGAAAAATAGACACAATCAATAAATCTAAAAATTGTTTATTTGAAAAGAAAAACAAAGTCAGCAAACTTTTAGCTGATTAAAGGAAAAAAATCTCTTCCAAAAAATACGTAACAGTTATCATAAATAATTTTTTAGCAGTTATAAAAGTTGACATTGATAGAGGTGATGTATCTTCTAGAGTCATTTTATATAAAGTAGCACGTATTCACTTGGGGTAACTGTGTGTGTTTTACCCGAACTTGTCTGACAGGTGAATATCTTATTTATCAAAATATTAGCTGAAACTATCAACCTCACCAATTTCAATGGGAGTTCAAAACATTTTGTATGACTCAGGGTAGCTATTCAAGGATCCTTTGCTTCTTCCCTGACTGTAAATTATCTCTATATGTCCATCCCTATTACATTTAACATGGTTGCTTCTCTAACTAACTGACTGAATGAAGCAACCTGCACAGTGTTCACTGACTTATTCAGGAAATGCAACGAGCAATATGCATATCTGTTATATATATAATCACAGTTTCTTGGAGTCAGGAAGACATCAACCTCCAACTATTATCAATTCTGAGACAGGTTACTTGATGTTAATATTTCTAAGTACATTCTTCTACAAAACTGAGATGAAAATAAAATACACACCAAATAATTAGCATGACTATTAAGTGACCTGATATAATTTAACTGTCTCACACAGATATGGCACAGCTTAAGGTTCAAAATATTATTTTTTCCCCTTTGATCTGCCCTTCCCTTTCCTTGTAGAGTAGTGTATGTTTGTATGTATGCTTATATGCCATAGGAAACAAAATTCCATCAAATGAACACAACATCCACTTAGCTGGAAAATAAGCCTTTCATACATTCTAGTTACAAGCGTAGCAATTTCCTCCGAAAATTATGCCATGTGGCTAGAATAAAGCAGATGTTTAGCTGACCTCACCTTCACTTATGAGAAACTGATTACTTATTTGTTCATCTGTTTTCTTCCAAAAAAAAAAAAAAAAGGAGTAAGCCAGGAAGTAAATTACTAGCTTCATGGTTTCAAAAGAATCATTGGTTTTCCCCATCTGCACATTACTCCCCATTTTGAGCCACATCATGGTCTTCATTTGAGGGCTAAAGGTACACTACCGTCGTAAAGCTTAACTGTTTGCATCATAAACTCTTTGCACATCCCAAAATAACTAGAATATTTGACAAAGGATAACATATGGGAAATGGCTGCTTTAATCAAACACATCTTTTGTGTAGCCTTTTACTCGTGAATTGCTTCTCATTAGCTCATATTATGTGATACAGTAACCATGGCAATGATCTGTCTATTTCCTAGATGCCATAAAACATACGGTATTTGGGCGGTTGTGGTGCCATGGTAGTTGTCAGATGATTCCTATCTCTCACAAAACTGACCAGGTGGTTACAAAACAAAATTTAATTTCCACTCCGTGCCAGAAATGTTGAATATTCAAATAGTTAGAGGCAAAATTCCAGAATGGCATTATTCCACAGAACTTTTGGTGATGATGGAAAAGTTTTAGATTTGCACTGTCCATTACAAGCAGTGACGAGCCACATGTGGCTCTGAAGCACTTCAAATGTGATTAGTACAACTGAGAAGGTGAATTTTGAATTTCATTTCATTTTAATTAATTAAAATTTAAATTTGGACAGCCACATGTTGCCAGTGGCTGCCCTGTTGAACACTGAAGCTCTTGATTAATAGGAAAAGTAATCATTTTTATGCTGAAATTTGAAGAATTCTTAGAAAGTACTCTGTCAAAAGAAAAGGCTGCCCAACCAATTTTGTAAGGTCTGAAATTCTATTGATATTGTGAAATTTAAAATGAATTCAGAAGTATAAAGATAATGGCTACCCGTCATCACAGTCATCATCTAGATTATTTTATTGCCAATAATTTCCCTTCTCCATCCTTGATTTTATAATGATTCCATTCTTTAACTATCGCCTCTTATATTGTCACTTTTCTCCCTCTGCCTCATTTTTTCCCACAAATTTATACACCCATTCGAGATTCCAAAACTATATTCTCATGATTCTTTATATCCTTTAACTCCTTTACTTCTGCCTTACCTGGCCTCATAATTCAACATTAAAAGCAATCACTTGCATAAATCTTTAACTCCATTTCTCCTCTTTCCTTCACCTGCCTAGTGAGTCCCTAACCCTAGTTAAAATTCAACTTCCCTTCCCAGCCCATACCTTCATAGGAGCAGCTGAATGTGATTATTTTGTGTGTGTGTGTGTGTGTGTGTATAATTCCATACCACAATTACATGAGGAAGACCTCCCCCTTCGTATGAATTAATTTCCTTGTCTTTCATTTTCCTATGTATTAAGATTATTTGAAATCTTCAATCTCCTTAAACTTCCAAAACATGCTCTCTCCTTCTGAGTTTCAATTCCTGATCCTCCTAAATGTATAGAGAATTCAGAAGAAATGTAAAGAGAATTTGCACAGATTTCCATGATTACACCTACCAGCCCAGCCCATTCCTCTGACCTCCTTCTTATTACAATGGATCCACTCACTGTGCTTCTAATGACAACTCACTCATCCTTACATTGCATTTCTTCCCAGTTTCTCTACTCAAGGAACCACTCCTGAAACGACGCCTCCCTTTCCTGTATCATACCATCTCCCTATCTACCTGCTCCCTCATGTCTGCATATAGCATCTGTAATACCTCCTTTTTAAAAATACTTCCCTGACTCCCAGTCTTCTTAAAGCAACTACCTTATGTTCATATTTGCATGCCTCACAGAAAAACTGTAGTTTTTATTTCCTGCCTTGGCTTGCTCTCCTCTCATGTTTTGTTAAACCTAGGGAGGCTTTCCTCCTGCCATATCCACAAGAATTGCTTTTGCCAATTATCATTGTCCTCCATTTTCTCAAATTAATAGTCATTTCTTAGTTTCAGTTTCACTTGGCTTAGTGAGATTGTAAATATTTAAATACTCTATTCTCTTTGAAATTTTTTCCATCTTTGGTTTTTAGAGAATTACCCTGTCACAATGTGAATCCTATATTTCTCAGGGCTCCTCAGCTGGTTTCTTCTCCAAGGAACTGGAGACTGATCACCAAATATGTGCAACACTCCACCTGAGGCTTAATCTTTGGACTTCTTGCTGCATTAGCATTAAATATTTTGGTAATGTCATCATATCTAATGGCTACAAATGGCAAAGATACTCACATCTCCCCAAATCCTCAGTTCCAGATTCATGGCCAACTGCATATTCTATATGCCTATTTGGATATTTAACATGTATCTCAAAATTAAAATGCCCGTACTGATGCTCACTTCTTTTTTTTTTTTTTTTTTGAGAGGGAGTCTCACGCTGTCGCCCAGACTGGAGTGCAGTGGCCGGATCTCAGCTCACTGCAAGCTCCGCCTCCCGGGTTTGCACCATTCTCCCACCTCAGCCTCCCGAGTAGCTGGGACTACAGGCGCCGCCACCTCGCCCGGCTAGTTTTTTGTATTTTTTTTTAGTAGAGAGGGGGTTTCACTGTGTTAGCCAGGATGGTCTCGATCTCCTGACCTCGTGATCCGCCCGTCTCGGCCTCCCAAAGTGCTGGGATTACAGGCTTGAGCCACCGCGCCCGGCCCACTGATGCTCACTTCTTCACTGATCCTTCCATAAACAGAACCTACATTTTTCTAATTATCTCTCTTTATCCTGCTTCTACTTTTTCCCCACTACCATAGCTATTCTCTACACAACATCATGTTTCTTTCATTTGTTCTCTCCCTTTTTTTCCTTGGCTGGCCTTCCTTCCTGCCTTCCTTCTTTCCTTCTTTCCTTCCTTCTTTTTTTCCCACTTTCCTCGATCTCTTTTTTCTCTTTTCTTTCCTTCCTTCCTTCCTTCCTTCCTTCCTTCCTTCCTTCCTTCCTTCCTTCCTTCCTTCCTTCCTTCCTTCCTTCCTTCCTTTCTTTCTTTCTTTCTTTCTTTCTTTCTTTCTTTCTTTCTTTCTTTCTTTCTTTCTTTCTTTCTTTCTTTCTTTCTTTCTTTCTTTCTGTCTCTCTCTCTCTCTCTCTCTCCTTCCTTCCTTCCTTCCCTCCTTTCTTTTATCTTTCTTTCTCTTTCTTTCAGGGAAGTATCTTTTGAAGAACATATTACAGACACTATGCTTTCTTTCCTTCTCTTTAACATAATTCAGAACATACCACTTCTTGCTGACAGCACACTCAAATGCTCTGCCCTGGTTCTGCTGTGTCTTTGACTCTCTTAGGATCCTCTCTCAGTTCACCGTTCTGAATTTGTTGGCTGCCTTGCTGTTCTGAGAACTCTCCAACTACACCTCCAATGCAGAATATCGTTGCTTGCTGTTCCTTCTGCCTAGAATACCCTTAACAAAGATATCTGTATGATTTTTCTACCTCATTTCTTACAGATTTCCCCATAGTATCACCTTTTAGATAGGAATTCTTTGATCACTCTATGTAAAATAGCAGTCATTTCCCTTTCCTCTCATCACTCTCACTCTGCCTTATTTTCCTTCATAGGATGTGACACCACAAGACAATGTATAATTATTTTGTGTAAATTTTATTGCCCTTTTCTTTTCATTAGAACAGAAACATTTTTAGTAGAGCTATCTATTCTACCTTATTCAGAATCTACTTTATTCTCAGCTCTTAGACCTACGTCTGACACAAAGAAGTCTACTTATCTACTTTATACTGGCCCATCTTATAGATGGAGAAAAATTTGGAAAATGCTCATTTTTAATCAAGATTTTATGTTTACTGATTATAAGCCAAATCAATTCATTTTAGTGAAATATATAGACAATTGCACAAATAATAATGGCAATAATAACACTAACCACATGGAATTCCAGCCTACGAGCCATTCTCCACATAAATGCTCCACTTCATCGCCCCCTTCCTTTGGCTAACTCTGTTTCCTTAAGTCTAATGTTATCAGTTACCTCGAGATAAGTTATCAAGTTACAATTTTTTATCATCTGAGGAGATAACAGAATAATTTAAGCTTGGGCTTTTTAGTAACATACTAAAACTTCAGCTAAAATCACTTCATTTCTCTGAAGGTGAGTTTTATTCTTAAATATGAATATGAAGATGATAAGAACACCTTCATCACATTGTTTTAAAAGTTAAATGAAGTGAAATGCGTGATGCTTGCCCCTGGCAGAACAGCTACTAGATTTAATTACCGGCGGTTGGCAAACCATGACCCACTTGTTTTTGTAAATAAAGTTTTATTAGAACACAGCCATATTATTTGCTTATTGCCTGTGGCTGTGTTCATGCTACAACAGTAGAATTAAATAGGTCCTGAAAGGCCTAAAATAGTTACTCTCTGGCCCTTCACAAAAAAGGGTTTTTATGACATATGAAGTACACAAAAATCATTACTTTCAGTAGTAAAATATCTTTCATGACCAAAACACCTCTTGATTTTTTAAAAGGACCTTTGATGTCTGAGTTCAAATACTGGAATCACTTATACAACACATTAATTTACTTTATTTCTTCATTAATTTCTGAAAATGACTTTGTGAGGTAGGCATTATTATTATCCCTATTTACCAATGAGAAATGTGAAGCCCAAAAAATGTGACGTAATTTATTCACAATAGACACAACTAGTCAGCAGTGCAGCAGGTATTTAAACTCAGGTTCAGGGTCCATACTCTTAAACATTTTTTCCAAAATAAGCTATATAAAATTCTGAAGGATGCAGTCCTTATATCCATGTTATCAAGGAAGGGATGTACTTAGAGTCATGGGGCCATTGACTAAATTTGAAAATGCAGTTTGTCCTGCTAATGCATAACTGATTCTGTATGCACATGGGAAAACTAGAGAACCGAGAAGGTGACATTGCTTTCAGGTTTTCTAACAGTTTTGGGAAAACAAAACCAGAAAATTGTAAGAAAGGGACTTCCCATTAAATGGAAGAATAGCTAATGTGCTGGTTAGAGTCAGTGTCATTGGCTCTGTGTGTGTGTGTGTGTGTGTGTGTGTGTGTGTGTGTGAGAAAAACAATATGTTGTTTTTGATGATGATTCAGTATAGTGCAGTGCCCTGTACTCTATATGCCTAAATCAGCTCAAGACAATTGAAATTCCCATCCCCAAGCAAGAAATTCACCAGCCAAGTTGAGCAAAAAATGAGAAAAGAGGTACAAAGAACGAGGTAGAAATGCAAGAGACATTAAAACTTGTAGAATATTAAAAGAGTCAAAAAAGCATTGAGTTAAGAGGACAGACTTGGGTTGAACTTGAGCTTGAATCCTAACACTCACAATTTACACACTGAGTGACCTTGCATAAATTGTTTAATATTTCTGTTCTTTAATTTCATCATCTGTGAAATGTTAATTATACAGTTGACTGTTATGTTTGTGGGTTCCCCGGTGGTGCGTTTAATCAAACACAGATCAAATTTTTGGGGGGACTTCAAAAGGAAGGATAGTGGGAGAGGAGTGATGGATAAAAATTACCTATTGTGTATAATGTTCAATATTTGGATGATGTGTACACTAGATGCCCAATCCTCACTATTATATATATAATACCCATGTACAAACAAGTCCATGTACCCTCTTAATTTAAAATTTAAAATTGGTTTTTAAATTAAAAAAACATATCAGGTTAGAAATTGCGTCTGTACTGAACATGTACAATATTTTTTCTGGTCAGTGTTCTTTAAATACTAGAGTATAACAACTATTGTGTAACATTTACATTGTGTTAGATATTATTAGTATTTTAGGCATGATTTAAAGTATGTGGCAGCTGTGCATAGGTTATATGCAAATAATACATCATTTTACATAAGGGACTTGAGCATCTGCAGATTTTGGTATCCATAAGGGTTCCTGGAACCAATTCTCCAATTACAATGACTGTAATTGCACCCAAAACATATAATTAGTAGGAGAATTAAAGCATATAGCACTTCCAAATTGCTTAGCATACGTTAAGGACTAAAAACCTGATAGTTATTGTTACATCCTAGAATAGACTTTTTCAATATAGAAGCAGATTTTTTCACCTTTATATCTCCAGAGCGTAATGGGATACCATGCATAGAACACATATTGAATAAGAGTGTGTTTAACTAAAAAAAGAAAATCTTCTGCTCTTCCCCTTCCCCTCTAAGTAGACTCTTATCCCTCTCCCCTGCCTACTCCCACTCCACCAATCCATTGGTGAAAAATAATCATTATTGTGTAGTAAAGAACTGGCCTTGAAATGTGAGTATGAAATATTGTGTAGTAAAGAACTGGCCTTGATCTTCTGCTTTACAAACTTAGCTCCCAATCTGTTAAGTGAAATTAATACCATGTGGCTTACCTATATCTCAGAACAACTGTAGAAACTGACAGTGCAGAGGACTTCAGAGAGGAGACATTAAACTGACCTAAAGGATAGGCATTATTCTTTGTTAGTACATATGCATGCTTCTGGTATTGCCTTTGTCTAGTTCATCCTGCATACAGTAGGAAGAATACTTTTCAAAATGAATGCCTGGGGTATCAGTCACTCACTTCAAACCGTGAACCTGTTTCCCAACAGACTCAAATATGTTGGAAATAATCTCCCTGGCCTCCAGAGCTACCTCTGCAGCCTGGTCTCCTCCCTACCCCCAACTCACTGTGTTCCAGAACCTCTGGCCTTCTGGCTACTCTTAAATGTGCCAAGCACACATCTAATGCAGGACCCTTGCATCTGCTGTTCATTATGCCTTAAATAACCTCCCCACCATTCATTTCCTTATTCCTTATCCTATTCTGATATCATGTTCAAATACTACTGTTTCTGTAGGTCCTTCCTTGGTAACCTTACTGAAAATTGTATGCCCCGTTACCCTTTATACTTACCTTACTTTTTTTTTTTTTAACAGAACTGACATTGTTGTAGAATAATATGTTTGTCATTTGTTGACTCTCTCTGCCTTTTTAAAGCTAGGAATTATTTTTATTGAAAAATGTTTGCATCCACAACCCATAGAACAGTGTCTGGCACATCATCCAGCACATTAGGTATTCTTCCATTTAATGGGAAGTCCCTTTCTTACAATTTTCTGGTTTTGTTTTTCCAAAACTCTTAGAAAACCTGAAAGCAATGTCACCTTCTTGGTTCTGTAGTTTTCCCATGTGCATACAGAATCAGTTATGCATTAGCAGGACAAACTGCATTTTCAAATTTAGTCAACGGCCCCATGACTCTAAGTATATCTCTTCCCTGCTAACATGAATATAAGGACTGCATCCTTCAGAACTGTATATTTATATTTATATTCAGTCCAATATTTATACACTAAATATTTGTACACTAAATATTTATGCACTAAATATTGGACTGAATATAAATGAACTTGTGACACCATAGAGGAGATCTCCTGACCACTTCTAATGAAAGGGATATTGGACTTAAGAATTAGGAGATCCGATTGCAAGTTCTAGCCCTGCTGGTTAAAGTATGATATTGGGTCATTTTCCTGATACTCTCCAGCTATAGTTTCCTCACTTGTAAATCAAAAGTTGAATGGAATCCCAGGTTTTCAAACTGCACAATACAGAGGCTCTCTGGAGGAAATTGGCTAGGTACAGTGGTTATTTGTGATCTGGGCTTTAAAACACAGTCTCTGCTTCAGCTGAAATGTGTGTTTCTACTTATTGTATATATTGAGCTACTTTAGAAATTAGGGTTAGTGTTTAAAGAACAGATTTTATGATTGGGGAAAAACTTACAATCTGGCCCTAATTTTATCTCTGGTCAAAAAATTTATCAAAATTCATTATGATAAGCTAAAACTTGACTGTAAATATGATTGTCAATATAATCTATCATTGATATGAACTGATAAGAGACTACTTTTTATTTTGTGTCTTGGAATTTGTTAGCTTTGTTTATATAACATACATTAGTTGAAAATTGAGAAGCAGGGAAAAAAAAAAACATTTTAAGCAGTAATTGAAATATAACATCAGTTTTGCTTTGGTGTTCTTATGACCAGGACAACAAAATGTAAGTGATGAATGAGATATGGTGTTCTTGAGTCACACACATTAACCATTTTTAATCCCATTAAATCATTTAAGACTTTTAAATATGCTAAAGTTTAATCTAGGATCCAGGAAATAGACCAATGATTCCTACATTTTAACAGCACATGTGGAAATAATATTCTGCCAAAGTGAGATGAAAATTTGAGTCTCAGTGCCTCTGGATTTTCCCTAAACCTTCTATAAATGTAAATTAAAATACCCATCCCTCCCCTGAATATATGGACTGAGTGGTTCTCATTCTTTATCTTAGATAACTTTAAATAAATTGATAGGATTTGCTGCAGGGAGTTTGGATAACTTCACTACACTAAAGCAGTTTTTGAAGTGTGATGAAAGTGGCTTGACATTTGTACAGTGTTGTGAAACTTGGAGGTATTGCCAGCAGGTCACCCTTGATTCTTTATATAAACCCATTTTGGAAACCAACTGTGAACACCTACGGGACACTCAGCCCTGCTAAGCCTACTTTCTCCCCAAATCCCTAGCGTTCTGGTCTAAGTTTCAACTGAGAACTTTTGGACACTTGCTCACTTTTGGTATCCAAAGTTTGTGGGGAAGAGGGGAAGGGAGCAATTATAAATTAAAACAACAAAAACAACAAAATAATGGAGTTCAAGTCTCAGCTGTCCATGTCGAAGGAAATTATAAATGTAAGCTTTGTTCTTAGAGATTAGGCAACATTGACAAGAATGTCACTTTGCTTCCCACACACTATTCTGACCTAATTTTCCTTCACTAGTCTTCATTTTCTGTCAACAAATTCTTAGTGACAACAGGCAAAGGCTGTTCTGTGTGAGACAGGCCAGAACAATGTGGAGGCTCCTCAGCAGTCGCGTGTTAATGGCTCCTGACAGGGTTACCCTTCCATTCATCCTCAAAACATGAGCCTCTGGGAGATAAATTCACCAGCGGCCTTTAGAAATAGGTGGTAAGTGGAACTGGAAATAAATAAATAACCCAATGCGTAATCTAAGTGGGTTGAAACCCTTCTCCAAGGCAAAGGAGGGACCTGCATCCATCACATGGTGACATTATAAATCTGTATGCTTTGCAAGGCAATGACATGAAAAATTAGACCGAACAAGCCACAGATGCACAATTTGTCAGCCTCAAAGGAAAGGTTAATGCAAGTTAAATATTGACATGTCAGCAATAAGGATTACGCCAATTATAAATTTACACCAACACTGCTGCACTTTAATGACGGTGTGACACTGACAGGTCAACATGGGGTGCAAGAATGACGACTGAAGAGAGCATCGTAAAAATTAGAAGTTAGCACACTTGGGCTTTTTAAGATCTTATCTTGTTTTTTCTCAATTTTACCTTTATATTACTCAGAGCTAGTATCTATCTGTGTGTGTGTGTATATGTGTGTGTATATATATGTGTGTGTATACATATGTATATATACACACACACAGGTATGTGTGTATCTGTCTATACATATGTATACACACATACACATATGCCTGTGTGTGTGTACACACTCACACACACACACACACACACAGTGAGAGAGAGAGAGACAGAGAGAGAGAGAGAATGAGCTCAGGTCCTTATGAAGATTGACACGTCTCCAGATCTCAGCAGGTTGAGTCAGTAGGCTGGAGAACCAAGAGAGCCAATGATTCAGTTCAAGGCAAAGGCAGAAAACTTGCAAATATCTTAATTCAAAGGCAGTGAGGCAGGAAAAACCATCTCATTCTGGCAGGAGTGTCAACATTTTGTTCTATGCAGGTCTTCAATGGATTAGATAAAGCCTACTTACACCAGGACCAGCAATCTGCTTTACTTAGTCTACCAATTCAAATGTTAATCTCATACAAAAATAGCTTTGCAGAAACATGCAAAGCAATGTTCAAGCGAGTATCTGGGCACCCTGGACCATAGTCAAGTTGACACGTAAAGTTATTACAGTTCTCATCTAAACTCACTTGTGAGTAAATACTACCATCTAATAATTATAGAACACTTCCCATATATCAGGCACTATGCTAAGTGGTTTACTTGTAGGCTCCTGTGAAGGCCAACAGAATTCCAGAAAGCTACTAGCATTTGCATTGGCTGCCTTTGCCAGATGGAGGGTTAAGTAACTTGCTCAAGGTCATAGAGCTGGTAGGTGGAGGGACCTGGATTGGAATCCTGGATTTTAGTCTGGCTCCTGAACTCATGGGACTAACCCCGTGTATTAGTCAGGGTTCTCTAGACAGCAGAACTAATAGGAGGTGTGTATATATATATATATGAGTAGAAACCTTACATAATAAGAGTAGAAACCTTCATTTCGTAGACATATTTTTGTTCCTTCTGCATATTCTTCCTATGGGGCATTCCACTATGTGAAAAATATCTTTTGAAATGTAACAAAAATTCATCATTGCAATTGCCTAGGAGGAAAAGGAAAGTATTGATATCCAGCCTGATAAATACAAATCATCTTCTTTGAATTTAATTATAACAATTATTTGAAATAAATCCATTCTTTTCAATAAGGAACTAGAGTACATCATGCAGTTCTGAACCTTTTAATTCAATTTCAGTAGTGAGCACTTAACTCGAGTATAGTCTTTGGTGAGCAACTACTGTACATGTAACGTGTATAGTCACCTTTCTTTTTACTGTAGTTGACTGATTTAGGAAAAATCAATATACCTCTTTTAGATTAGAAAATATAAAATTTTGAAATAAAATTGTAGTCTATAACATTTTGAAGGGGGAAGTCAGGAATTTTGGAGGATTTAAAATTATTTCAATGTAATGATAAATGTAGCTCCCTCCTGAAGGTATGGAGAATTCCAGGCAAATAGTTGATTGGAAAAGGATTGGATATAATTGACTTTCTCATTATTTGAACTAAGATGGGAAACTGGGCTCTGGTTTTCTGGTTCTGATAGCCATCCACAAAAATACTGGGATATGACCTTTAACTCATACTTCACTGAAATTCTGAAATACATGTTGGGAATAATTGAAAGCTTGCATAAATCTTAAATTTCTATTGGACACTATCACTCTTATTAGATGCTATTTAATTTTGTTTTATCTATTGTCCATAGCACATGTGAAATTATAACAAAAAAGTATTCAAAAATTTTAAGAGCACTACCAATTGACCTATTATTTCAATTTGTTGCTTCAAATATTGTATACCTGCTTTTAGAAAACACTATAATCTACAGATATTTTCATCCCAGTGAAACAGGAAAATGTGTAGATATAATTCCTATAAAATTGATTTAATTAATTAGTGGGAATGCTCTTAGCAATGGTAATTGGAGAGGGAACATTTATGTATAGCTTCCAAAAATCTCCACCTTGTAGCCAGGCCCCAGAAGAATGACATGACTGCCCATTATTGTAAAAGAGGCCTCTAAGATGAAGCTGTTGGAACTCCATCATAATCTGTGCTGATAGGGAAGAGCAACACGGTGAGAATAAACTAAATGAAACTCACCAAAATCCGGACAGGAAGTGGAAGTCAGCCTAACTTTGTAGGCATGGCTCAGCATGGGCAGTAGTATAGACCAAGACATAGGGCCCAGATGTTATAGCTCATTGTGATTTTGGCTGCATTAGTACCATTAAATTCCATCTGAAGGCCACAGCACAGAGGTAATTATAGGCAGGAGTAAGAAATGTGTGCAGTGTAAGGACCTTTGCTGTGGTAATGACGTGGCTGGCTATCCAACCTAGGAAACCAGTCTAAAGTGAGAGAAAATCTAGTACCCAGATCTTGGTTCTTTATGTCATTCTTCAAGAAAGGAAACCAAGAATTCTTGGAGAAATTATTGTTTCCGGTGCTGGAATGGGGAAATACTCCTTGTTCCTTCTGCTATGTGAGGACACAGCAAAAACATAGTTGCTGTGAACCAGATGCCAAAACTTCCAAAGCCTTAATCTCTGTGGCCTCCAGAACCGTGAAAAATGAGTTTCTGTGTTTATAAGCTACCCAGTTTAGGATATTTTGCTAAAACAATACTAATGGACTAAGACACCCATTCTAAGCATAAGAAAAATATCACAGAAATAAAAAATTGAGGACATTCTATGGAATACCTAGTCAGTACTCCTTAAAACTGTCAACATCATCAAAATTAAATGAAGTTTCAGAAATCTCAGATAAGAGAAGGAAACATGACAACTAAATGTAATGTGGCATCCTGGAAGAGATTCTTAAAAAAACAAAGGCATTAGGAAAAAAATAGTGAAATCCTAAAAATGTGTAGTTAATAGCAATTTACCAATGTTAGTTCTTTAATTGTGACAAAGGTACTATCATTATATAAAATATTAAACATAGTGGAAATTTGGTAATGATATATGAAACCTGTCTGTACTTTGCAACTTTCCTATAAATCCAAAACGATTCTAATTTTTTTGAAAAGTCTATTTAAATTTTATTTAAAAAATTATAGAAACATGAAGTGGTCCCTGGCTTATAGGAGAAAGAACTGACATAAATCAATTTTCTAAGTAAGTGGATTCAGGGTGAAATTTATCCTCAAATTTGATCAAATATGGTAAAATAGAGATGGGGTACAGTTAGTATTAATAGTATGACTTTAAATCAAGATAATCCTCTGCTCATGTATTAATTTACTTAACAAATCAATTAATATACTCTGTGTATTATTTGATTTAACAGTTTCATTGTTATGCCCTTTAATTTGAATGCTAAACAAAATATGAGCCTTGTCTTCAAGGACCAGGTAGTCAGTCTAATAATGGATGAGACACAGGAGAAAAAATAATGATTAAACTACAGATAGAGAAGTTCTACGATGCATGCCAAATGAGTATGATAACAATAATGATAATATAATTTACTATGTATTGGGCAACGTGTAGATATATACTTTGGGGGCTGGGGAAATTGACTGCTTAATAAGAATAAGAAAGTTGGGGAAGGCTTCCAGAGTAGGTGATGTTTGAGCTTAGTTTTTCCAGGATTGGTAACATTACTAATTAGGTGGCCATAACTGACCGAGAGAATGGCTTAAGCAAAGACATAAAGAGAAGAACCAGCCAAGTGGCCCAACAGAGGCTGACAGAAACAAAGTAGTGAAGGTTACCCAGGGGATGAAACACGGGATTAGGGATTTCTAGTGGGTCAGCAAGGTAAGTGATTGCTAAAAGGGAGGTACAGTTATGAGTAACCAATCCTTTCACATAAGAGCAGATTTTAGGGCGATAACTTCAGTCACTTCAGAGACGGAGAAAAGTTGAAATATGATGAGCTTCATTATTAAGCAAATAAAATAATTAAAAATAAAAGTTTGATATAAAAAATGTTTTTCTTGCATCAAAATGAAAAAGATTTAAAGAGAATGTTAAAAATATAAATAAGTAGAAGAGAAAGACATGCTGATCATGACTATTATGAGAATAAATTGGTATGATCTGTTTGAAAAGTGTTTGATAGTGGGAATCTTAAAACTAATTTGATCAAATAATTTTGTTTCTGGGAATATTTTATCCAAAGGAAATAAATGAGAAACGATGTGAAATTTTATATATGAGAAAGAATGTTAATTACAACATTATTTATATATTTTTAAGAAAAGACAGACTTGGACTTGTCCCAAGTACACAAAATGTAATCTATCAAGAATATTGCGCTACATCTATATAATTTAAAATTTTGCAACAATTAAAAATTACATTAAAGTAGTAGTTATAAACTAAATGGTGTCCTTTGCACAATTCTTATGTTGAAGCCATAGCCTACAATGTAAGTAAATGTTGAGATAGAATCCTTTGTTTTCAGAGACAGAGTCTCACTCTGTCGCCCAGGCTGAAGTGCAAAGGTGTGATCTCAGTGCACCACAACCTCCACCTTCCAGGTTCAAGTGATTCTCCCGCCTCAGCATCCTGAGTAGCTGAGACTACAGGCACCCACCGCCATGCCTAGCTAATTTTTGTAGTTTTAGTAGAGACAGGGGTTTCACTATGTTGGCCATGCTGGTCTCAAACTCCTGACCTCAGGTGATCCACCCGCCTTGGTTCCCAAAGTACTGGGATTACAGGCGTGAGCCACCACATCCGGCCGAGATAGAATCTTTAGAAAGGTAATTAAGTTAAATGAGATCATAAGATTGGGGCCCTAATTCGGTAGCATTGGTAGTATCCCTGTAATAAGAGGGAGCATGACCAGATCTCTCCCTCTCTCCTCATGCCAACAGAGAAAGGGCATAGGAGGACAGTGAGAAGGATGCCATGAGCAGCCCAGGAAGAAAGGTCTCACCAGAAACCAACCCCGATATTACTTAGAACTGTGAGAAAATAACTTTCTGTTGGTTAAGCTACTCAGTCTGCAGTATTTTGTTATGGCAACCTAAGCTGACTAATATAGAGATTATTCTTTGATTCAAGATAATATTCATAATATATTACTAAAAAGACAAGAGCTATTAACTAAAAATTATATGCTATATAAACTGAATTTTAAAATTATTATTCTTTTTAAATTGTATGCCACACTTCTTCAGGGGCATAAAGTTTTTTAAAAGAAAGAGAATTTACCCAAAAATGTTAAATAATGTTTCTCTTATATACTGGAACTACTGGTGATTTTAATGTATTCTTTTTCCATGTCTATATTTTCATTTTAATGATAATGCCCATAAATTACTTTTTTCAAATAAAAATAAATAAAAAGTCATAATAGATATATAGAGGTGAATGGATTAGAGCAAAAGTTACTTTGAAATGTAAAAAAGAAAATGTTAAAGTTCTAGTCTGTAAAAGTGGCCACTGGAGGCAATGCAATGTCCCAAAGTCAACTCTGGGGTCATGTGCCCTGTAACCAAGGTGAAAGTAAGGGAAATGGGGAGGACATTCAGGGGATGTCAATGACCTCCCAGATACAGCAGCTTGACCTACTATTAGGACCCTATTCAGCCTGGAAGGATATAAGCCTGTATTAAACTAGTTTATCTTCATCTTCCCTTGGTCAAAATTGGCTCAGGGGTCAAAGCCTCATTGATCCTGCAGATGGGAATATCAAACAGTTAGGCAATAAGATCCTTGTATATAGGAGGAGAATGGTTGGGGCAGTGAGAAGGACCTTGGCAGATCAAGTGAAGCATACTTCAGCAGGCTTTGAGTTGTCATAAATGAAGCTAAATAAACATAAAAGTGGTAGAACTACGAATTCTATTGAAACAAGAAAGATTGCGTCACATAAAAACAAATATAAGTAAACAAGAGAAAAATTAAATTGCCAGCTAAAATGGATTAGAAAATTTAGGACTGAGAAAAGAAAATGCTAGTAAATAATAAGCCTTCCAGTATTTCTCTACCTACCTACCTACCTATATACCCACATAGGCAGGCAGATAGATAGATACTATCTATCTATCAATATTAATTATTGTTTCCCACATATATATATATTGCACGACATATATATATATATTCCACAATACTACACTTGTGGGGATTATACACATGCATACACATGTATATATATTTATAAATATAGCATAAATAATATATATGTTTCCCACAATTCTGTATTTGTGGGAAACAATAAGTAAGAAAAAGGTTCACATATAAATAATTCTATTTAGCATTCAATGAAATCCAAATTCACCATATGCTACATATATGATTTTGGTTGTCGTATTCAGTTCCATTTAATTTCCATTTTAATTGGAAAAGGTGCACTGGAGAACAAAAAGGATGATAAGCCATCAGAGAAGTTATTAATTCCAGGAGTAAGGAAGATAATGTTTGTATTTGCTAGAGAAGAGGCAATTAAAGTGAGATTATGATTGAAGGGGATAAAAGGCAAGGCATACAAAGTAGAGGCATTAAATGTTCAACAGAATAACAGCAACGATAGGGCACATGTGGCATTGCGAATAGTTATGATAAAACTTTCCAGAAATATAATGGTCTGTTATACAATTTGTTTTATATGATAGTATTATTCATATTAATAAATGATGGTACAATAAAAGCACCGTGACAGTAGATACACTGATCAATATCTCATAAGCACTAACCAATGGAATGCAGTAAGACTAATAAATCAGTGGCATTACAATTATAGTAGTATTAATAAAAACGATAGTAACAACTACAACAATAGTTAAAAGCCTTTGTAGTTTACCACACACACACACCATATCACATATCAGTTCAACTTTGACTTTTGCTTGTATTAGAAAAGCTTTTGTGAATTATAAATAAACATTTGGAACATGCTACTAAGAGACACTTTGATCCTTTTAAAATTTTGCTGTTTGCAAGTATAGAATTCAAGTACATCAAATATTCTGTTTAATATCATAAATGACTCACCCACGGAGTGGATGCAAAGCACGTTCTTCCAGGCTTTATCTATTACAACTTGTCAGAAAATGATCTGCATATTTAAGTAAAAAGGAAATTTGTTGTCATATATCAGGAAGGGGCAGGAATGGATTCCGTGACTCAAATATGTTATCAGAACTGAACTTGTTTCTTTGGTTGTCTCTGTTTTACTTTCTTCTCAGAAAGACTCCTTAGTAAGTGTGTTGACCAACAACAGCAGGAACTTCATAATCTCCCTTTCTTTTAAACCCAGTAGAAAGGAGACTTTCTTCTAATCTCTACACAGCAACAGATTGGTCATTTAGGGTCATGTACCCATTACTAAATTTGGTATGTAGGAACACTGCTTCATCAGCCAGCATGAATCATTCACCCATTCTAGAAGTAGTAACAGGATTTTGTCATGAACAACTTCACTGGGGTTACAAGGGATCGGGGACATACTTCTAGAAGGAACATGAATCTGGAGAATTGGAAGGCATCCAGCACACACTCACATTCATGTACACACACACGCATGCACACACACAAGCAGAGCCAACAATACTCTTTTACTAGAGGAATGGTACATCTCTAAGGAAATATATTTTCTTTTTTATGCAACTTAGAGGTTCTGCTATTTTATGTTATTTTTATCTAACAACTCTGTAAGTCTCTGCCATACTTTTCCTGGGTTTACAATGCTAGAACTTTTCAGTGATATAACACCCTCAATTTACACATACACACACACACACACCACCACCGCCACCACCACCACCACACCATATACAAAGTTTCCATAATAAAAATGGTGTCGGATTTCTCAACAGCAACACTGTTGCTTAAGAAAATGAAGTAGTGCTTCAAAAATTCTGAGAGAAAATAATTTCCAACCTATGAATTTATAAGTAGTGAAACTAGCAATCAATTATGTAGAAATAATAAGAATATATTCAAATATGAACTAATTTTAGGGGAGATAATAAAGGATTTTCTGTGGCAAAGTGAAAGCAAAAACTGAAACAGCAAATAATACAACCCAGGAAACAGAAGATCTGATCCATGAGAGAGGCAAGGAGAATTTCTGGGTGTTTTGAACAAAAAGTTGTGATAAATTTCTAAAGAACCAGCAGCTGGAATAAGGCAAATATAAATATATTTAATAAATTGCTATATTATTGAATATCTTTGAACACTGATTAATGTTAGTTCTACTGGAGAGTTTGGAAATAAAAATATAGAAAAAAATTAACTATATGAATAAGAAAATATTGCAGAAATAGCAATATGATTATAGTATGCTACGTGGCACAAGTCTTAATAATATTTGGGTCATTAAAATAACAACAGCAAATAGTGTCATTTATAAATAATAATGCTACCAAAATTCAGTGGTTCATAATGTGACCCAGAATATTAGTGTTGGGACCATGTGAGAAGTTATGATCACAACATTGCTTTGATTTGAAATCGAACCATTGGGACTCACTGCAGAAGGACTGAATCAGAAACTCCAAGAATGAGGCCCATGATCTATGTTTCATTAGGCCTTCCAGCTGATTCTGATACATGCTATTTGAAAACGATTGCTTAAAATACATATGGAAGATGTGACTGTAGACCTTGGGAAAGAGTAGAAAGGCTGAACACTCCACTTTCAGAATAGAATATTAATGAAAAACAGAATAATTAAGATGGTAATATAAGAATCTTCTTAATAAACACACATGTAAATCTCAAAAGGAAGAGGTAAATTTACTAAAAGCATTTTATTTGGGGGGAAAAGAATTAGGAGTGAAAAATCTGGGACAGAGAACCACTATTTTTCTTTATGACAATTTTTTGTAATAATTGACATCCTGAGACATGTAAATGTAAGTTAATAAAAACAGATAATTTAATTGGCAAGTGATAAAGATTAGAAAAATACATTTTCTAGAAAAGTAGAACAGACCATATATATTTGTGCAAATGAATGGTATTCCCAAGTATAATATGCAAAATGCAGTGCTTCAAAAATTCTGAGAGGAAATAATTTCCAACCTATGAATGTATAACTACTGAAACTAACAATCATATATGTAGATATAATAAGAATATATTCATATATGAACTGATTTTAGGAGAGCTAAGTGAGGATTTAGGGGAGTTAATAAAAAATCCATAACTGGCTTCACTCTGGTCCTAGAGGCTTTTCAGTTTGCTACTCACATACACATTTCCTGAAAATAGGACGTCAAAGGTAAAGATTAGCTATGACCACTTTGGGAGTATTGTTAAAGCATTAAAGACCTTTCAAGAAAGAAAGTTGACAGAGACAATGAAGAAGCAGTGTGACTGATGTTTGGAAGACTGGAACAGCTAAGGTAATGGCCAATTGCTATGAAGAAAAAGATAAAATTGGAGCTTAGAAAATGGAAGAATGACAGCCCTGGAAATAAAACACAGATCAGAATGATGCTAGATACTCTAGATACAGTTATCATAAAAGCAAATGGACACTGAGACCTGTAGTGAGGAAAGAATGAAAAACTAGGACTATGGATTTATCTGTTGTCTCTGCAGGAGAGGAGGTTAAGAATGTGGCCTTGATCTATCCAGAAAGAAGGAAAGAACTTTCTTGAGACTCTTGACATTATTGGCACAGTGGGTTCTTTATTTTCCTATGCAGACTGTGATGGTTCAGTAAATATTGTTGGTAATGATCTATGGCTTTCATAGTGCCAGGGCTATGTAGTGTCTGATAATATAAAACTAACGTGAAACAGTGCTTTATATTTCCTTGATTGCTTGATGGATAACTAAACAGAATGTTTAAATATATATGCAAATGAATTGATTAACCAGTCTCACTTTTCAAACGACCTCTGTTTTGTATTCAGCTTTCACATAGACTCTTTTGATTTATCAGAATATTTAACTGTGTACAGTATTTGGGTTTACATTCAGTGGGGTGAATTTTAATGAAAATCATTTGTCATCTTCAGGACTTAGCCAATACGTGAACAAGTCAAGCCTGTTACTCTCTTGCAAAGTTCAGCATGTTGCAATGGGATTACTTCAATTCCAAGAATAAGGACTTTGAATACAGCATTTAGAAAATATCAGCCACACAATATAATTTTGTGAATAGTGATAATGAGGACAAATCTTTAAAATGATTATTC
This sequence comes from Chlorocebus sabaeus, assembly GCF_047675955.1. Classification (NCBI taxonomy): domain Eukaryota; kingdom Metazoa; phylum Chordata; class Mammalia; order Primates; family Cercopithecidae; genus Chlorocebus; species Chlorocebus sabaeus. Next base: position 31,808,086 of record NC_132930.1, read on the forward strand.
TCAAGCATATGTAATTCAATCTTAATAATAATAACAATAATAGTAAAAATTATTTATTGAACACCTACCATGCACCAGAGTCTATGTTAGAAATTTTTATACATTTGCTTTAATTTTCTTTATGACTATTCAGGTTTCTCTACTTTATGAATGTGCAAATTGAAGTTAGGAGACTATATAAGAATAACTATCAAAAATGTGATCTTATGGCTAGTATGTATAAGAGTGTGAAACTCTAACCTAAGTTTTCTACTTCAAAGTTATCATTGTTCTCCACTGATTTCATGCTTAGCTGTTTTTAAAACTGACATTTCTGTTGCACTGCCACAATATATAACAAAAAATTAAACAAATATGATAGTGTTTTTCAGATACTGTATAAAACTTTCATGATGTTGAATTATTGATAAATAAATGAATGACTCAATAAGTATTTACTGGCATCTACTAAAACCTTGACAGACATTAATGCACATAGAAGAGCTAAACATAATAGCCATCTGTCATTTATTGAATATCATTTTACACTTGATAAAATAGAGGTTAATAGAAATTAAATTAAAGTGTAAGGATTTGGGGGGATGGGAAGATGCAAGAGTAAAACTCAAATGTAACAAATTTCAAAGCCTTTCTTTTTTAAATATTACATCATGCTGACTCAAAAATTGAGGACAGTGTTCCTTGTCAAATTATGGATACAAGATTAGCATCCCAGAGTAAACTAATACAGTAAAGTGCAGAATAGAGTATTGGATGACAAAAATAAGGAACTGTATAAATAACATTTTTAGTACTATCCCATGTGTCATGCAAGGCATTTTACGTAATGTTTTATCTAATCTTTACTACAACTCTAAACATAACCATCAAATAGACTTGAGAAGATGAAATGACTCAAAAGAATTGAAAGTTTACATCTTGCTCACATTGTGTTATTGGATAAGTAAATAGTCAGACAGGGCACCTGTCTTCCATGCAGTCACTGAGGGACCAAAGAACATAGCCTTTCCATCTTTAAAATGTAACATTCAAGGTCACTCTTGAGGTAATCTCCATTACAACCAGTGGAGAAAAACTCCTGGAGGAGAGTTGATATGGACAAATGTGGGAAGGATACCCATTACCTGGGCTCACATCCCCATGGCTAGAAGATTGTACTTGTAATAAACTATGAAAAATGCAGGAAAGATGGTTTTGATTGGGTAGCCACTTCTCAGGTACAACTTTCATTATGGAAAGGGGAGCATGAATTTTTGGACAAAGCTAACAATTTCTGACACAGATAAGTGATTCCATTGTTCATGTAAGGAAACCAAGGCTCAACAGCATTAAATAACTGGTTCATAGATTCAAGGTTCTGGAATTTAGGTCATGGGAAAACCTCAATGGCACTCTGAAAACTATGGCCCACAAGCAAAATCCAGTCTGCCACAAATAATCTTTTATTGGAAGACAGCCGTATCTATTTATTTGTGTATTGTCTGTGACTGCATTCACACTACAATAGCAGTGCTGAGTAGATGTGACAAAAGACAGGGTGGCCTGCAAAGTGTCAAATATTTTTTTAACTGCCCTTTAGAGAAAAAAGTTGCCGTGTAAGTTGGCTGTTGCTTCTATAGCAAATTATCACAATCTTGATGGCTTAAAACAACACAGATTTAGGTCTCACAGCTCTTGAGGTCCGAAATCAGAAACAGATCTTACTGGGCTAAAGTCAAGGTGATATAAGTGCTGCATACCTTACTGGAGAGTTCAGAGGAGAACCCATTTCCTTGCCTTTTCCAGCTTCTAAAAGTCACCAATATTCTTGGGTTCACCCCTCTTTTCCATCTTTGAAACCAGCAATGGTCAATCACTTCTCATGACCCATCACCCTGACACTGATTCTTCTGGCCTCCTCTTCCATTTTTAAGGACCCTCACGATCATATTTTTGAGACCAGCGAGACCAGCTGGGTCAGGGAGACCCTAACGCAGCAGCACTAGAGGAATTAAAGACACACACACAGAAATACAGAGGTATGAAGTGGGAAGTCAGGGGTCTCACAGACTTCAGAACTGAGAGCCCCGAACAGAGATTTACCCACATATTTATTAACAGCAAGCCAGTCATTAGCATTGTTTCTATAGATATTAAATTAACTAAAAGTATCAGTTATGGGAAACTAAGGGATGGGCCAAATTAAAGGAATAGGTTGGGCTAGTTAACTGCAGCAGGAGCATGTCCCTAAGGCACAGATGGCTCATGCTATTGTTTGTGGCTTAAGAATGCTTGTAAGCAGTTTTCCGCACTGGGTGGGCCAGGTGTTCCTTGCCCTCATTCCCGTAAACCCACAACCTTCCAGTGTCGGAATTATGGCCATCATGAACATGTCACAGTGTTGCAGAGATTTTGTTTATGGCCAGTCTTGGGGCCAGTTTATGGCCAGATTTTGGGGAACTTGTTCCCAACATGTCCCCCTTCTTTGATTTGCAAATTGATAAAAGCAAAGGCAGCTTTGTCACAGTGAGCTACTTCTTGCAGGAGTCAGGATCCACATCTGCAGCCTATACAAAGACAAACAACAAAGATTAAAAGCACAATCATTGAAATCACAGAGCTTCCAAGAGTTTTTATCCATTGTAATGAGTTACTAGCTGCTAATCTATCTGCTCCAGCTCCTTCAAGCATTCCAGTTCCTGGCATTAAGGTCAGGTGTGCCTGGGATGCTTTACTATTTGTTCTTTTAATTTTGCAATATCCAAAAACAAGTTTATAGAGTGTCCTTCTAGATGCTTTTTCATTCTTTCCTAAATTTTGATCATATTAAGAACTATTAATAGTTTCCACAAATCTTTGTGTTTAGCTCCTACAGCAGGCCATATCATTTGAGGTTGAGGTGCCACTATACTGCCATGATTCCAGATAATATGAACTCTTGCCATACTTCTTATCATTTCTACCATCTGATCATTTTGTTCAAACCAGGTGAACATAGTGTGGCCATGGCACGCAGACTGAGAAGGGCAATTTAAGCTAAACATCCCCTTAGAGGACCAATTAATAATGATTCCATAGGAATCGTTGTGAAGCACCTCTACCTGTTCTGCAATGCAATCTTCCTAAACAAGTACGTTCATTATTTCTGGTCAGGTTCTATTTTGTTTACAAGTAGGTTTTTGAGGGTGGTATGCCTCAATTATAGGAGCAGATTTATTATGGTAAATACTGAGATCAGAAAGCATGTGTAACTGTGTCATAGAGTGATTGAATCTGGGCCTTATTATCAGCCAAGATTGATAAATGTGCCCAATAAGTATAATTATTCTCTGTGTCACCACCACATGGCAGTGGTGATAATTGCTATCATAGCTACCATTAAATTACTTGTTGTGGCTGGTTGTCTGGCTTTCTTCAGGTTTTCTTCCACCATCTGTGACAGCTTCTTGATCTGTCCCCAAGTAGGTGGCTGTATTCAACGCATGTTGCTCATGACAGTTGGGGTCCTCCTCAGCATCAGTCTCAACATGGCTGCAACCGGGGGGTCCTCGGGATCCTCCCGGAGTCTCTTCCTAGACATTTGGCTCTTGATAAGGTTTCAGGTGTCTTGATGGTATCCAAATCAGCTGTTGATTTTGGCCTGGAGAAACACAAGCATAACCTCTACCCCAAGCTATTATTTTACCTATTTCCCAACTTTTTGTTATTAGATCTCTCCACCAAATCAGTTGTTCTGCTTCTACCCCAAGCTATTATTTTACCTATTTCCCAAATTTTTGTTATTAGATCTCTCCACCAAATCAGTTGTTCTGCTTCTGTCTTTGCAGCTGGTTTCTGTAGATGTTGTTCAGCTGCTGATAACATCTGGCCTTTGGACAGGCTCAAAAATTTTAAAGTTAATAATGCTAGATTCAGTTGCACCTGTGGTGTTCCATATTCCCTATTTCCCCCTTTCTGCTTTTGCAACTGCTGTTTTAGGGAAAGATTTATTCTTTCCACCATGGCTTGTCCTTGAGAATTATATGGGATACCAGTAATGTGTTTAATATTCCACATAGAGGAAAATGTAGCTAGAGCTTGACTAGTATAGCCTGGGGCATTATCTGTTTTAATAGAACCTGGAAAGCCCATCACCACAAAACACTGCAAAAGGTGATGTTTACCACAGGCAGAAGACTCTCCTGATTGGCATGTGGCCCAGACAAAGTGAGAAAAGGTGTCCACATATACATGTACATAAGCTAGTCTCCCAAACGAGGGAATATGTGTGACATCCATTTGCCAAAGAGAGTTAGGTTCCAATCCTTGAAGATTAACTCCTCCTGTGAAAGATGATGAATGTACGATTTGGCAAGGTGGGCATCGCTGGATAATAGGTTTAGCTTCTTTTCAGGTCGTGCTATATCTGTGTTTGAGACCAGAGGCATTAATATGGGTTAAATTGTGAAAGTGTCTAGCATTAAATATTGCATTAGCAATTAGATGATCAGCCATTTGATTCCCTTCAGTCAAAGGCTCTGGAAGAGGTATATGAGCCCTAATGTGAGTGATGCAAAAAGGGTGCATTCTACTTCTAACTGTTGTTTGCAATTGGGTAAATAAAGTCATCAGTTCATCTGTATGAAATCGTAACTGAGCATTTTCAATTAACTGTGTGGAATGAACCACGTATGAAGAATCAGAAATCACATTAATAGGTGTATCAAAAGTAGTCAATACCTCAATTACAGTTACAAGCTCCACTTTCTGAGCTGAAGTATAGGGCATCTGGAAAGCTTTACCTTTTGATCCAGAATAAGAAGCTTTACCATTACTAGACTCATCTGTAAAAACACTCTCAGCACCTTCAATTGGTTTAAATTTAGCTATTTTGGGGAGAATCCAATTAGTTAATTTCAAAAACTGAAGCAGTTTCACTTTAAGAAAATGGTTATTGAGAATATCCACAAAGTCAGCTAAATGGGTTTGCCAAGTAATACTATTTATAAAATAGTATTTATTTATTTATTTATAAAATAATATTTATAAAATAATATTTATTTATTTGTGCCTTCGTGAGAGGAACAATGATTTTTCCAGGATCATATCCATGTAATTTAATAATCCAAGTTCTCCCAATCCCTATAGTAGTAGTGATTTGATCTAAATAAGGAGTTAGAGTCCGTGATTTAGTATGTGAAAGAAAAAGCCACTCTACTAAGTCGTGTTCTTGGACAATAACACCAGCAGGTGAATGCTGAGTTGAAAAATTTAGCAAATCTAGAGTCTTCTCTGGATCTATTCTATTTATTTGAGCCTTATGGACTGGCTTTTCAATCAGCTGTAACTCCATTTCAGCCTCCTTTGTTAATTTTCGAGGGCTAGTGAGACTAGGATTTCCTCTAAGGTTAGAAAACAGATTACTCATGGCATAGGTAGGAATGCCTAGAGCAGATTGTATCCAATTAATGTTCCCTAGTAATTTTTGAAAGTCATTTAATGTTTTTAATTGATCCCTACATATGGTTACTTTCTGTGACACAATGGTAGTGTAATTTACTAAGGTCCCCAAGTAGGAGTAAGGAGTAGTAGTCTGAATTTTGTCAGGAGCTATAATTAAACCTGTGCGAGAAATCAAATTTTGCAAGTGATAATAACATTGGAGTAATATTTCTCAAGTGGGGGCAGCACAAAGTATATCATCCATATAATGAATAATATAACACGGTGAAAATTTTTTACGAGTAGGTTCAATTGCTTGCCCCACATACATCTGACAAGTAGTTGGACTGTTTAACATGCCTTGTGGCAACACTTTCCAATGATAATGATTAGCAGGCTGCAGGTTGTTTACTGCAGGAATTCTAAATGCAAACTGTTCACAGTCTTGCTCAGTAAAGGGATAGTAAAGAAACAGTCTTTTAAATCTATGACTATTAAAGTTCAAGTTTTTGGAATCATAGCAGGAGAAGGCAATCCTGGCTGTAATGCTCCCATAGGTTGTATAACTGAACTGATGGCTCTTAAGTCAGTTAGCATTCTCCATTTACCTGATTTTTTCATAATTATGAAAACTGGAGAATTCCAAGGGGAAAATGTTGAAGCTATGTGCCCATTTTCTAATTGTTCAGTAACTAATTTCTCTAAAGCCTCCAGTTTCTCTTTACTTAGCAACCATTGTTCTATCCAAATTGGTTTATCTGCTAACTATTTTAAAGGTATAGATTCTGGAGGCTTAACAATGACTGCCATCAAAAATGATATCCTAATCTTTGGTGGGAACTTTGTCTTTCCACTTGAAGTGGTTTTTTCAAACCTTGCAAATTTTTTTTGTTTTTAGTCCCATACCAGGGACATACCCCATTTCATGCATCGTATATTGACTTTGAGGTCTATGTAATTGTTCTTTAATTAGAACTTGTGCTCCCCATTGTTGTAATAAATCTCTTCCCCATAAATTTATAGGTACAAAAGTTATAATTGGTTGAATAGTCCCAGGTTGTCCATTGGGCCCTTCACAATGCAAAATACAACCACTTTGGTATACTTCAGGAGCTTTACCAACTCCAACTATGTTAAATTGAGCAGGTTGAATTGGCCATGCGGACGGCTGGTGCTGTAGAGAAATGATTGAAATGTCTGCTCCTGTATCTACCAAACCTTTAAATTTCTTTCCCCTAATAGTCATTTCACAGGTAGGAAGTTTGTCAGTAATTTGATTTACCCAATAAGCTGCTTTCCTTGTTTACTTGTTCTTCTAAATCCTCCTAGTTATTTAATTTCACTTTTTCCCATTCCCACATATGGCACAATCAGGAACTGTGCTATGCGCTCTCCTGGCTCTGCTTTCCAGGGAACAAAAGTAGATACAACAATTTGAATTTCCCCATTGTATTCTGAGTCAATGACTCCTGTATATATTTGTACCCCTTTTAAACTTAAACTAGACCTTTCTAAAAGTAATCCTATTGTCCCTGCTGGCAAGGGTTCACAGACTCCTGTTGGAAACTTTTGCAGGTGTTCCCCAGGCAGAAGGCTCACAGCTTTTATGCAGCATAAATCTACTGTGGCCCTACTGGCTGTGACAGGGGACAGACATTGTACAGGGGTGAGGGAATGGCCTGAACTGGAAATGTCCCGATATAGAATGGTGCCCAGGACGGGCCCATCATGGCATTTCCTGAAATCGGGTTCCCTTCTTTATCAAACGTAGAGTGACACTGATTAGCCCAATGCTTTCCTTTTTTACATTTTAGATGTATTTTAGGATCAGCAGTTTTCTTTTTTCCCTGTCTGGTGGCATGACTTGCTGATTTTTTTCTACATTCTTTTTTAGTATGACCATGATTCCCACAGTTAAAACAAGCTCCAGGAAATGGAATATTTCCTTTATGCACTCTCAGTCCTGCCATTGCCTGTGCCAACAAAGTAGCTTTATGCAGATTACCTCTGATACCATCACAGGCTTTGATATAATCAACTAAATGTGCTTTCCCTCTGATAGGTTGCAGAGCAGCCTGGCAATTGGGATTAACATTGTTGAAAGTTAATAAATGCAACGCTATATCCTGAGCAGCCAAATCTGCAATCATCTTTTTAAGAGACTCCTGTAACTGAGCTATAAAATCAACATATGGTTCTTTGGGTGCCTGTTTTATAGCACTAAAGGAAGGGTATTGTTCTCCACCTGAAGTGACTTTTCCCCAAGTTCTAATGCACACTCCACTAAGCTGTTATATGGCATCATCCTGCATGACCAGTTGTGCATCTAAACCAGCCCAGCTGCCAACCCACCAAAGTTGGTCTGCAGTTAAATTAATTTGAGGTTGGGCCTGGGCATTGCAAGCAGCCTGAATGGAAGTTTCATCTGCCCACCAAGTTTTAAATTGTAAGAACTGAGCAGGAGTTAGACAAGCTTGAGTAAGAGCATCCCAGTCAATAGGAATCATCCGACTGGAAACAACAACATTCTTTAACAGTCCCATTACAACAGGAGAACCTGGTCCATACTGATATATAGCTTGTTTAAATTCTTTGAGTAATTTAAAAGGAAAAGGCTCAAATGTAGTTATAATATTTCCCTGTTGATCTGGGGGAGTACTCTTAACAGGGAACTGCCAAGCCTGTAAATCACCCTCCTGTCTAACTTGCTGAATTCCTGCCTGAATGGAACCAAAAGCAGTCGCTCGAGGCACTGCTTGAATAGTCACTGGAGCAACTACTTTTCGCCCAGTGTCCTCCAGAAAAAAAAGATCTGGAGGGTCTTTTTCTTCAAAATAATAATGAGGGGGTGCAGAAGGGTAGGGATGAACTTCTCACTCGTTTGCTACTTTCGCTTTAGCTGGCAAATAAACCTACTCTGTAACCTCTTCTGTTACTTCGTTATACTGTCCTTTCTCCTCATCATCAGTGTGAAAAAGTTCCAAGGTGGAATGAACCACAGCTCACTCTTGTCCCATTGTTACCCTGACGCTTCCAAGCTTCCCTTCTTACTCACCCCGGGATTGCTTTAAGAATACTCGGGTGTCCTCCAGCTAGTTCCACATTTTCCAATCGTCACTCCGGCGACCTTCAACCTGGATTCGAGTCCCACATTGGGTGCCACTTGCCGAGACCAGCTCGGTCGGGGAGACCCTAACCCAGCAGCACTAGAGGAATTAAAGACAAACACACAGAAATATAGAGGTGTGAAGTGGGAAATCAGGGGTCTCACAGACTTCAGAACTGAGAGCCCCAAACAGAGATTTACCTACATATTTATTAACAGCAAGCCAGTCATTAGCATTGTTTCTATAGATATTAAATTAACTAAAAGTATCAGTTATGGGAAACAAAGGGATGGGCCAAATTAAAGGAATAAGTTGGGCTTGTCAACTGCAGCAGGGGCATGTCCTTAAGGCACAGATGGCTCATGCTATTGTTTGTGGTTTAAGAATGCCTGTAAGTAGTTTTCTGCTCTGGGTGGGCCAGGTGTTCCTTGCCCTCATTGCCGTAAACCCACAACCTTCCAGCATGGCATTATAGCCATCATGAACATGTCACAGCGCTGCAGAGATTTTGTTTATGGCCAGTTTTGGGGCCAGTTTATGGCCAGATTTTGGGGGCTTGTTCCCAGCATCTTGCCCTCTTCTATTTAAGAATTCTTGTGATATTATATTGGGCCTGACTGGATAAACTCCCATCCTAAAGTCAGTTTATTAATGACTTTACTTTATTTGAAACCTTAATTCCCCTTTGCCGTGTAGTATAAAGATTCACAGTTTCCTTGAATTAGGATATGAATATCTTTGGAAGATCATTATTCTATCTATCACACTATCCTCTATTCTACATTCTAAAAAATCAATTGTTTTCATTTCACCACTTTCTGTTACTAAAGGAGACATAAAGATGTCCGGGAATGGTTGCTCATGCCTGTAATCCTAGCACTTTGGGAGACCAAGACGGGTGGATCACCTGAGGTCAGGAATTCAAGACCAGCCTGGCCATCATGAAACCCTCTCTCTGCTAAAAAATACAAAAAATGAGCCAGGCATGCTGGTGGGCACTTGTAATCCCAGCTACATGGGAGACTGAGGCAGGACAATCACTTGAACCCAGGAGGCAGAGGTTGTAGTGAGCTGAGATCATGCCACTGCAGTCCAGCCTGGGTGACAGAGTGAGACTCCAACTCAAAACAAACAAACAAACAAACTAACTAAAAGCGTAACGGTTTGCTAAAGCCAGAAACTTTGAATCTGTGGTTCAAAAGATGTGTAAAATATGGATGGGTGGAAATAATGGAGAATAGTATTTGAATAGGGAAAATATTTGGAGAAATTACAAAAAATGGTCATCCACTCAGGAATGTGTAGGGCATGGAATGGATAGGAGCTCAGGAGTCTGTGTTAAAGGAAGTCCCATGCTTCACAGTGATGGAGTGGATGAAAATGAACAGAGACTCTGGAAGTTGGATATGTTAGGTAGAGTCAGATTGTATAGCACCTTAAAACAACAAGAAGTACTACTGTTTATTGCAAGATTACAAAAGTAAATCACATTCTAGTTTAGGTAAAGGTCAGAAGTATGCAATGTTAGATAATTTGTCTTTTTGGTTCTCGGTTTTGGAAGTACTACTAATAATAATTACCACATACTGAACATCATTATGTATAGAGCTCATTACAAATATCAGTCTGCAAGGAATTTATTAGTGTTTCAAATTTATAGAAACAAACCTCAGACCCAAAGCAGTTGCTGTTAACTTTGAGAAGGGAAATCCAGTAAATATTGTACTTACAGTTTCTACCCTGAAATGTCTTAAATCATGTACTTATACAATATAGTAAGGATTGAAAATTTTTATTTTTCTCTCAGTCTTTTGGAGTCTGTAACATGGAAGATCTCTCATGGGGTCATATCAAACTGAAGTAGAAATACTTAGGCATATGGATCCCTTTGATTTTTCTCTTTACTGGTTGATAAAATTCAATAATAAATAACCTATATGATCAAAAATGTGGATATTTTAAAGATGCACATTTGAATCTATTTGCAAGGCACAGTTAGAGAATTAGCTCTATGGATATACAATGGTCTCACATTTATTTTGAATTGCAGATGCCCTCTCACTATTTCTGCAGATCCGTGTGAAACTCCTCCACCTGTCCTAAATACAGAAAATAATAAATTGCATTTTCAGCACCACTGAAATAATTATGTTCTCAAGGTCACAATCAATCATCATAAACTCAGTACCTTCCCCTTGGGGAAAAAAATGATTCAAATTTCTGATGCATTGTTTTTGTCATTTTGAAAAGAATGTGCCCACTAATACAGAGAGATATGAAACAATCTGCCTGATAGAGATTCATTGAAATCTTTTGATTCTCTGCTTTGATTGTTGTGCCACCAAATAATAGCTGTAATGATAATAATACTAAAATCTATAATTACTATTTTTGTGGCACTTCATTATTTAGAAAATATCTTCATATTCAGTGTCATGTTTAGCTCTAATAATATCCCTCAAAGTCAGGCAATGATGACAATCATTTTTCTATTATACATGTAGATTGCCAAGGAGGACTAGTCCATTCTCCAAAGTCATGCAGTTAGTAGGTGAAAGAGCAGGGAATCAAATCCAGGTTAGAATGACTCCAGAGTTTTTAATGAAGGAAAACTCAGCCCTTGTGTATCCTTTTAGAAGTTATGTAAATAAAGCAAGATTTTTCTTTTCACTAGCCTCTGAACAAAGTGGACAAAAACACAACTGCTAATTTGGCTGATTCTGATTTCAGTGCTACAAGTTTCTGGATTCATTTGCCCACTTTCAAGTATGTCTACCTTTTTGACGAATACATTTTCTTATACTTTTGCTACAGCAGAAAACTAAGGCAGATGTCTTATTTAATTTTCCATAATACACTGACATCCCTTGGCCATCTTGTTCTTCATCTCACTTATATCAGTGGTTTCTTCTTACTGATTCTGGTTGTATTCTTAGTATTGCTTAATGCTCCTATGTTCCTTTTCAGTCCATTTCAGCTTCTCTGCTGACCAAGACTATCCTTCTGTTATCTTAGTTGAAGTTTGAATGAAACATTTTTCTCCTTTGATCTGAGAAAGATTAAATTAGTGCTGCAGAGTGCAAGGAACAAGAAAGAAATATAACTGGAAATGGATACAAATGGTGAGGATTTCTTAGCCTGAAATGGAAACATAAAAATTAACTTAAAGAGGTTAGCATAACCCAAGAGAACAAAGGGATGGACATGAGGGATAACAGAAGCAGAGGTTTCTGGTAAGCTGAAAATATGAGTTGTTAGGACCACAGTCCAAAGCTGATGTGAGGACAGAAAGATATTTCCTTTGTGAAGGAATATAAAATGTATGTATCAATAATAACTGTGCTCAGCAGTGTTCCCCCAGGGTCAATTTATGGAACACTGTACATACACCCATCTCTCCTTGAGCTTCCCACAAATCAAAAAGCTTTTGGTTGAAGTCAGGAGGCTAGAGCTCTTTTGGACATAAGACATCTCACTGAAATTGACAACAGACTCAGACACGGGATTTCACTAACTTAACAAATGTCTGCTTAGGTGTTTGCAGGTGCTCACAGGTAGTCAGAATCTGTTGGTCTCCATCCTTCAGGTCTGCTTTGCTGTATAGTTTCATTCTCAGGAAGGGAATCCTGTCTCGGTGAATTTATATTCCACTCCACCTAGCAATGCCGAAGTAAACAGGGAATGCTTTCTCTTTTTCTTTTTCTTATTCTTGTTGAGATGGAAGTTTGCTCTTATTGCTCAGGGTGGAGTGCAGTGGTACGATCTCAGCTCACTGCAATCTCTGCCTCCTGGGTTCAAGCAATTCTTCTGCCTCAGTCTCCTGAGTAACTGGGACTGCAGGCGTGTGCCACCACGCCCAGTTAATTTTTTGAATTTTTAGTAGAGATGGGGTTTCATCATCTTGGGCAGGCTGGTCTCAAACTCCTGACCTCAGGTGATCCGCCCACTGTGGCCTCCCAAAGGGAATTCTTTTTCTTAGCAGTTTTGGCAAAAAAGCCACAGATTAGAATTTCATTGACTTCAAGCTGGTCAAGTCCATTCATTGGTGAATCACTATGATTTGAACTGGCCTGATCTTTTGCAACAAAATCATCTCCCAAAGGCCCCATCTCCTAATACTACCACTTTAGGAGTGAGAATTTCAACATATGAATTTTGTAGGGACATAACATTCTGACCAGAGCAAGCTGTTCTCTGTTCCTCCCTTCAAAGCCATCCCTTTCTTCTTGACTATCACACAGGCTGTATGCAGCCGCAGCCTTTTCCTGAGGCAAAATGTTAAAAAAAAAATTAAATAAGTAGAGCTTCTACCCATTCTTCTACCTATTTTCTGTATCTCACCTGACATGTCCCTGGGAGGCATTAAATTAAATCCCTTTGCTCTAGTTTCTGTTATGTGCCCGTAAGCACTAATCACAGGTTATTCTGAATATTTGGTTAATGTCTGTTTTTGCTGATACACAAAATGCCTTCTGAAGTGTGTTTTCCAGCATGTAGCTGCAGAATCACAGATTCAGAATCTCCCTTTCACTCCCTTTCCCTTCTATTTACAATCAAATCATTTTGTAGGTGGCTAATCAAGTATCAAGTAATCTCTATTCTCTCTCCACACATACAAAAACACATGCCTCAGGTCCACACAGGGCTTCACGGGTTAAAAAGGAGCAGTAGCTTAGGCCCAAGGTCAGGTGGAGCCTTTTGCTCTGTCCTATTTTATCCCCCAGTCTGGAGGATATGACCTTACCACAGCAGTATTAGCAAAATTCCTCTCAATTTATACAGCAGCATGGGCTGATTAACTGATACTCAGACTAAGCAGGTGCTTGTGGAAAGAGCTGAGCAGCAACAAAGAAAAGGAAACAGGAATATGTTTAGGGTATTCCACCTCTAAAGCTCTTAATCTGGTCTTGCCCACCAAAGACAGAAGAATGAAAAGCAGGGCAAATGGAAAGAACCTACTGATCCTTACAGTTCAGGATGCTGTTTTATTCTGAATATCACCTATTTTGTCTTTTTTCCCATCAACTTTTCAACTAATGGGACTGCAACGGACTGAAAGTTTGTGTCCCCCAAAATTCATATGGTGAAGCGTTAATCCCAAAGTGATAGTATTCAGAGGTTGGACTTTAGCAAGATAATTATTTCATGAGGGTGGAGCCCTCATGAATGGGGTTAGTGTCCTTGTAAGAAGTGACTAGAAAGCTAGCCAGCTCTCCTTCTACCATGTTAAGATCCAAAGAGAAGTTGGCAGTTTGATGCTTAGAGGAGTGTCCTCACCAGAACTCAACCATGCTGGCATTCTGTTCTCAAACTTCCAGTCTCCAGAACTGGGAGAAATACATTTCTGTTATTTATAAGCCACCCAGTCCATGGCACTGTTTTTTTAGTTTTTGTAGATGCATAAGGTATATATATTTATCAGGCGAATCAGATATTTTGATACAGACATGCAAAGCATAATAATTATATCAAGGTAAATGGGATATCCATCACTTCAAGCATTTATCCTTTCTTTGCATCACAAAAAAAAAAAAACAATTATACTCTCTTAGTTGTTTTAAAATGTACAAAAAATTATTGTTGACTGTAGTCAGTTTTGTGTTATCAAATACTGTGTCTTATTCATTCTAACTATATTTTTGTGTGTATTAACCATCTCTGCTTCCCACCACCCCTAACTACCCTTCCAAGCCACATGAACAGAACTGGAAGACATTATGATACGTGAAATAAGCCAGGCACACAAAAACAGACTTCACATGTTCTCACTTATTTGTGGGAGTTAAAAATTAAAACAATTGAATTTATGTAGATAAAGAGTAAAATGATGGTTACCATATTCTTTTTATAGCAGCCTGAGCCGAGTAAGATAGGAGATATACTGTGCAGCAGAAAAACTCCCTTAGAAAAGCATGTATAATTTTGATTCACAGCTAGGCAAGGACCCAGAACCCCATGACATGGAACTGCGATAACCATTGGAGAATGAGGTGTGACGTAGAGAACACAGTGTCGAAACCCACCTCTAAATGCCACTGGAACTGCTGTTTAAGAAGGTTTAAGTTATTTAGCCTGCTGCAGAAAGGAAGAATGCACTCCAGGGGAACCTAGGTAGAAAGGGAGAATTGGGAGAAGCTTCTTATAGGATTTGAACTTGTGTTAGAGGTTTCTAAGCAGGGTTGAGGAAAGTGGAACCAGTTTGTGTTAAGAGCTAATCAACAAGTGAGAATTTAATGACTGGAAACCATAACAAATTTTATCTAAGAGGCAGGAGAAATAAGTGGGGTTTGAATTGCCATACATACAGGGGCAACCTTCACTCAAAAAAGGCAGCATACATCAGGAGATGAGGACGTTAAGTTGCAGAATTTCACATTAATTGTTGTTGATTTTGTAGTCATGAGGAACCTTGTCTATATCTCATCCAAACACAGTCAGTGTGATCATAGGCTTTGCCTTGTGTGAGCATTATTTATGTTCTCCTGGGAACACTTCACTCTGGTTGTTAACAGAGCTGTTTTTCACTTTTTCAGTGGTTCAGATCATAATGACTAAAGATGTTATTTTTTCCTTTCTGATCTTACATTTTATTTTCGTTCCCCTCTCTGACCTCAAGGTGCAATCTTACTTGCCATTGTCATGTGATAAGACCTTACCCACTGGTCCTAGAGAGAATGGAGTAAGATGGAGCCTGCCCAGGCAGAGCATGCTCTTGAGAGACCACTCAACCCTGAGCATGACTCAGGAAAAAGGCAGGCAGAAGCAGCACTTCCTTCTACATAGAAGACTCTAGCCCTCTTACAGATCTCTGACCACATAAGCAGGATGTGGAAGAAACCCCACCATCCTGCTGCTTTTAAAAGCTGTGCCCCCAAAAGGAGAGATTTCTTAATAATGATGACTTATTTGGTCAGAGGGTTTATTTTGCCTGAGAAGTCAGTTCCTCAGGATATGCCTTCATATGTAAAAATTTCAGCTATACAAATATAATTATTTGTCTTTTCTACTAGTAGTAAGGTTGAGGTACAACTTCAGGCATTCTCCATTCTTTCAATTAGCATGCATGTTCTGAATGTCTTCTATCTAGCAAACAACGTGAGAGAAACTGGGAATTAAAGATGAAAAGATGGTTCCTGTCTTTAAAAAACTCTCAGACATTATTGATATTTAGTATTGATACTACAACATTTAGACTGATCTTGTTAATATAACTTGAAAACGTTTTGGGGAGTGCCTTGTAGAGTCTATAGTGCAGCCAGGAAATATGTGGTAGTTCATTAGTCCATTTTCTTGCTTCTGATAAAGACATACCAAAGACTAGGTAATTTATAAAGAAAAAGGGGTTTAATGGACTTAAAGTTCAACATGACTGGGGAGGCCTCACGATCATGGCAGAAGGCAAAAGGCACATCTTACATGGCAGCAGATAAGAGAGAATGAGAGCGAAGTGAAAAGGGTTTCTCCTTATAAAACCATCAGATCTTTTGAGACTTATTCACTACCACAAGCTTAGTATGGGGGAACCCACCCCCATGATTCAATTATCTCCCACCAGTTCCCTCCTACAACATGTGGGAATTATGGGAGCTACAATTCAAGATGAGATTTGGGTGGGGACACAGCAAAAGCATATCAAGTAGTGACTGGAGGTAAAGTTAACACTGGGAGAGAGTACTGGACAAGGACTTTGAATTTCTGTTTCTCCATATTTAGAAGAAGAAAACTGGGATAGATGGCAAAGAAAACTGGGATAGATGGCAAAGAAAGTGTTTTCTAGATACAAGACAAGATGTGTCATGATCTGTGTTATAAACCGAACCAAGAGAAACTTTCTAGCTATTTTAAAAAGAGAAAGTTCCATTGTTGTGTTGAAGTATATGTGGATTTTGCTTCAGAACAGGAGATTTACATTAGTTGATGTATGAACATTTTTGCTAGCTTTGAGGAACACTGAATTATCGGAAAATCATCTTGTCATAAGCCTCAAAACAAATCTTCTTCAGGGGTCAGTGATTCTGTTTTAACTCAGAAATGCTATCAGAATGTGCTCTTGCCTTTTGTTTTCCCAAGACTTTTACTTCCTTATCTAATCAAAATGTAATGCCTGATGGCTAAATAGAATGGTGCCTTGCAAAGCACTGTTTGTTTACTTTTGGAAACATCTGGAAGGAGCTAGTATAGCAGTTTGTACTCTAGCAACACTGTCACAAACTCAATCAGTGACATAGTCTAATCCTCTCCCTATCATTAACTTGTGGAATGAACTTGGTCAAGTAACTTAATCTCAGATCTAAATTTCCTGAAAAAAAAAAAAAAAAAGGGAGAAGAAGAATTACTCATATTTTCTCATAAGAAAGTTGTAAAAACTGATGGGTCCAGAAGTTCTAGATAGGCAGGACATTTTAATGAGTTAGCAAAAGACATGTAATTTTATGATTTAAAGGTCAAGTATTTTTGGTAATCTGTATTATTAACAATTCATCTGGATAAAGAATATTTGCAAGTTTCTGGTTACTCACTGTTGTTGGTAGATTGAAATCAATAAAGCATTTAAACTTTATTGATTTTATCTTAGACTTAAGGGCTACCTGTATGTAAAATAAATTGAAACTGAGGTGAAAATATATATTCTTATGCTGTTTAATGACATTCAGAGTGGAGCTGATTTAGACATTTGTTTAGAGGGGAAAATAGGTGAAATCTTGTGATTCATCTCTTTCTCATGTTAAATAAGTTTTTATTTCTTAGATTATGAAAATAATGTGAACAGTAACCACCATTTGCCCATGGTCTACTTCATAGCAAAAGCTGTTCCCATTTTATTTTTATGCTCACAATAACCTTACAATATCAGTAGGTATTGTCAGTTCCCTCATAGAGATAGTATCAGGTGAAAAGATAATATCATGTGGCTGGTCATTGATGGAGTCAGGCTGTGAACCCAGATGTAGCAGATCTAAAAGTTTCTTTAGTCTTCACATGACACACTTCCTCTTCTCTTTCATATATCTGAGGGGGCAGAAAAAGATGAGCGAGGGTCTGATGTGTTGCCTCCAAAAGATCTTCCCCCTCCTTACTGATGAATCAAGAATCCTATATTCACGCACGCTCTTTTTAGTCCCCTTCCCTTGAATCTGGGCTGGCCCTGAACTTAGCCTGCAACAGAGACAGTGCAATAGAAGTGTGGTTGAGTGACTACAGAGGCTAGCTTAGGTGAAGCCTTGAAGCTTCTGTAGGACTTTCTTGGAATGCTCTCCCTGGCTGAATGTTCTTCAGCCTGGTCACTATCTTTCTATCTGTCCACTCTGGCCCATAGCACATCCAGAGTCATGTTTCTAGTGGGTAACAATCTGGATTAATATTCATGCAGATGCTCCACTGGAGAACACAAGCAAATTGGAAGAATCATAGGCTGAACTTTCCCTGATTCCTTCCTTTCTTCAATAGAAATGTGCAAGATTCCCTCTACCAGGCATTGGTGACTTAGGGATGAATGAGACAAGGCTTCTGTCTGCAAGATGCTCCATGGAGTGGACAGAAACCCAGACCCACTGAGAAACCATTTAGAACAGAGATGGGGAAGATTCTGGGGAAGGTTTCTCAGATAGAAAGTACAGCGTGTGTAGTAACTCTCAGCTGAGAGAGCTCATAGCACTCGGTAGAAAATAGAAGTACTTCAATGTGCTTGGAGCTTAGCCCGAGAATGGAGGGCCATAGCAACCGATGAGGGAAGGCAAGCAGATATGAGACTATGGGGGACCTCCTACTTTTATTTAAAAAAAATTAGAAGAAAAGCAACAATGAGATAAAGGAATACAAGCCTATATTGCATAAGAATAGTTCTAATACTATCTAAAACCTTTCTGTGTTTGAAGAGTTCACAACCCTTTTTTTGGTCTAAGATACTAAGGTTAACTTTTTATGAGATGGAAAGCTTTTAAACATTGTTCCTTTGCCTTTGGTTCTGACAAGGGAAAAAGGCAGTATTAAAATGAATCAAACTTTAAAAATTACTCACAGTATAATATCTCAGGAGCTGTGTAAAGGGGTGAACAAATCAACATCATCCTTTAACTCAGAAAGCTTGTAATCAACATGAAGAAAATACTATGAGGCAGTGGGAGAGTTCGGGAAAAGTGTTTGGATTAATAGAATTCTCTTATGTGGCAAATTCCAAACTAATTGTAATATGTGTTTAGTTCTTAGCACTTCTCTAAGCTGCTTACACTATTGACTTACTTAATTTTCATAATATATGTGTAATGTAGCTATTATCATATAATCTGTACCTGTGCCTATTTTAAAGACCAGGAGCTGAGCCATAATGAAGTTAAGTAACTTGCTCGATGTTTTTCAGCATTAACCTGACTTCAAACCCCGGAAAGTTGGTTTTAATATTTTTCCTTAATCACTACACAGCACTGCATCATATTTCCTCTGATAATGGTTTTAAAGTTACAAATTTTCCACTGCAGCTGTCCTCGGGGCAGTACCAGAGGTGATATAGGCTTGGCGTGGAACTCAGAAACTGCGATTTAAAGTAGCACACTAAATGATTGTGAGGGAGGCTGTCCCTGGACCATATTTGAAGAAATACTTCTCTAAAACATAGACTTGTCATTTTAAAGAATGCAAGGTAATTGTGATGGATTTTAGTGACACTTATTGGTACTGCAAGAAGAATGATATAGATAGAAGCATGAAAGCTGGGGTCTGGCATTGCCTCCTGGCCTACTCCTAACTCCCCACAAGGCATTTATATAAACTTCCCAATGGTACAGGCACGAATGAAGACTTGGCCTGCCACTTCAGGAAAGAATTTTCTCCTTCCTTCTCTGTATCATTTACAGAAAGAAACATGGAGGATGCTTGTCTATCCCAGCCTGCTTGTTAAAATCTTCTAAATCAACGTCACTCAGTCTGGTTTTATTTTCTTAATCATATATTTTCAGTTCCAAGACAGGCTACTTTTAAAGCACATTGACACATCTACACTTTGCAATTTTACAACTGCTTTGTTAAAAATAATTCATAAACATGGGTTACAAGCAGAAAATGATAAAACCAACTTATTGCCAAAATCCACACACAAAGCAACACGCTACAAGCAATACTCTTCTATAAATGTATCCCAAATATATGTATATATTAATTAGCATGACAGTTTATTTGACACATCTAGTAACTATTTGCACTTTAGCTCCTTCCTTTTGATCTTATCAGTGTGTAGACTGTTTAATTTTCTATGCAGCACAACAAATGCTGCCTCATTGCTCACCCATAAAGGATGGTGAAGCGCGTACAAATGATGTCTATAGAAGAAATATCAAACCAACTTCCCCCATGGCAGATAATCTGAATCCTACTTCTATATGATAATGTTGTTTCTGCTCTGAGTCCCACTGAAAGAAACTGATGCTAACTCAGGCTGAACTGATGGGAAGGGTAGATGGCATTTCTAGAAGATTGTTGAACATGGTATTAGGATTATATGCAAACTCCTTTCCACAAACACTGAGCTTAGTTATATTGCTACGAGTATCCTCAGAGGCAATGGGCTTGCTTGCTTTCTTAGTTCCTTCCTTCCTTCCTTCCTTCCTTCCTTCCTTCCTTCCTTCCTTCCTTCCTTCCTTCCTTCCTTCCTTCCTCCCTCCCTCCCTCCCTCCCTCCCTTCCTCCCTCCCTCCCTTCGTCCCTTCCTTTCTTCTTTCTCTTCCTTTGTTTTCTTTCTCTCTCTGTCTGTCTCTCTCTCTCTCTTATTTTGAGCTTGCTCTAGAAATTTGTTAATTTTCACTCAATTTCATCTCTATGAAATAGGGAAGGGAAGCTATTGTTGTATATGTGCTCAGGAATTGCATGGTGCTTAACATTCAGGTTACAATGCACTATTATGATTTTTATAACCCGTTCTACAGGAGAGTTGCATATCCTTTCCAAGTTTATTTGTTGATTGGTTTATTCATTCTGCATAATGAATTAAGCACCTTCTGTGTGCAGCTAGGCACTGCACTAGGCCACACTGCCTGTATGTAATGGAATTGGGATTTGCATGTAGTTTTAGTTAACCCCCAAATCCAAAGTCTAATTGTTTTTATAATAAAACGCTGATTAAAAAGTTTCTTCATGCCAGTTATTATCTGTTAAACTTTGCAATATTTTCCTTTCTCCAATGAATGCATTTTACTTTCATCTTGGTTCCCAAGTGTTTTCCAAGAAATTGAGATTTTTAAAAAAATCCAAATTATAGAAAATCAAAATGGTTTAAACAGACTAGAGAATTTAGTGCCACTTGTAACTGAAAAGTCTATGAGGTATCTCTTGCTTTGGGAATAGGTATCTAGGTGTTCAAATTGTAACATCATGCATCGCTCTCTATCATCAATTTCCTCTTCCTTCTGTTTCTTCTCTCTTTTTCTTCTCTGCCTCCTTCCCTTCTTTCTTCCTTCTCTCTCCTCAGTTCTGTCTTCCTGTGGCTTGGCTAAAGTTATCAGGTTTCTTATAGAGAAACTTATAGTGAATCTTTGAAACTATCTTCAAATTTAGGAGAAATAGAGTGTTCTATCTTAATTGTGCTAACAGAATCCTACATTCGAACCACATCGGGTCTACTTAGCTCACATACCCATCCCTTTAAAAAACAGAAACAAAACTAAACAAAAACATAAAATTTTTCTTATCAGGTAGATTTGGGTCAACCTTCTCCTCAGAAGTGGAAAATGGAACCCCACCTGAAATACACTGTTCAACAAATATTTAGCAAATGTGTATTTTGCACCTATCATGTGCCAGACATATACCACATGTTGGAATACAGTGTACACATCAGTGTCTACACTTAAGTTATTTCTATTATGATGAACAGAGAATGGGGCAATCAATTCCCAAATTAAATCTAAATCATTATTTTAAGGAAAGAGAGTGGATGGTAGTCAAGCTAAAAGCAAAACAATGATCATTACAGACTAGGAGATGCATTTTATTAAGAGTGGTTTCATGTTACAGCCAGAAGGAACTATACACTCCCAGATCATCCTGTTTTACAGACAGCGTAACTGAGGCCCAGAGAGGACAAGAAATTCAAAAAGTAATTGAAGACACTGTGCTTGGGTCCCTGGTACCACATTTTGAACTTGAGGTTTCTCATCCTTAAACGAGTATGGTATTTTTCTTTTCTTTAATAGCTTACCCTTTAGCATCTGACATCTACTCACTCATGTAAGTGGTGGAGGATAATACCCTTGGTGTAGGAGTCAAAGTTTTCTCCTTTCTTGGAAGCAAGACAAAATTCAGTCCCTTTTCTTGTCTCTATCATTGTTAAGAATTTCTGAATACCATAATCCTTTGGAAAGGTTGTGCGGGTTTTACTCATTTTCTGAAATTTAGAGGGATTTGAATAGGTCTTGAGCTAAAGAAACAAAATCTCTGTTCAGTGTTTCCACTTAAACTAAATTCCCCCTAATATTTCCTTTCAATGCCTGCTTGAGTGAACTTTTCTCCACAGGGCTCATTTTTATAAGCAACATTCCAAACACAGCACTCTTATTATCCCAACCACTAATCCTTCTCATTTCTCATGTACTCATATCTTACGTTTGATGATTGCCTGATAAACTACATAGAAAAAAAAAAATCCAATTTGTTATCTCTCATTCTTGTAGGGGGGAAATCCTTGACATACTTTACTGATAAGAGCCATTTTCTTTACCCATATTTATTGTAGAGATCTCATTATTTGCTTCATCGCAGACTTTCATTATTGTAATGCATGTTAGAATTTCCGTGATGGATTCGAATGCCTGCAAAGACTTGCTAAGTCCATAGACCTACACAAAAATATTGACAATCTGTATAACCAGGTATTTTCTAAAACCAGCAAAACCTATTCAGCATAAAAGTAAAGATTGGTACATTCAATCATATTAAAATTAAGAACTTCTGTTCATCAAGATGACATGAGGAAATTTGCTGTATATATAACTGTACACATTTCTCTCCAGAGTTTATTGTAACAAACAAATAAACAAACATACAAAATTCAATAGGGAAAAGCCATATGACGCAGCTGAAAAGTTTATAAGGCAAGAATAAGTATTTCACGGGCAAAAACATGATAGGTTAAAAAAAAAGACTCAGTCAAAGAAAGACAGACCATGATGAAGTACTGTTTTGCACCTTTAGATGTATTGGCAAAATTTAAGAAATATGATTCTATCCAAGTGTTAGTAAAACTTGAAAGAAAGAATAACTCTCCTGAAGCTAAGAGAAGTATAGGTGGTGCATTCACTTTGGAAAACAATTCAGAGTATCATGTAAAAATGATTATACACATACCTTACAATGTGGCAATTTCATTCAACTATACAGGTTTAAATCAGCCCTAGAGAAATTTCCACTTATGAGACAAGGACACATGCCAAAGATGGCTTCAGCAGTGTTTGTAACAGTAAATTACTTAAGTTAGAAGTTGGGCTCAGGGACTTCTGTTCTATTGCTGTGTGTCTTGACTTCTATTTACATTACATATTTTCTACTAAGCTATCAAATACTGCATTATTTAAAACATCAAAACATAAAAAGTCATGACACCAGGGGCATGAATAATATTCTAAGGGAATTCAGAACAGAGCATCATTACAATATTATTTTAACATTGTGAGAGCAGGAAATTTCTTGTATGTGTGGCAGCATTTTTAACAGGCCCTGAAGGATGTGTAATTCATTATTTATATCTTGCCTTGTTTTTCAAAGTATTTAAAACTGTTTATAAAAAATTTTATGGAACAAAATTAAAAAATAACAAGGTGCAGAAACCAGGATTAAAAAATAATAATGAGCAAAAATAAACAAACAAATAAATAAAGCAAGAAAGGCATACATAAAATCAACAAATCAGAATTCATGGTATGGTTAGATGTCAATTTGCCGCTAACCAAATGAAGACAAAGATTCTACCAGTTACTATATCAACAGTAATAAGACAGTTAAATGAAAAGACCAGAGATTTTTTGTTTCTTGCTTATTCGTTTGCATATTTTGTTTCTTCTGGCACTATTTTCTTTGAATTAGTTATTATGGAAAACTGACAATAGAGGCCATTCTGAACAAAAGGAAAAGAATTATGGATCCATTGTAAAATAAGCAAACAAATAAACAAATCAACGGCACATATAAACAGAAATCAAGGAGGAATTTCATCTGACTTTGCTGCCAGATGCTTGATGACAGTTAAAAAGGTTTCAAGGACAGACTGAGACCAGGCTCAGAGGAACAGGCTAAGGCAGTGGTGTTTCAACTGTGGTCCCTAGGCCAGAAGCATCAGCACCTCCAAATAACTTTTAAGAAATGCAAGCTTTTGATGACCCCTCAGTCCCGCCAAATTAGAAACCCCACAGATGAGGTCCAGAAAGCTGTGTTTTAGCAAACCCTCCAGTGGATTCTGATGTATGCTAATGCTTCAGAACCACAAGGTAAGGACTTTGACTTATAGACTCTTTGTGACAGAGGACCACTGAAGGGATTGTTGTCCAGTCCCAAATCTCAAGTTCCCATGTCCCTGTATCCCAAGATCCAGGATAGTTTTCAGCTGCTATCACTTACAAGAGGAATTATGGGCAAAAGTAGATGTTCCTGGCTTCTAGAGCATTTCAATCTTGAAAGAAAATTCTAAAGCAGGGTTTCCCTAGCTCAGCAATTTTGACATTTTGAGTTGGATAATTCTTCAAGGGCTTTTCTGTGCATTGTGGGATAGTTATAATGGCACCCCTGGTGTTTCTACCCACCAGATGTCAGTAGCACCTGCCCCCCATCGTAAGACACCAAAATTATCTCCAGACACTGCCAAATATTCTTTAGAGAACAAAATTTGCCCCAGTTGAGAACAACTCTACTAAAGTATTTTCAAACTAAGATGTACAATCTGGCTGTCACTGCAATGCTGGGATTGTCCTTATATATATCCTTAGTGGTAGCAGCACTATATCAAGGTTGAGGCTGGGTAGGAAATTCTTCTAAAGAAATGGGTATGTACTAGAACAAAGATGATGATGAAATTGACAATGATGATTATGTCACAAAGAAAAGAAAGTACTTTAATAATTTAATTGAAAGACCTTGAAGTGTCCCTCCCCCAGAGATAATCCAGAAATTTAAAAAGTTGATTTCAGAACCTTTACAAGATAACAAAAAGAACGTTCATTAAAGTCAATGTCAGCCAAGGAGAATCGATTTTTGTTAACTTTTATTTTAGGTTCAGGGGTACATATGTAGGTTTGTTCTATAGATAAACTGCGTGTCTCAGAGGTTTGGTGTACAGATAATTTCATAACCCTGGTTATAAGCATAGTACCCGAGAGGTATTTTTTCTGATGCTCTCCCTCCTCCCACTCTGCATTCTCAAGTAAGCCCCAGTGTCTGTTTTTCTGCTCCTGGTATTTATGTGTTCTTGTTGTTTAGATTCCACTTATAAGTGAGAACATGTGGTATTTGTTTTTCTGTTCCTGTATTAGTTGCCTTAGGATTATTGTCTCCAGCTCCATCCATGTTCCTGCAAAGGACATGATCTTATTCTTTTTTATGACTACATAGTATTCCTTGGTGTATATGCACCAAATTTTATCCAGTCTAGTGTTGATGGACATTTAGGTTAGTTCCATGTCTTTGCTATTTTGAATAGTGCTGCAATAAAGATACATGACCATGTGTCTTTATGGTAGAACAATTTTTATTCCTTTGGATGTACAACCAAAAATGGATTGCTGGGTTGAATGGTAATTCTGTTTTAAGTTCTTTGAGGAATTGCCACACTGCTTTCCACAATGACTGAATTAATTTGCACTACCACCAGCAGTGCATCAGCATTCCATTTTCTCCACAACCTTGTAATTGATACAGGATTTTTTGCTCCTTAGTTCAGCTAAGATCCAGATTCTTGTCATATGATCAGAAAAATGAGGCACACTGACATATCAAAAGGTGAGAAGAGTGGAATTTATTAAAAGAAAGCTCTCAGTGAAAAAACAAGGTCCTGCCGGCAGTCTCCCACCTCACAGATTGAACACCAGACAACTGCACACAAGCTAAAGAGGCCAGGCTCATCCCTGCTGCATAAGGCATGAATTCCCAGTGATTCCACCCCATTCTCGCAGTGTGTAGGCGGGCCCCAGTCCATTGTGGATGCCCAGACAAGGCCCTGGGTAAGTTTCCTCATCTGCACAAAATCATCTGATGTAAACACTCGTGGGGTGGGTCAGAGATTCTCCAGGATCCTCCCTTATCTGCCTCCTGCATCTATCACCAGCATCTGTTATTTTTTGACGTTTAATAGCCAAAATAAATAACAGTCATTCTTACTGGTGTGAGATGGTATCTCACTGGGGTTTTCATTTTCATTTCTCTAATGATTAGTGATATTGAACATTTTTTCATATGCTTGCTGGCCACATATATGTCTTCTTTTGAAAAGTGTCTGTTTGTGTCTTTTGCCCACTTTTTAAGGAGGTTGTTTGCTTTTTGCTTGTAAATTTGTTTAAGTTATAGATCCTGGATATTAGACCTTTTTTGGATGCTGTATTAGTCAAAGTTGTTTGGAGGGACAGAACTAATGGAATATATGTATATATGAAAGGAAGTTTATTAGGCTCACATGATCACAGGCAAAATTCCACCATAGGCCATCTGCAGACTGAGAAAGAAATAAACCAGTAGTGGTTCAGTCCAAGTCCAAAAGCCTCAAAAGCAGGGAAGCCAACAGTGCAGACTGAGCTTTGGCTCACTCTGCAGCCAAAGACCCAAGAGTCCCTGAAAAACCACAGGTATAAGTCCAAGAGTCTCAAGGCTGAAGAATCTGAAGTCTGATGTCCAAGAGCAGGAGGAACAGACAGAAGCATCCAGCACAGGAGAAAGATGAAAGCCAGAAGACTCAGCAAGCCAGATTATCTGACCTTCTGCCTTCTTTGTTCTAGCCTTGCTGGCAGTAGAATGGATGGTAACCACCTACATTGAGGTCGGGTCTTCCTTTCCTGGTCCACTGACTCAAATGTCAATCTCCTCTGCCAAAACCCTCACAGACTCACCTAGAAACAATACCAGCTATCTAGGCATCCTTCAATCCAATTAAGTTGACATCTAACATTCACCTTCTCAACTTGGCATTCATGCACAATTTCTAAAATCATACTTAATCTCCATAAAAAGACAATAATAAGGTCATAATTACACCTAACATAATACAGCTATCCTTTGTACAACCAGAATTGCACTAATCCTTAACCTAAATGATATTACATAAAGTTAACAAGACTTAAATGCTGATATGAAGTCAATAAATTTTATACTTCACGATAAAGGAAAAAGAAAAGAAATAAAATGATGATATTTTCTTAGTACAAGGGTATACATGCACAAACATAGTCTTAACAAAATAAGGAGAAAATACTAATGACAATTACAGTTCTCATTTTTGCGACTGGTCACACAG
Organism: Chlorocebus sabaeus; assembly: GCF_047675955.1. Lineage (NCBI taxonomy): Eukaryota > Metazoa > Chordata > Mammalia > Primates > Cercopithecidae > Chlorocebus > Chlorocebus sabaeus. Next base: position 31,835,067 of record NC_132930.1, read on the forward strand.
TCGTAGCTGATATTAATAACTACCTTCTTGTACTACCCATTCTATAATCCCTTTGCCTTCAGCAAGCACCTGGGCTGGTTGTGGTTTTTTAACTGGTGGAGTGACCCAGACTTTTATTCCTGAAGTCCCTGGGCCATTTGTATTCCTGCCTGGATTGGATTGTTGTAGTTGCCCATTGACCTTAATCACAGAGCATGGTAATACTAAGAGATGCCCTAAGGGATCTCCTGTATTCCAGACGTGTTCATCCTTACCTCTGTTGTAAAGTACTAGTCTGATTTCACCTTGATAGTCCAGGTCAATCACTCCAGCCAACACTGTAACTCCCTTCTTAGTCTTAGAGGCAGGAGAAGCCCAAAGTGTCCAGGTGGCAATCATAACTTCCAGTTGAATTGAATCATTATTGTTTCTTCTGGTGGCAGCATTCCTCCCTTTGGAACTAAGACCTCTAGGCCAGCAGAACATAATGCCATGGGAACAGGAAGCAAAAATCCTGCTAGTGGGGTCACTAGGGATGTGGTAAGTGATGCCACTTCCACATCCACCCCTTGACTCCTGGACCCATGAATCCTGGCTATGGGAGAAACAGTACCATATTTTGAACGCTGATTCACAGCATACACAGCCTTCTGTAGAACTTTGCCCCCAGCCCTGCAAAGTATTGTCACCTAGTTGGCATTGTAATTGTGACTTCAGAAGACCGTTCCACCGTCTGTCATTCCAGTTGCTTCAGGGTGATGGGGAACACGGTAATACCGCAGCGAATATCAGAAGCATGTGCCCACTGCTGAACTTCTTTAGCCATAACGTGAGTGCCTTGGTCCAAGGCAATGCTTTGTGGAATACCACGGTGCCGGATATGGTGGGAACTAACTTTGGGAAGGAATTCACTTCATAGTTAGACTCCGAAACAAAATTGATAACAGTCTTTTCTCAAAAAGACCCTCTTCTTGCCTGGTGACCAGTCTGCCTTTGCAGGACTAATAAATTAGCTACAAGATTAGAAATTACAGTTTAAGGGACATGCAGCCTCTGACTCCAAGAGTCTGAACTTCCCCAAATTGCTCCATGCTACAATACATCACTGTTGTAAAACCTAAGGTTAGTGCTTGAGATATGTTGCACACCCTGCACTCGATAGATCAGCTGACACCACCCAGACCAGTGATCTGACCCAACCAGTTCTGCCATTGCACCCAGGAACAGAAGACATTAAGAAAACCTAACTTCGACCCCTTATAATTCCATCTCCAACCTGACCAATGAACACTCCCCACACCCCAAGCCCCTACCCGCTAAATTATCTTTAAAAACTCTGATCCCGGAATGCTTGATTCGGGGAGACTGATTTGATTAATAATAAAACTCTGGTCTCTCGCATAGCCAGCTCTGTGTGAATTAGTCTCTCTCTATTGCAATTCCCTTGTCTTGGTAAATAGGTTCTCTCTAGGCAGCCACCAAGGGTAACCCATAGAGCAATGGAAGAGAGTCAATTTTAAAAGTATTTCAGATGATAGCAGGCTTTAAATTTGAGTGTGCAATTATCTTAGGAGTTTATTTAACGTTCAGATTCCTAGGCCTTACTCTCAGATATTTTGATTTAGTAGTCCTAGTTGGGACCCAGGAAATATCATTTTAATAAGCACCCCAGGAACTTTTGACTTAGGTGTGTGCTGGAGGTACACCCTAAGAAACACTGCTCTTTAGAATTAATAATGGGAGCACTGAATCTAGAGAAAGCTGAGTTACCCTGCTAATTAAGAAACACTTCCTTTACAAATACATGTTTTAATCTGGACTATTTACTGCTACCTTCTATCTACATGAGCAGACAGATGATAATGTAAATAAGTGAAGCAGCCCTGATATATAACAATGGACATTGATGGCAATTTTGGATAATTAAGATAGGGCAGTTGCTAGTAAGTTAAGGTGATCATTGCCAAGACAAAATAAGACTTATGAGTGCCAGATCTCTTAATATTTAAACACAAACTGAAATTTAGTCCTTTAAATTGGAAAAAAAAGTTCATTATTCACAACTTAATTTTTGTTCAGGCTCTTAACTTTTCAGGCTGGATTTGGACTGCAAATAAATTGTTTGTGACACCAGTAGTAAAGAAGTCAGTCTACCCAAGGCAACACTGGGGGTAATAAATCACAGTACGAGGACCCATGTCTATGCTGGAGGCTTCCTTGACTTCCTTCTGCATTATACACACAAATCTCTCACTGTTTTTTGTTTGCTTTTGTTTTTTCAGTGCTACTGCCGAAACTGTCAGTATGTAAATGTATCTATACTTGTACAACCAGTGTGTTGGCTTGAAGAGAGGGAAGGAAAAAGATATCAAGGGAAAGCCAGGCCTTTTCAGCCCTGTGTCCTAATGGTTCTCTAGAGACTGCCTCTATTGCATGCACTAGACAAAGGCATCTGAGTTCCATGTGGATATTAACAATCTAAGAGAGCAGCCAGAAACAAAACTGGGAGAGGGGCAAAAAGACACAGAGCACTAGGGAAATCTGCCAGAGTGCCAATCAGTCCGAGCTCTCTGCTTATATACATAAGTGTGCTCAGCTTATGTACAAGCTGGAAGGTGGAGGCCAGAATTGGGTGAAATTAATAATAGTAGTTATCAAGTATGAAGTGTCTAGTATTAATACGTATCAGGTACCGAGCTAACACCTTACATACATACAGACAGACAGACAGACAGATGAACACAGATACTGCTCTAGAATCTGTTCTCAGACATTCAAGCTACTATATCCAAAGTCATGAGGTTAAATAGAATGTTCCTATAGACAACACTCATTCCTGATGTAATGCATTTCTCTAATTCTCAACTGCAATTCATTTTAGGACAAATGTAAATTTAATGATAGCTTTATCATTATTACTATTCACAGATAAAGAATTACTAGCACATAAAGGTAAATACAAAATCCTGAAATAAATAATGTGTGTGTGTGGTGTGTGGTATGTGTGGAGTGTGTGTGTATAAAGTATCTTTAAATTGAGGAAATGCAGTAGTTCTCTTTCCTGAGAAAAAAATCTCTGGAGCACTGTAAAACCCCATTCATTGTAGCAGCTCTGTAAGCAGGAAATGAACAGTAATTCCCAGGCAGCATCCTCACAGAATTAGAGGACTTCGGTAATTCTGTCATCTTCACATGTTTCTGAAATTACAAATAAAGGCAGAAATAGCTTGAGAAGGGAAGTATTATTATTAAGTAAAATTATGCCATCAAAACTGAGGTTTCAGAATTTGCATATGGAGACCTTGAAGACTTTCTGCATTTCAAAAGCGCCCAGGACATTAACCTTTCGATCAGGACATTTACACGGAGCCCAGAAGAGGACACACATTAGAAGCAGAAGCTGGCAATGAAAAAGAATCAGCACCAAGATATTTTTCTAAACATGTCCTTCCTCATAATTATTCATTTATTATTTGATATCCGTGTTTCACAATTGGCGTATTATTACGGTTGGGAGCAGGAACATTTTTCCTCACAGAGGACTGGCCCAAGAATGTAGAATGTTTACTGTCTCTATTCATTATCCACAATAAGTAAATGTTGTCATCACGAGGCCTAAATAAATAAATACCCCTGCCCATGAAATGCTTCTTATTAGGGCAGAACCGCCACAATTAAAAACTACTACTTTGTTGTATCTGTGTGCTGTTAATAGATTAAGTATGTGGTAAAATACCTGTTTAAAAATCTGTGGAATAGTCATGCTTCACTTAATGAAGAAGTTACGTTCTGCAAAATGCATCGCTAGGCAATTTTGTCTTTGTGTGAACATCATACAGTGTATTTACACAAACATAGATAGTATATTCTACCTAATATACACCAAAGCTATAGGGTACAGCCTATTGCTTCTAGGCTATGAACTTGCACAGCATGTTACTGTATTGAATACTCTACACAACTATAATACAATGGTAAGTATTTCTGTATCTAAACATAGAAAAAATACAACAAAAAACATGCTATTATAATCTTATGGGGCCACCTTCATATATGTGGTCCATTATTGACCAAAATGTTGTCTTGAGGTGCATGACTATACTTATTTCATGAAAGTAGCTCAAATAATCTTGTTTGAGCTAACATCATCTAAAGAAAATAAACTATTCATGTATGATTAAAAATAAGCAACTGAGTATCATTAATCCACCAGTATTGGTGCTCGTGACTGTAGAGGATTTTGGGTCTGCCATGTGTGCATGGCCAACCTCTGCCTTCACTCTCCTAAACTGAAAATAACCAAAGACAGCCTCCATCTGTTAAGTAATCACACTGATATGATTCACTAAAAGTCATCTTTGTTGTCACCTCCGTTTAATTCCAGGGCTTGAAGAGAAGCAATTCCAAGATTTCTATTTCATTCATTCCAATCAAATTACAATCTTAATGCAAGTTCAACACAAGTATATTTATATCAATTATAATTATTGCACTATGCTAAATATTTATAGAAAATCATAACCATGTCATGGTAAGAATCTCGAAAAACTCATATTCTAGTAGGGAATAAGCACATGGGACCAACAAATAGTGAGTATAGAGTGTAATCAATTAAAGGAGATGATAGTACAATACTGAGTCAACATAGATGAGAAGAGACTATCTCAATCATAGGTAGAGAAGGCATTTTAAAAGATACTCAAATGCTGAGCTCAGAACGATAAATAGACATGTACCACATAAACAGGGAGGTTTTTTCCTAAGCATAATGATTGGCATATGGAAAGATAAGAGCCCTTTAACCAACATAGTTGTGGAACAAAATTATTCTAATATTTCTATAAAGAAGGTCAAAGAGTAGTAGGAGATCAGCCTAAAGATAGAATCAGACTCAGCTCATTTAGGACCCAACACACAGAAAATGACAATTTCATCCAATTGTGTAAAACTCTCGAATGGATCTCCATTAATATATACTCAGCAATTAAAAGGAATGGACATGCAATACCAAGAATGAAGCTCATAATAATTATGCTGAGTAAAATAAACCAGTGTGTTATATTATTCCATTCATACAAAACTCTGGAAAATATAAACCAATTTATAGTGACATAAAGCAAATCGGTGGTTGCTTGGGGATGGAGGTGGGAGTGACATGGGAGGTCAGGAGAGAGAGATGACAAAGGGGTGCAAGGAAGCTTTTGAGATTGATGGATATGTTTACTATCTTGATTGTGGGAGGGTTTCATGGACGTATTTATGTCAGAAATTATGAAATATACATGTTAAACATGTATCATGTATTGTATGCCAATCATACCTTAACAAAGTTGTCAAAAATTAAACAAACAAGCATTATGCATTGCTTTTTACTGAAAACAGCTCTGTGAGAACGTACATAGAACCCAAAATAATAGTTTCCTATTAGAGTGGTATAAGAAGTGGGTGAATGGGGCCCAGGGAGGAAGGAGACTTTTAACTTACCTCTCAATTCAATTAATCAGATATTTAGTATCTTCTACGTGACAAATACTGCAATTGACATTAAAGATACACTAGTAAACAATACTTTAAGACTTGCTATACTAGAGAAGTATATGGATTTACAAAATCATCATGTAATTTAATATAAAATATTAATAGAAAATTACAATGTATGCTTTAGTTGTAATAGTATTTATTTCTAAAATTATCTCATGATTATATATTAAGTGTAATTGTAATATTCCATATGTAGATATTTAGATATTAGATATTTATTTATCTCTTTATATAAATATAATATATTATATATAGATATATAAATAAATATCTGTATATTACAATTATATTTATAATACTATAGATAAGATATAATAGGTGATATTATAGATAGATAATGTTATATTACTATATATTATAATTATACTACATATTATATATAATACATAATTATAATATACATTATAATATAATGTTATATATTATAATAATATGTTGTATATTATTGTATCTATGGATACAATTTGATAAAAGATATCAATCTATAGTTCCTCCTTCCTAGAATGACTTTTCTGGCCTTTTAGTTATCCACCTTTTAAATTGTTTATTCTCAAAGCAGATCTAAAGTGCTCCCTCCTCGTGAAGTCTTTTATAAGCTCAGCTGTGCACTGAGACCTTCTTCTTGTGTGTCCTCACAAAGCCTCAACCATACTTCAACCATGTAAGAGGTTAAACTGTCCTTCACTTATTTATTGACCTGTGCCTCTTTCACTAGTGTCATCTTTACAGAAGCCATCATGTGTGTATTTAGAGCAGTCATTAAAGTGCCCAATGCACTGGTATATACTTAGCTAAAGAAGTAATGCAGTATTTCTCATTCTTGCCTTAGTCCCTGCATTCTAAGACAAGACATAGATAGCAAAGAGGTATTATCTGCTGTGCCAATCCCAATCATCCAGGGCTGGAAAGCAGCGGTGTATCAACCAGAACCTTAGTGGTGTTTCTGAGTTCCACGGGACAAAGGGTCATGTTTGTAAGAGGATATGATGACATAAGCAACATTTATTTATGAGTTCTAGATTTATGAATGAGCAACTAAAACATTATATAAACCATTTTAAATCAGTTTTTCTATCCAAAATGGAGGACCACCATCTTTTTCCAGAAAACATTTTTTTTTTTCTATTTTCCATTTTGGGTGCTAAAATTGAGATGCTCTTCAGCTTTTCACATGTCCTTATTTAAAAGAGAAAATAAAGCAGTAATAGATATATGACTCTATAAAAAATAAACATTAAATTGGGGGTGGCTGAGAGACAAGAAGAGAGAAAAGGAAAATACAGGGAGATAACTTAGTGGAAGCTGGATAAAGAAATAGGAGGCAGGAGAATTTGCCCCAACAGGGAAGACCAAAGCATTATAGGTGCTGAATGCCAGCTTCTGTTTCAAACATGCCTTGCATGGCTAGTACTTCGTGAATAATAAGGAGTTTCATCTACATCCTGAGTCAGGTCAAAGAGAAGAGAATGGCCACAAGAATCATTGACACTAGTTGGGTAGAGAGTTTAGTGTAGCCACAAGAACACAGAGATGGAAGTGACCATAAATATGTAGCGGCTACACAAATTTTGTAGAAGCAATGGATTTTCACGAGGCATGATAGATGAACCAAAATAACTTCATGAAAATAGCAAAGGACAGGATGATCTGGGTTACAAAGAGCACAACAGGGTCATATAATTCTTTTCAGATTATAATAGGATTTTGATTATTATTTTAGTGAATATCTATGATGATTCTGGAAGGAAAGCAAGTTAGAAACTGTCGTCCATTTGGAAGGAAATGAGACTTCCAGTAGTTAAAAATCATCCTGGTGCCAGTAAGCGTGGGAGGGTCAATGTAACAGGCCTCTGCCTCCCTTGCTCTTTTCCCATCTCTCTCTCCTCTTCCTCTTTCTCTTCCCATTCCCCTTCTTTTTCCCTCCCCCCTCCTTTCCTTCCTTCCTTCTTTCCCTTCCTTCCTCTTCCTTTTCCTTCCTTCTTTCTTCCTTTTCTTTTCTTTCCTTTTTCTTTTTTGTCTATTGCTATTTCCACTATACCAGACTGAGCTTATGTGAGTCTTCATTTAATAGTTTAAAATTTGTACCTCAGGGGTCATAGTTTTGAACACTAGGGGTAAACATACACAGTTTTGAATGAAGTTAGAGGAAGTAAGGAAGATAAGGCCTCATTTTTTTATAGTAAGGATACACTAATATGTGACTGACTTTTTGAAATGACTGTGTAACATAAATGTATATGTTGTCATTAATTTTTATTTTGCTACTGGAGTTAAGCACAGTGAAAGACTATGTTGGCATAGGTCTGGCTTGATTATCCTTAACATCTTAAACTTTTACTAAAATGAGGCTTCTTGGGGTTTTGTATGTGTCCATACACTAGTGTCTATAATAAATGTATATATGTGTGTATACACACACATGTAATTTTAAACAAACCATTTTCAACAAAAGCAGAGAAATTCTCTGTTTATTTTTGTGGCCTTTTGATTGGGTTAGGAAATTGCATTTATAAAGGCCCCTTTGACCAGGAATAATTTTGTAATCTGGATGGGAAATTTCTTTCTTCTTTGATGAAGACATATTTTTTTCTTTTTATGGGAACTAAACTATTCTTCAATTCCCCTGGTGGGATATAAATTAATATACTAGAACACAGTTTACCCTCAACAGCTGCAAGTTGCACCTGTGCAGTGTTTTTTTTAATCCTTTTTCACCGCAGTGTGATAGAGAAAAAAGCAGGGGGAAATGCTTTATGGAACCTTCCAACTGAGATGCTTAATGCATTATTAGGAACAGAAATCCTCAGTGGGATTTAGCCATGCCTATTAGGAATTAGGCTTAGAGAACCAAATATGAAAAGTATATAAAATGTCCTAACCCTGCACTGAGATTGGCAGCAGGATCGACAGTGGTCATTTTCTGGTTTCTCTCCAAACTGTCATACTGAGTTTCCCCAGATAATTTCATCTTCTGCCTTCTTTGATCCATAGTCTATAGAGCAGAGGCATTTATAACACCACCCTGGCATTGTGTGAGCATCATTGGCTAAGACAGAGCACACAATCAGCTTTGCTGTGTGCCTGCTCTGCATCATTAAGCATTAATGAAGTGTTCTCTAATTGTTTCTCATTCTGAGCTCCCAGGCTCTTTATTGCTTGGTACTCCTGTGCGGCTACCCTTGGAAGTCAAGCTAATTCTTTTAACTATTGAGTTGGCAGACACACACGTTCCTGTGGAATTAATGTCATTAACCTGAGATGAATTGGAAGGCAAAGGAAGAAGGAAGAATGTTTCTGATCATGCCTATCTAAAAACATCCTCAGTTTTGCTTTTAGTTGCCAGTTCTTTCACCTCTGAATTGCAAGCTCTGTCACTGACTTTCAACTTTGTATGAAGACTTATGCCAACTACCAAAGCTATCTGCATCACTGATTGCTACTTGGATATTTTTTTCAGCAATAAATATGAATACATGTTTAAGACTTCTGGAGAAACTAGAGAAAACTTTGTAAATAATGTATATTAACATAAAATTGTTTGGCAAATACAGAAGATTAAAAGGAGTCAACTAATTTACACCAGCACACAGAAAGAAAAATGCTTCAAATGCCTCATATATTGATATACGTATTTTTCTTAAAAACTGTCATATGTATTTCAGCAAAAAAAATTTTTAAATCCCTCCCATAAGAAGTAGAAATAATGATAAACTTACATGTATGTGTTGGGGGTAGGAGGGAACTTTCATTGCTGACTGTTAGAAAAGAAGTAAAAAGAGCCAATGCTAACAAAGACTGTTGCCACACTTGACAGTATAATAAGTGGAGATTATGAGAGCATTATTATCTTAGCAGATTATTTCATCTCACCCAGGATCTCATGTGGCAAATCTAGCTTAGAATTCAGTGCCAACTTTTACCTTAGACATATTTGAGGACCTGAAATCTCCAAATGCAGCAAACAGTTCCTGTTGACCAAGCAGAAAAATAAAATTCAGGAAGAGGTAATGGTGAGCTTGTGAAATTCAACAACCTCAGGACTTATTAGACAGAAGACTTTTCATTTTTAATGAGGGCTTTAGGGGATTTAGGGAACACAAATGAATGTGGTTCTGATTAAAAATATCAGACACATATTGCATGAAAACATTTAAACTAAGACTAACATACAATAAGTTTTCTATGGGGTCAGGTTATGTCAAAATGCATTCTGAAGAATTCGTGTGATTAATATGAATACATTGAAGTATAAAGAAAAAATACCAATTATTTTTTATTTACCTTGTAATGATAATGTCCTATTGTGGAATCCAAAATATCCCAAGAACATATATTCCTTTATTTTTTTATTATTTTTTTGTGTGTGTGAGATAGAGTATTGCTCTGTCCCCCAGGCTGGAGTGCAGTGGCACCATCTCGGCTCACTGAAACCTCTGCCTCCCAGGTTCAAGAAATTCTCCTGCCTCAGCCTCCTGAGTAGCCGGGACTATAGGCATGCACCCCCATGCCTGGCTAATTTTTGTATTTTTTACTAGAGACAGAGTTTCACCATGTTGGCCAGGCTGGTCTTGAATTCCTGACCTCAAGTGATCCACCCATCTCAGCCTCCCAAAGTGCTGAGATTACAACTGACCAATTCTGCCATAATTTTAGATCACCAAGTTTCTCCTTTCCCTTTATGGTCCCTTATAAAAGTGTTAGCCAGTCATATCTTTGATTAGGTGGATGCATCCACCTCTTTTTACTAGGTTTGTTGACCTTGTGACTTTAAGGGTTGAAGGTTTGTGGTACTGTCCTGCAAGAACACATGTTGGTGGCCAAGAACTCTCAATGCCTGTCACTTCTCTTTTGTTTGTATTGCATAGTTGAGGGAGTCTATTCTTTGAGTGATTGCAGGGACAGGGCCTGGGAGAGAGTCAGAAATCAGAGTCACAACTTAGTTCAAAAGAGAGCCCCTCATCACAGACTGATGTGCTTCAGAGGACACATGCCTGCAGCTGGCATTTCCACAACATCTATGGGCTTAAAAGTACATATTTACTTAAAGCCATAGGATTTTCAGATCTGCATGGGAGAATCGATTCCTCTTAATCTTATAATCAAAGAAAATGGCACCCACAGAAGTGAAGGAGCACTTTTGGCTGGTGTCAGGGCTAGTACTGAACTCCCTTCTGCTGGCTCTCAGCACTTCCAGAAACAAGACTCTTTCCATAGTCCCTTAATGTTTTCCATCTTTCATAGCCTTGAACCAGGGCAGCTGGGGTGTTACATACACCTTTTGTGTAAGAAGTAGATATTTTTTTCTTCTCTTTAGATTATAGCCTCTCTCTTGTACCACTTAAGTCACCTTGCAAATATGAATAGTTGATTTTACAAGAGGGGCTTTAAATTAAAATTGGTTTATTTAGTATAACTTGATTATCTTTTCTGGTAAAGCCATTTAAAGCCTAGGTCCTGTTTGTGTTTGATATCTCAGTAATTTGTTGATATAGGATCTCTCAGTATGTCTGTAAAAGAGGTATTTAATCAATATATTTGATTCAATTGTTTCCTTGAATTATCATGTGGGTGGGTAGTTTGCAAAAGGAGAGGGGGGCTGTAGTTAAGTGGATAAAATGGTTCATCCAGCAGAATTCAAGTCTATTTAGAGTACAGCATAACTCTTTGTATGAAGAAGGTTATGTATACAGTAGACAAGTACTTCCAGCTGTACTGTCTTACCTGGCCTCCAAATTACTCCTCCCAGGCCTAGGCAGTATAAAAAAGGTGTTAAGGGGCTGTTAACAATAGAACTGGGAAGGAGAGTTCAATCTATTCCAAATGTGGCAGTTGACACGTTGTCTTAACCTTGTTCTCAGTCTAACACCTCATATATCATTGACAACGGTCCAATCAGGAATCACACCCATCAACTGAAGTATCATGATTAGGTGCTAATAATTAGGGCTGGAATTTCTTTGACTGAAGAAAACATTTTAGTGGTCTGTTTCTCAGAGTTTCACACCAGATCTTTTTAACCTGGCTTTGCAATTATACTTTTTAACCCAAGTTTGCAATGTATTTACTTTTCTTATTTTGTCCACATTATTTGGAAAACATGACTGCGATTTTTTTTAACCCTATTTGGAAACCACAGGATATGATATCCTGGAATGCATTGCAGAATCTAATTTATCGACAGATCTGAATTTAATGTTGCCCTTTTGTAGAACAAGAATGTGAAATACCAGTAAGATTTTGGTACTATTTTGAAAACTGCTTGAATCCAAAGGACCTCATGCAAGAGCTTCAGACCATTGTATTAAAAGATATTCCCATGAAACTGACTACAGTAACAATGGAAAATTGAAGCATGGATACATGCAGCAGGGACAGAAACAAGGATAGAAGCTGAGAAGACATTTGAAAACAAATGAAATGCTGAAAAGAGCAGAGGACATTTCTTACAGTGGGGCAAGGAATGGAGGAAATAAGGTGCTTGACTAATGTAGAACAGGTTAAGTGAGCCAAGTCTCTTCAGATGTGATGATGCTGACATAGCTCTTCAGTGAGACAGCAGCCTAGTACAGGTACTGGTGACTCAGAATACAGCTCAGGTACATACACTGCCAAATAATGAGATACCCTTCAAAACCAAGCCAAAATTATTCTTGGCTTTTCAATGTTATTCAAAATTATTGTTCTCCAAAACTCATCTTTAATGGCTTATAGAGGAGCAAGAATGTACCAGACCATGCAAGAAATCAAGGTCTCTATTAAAGCACGAGAATTGCTCAAAGCCAGGAGGGGGAGGTTGCAGTGAGCCAAGATTGTGCCACTGCACTCCAGCAGTGGGGGACTGTGAGACTCAGTCTGGGAAAAAAAAAAAAAAAAAAAAAAAAAACACAGAAATTAAGGAAATGTCCTACCTTAAATCGAGAACCCCTGTCCTAGGATGGAGTTGCAATTCTAAATTGGATATTCAAGTTAGACCTCCTTGAGTACCTGACATTTAAACAAAGGCTTGCAACAGATGAGGAATGTAATCATGTAGTTAACTGAATGAAGAACATTTCAGACAATGGAAATAGTCAATGAAAATGTCCTTGTTCAGAAGAATGTCTGAATTATTGAAGAAAAACTATAAGGAAGCCAGTGTGGCTAACGCAGAATGATCATAGAAAAGAAGTTTAGAGAAGTAACAGGGAACCAAAGTGTGAATGGTATCCTAGGTCATTATAAGGACTTTGGCCTTTAGATGAAATGAGGAGCCATTGCAGAGTTTTGAACGAAGAACTAACAGAATCTGGGGTATGTAGAAAGGCCTACTCTTGAGGACTCAACAATAGAGTGAAAGAGGGCAAAGATAGAAACAAAGAGAAAAGTGAGATGTTATGGCCAAGAGTCCTCAAAGTGATCTTCATCAATTACTTCCTACCCTGTGTCATGCACATGCTGGTCTTCACTATTAAGAGGTGGAGTCTCATTCCTCTACCTTTAAATCTGGGGTTGACAATAAGATGAAATGGAAGTTGAAGAAGGACTTCATAAGAAGTCCTGCAACTTTGAACTAAGACTCTTGAAACTGCTTCTTGGGAAGCTCCAGCTTAGAAACTAGCCCCCAGGCTGGTAGAAAACCAAGCTTCATGGAAAGTCCATATGTAGACAGTCCAGTGGACAGGCCCAGCTGAGCTTCTTTCAATAGCCAGCACCAACTGCCAGCCAAGGGAGTAAGCTATCTTGGACATTTGAACTCATGCACCAACTGACTGCCTGAAAGGTCTTAGTGAGAACCATTCAACTCAAAGAATAATGCAGAAAAATAAAATATTGCTTTAAGTCACACAGTTTTAGAATAATTTGGAACAATCTATGCAGTTATACATAAATGAATTACTGTGGTTAATCCTTGAACTGCTGTGGTTAATCCACAAGGAGGTAGCAGCTAAGAAGTCAGAATAGTTTGCCTTCTCAATATTATCAATTAAGAGAAAAAATTATTATCTGATTGATTTGTGAGAAAGTAGATATAAAGACAAAGTAAGAATTAAGGATGACTACAAATGTTTTATTGAAACAATAGAGATAGGACTTGCTATCAAATAAGTTATTGGCAGACTATACATGGAACAGTGAGATGGTTTGTCTGTGTCCCCACCCAAATCTCATCTTGAATTGTAGCTCCCATAATTCCCATGTGTTGTGGGAGGGACCTGGTGACAGAGTATTGAATCATGAAGGTGGTTTCCTCCATACTGTTCTCCTTGTAGTGAATAAGTTCCACGAGATCTGATGGTTTTATAAGGAGAAACCCCTTTCGCTTGGTTCTCATTATCTCTCTTGTCTGCTGCCATGTAAGACGTGGCTTTCACCTTCCACCATGATTGTGAGGCCTTCTTAGCCACATGGAACTGTGATTCCATTAAACCTCTTTTTCTTTATAAATTACCCCGTCTCCAGTTTGTCTTTACAGCAGCATGAGAACAGACTAATACAAACAGATATGGGGAAGGAATAGACTTTTGAGCAGAGATGTGAGAAAGAAGTGACTTAGAAATATATTTGGTACAAATGAATAGGATAGGGAAAAGGGAGAAATTAAAAACAGAAATATCAGTGCAAGACATTCAAATCCAATTGTAATGTTTATCTGGTTTTCTTAAGAGTGGTTGCAGAAGGAATAGCAAAAAAAAAAGAAAGAAAGAAAATGTATAAGTCAAAGAAAATGTCGGAGGAGATAAATGACAATGTGAAATGCTAAAAAGTCATATAAATTGGAGAATATGGTCATAGCTTACACAGATAGGCATATAGAGTATGTCAAGGGTTCTATAGTCCAAGTAAGATAAATGGCATTCTATTAGAACTGAAAAATTTGTGAAAGTATATAACAAATCCTAAGTAAATTGTGCCAGAAAAAAAGAGGACAGGGATAAAGGAATATAAGTCCTTTTGTCTTTATGAAGAAGAGTCACCATGGATTATGACTTTTGTGTTATATATGTGTGTCAGTGTATTTTATTTCTGTCTGTATTTGCTTTTTTTCTTTGAGGAGATGAGGGAAGAGGTTTTAATTTTGTTTGTTTTCAGGAGGAAGGTAAATTTGTCATTTTCCATCTTATTCCAAAAGTGCTCAGATTAAATGTTGTGGCTTTATTTATAAGCCAGAGGCACTTGGACATTCAAGGAAAATCTGTATCTTAACAGATTTTCACTGTAATCACAACATATTAGTGATCCAAATAGATTTGTATAAGCTTTGGTTAAATATCAAACACTTAATATTATCTCTGCACAAAACCCTGAGCCTACCCTTGCCCTTCTGAATAAGGATAAAAAGCAAATATAAATATTTCTAAAATATCAATGTCCAAAAAACAAATACAAACAGTATTTTTAAACAATAAGCAGAAGAAATGGAGGGTTTTTTGCTTTTATAATCATATATTCTTTCTTTTCTCCTCTGAAAAAGGAAGGGTCATGGGAATATATAAACTGGAATTGGAGTTGGGTCATTTTTGTCAAACGGCAACAAAAATCAGCACATATATTTTGCTGCTGAAAATTCAACTGTAGTTAACATAATTCCATATATAACATTTAAAACTCAATTCACTCCTTATCATTAGTTCTCACAGCAGTTTTCCAAGTGGTGTTGATGAATTTCCCTATGATCTGTCTACCCCGCAAGCATTATATCTGTCACATACCTAATTTTGGGCCTTATGGGTGGTATTGTCATTGGAAGCTCAACTAAAACGTACTAAGTACTTATATGTATACATATGTAAAATTATGGTTTGAAATTTGTTGGTATATTATTTTAATTATGCCCAACTATAGAAGTATGGGGATACTTAATTTTTTTTATTGTATTTTAAGTTCTAGGGTACATGTGCATAACGTGCAGGTTTGTTACATATGTATACTTGTACCATGTTGGTGTGCTGCACCCATCAACTCGTCATTTACATCAGTTATAACTCCCAGTGCAATCCCTCCCCCCTCCCCCCTCCCCATAATAGGCCCCCGTCTGTGATGTTCCCCTTCCCGAGTCCAAGTGATCTCATTGTTCAGTTCCCACCTATGAGTGAGAACATGCGGTGTTTGGTTTTCTGTTCTTGCGATAGTTTGCTGAGAATGATGGTTTCCAGCTGCATCCATGTCCTTACAAAGGACACAAACTCATCCTTTTTTATGGCTGCATAGTATTCCATGGTGTATATGTGCCACATTTTCTTAATCCACTCTGTCACTGATGGACATTTGGGTTGATTCCAAGTCCTTGCTATTGTGAATAGTGCCGCAATAACCATACGTGTGCATGTGTCTTTATAGCAGCATGATTTATAATCCTTTGGGTATATACCCAGTAATGGGATGGCTGGGTCATATGGTACTTCTAGTTTTAGATCCTTGAGGAATTCTTTTCCATAATGGTTGAACTAGTTTACAATCCCACCAACAGTGTAAAAGTGTTCCTATTTCTCCACATCCTCTCCAGCACCTGTTGTTTCCTGACTTTTTAATGATTGCCATTCTAACTGGTGTGAGATGGTATCTCATTGTGGTTTTGATTTGCATTTCTCTGATGGCAGGTGATGATGAGCATTTTTTCATGTGTCTGTTGGCTGTATGAATGTCTTCTTTGGAGAACTGTCTGTTCATATCCTTTGCCCACTTTTTGATGGGGTTGTTTGTTTTTTTCTTGTAAATTTGTTTGAGTTCTTTGTAGGTTCTGGATATTAGCCCTTTGTCTGATGAGTAGATTGCAAAATATTTTTAAGTAAAATTATGTGTCTAGCAGTTTTCAAAAAGTTTGCATGGACTACTTCTTTTAATCTTAAGAAAATTAACAGGTAGAAATTATTATCTTTATTTTACAGGTGGAAAAGCTGAAGTCCATAAAAATTAAATAACATGCAAATGTTGTACAATGACCAAGTTGTAGAGTGAAAATTCAAACCTATGAAATCTGGCTCCAGAAGCTGTACTCCTAACCAATATATCACATTACTTATTTATTTACATAAGAAGATAAAGAAGAGATAACATATTAGAAAAGAAAAATGTAGGACAGAGAAAAAAAAATCAACATTCTAAATTATTAGTGAGATACACAAATTTCTTAAAGGCTATGGAAAACTCTCCTTAGCTGGGTGATAGGAAATATTAAATGAATCTAGATTCACAGCCTTCAGTGAGTGAATAGATAAATAGTATGTGGGGGCATTTCAATGCCATAGAATATTATTCAGCAATAAAAAGGGACAAACTGTTGATATATACAATAACTTGGATGAGCTTCAAAGGCATTATGCTTAATGAAAGAAGCTAGTCAATCTTAAACAGTTGTATATTTGTGTAATTTTGTGCCAGAGCTTACAAGATGATCATAATGAATAGCACGAGTGAATTCTTGGAGGTGATAGAACTGTCCTGAATACTAACTATAGAACTGTTACACAAATCTATACATGTTTTAAAATTTATAGTTAATTTATAAAAATAAAAAGACTCATTTTACTATATGACAATTAAAAATAATTTTTTATTATACTTTAAGTTCTGGGATACATGTGCAGAACATGCAGGTTTGTTACATAGGTATACATGTGACGTGGTTTGTTGCACCCATCAACCCATCATCTACATTAAGTATTTCTCCTAATGCTATGCCTTCCCAACGCTCCACCCCCGACAGACCTCTACAGGTGATGTTCCTCTCCCTCCCTGTGTCCATGTATTCTCATTGTTCAACTCCCACTTATGAGTGAGAACATGCAGTGTTTGGTTTTCTGTTCCTGTGTTAGTTTGCTGAGAATGATGGTTTCCAGCTTCATCCATGTCCCTGCAAAGGATGTGAACTCATCCTGTTTCATGGCTGCATAGTATTCCATGATGTATATGTGCCACATTTTCTTTATCCAGTCTATCATTGATGGGCATTTGAGTTGGTTCCAAGTCCTTGCTATTGTGAGCAGTGTTGTAATAAACATACGTGTGCATGTATCTTTATAGTAGAATGATTTATAATCTTTGAGTATATACCCAGTAATGGGATTGCTGGGTCAAATGGTATTTCTGGCTCTGGATCCATGAGGAATCACCACACTGTCTTCCACAATGGTTGAACTAATTTACACTCCTACCAACAGTGTTAAAGGGTTCCTATTTCTCAACATCCTCTCTAGGGTCTGTTGGTTCCTGATTTTTAATGATTGCCATCCTAACTGGCATGAGATGCTATCTCATTGTGGTTTTGATTTGTATTTCTCTAATGACCAGTGATGATGAGCTTTTTTTTGTATATTTCTTGGCCACATAAATGTCTTCTTTTCAGAAGTGTCTGTTCATATCCATCACCCACTTTTTGATGGAGTTGCTTGATTTTCTTGTAAATTTGTTTACGTTCCTTGCAAATTCTGGATATTAGCCCTTTGTCAGATGGATAGATTGCAAACATTTTCTCCCATTCTGTAGGTTACCTGTTCATTCTAATGATAGTTTATTTTGCTGTGCAGAAGCTCTTTAGTTTAATTAGGTCCCATTTGTCAATTTTGGCTTTTGTTGCCATTGCTTTTGGTGTTTTGGCATGAGGTCTTTGCTGATGCCTATGTCTTGAATGGTATTGCCTACATTTCCTTCTAGGGTTTTTATGATTTTAGGTCTTACATTTAAGTCTTTAGTCCATCTTGAGTTACTTTTGTATAAGGTGTAAGGAAGGGGTCCAGTTTCAGTTTTCTGCATATGGCTAGCCAGTTTTCCCAGCACCATTTATTAAATAGGGAATCCTTTCCCCATTGCTTCTTTTTGTCAGGTTTATCAAAGATCAGTTGGTTGTAGATGTGTGGCATTATTTCAGAGGCCTCTGTTCTGTCCCATTGGTCTATATATCTGTTGTTGTACCAGTACCATGTTGTTTTGATTACTGTAGACTTGTAGTATAGTTTGAAGTCAGGTAGCATGATGCCTCTAGCAAAAAGCATGTTCTTTTTACTTAGGATTGTCTTGGCAATGTGGGTCCTTTTTTGGTTCCATATGAACTTTAAACTAGTTTTTTCCAATTCTGTGAAGAAAGTCATTGGTAGCTTGATGGGGATGGCACTGAATCTATAAATTACCTTGGGCAATATGGTCATTTTCATGATATTGATTCTTCCTATCCATGAACATGGAATGTTTTGCCATTTGTTTGTGTTCTCTCTTATTGCCTTGAGCAGTGGTTTGTAGTTCTCCTTGAAGTGATTCTTCACATCCTTTGTAAGTTGTATTCCTAGGTATTTTATTATCTTTATAGAAATTGTGAATGGGTGTTCACTCATGATTTAGCTCTCTGTTTGTCTATTTTTGGTGTATAGGAATGCTTGTGATTTTTGCACGTTGATTTTGTATCCTGAGACTTTGCTGAAGTTACTTATCAGCTTAAGGAGATTTTGGGCTGAGACAATGGGGTTTTCAAGATATACAATCATGTCATCTGCAATCAGGGACAATTTGACTTCCTCTTTTCCTAATTGAATACCCTTTATTTCTTTCTCCTGCCTGATTGCCCTGGCCAGAACTTCCAACACTATGTTGAATAGGAGTGGTGAAAGAGGGCATCCTTGTCTTGTGACAGTTTTCACGGGGAATGCTTCCAACTTTTGCCCATTCAGTATGATATTGGCTGTGGGTTTGTCATGAATAGCTCTTATTATTTTGAGATATGTTCCATCAATAACTAGCTTATCGAGAGTTTTTAGCATGAAGGGGTGTTGAATTTTATCTAAGGCTTTTTATGCATCTATTGAGATAATCATGTGGTTTTGTCATTGGTTCTGTTCATGTGATGGATTACTTTTGTTGATTTGTGTATGTTGAACCAGCTTTGCACCCCAGAGATGAAGTTAACTTGATTGTGTTGGATAAGATTTTTTGATGTGCTGCTGGATTTGGCTTGCCAGTAGTTTGTTGAGTATTTTCACACTGATGTTCATCAGGGATCTTAGCCTGAAATTTTCTTCTTTTGTTATGTCTCTGCCAGATTTTGGAATAAGGATGATGATGGCCTCATAAAATCAGTTAGGGAGGGTAGGAGATCAGTCAGGGTGGTGGGAGAAGCTATAAGGAAATACACAAACCTTGAAAGGTCGAAGGTCTTGCAAAATATCTGGGAGAGAATAAAGCTGAAGGCAACTAATTCTCTTACCCTGAGGCTAAGGGCAAGGAGTAGGTAACAAGGGAGTGTAAAGAAATCTATCTAGATAAGTTTATTTACTTAATGGCATCTGGAGACTGACCTTTGATCATCCACGTACAAGACTGCTCCCTGCAAGGGAGGACGACCATGTTAATTACCCACATATTGTGTTGGCTACAGACCTTTGACATTATACCAGTACTGAATAAATACAAGTGGCTCTGACTTATCCGGACCGCTAACTCTCTTTGGCCCCTAGAGACGGCAGTCCCCTAGCTGCTCTTTCACAGCATACCTGTGTCTGAGTACTCCTTTTAGCTGTTGCTTGGCCAGGGTCTGTGAGACAGACCTGGTAAGAGAAGCATCCCTCTTTTTCTATTGTTTGGAATAGTTTCAGAAGGAATGATGCCAGCTCCTCTTTGTACCTCTGGTAGAATTCGGCTGTGAATCTGTCTGGTCCTGGGCTGTTTTTGGTTGGCTATTAATTACTACCTCAATTTCTGAACACGTTATTGATCTATTCAAGAATTTGACTTCTTCCAGGCTTAGTCTTGGGAGGATGTATGTGTGCAGGAATTAATCCATTTCTTCTAGATTTTCTAATTTATTTGTGTAGAGGTGTTTATAGTATTATCTTATGGTAGTTTGTATTTTTGTGGATCAGTGGTGATATCTCCTTTATCATTTTTTATTGTCTATTTGATTCGTGTCTTTTCTTCTCTATTAGTCTGGCTAGCAGTCTATCTATTTTGTTAATCTTTTCAAAAAACCAGCTCCTGGATTCATTGATTTTTTGAAGGGTTTTTCGTGTCTCTATCTCCTTCGGTTCTGCTCTGATCTTAGTTATTTCTTGTCTTCTGCTAGCTTTTGAATTTGTTTGCTCTTGCTTCTTTAGTTCTTTAAATTTTGATGTTAGGATACTGATTTTAGATCTTTCGCACTTTCTCCTTTGGGCATTTAGTACTATAAATTTCTCTCTAAACACTGCTTTAGCTGTGTCGCAGAGATTCTGGTACACTGTCTCTTTATTCTCATTGGTTTCA
The DNA here is from genome assembly GCF_047675955.1 of Chlorocebus sabaeus. Taxonomy (NCBI): domain Eukaryota; kingdom Metazoa; phylum Chordata; class Mammalia; order Primates; family Cercopithecidae; genus Chlorocebus; species Chlorocebus sabaeus. The sequence continues at coordinate 31,855,791 of NC_132930.1, forward strand.
AAGAACTTCTTTATTTCTGTCTTAATTTCATTATTTACCCAGTAGTCATTCAGGAGCAGGTTGTTCAGTATCCATATAGTTGTGTGGTTTTGAGTGATTTTCTTAATCCTGAGTTCTAATTTGATTGCACTGTGGTCTGAGAGACTGTTTGTTATGATTTCCTTTCTTTTGCATTTGCTGACGAGTGTTTTACTTCTAACTATGTGCTCAATTTTAGAATAAGTGTGATGTGGTGCTGAGAAAAATATATATTCTGTTGATTTGGGGTGGAAAGTTCTGTAGATGTCTATAGGGTTCGCCTGGTCCAGAGCTGAGTGCAAGTCCTGTATGTCCTTGTTAATTTTCTGACTTGTTGATCTGTCTAATATTGACAGTGGGGTGTTAAAGTCTCTCACTATTATTGTGTAGGAGTCTAAGTCTCTTTGTAGGTCTCTAAGAACTTGCTTTATGAATCTGGGTGCTCCTGTATTGGGTGCATATATATTGAGAATAGTTAGTTTTTTTTTATTGCATTACAATTATGTAACACCCTTCTTTGTGTTTTTTGATCTTTGTTGGTTTAAAGTCTGTTTTATCAGAGATTAGGATTACAATCCCTGCTTTTTTTTTTTTTTTTTTTTTTCTTTCCATTTGTTTGGTAAATATTCCTCCATCCCTTTATTTTGAGCCTATGTGTGTCTTTGGACATGAGTTCAGCCTCCTGAATAAAGCACACTGATGGGTCTTGATTCTTTATCCAATTTGCCAGTCTGTGTCTTTCAATTGGGGCATTTAGCCCATTTACATTTAAGTTTCATATTGTTATGTGTGAATTTGATCCAGTCATTATGATGCTAGCTGGTTATTTTGCCTGTTAGTTGATGCAGTTTCTTCATAGTGTCTATGGTCTTTACAATTCGGTATGTTTTTGCAGTGGCTGGTACCAGTTTTTCCTTTCCATATTTTGTGCTTCCTTCAGGCGCTCTTGTAAAGCAGGCCTGGTGGTGACAAAATCTCCCAGCATTTGCTTTTCTGTAAAGGATTTTATTTCTCCTTTGCTTGTGAAGCTTAGTTTGGCTGGATATGAAATTCTGGATTTAAAATTCTTTTCCTTAAGAATGTTGAATATTGGCCCCCACTCTCCTCTGTCTTATAGAGTTTCTGCAGACAGATCCATTGTTATTCTGATGGGCTTCTCTTTGTAGGTAACTTGACCTTATTCTCTGGCTTCCCTTAACATTTTTTCCTTCATTTCAACCTTGGTAGATCTGATGATTATGTGTCTTGGGGTTGCTCTTCTCGAGGAGTATCTTAGTGGTGTTTTCTGTATTTTCTGAAGTAGAATGTCGGCCTGTCTTGCTAGGCTGGGGAAGTTGGAAGTTCTGGATAATATCCTGAAGAGTGTTTTCCAACTTGGTTCCATTTTCCCCATCACTTTCAGATATAGCAATCAAATGTATGTTTGATCTTTTCACACAGTACCATATTTCTTGGAGGTATGTTCATTCCTTTTCATTCTTTTTTCTCTAATCTTGTCTTCACGCTTTATTCCATTAAGTTAATCTTCAATCTCTGATATCTTTCTTCTACTTGATTGATTCAGCTATTGATACTTGTGTATGCTTCATGAAATTCTTGTGCTGTGTTTTTAAGCTCCATTAGGTCATTTACATTCTTCTCTAAACTGGTTATTCCAGTTAGCAATTCCTCTAACCTTTTTTTAAGGTCCTTAGCTTCTTTGCATTGGGTTAGAACATGATCCCTTAGCTCGAAAGAGTTTGTTATTACCCAACTTCTGAAGCCTGCTTCTGTGAATTCATCAAACTCATTCTCCATCCAGTTTTGTTCCCTTGCTGGCAACAAGTTGTGATCCTTTGGAGGAGAAGAAGAGTTCTGGTTTTTGGAATTTTCAGCCTTTTTGTGCTGGTTTTTCCTCATCTTCACGGATCTATCTACCTTTGATCTTTGATGTTGGTGACCTTCTGATACTGTTTCTGAGTGGACGTCCTTTTTGTTGACATTGATGCTATTCCTTTCTGTTTGCTAGTTTTCCTTCTAACATTCAGGCCCCTCTGCTAAAGGTCTGCTGGAGTGCTGGAGGTCCACTCTAGAACCTGTTTGCCTAGGTATCACCAGCAGAGGCTGCAGAACAGCAAAGATTGCTGCCTGTTCCTTTCCTCTGGAAGCTTCATCCTAGAGGGACACCTACCAGAGGCCAGCCAGAGCTCTCCTATATGAGACATCTGTCAACCTCTGCTGGGAGGTGCCTTCCGGTCAGGAGGCCAGGGGTCAGGGACCCACTTGAGGAGGCAGTCGGTCCTTTAGCAGAGCTTGAGCACTGTGCTGGGAGATCCACTGCTCTCTTCAGAGCTGGTAGGCAGGAACTTTTAAGTCTGCTGAAGCTGCACCCACAGCCACCCCTTCCCCGAGGTGCCTTGTTCCAGGGAGATTGGAGTTTTATCTATCAGCCCCTGACTGGGGCTGCTGCCTTTCTTTCAGAGATGTCCTGCCCCAAGAGGAGTCATCTAGAGAGGTAGTCTGACTTCAGCGGCTTTGCCAAGCTGCAGTGGGCTCCACCCAGTTCAAACTTCCTGAAGGCTTTGTTTACACTGTGAGGGGAAAATTGCCTACTCAAGTCTCACTAATGGCTGACACCCCTCCCCCCACCAAGCTCGAGTGCCCCAGGTCAACTTCAGACTGCTGTGTTGGCAGTGAGAATTTCAAGCCAGTGGATCTTAGCTTGCGGGGCTCTGTGGGGCTGAGATCCGCTGACGATCCCAGCTTCTGAATTTGAATGTCAGCCTGTCTTGCGAGGCTGGGGAAGTTGGAAGTTCTCCTGGATAATATCCTGAAGATATTATCTTCAGGCCTCTGGCCTGGCTCCCTGGCTTCAGCCCCCTTTCCAGGGGAGTGAACAGTTCTCTCTTACTGGCATTCCAGGCACCACTGGGGTATGAAATTAAACTCCTGCAGCTAGCTCACTGTCTGCCCAAATGGCTACCTAGTTTTGTGCTTGAAACCCAGGGCCCTAGTAGTGGTAGGCACCCAAGGGAATCTCCTGGTCATCAGGTTATGAAGACTGTAGGAAAAGCATAGTATTTGGGGTGGAATGTGTTCTTCCTCATGGCACAGTCCCTCATAGCTTCCCTTGGCTACAGGAGGGAGTTCCCTGACCCCTTGTGCTTCCCGGGTTAGGCAGTGCTCCACCCTGCTTTGGCTTGTCCTCCATGGGCTGCCAAACTAAAATGAACCTACTGTCTAACCAGTCCCAATGAGATGAGCCGGGTACCTCAGTTGGAAATGCAGAACTCACCTGCCTTCTGCATTGATCTTGCTGGGAGCTGTGGACTGGAGCTGTTCTGATTTGGCCATCTTACCATCCACCCCAAAAAATGAAACTTTAATAATCCTGGGTTGGGGGAAATCTCAAGTCATTGACTTTGTCAATTACAACTTTGGAAACTTGATCAAGTTATTCAGTTTTTAAATTTTATATCCTCAATTTTCTATCTTTAATTACCAATTGATTAAAAATACCTACCCTGTAGTGTGTGGTGAGGATTAATGGTAAATACTATGAGGTACTCAGCATCACGACTGAAAATAGAAACAATAAATGGTTATAAATCCTGACCATTGTCTTCAAAGGAATATAGATATAGCTCCCTTTGTCCTATGTCCAGATTCTCCCAATTGTAGAGTGTGATAATCTGGCCTCGAGAAGGCAGACTTCTCCAGGAACCAAGGTCTTCAGAATCCTTCTCCTCTCCTTGGTCCCTATATGGGGATTTTACTGTATTCTGTGGGAGGACATTCTTCTTGTCACTAGCTGAGTCAAACATCCTGACAAAGAAGCTGTATATGAAACTCTTCAACAATAGCAATTAAAAAATGTTAGCTCCTTCTTCCTCTTTCCTCAGTCACCTCCAATTCCATTGCCACTCCTTGAAACACCAATGTCTCTTTTAGCAAAGGCTTTCCCACTTTTCCTTTTAGCGACCAACCCCAATCCCTGCTTTTGCATAAGGCCCCAGCATCGTCCTTCTCATGAGTTCTCTGAGTAACTTCCTATTTGAGTAGCTTACATTGCTCTGTAATCCCAGACAGCCTGATCGATGGTTAAGCAAATATGTTCATGCCACATTGTCCCAATGAAAAGTCAAATTTCTTGAAGGTGTGCAGAAAAAAAACTAAAATATCTGGCAAATCTGCTATGTGTGTGGCCTTCTGCTCAGTATTTTTTATGCACTCTTTGGTTTTTCTCTAAAATGAATCTATAAAATAGGCAAATTTACTCCCGTTAGATGGAAAAAGAATCAGTTAAAGTCACTTTCTCAAGGGAAAGTCATGTAAGTAGGTGCTAGGATTTGAACCTAAATGTGACTCAAAATCCACTCTATTTTCTTTGAGAAATTTTACACTTTTGTTTATATTTCACAGGAAATTGAATATATAAAGGTTCATTAATTATCATATAAGTTAATTTAGTTGAACATTTTCTACCTATATCCAATTTTTTGTTTGTTTGTTTGTTTTTGTTTTTTAGGTTGTAGCCTCTTGTTTTCTGAGAAAAATGATGATCTGACTTTAACCAAATAAAGACTTCAGGCAATGGAAAAAGTAATTCAAATATGGTTTTACTTAGACTTTCCAAAAAATACTTCCATTGACTTATCTTCCTCACTTCTCCTCTCCTTTTTGTTGTTACTGTATTTGCGTTTTCCTTTTCTTCTCTTTCTTCCTCTGCCTTTCTCCGCCTTTTCCTTCTTCTCTTTCTTTTTTTCTCTCTTAGTATTATTAATTTGAGTTAATGGAAACTATTTCTTAGAATAAAAACCAAAAATACCTTTACTGAGACACTTTTAAGATGTTATAGATAGTACTGAGCAGGTCTGTGAATAATTTGATTAACAGAAATTTTTTTCCTTTTCAAGAAATAAAGTATATATGGCTGTTAAAGCAATAATAATAATAATAATAATAATGATAAGTGAAGATTAAATATGTCAAATAACCTTTCTTCCAAATGGATGAAAATAATTAATGAAGACATTGTTACAGAATCTGCAAAGAAGCTCATCTCCCCTGCTTTGCTACGCAGCAGATGCTCAGGCATTACCCAGTCATAATGCTCCTCAGAGAGACTTCTGTTCATGGTAGCAGCATATGAATCAAGTAAGACTCAGGAACCCTGATAATATAAGTTGAGCATCCCAAATTCAAAAATTTGAAATCTGTGGTGATCCGAAATTTGAAACCTTTTTAACACTAACATGAACCCATAAATGGAAAATTTCACACCTGACTTCATATAATGGGTCACAGTGAAAATGTGGTCAAAACTTTGTTTCATGCACAATGTTATTTAAAATATTGTATGAAATTACCTTTTTGCTATGTGGATGAGGTATATATGAAACATAAATGAATTTCGTGTTTGTACTTGGGGCTCATTCCTAAGACATCTCATTATGTCTATGTAAATATTCCAACATCTGAAAACATCCGAAATCTGAAAACACATCTGGTCCCAAGCATTTCAGATCCGGAACACTCCACCTATAGAAAGTGGGAAATTTTGAATGTCTGTATTCAATAGCAGGAGTCCTCAAATATTGCTCAATCTTATCTAATATATTTCTAATATGTTAGAAAGTTACATTTTTACAATGTATTATAAGATAATATTTAAAGTTAACATTTACTGAGAACTCAATATGCACCAGTCACTGTAGGTAAGAACTACACATCCATCATCATGTTTAAGTCTTGTATGATGATTTTTATAATTTGAATTTCATCAGTTGCGTAATGACAGAAGCCGCTGAGCTACCTGTGCTCATAACGACTATGTTATATTTATTTTCCTGGGGAATTGCTGTTACCAGAACCATCTTCCCTGGCTTTTGATGAAAGAGCCTATATCTGCAGTCTAGTCTACCATATAAATGCTTGCACTTACCTATTGAAATGAGATATTTTCTATTCAGTCTTTGAAATTTATTCAAGGTACAAAAAGCTCTGTGTGGTCATTGCCCAAATGCACTCTCAATTATTCGTCAAGCTAGTTTCTTTGAATGAGTATTGATAAGATTTACAGCCACGGAGAAATTCAGCTGATACCAAACAAAGACAAGGAGAAAGCTTAGCTTCAAACTAGTGTCATTTGTAATGATTGACCTTGTACTGTGAATTTTAACTGTTAAGCAATTGAATTTCAGACTCCAAGCAAAAAGAAGTTTATTACATGGGTGCAAGAAGAGCATTATGAGCTTGCATAGACCTGGGCAAAGAAGAAATTAGGTACTATATCATTTGTTAATTTTGTAGACATGAAGGTCACCTGTAAACATTTATTTATAAGAAAAGAATGCAATTGTATTTTACATAATAAATTGGTTCTTTCAACACCAAGAATAATACACTGGGAACTCTCCTCACTATATCAATATATAGCAATGACTTCGTATACTTTTGCAACAAAAAATAATTTTGAAAACAAATTGTGATAACTAAAATGCCCCATCGACTGACCTCACTATCAACGTTTTTCACAGAACGTAAGAAAACCTGATAATTCTTTACTTCAGAAACAGTACTGGCTTTGGAGAATACGTTGTATGACTATGTGACTCTGAACTTACAGAGCAGTGAAGATCTATGATTTAAAAAGCATCCCCAGCAACATTGAAGACAAAATTTGTAAATGAATGAACTGTATTAACTATAGACTTTGAAACAACAGAAACCACCTCTCTTTTCATAGGTGTGCCTTTGGTCCTTGGAAATTGTATGCTGCAGCATCAAGAATCAATGTATACTCGAATGAATAAATGATTATGGCCTTCTGGAAAACATAGATTTTAGTGCTCACTGCACAGATGTTGCAGATTTAAAGGAGCTAAATGTCATATGCTACTGTGCAGTAAAGGTTCTCATTAAAGAGTAGTTACGAGTTCATCATTAATTCATCCTATGTTATTGTATCCCTGTACAGTGTGACTAGTTTGCTAGGCAGTTGAGCTACAAATGTAACAAGGCAAGTTTCCTAAGTCTACTAAGAAAGAAGGTGTGCAAAGAACTAATTAGTTTTAAAATGCTGGTTCTATGGCATATGTGTATTAACCTAAGTCTTGTATATTACCTTATTAAGGGAAATCCTAGATGGTAAAACTAATGAATTCTATATTTTAATAGCTTGGATGCAGGTGTTCCCAGATAGCAGAAAGGTGGTTTTACTCTATGTATTATTCACTCATCTTCTTCCTCAGGCATCTCCTGTGCTCTTCAGTCTTTATATTCAAATTGAAGATGCGGGAAAAGTTTACAGCCACTTCCTAAACATCTTAAGCAAAAAGTAATGCATATGATTTCGGCTCACAGGCTATGGCAAAGGCTAATTAAAGGATTCCACTTAGATTACATGGAATCTGAAAATTGCAGTTGCTCCTTAAGAAGCTGCTTCCCAGAGAAAACAACTTGCTATGGAAATTTGGTAGACAGTCATAATCATTTTTGCCACAGATCTCCACAATGGGACAGCACTGCCCAGCTGAAAGAGTCAGAACAGCTTTATAGCAGTGGTAGCACATGAACAGGCTTGAATAATACATAGGCATTTTCCAGGAGGATAAGCAAGAGGATGTCCCAGCTTAAGTGAACAATATGCGCAATGGCCTGCAGCTGAAACAGAGCAGGTGTAAACAGGAAAATAAGTGAGTTCTATCTTGCTTCTGCACTAATTGTGTCATAATAAGCAGTGAAAGATGGGACTAGAGGAGCAGATGAGAAGCTGAAGATGAAGAGCTTAAATGCCATTATAGTAACACCCTATCTTATCTTTCAATTTCTTTTCCTCGGTATTCTCATTGATTGGATCTAGGTCCTCACAAGCTATTGTTCTCCTTCTTGCTCATTCATGATGATAATCTCCCTGCTAGACAGGGTCACTAAAAGGGAAATCTTTCCTATTGAATGAATGACCTTTTAATTCTCCCAATTGACTGTGTAGATAATGCCTGGTCATGTGTCTCAGCCAACTAGTCCACTATGGAGACAAGAAGAGCATGGTTCTCTTCCTCACCCAGACATAACTTGAGTGCATCAAGGACATGGGCAAGGGTCATTCATATAGCATTTTCTAAGTAACTGCCTTTTGAAAAGTAGACAGTTCAGTGTATTGTGTCCTGGTATTGTGTTTCCTCATCGATACCCTTCAGCCCCAGTGACAATCCCCAATGACAGCAATATGTTCATTTATTTTTAATATTCCATGACCTACTCAGGGTTATGGCCTCATTAAAAAACGATTGATGTCTTTGACATAAGCCTCTGAAGTGTCCTTGTTGTCTGCATTTAAACATGTTGAAGAAAGAAAAAAAAAATGAAAAAGGGTTGCCCTAGATCTTTCCAAGACTGTAACAAAAACTGACAAGAGTAATTGTTTGCTACTTCAGGGACTTACAAAAATAGATAACCAATCAAATGAGGTCAGTAAATTTTGTTTCTACTATATATGGTTGAAAATGATGTTATTTTTAAAGTTTTAAATTGCTGACTTTAATGAGAAATATCTGGCTCCCTTATTAATTTGACTTAATTAATTTTCTGTGAATACCAGGATACTAGAATATGTAGAATCTTTTTAACTTCAGGTTATCTTATGTAAATCCTACAAACGATCTTTTTGTTAATCTCACTACAAATACTGTGGCAGGGAAACACATATATAATGTGTACAAGTCTGCATAGTCCAGACTAAGATTGTAGATACTGACGGCTATCAAGAAATATAACTATCACAGGATGACTTAGAAATTTACAGACAACAACAGTAAAGGTATTACTTGAAACAAAACATGTTTTTATGCCTACTGCTTGCTAATAGTTAATATTCATAATTATGTGTTTCTCCTAAAGCACTTCTTTGCCCTATAGAATCTTCTGAATAGCAGAGCAAGGATTGCACCCTGGCAAGCATCATTTTCTTAATAACTATCGTATGATAAGTTGATTGTTTGGAAACTGGATGTCAATGTTTGGTGCACATGTTAACCCAAGCACTAACCGAATATCTAATATCTGCCAGAGAGTGCTGCAGGATTGAGTGCAATGATGAACAAACTATGGCTGCTGACACTGAGATATTCATAGTTTAATAGAAAAGACAGTCTGTGAAAATGATCCCACCAAACTGCATAGATGTTAAAAGAAAGATAAGAACTAGTCTTCTGGGAGCAGAGGAAGACGGGAGAAAAAAGTCCAATTTGCTTGGGACTTTAGGGATATATAAATGTAGGTTAGAATTCCAGATCCACTACTTCTTCATCATGTATGAGTGGTGTGATCTTAAATCCATCAATTTACTTCTTTGATCTCATGGAGATACTCAAAATACAGTGTGGTGTGAAGATTAAACACAAAAACTCATGTGTATAGATAAAATAATGTCTGAGAAAATATATTCTTAAAAATCTTAGTTCTTCATTATCTTAAGAGATATGGGGTAATATTTCAGAAGGAGAAGGGCTTTCAATAAAAACTAAAGGTTTACTAGATATAGAAGAAAGAGAAGAAGAATATTCTAGGCAGAAGAAAAAGAGGCAAAAAACACTAAACTGTGTCACCACATAAATCAGTTACTTAGGGCTCCGTTTTATTTTGTTTTCAGCAAAAAAGTAAAAGAGCAAACTTACACTTTAATAAAAACAACAAACTTATATTTAATAAAAAATGAGAAAAGCAATATATATAGAACACCATCTAGGTAGCTTAGTAAATCTTCGGGCTCAGTATATTCTATTTTGCCAATAAGGAAACTAAGAATCTAATATCTATTAACTTGTTCTGGATTATCAGACTAATAAATAAAGCCTAAAATTCAGCCTCACTTAATCTTACCTCCAAAACCTATGTTACTTTTACCTCATCCAAACTTGGGTTGTGTTTTGATAATTTTAATTGATACTGTATTAGTGATAGAATCTATTATCACTGAAAATATGAAATCACTATACAAAATTTTAAGTTGGCTATTTGGCTAATTTCTCAGGCAGTATTTCATTGAATACTCAACAGCAAGGAGGTATAATTATCTCCATATAGAAAGTGAGGTTTAGAGAGATAATACTAAGGTCACTAAGTATAAACAAGGAAATTCAGAAATCTAAAACTTTGGAGTCACCAGCCAGCAAATGGTGAAGTTAAGAATTGCCTTAGCTCATTCTGGTCACTATAACAAAAATACCACAGACTGGGTAGCTTATAAACAACAGAAATTTATTTCTTATTGTTCTAGAGGCTAGAAAGTCTGAGATCAAAAAGCCTGCAGAATTGATATTTGCTGAGGGCTTCCTTCCTAGTTAATAGGTCATCTCTTGCTGCTGTGTTCTCACATGGTAGAAAGGGCAAGGGAGTGTTCTTGGGGTCTCTTTTATAAGAGCACTAATCCCATATATGAGCACTTGTGAACAATCTCCCCCCAAATGCTTCACCTCCTAATACCATCACATTAGGGGTTAGGATTTCACCATATGAATTGGGGCCAGAGGGTGACTCAGTCTTTAGCAAGAACAAATCTAGCTCTGATTCCAACCCCTCTCCCATTTCTACTACATGCAGATGACACTTTGATTTATAATTTGGACAAAGCATGTACCTAATCAGAACTGACTGCATCTGGACACATCTAAAGATTCCTGTATCTAAATATATACAATATATATGTTGTATATATTACTGAAGACGATCAATAACTCACATGATTTTTCATCAGTTTATTTCTGAGAAGACCCGAATTTAAATCAACTAACCAAAAACCGAATTGCAAACTCACATTGATAATATGAGCCAAGCAAATTATAAAATTAAATCTTTCAACATCATCCCCACCTATCTTATGTTAAACTCTTGATTTTTGATGGTTTCCACCTTCACGCTGAATCAGAAAGCCAGAATATGCTTCTCAAAAAATAATATTTTGACCCAAATGAAATTGTCTCCTAAAAAGCCAATTAAAGAATTCCTCTCAAAACTAGGTAATATCAAAACATCAGTTCTCAGGCAGCTAATGTATATATAACCACAATCTAGACACACAGAATTTAAATTAGTTATTCTCCCTTCTACAAACATACCAATTTCATTTAGCAGAAGTATCAAATGTGGGCTAAAAAATAAGATACTATAAAATGTTATATAATGTAATGTATCTATACATAAAAATAAGATTTATATGTATTACATATAAGAAATAAATGTTTATATACAGAAACACATAACATAGCATATACTAAATATACGATATTATATATGTGAGATATATGTATATGACACATGTGAGATATGTATATAAAAAATACACAGAAACACTATATATATCTATATATAATATATATACAGATATATATATCTATATCATGTGTGTATATAAGACAGATCCTTTTCCTCTTAGGTAACTTCTTTCAGGGATCCAATGGCTATAAAAATAGTGTGGGTATTTCTAGCCATATCTCAAATATTATTTGAAGAATGAGGGAGAATGTATCTTCAATGTGGCTAGAATCAATTTTTTCTATTTGTTGTATTTCTTCAGCAAATACATGAATTTAGCACTCTCTATGTATACTTGTAAGAATGTGCATGCATTTTCTCACACAGCTTTTAAACCATTCCTAGGAAGCATTAATATTATTTTTGGCTGAGAAAACAGAGACACTAGCAGGTTAAGTGCCTGCTAATGTCCACACAGCTGAAAAGGAATAGCGCCAGAATTTAAATCCAGAGTCTACACTTCAGAATCTACACTTAATTTCCTCTCCAAGTACTCAGTTGGTGTATACTATATGGTAGGCAGTGTGCCAGATGCTTTGCTATCATTCGGTACAACCCATTCTTTCTTTTACCTCCTGGTCATTTGCATTAAGACAAATCAGGTAACTAACCAGTCAAATACTTCACTCTCTTCTCTCCCCTATCACGCTAGTAACTTGAAGCTTGGAAAAGGAGTGATCTCTGTAAAGCGGAGATGGGTTGTGGAAAACACTAATGTATTTTAAGCAGCGTCTTGTGCTCCCAAAGTAGTTTTTGGTTAGGAGTGCAAAACAGATAACGAGGCATGCAACCTTTTGAAGTTCAACCAGATGAAGGAACAATCAATGGCCCAGCTGCAGAGCTCAGACCTACAAAACTCCTCTGCCAATTCCCAGTCATCTTCCCAGGGAGCCACATTGTTCTCATCAGCATGCTCCATAAATTTTGCAGTAGGATGCAAGCTGCTGGCTTGAAGCTGACACTGATTGAAAAACCTTGCCCCAGGCCAACTGCTGTAAGGAAAGAACTTGGGGGTTCAGAAGGAAACACCAGGGCTTGTTGTTTAGCAGATTTGTCAGCATTTAGAGATCACAGGAGAGATAGAGAATACCAAGATAAGGCTAATTCCCCAAGGGGAAATAGTATACTGTTGTTATTTCTTCTCCTTATTTTTTAATTTTGGTCAAGCAAAAATTTAGTATTAGACAGGCAATTCTTGGTAATTGCAATAGGATGTTAAGGAAATTTGGTGTGCTAGATTTTGATGTTGTTGTTGTTGTTTTTCACCTTCCAATGAACTTTCTTCGTCCTACCTTCAAGCAATAGAGGGTGACCTAGGCTACAGAAACCTGATTTTCTCTCATTAGAGAGTAGCCAAGGGCTCTTTAAGGTAATAAAGCAAGAGAAAAATCACAGATAAAACAAGATAGAACCTTCAGGTGGAGATGACGACAAACTGCCTTAAAGGGTTTATGTTAACAGTTACAGTCTGAGAAGTAGGAATCAGACCTTTGAAAAAGAAAAGCACTTTATGATTTTTTTACAGCAGTTTAAAAATGTTCTGCATCATAAGGCCAATTTTAAAGTTTTCCATCACTTCCCCCACCATAAACATGAAAGTTTTTCCCAGAAAATTATTCAAAAAGCAAAAGTAAACACTTTCTCTCTCAAACCAGAACAGGGTCATTTTTATAGCAGGAAGAAAATGAAACAAAAATGCATTATAATACATAGAGATTGTCTTCTTTAGCCCCGTTGAAAATTCTGGAGGGCACATGTTTGGATCTATAAGGCAATACCTCTTGGTATCCATTAGGAAAAGGCCTCTAATTTCTCCCCATCTAAGTTGTCTCTCAATTCTAATCTTTCTAATGCCAAAATTCCAGGTATTTTCTTTATATTTCACTTTTGTTGTTGTTGTTGTTTTCCTTCTTCTATGCTCCTAGGTACCGTTCAATGGACAATCAGTTGTCTTATACTTTGCTTTACTTTTTATTTCTTCATGCTATAATTTATCTAACAGATATCTGGAGACAATAATACTGTTTGGTAACACTGCAAAAATGGATAAAACTAGGTCTCTGTTTTGATTAATTCACATAAGTAGAAAAGTAGATAGACATAAAAATCTGTAATTATACATTGTAGAAGCATTATAACATAGCATTTGAAAACTCATTCCATGGGGTCAAAAGCACCTGTCTTTGAACTCTGTCCTTTTCTCTTACAAAGTACATCGGCCTTGACTAAGTTACTTAAGTTTTATTAACCCTGATTTCTTAATTAGCAAAACAGAGATAATAATGCCCAGCTCATAGAGTTCAAAGCATGGATAAAAATATGCTATATATAATGCTTAATACTAGGCATTCACATAATATTGCAAACAATACATGAGATACATAAAATATTATGGTGGGACAGGGAAAGGAAGGACTAACTCAGTTAAGATTTCCCAGAAACATGAAATGTGAAGTGGAGTCAAAAGAAATCAGACAGAAATTCAAGAGGTAGTTATGAGAAAGTCCTAAAGGTAAAATCTATATACACATACACATATTATACAGAAATGACAAGTAGTTGTTTATATTTGGAGTGTGAGCTCATGCTGAGTGATTGAAGAAAATTAAACTTAAAAAGTAAGTTGGGAGAAGATTATGAAAGGACTTGTACTCCATGCAAAGGAATTTTAATCCCTGCAAATGAGAAATAATTAGAGATCTTTCAGAAGAGTATAAAATACCAGAATTATACCTCAGAAAGTAAAATGTGAACAGTGGGTAAGAGTGAAGAGAAGTTGGGGGCAGAGAAACCAGTTTAGAGCACATAGAAAATATTTATAAATAACATTTACATTTAAATTATATACATTTATAAATCATATTTGTATTATTATAAGATAACATAAACTTATATATTAATATAAAGGACATAAAACCTATAGTCAAGCAATAGTAATAAAAACAAAAGAAGGGATGGAAGTGAGAGAAAAGAATTCAGAAAACTGTAATTGACTAGATATAGGGAATTGTGGATGTGGATATGTCAAAGGCATTTCTGGGTCTTTTAGCCTGAGAGACTGTGTTTGCCTTGTGATGCCCTTAATTATTATATATAATTCAGGATGAAAAGACAGAATGAGGGGTATGGTGAATTGGATCATTATTCACCAATTCTTTATGACTAATCCTTTGCCACATAACTCTGTAGTGCTTCCCACTTGAGATTATATTTTCTTGTCCCCCCAGTGTGGTGTTGGGTCATGTGACTTGCTCTGGTCAATGGAATATAGATTGGAGGGTCAGAATACCACTTGCAGGCTGAAGCTCTAACAGATATCCCTTATTTCTGTTCAGCCTCATGTAATGTAGGGATTCATCATGAGAAGTAGATGCTCCAGGTATCCTTCGGTCCAAGCAGAATGGGAAAACACCTAAATTCAATTCTCAGCCTAGAGGGAAGCCCAGTGAAGCTCAACCAAGCCCAGCCAAGCCACAGCCTAAAGCAAGCTGCCCGAGCTAACCTGCAGACCTGTGACCAAGAAAAATAAATTTTTGTTGTATGCACTCCTGAGAAAAATATTTTTATGCAACATTATTGTGACACTCATTGCCACTGAGGATTGGATTGATGCAAAGGGACGGAAACTGACATTTAAATATCTGGTTGTAATTTGTTCCCAAGCTTCAACTACCTCCCTAATGCTTGGAATCGCTGAACTGCCACAGTATTACCCCAATTAATCTATTTTTTCCTTTGTTTTCTTAAGCTCAGTAGAACAGTTTTTATTATCTGTCATCCATTCACTTCTAGAACACTTACAGTTCTGCTGAGATACTTTTAACCTTAATTATCTTTCCAGACAAAATGGTAGAATAATGAGGCCACATGTTGGACCAGGAATATAGGAAAGGGCCACTTCATTAAAAATTTAGTTGGATTAAGAAATTAATGAATGAATGATGGAGTGGACTCCATAGCTACAAACTATATACACATTTTTTATATCAGCTAAGCATCTTGAAACCAGGTTTCATTAATGAATAACAAAGGGACTGAATTAAAGAGTGTGGGTAATATAAATATTCAAGATAAAGTTACATTAAAAATAGATTGAGAAAGAATATGAATGAAAGAAGAATGGGAAATAACGGTGATGTTAAAGCAAGATATGATGGGAATTTTATAAAAGAAGATGAAGTAAACTAACAAATACGAAAGAGGTATCAAATGGGTTAGATAACCATTAGCAGGATCAGGTTATGAGGGAATATTCCCCCCTGAGCGATAAGTTATGTTTGTTCCAAGAGCAGCTAAGAGTCTTCACAGATAACAAACTTTCAAAGAAAGAAACAGTCTTCCAGACACTAAAGAGGAGTTGAAGGAGAGGAAAATACATATGATTCCTCAGGTTTTGCTTAGAATTTTTACTGCATCTACCTGAGTTGTCTATTTTCTCTTTATTTCAATTTCTCATGAACTGAAATTGATGATTAAATAAAAGTTATTATTGGTTATTTATATTATAATTAATCATGCTTGTGAACAAATTAATTCTTTAGAAAGCATAGCATTAAAAAAATTCTTTTTTTTTTTTTTTACTATACTTGGTGTTCTAAGGTACACGTGTGCAACGTGCAGGTTTGTTACATATGTATACATGTGCCATGTTGGTGTGCTGCACCCATTAACTTGTCATTAACATTAGGTATGCCTCCTAATGCTATCCCTCCCCTGTCCCCTCTCCCCACAATAGACCTCGGAGTGTGATGTTCCCCTTCCTGTGTCCAAGTGTTCTCATTGTTCATTTCCCACCTATGAGTGAGAACATGCAGTGTTTGGTTTCCTGTTCTTGTGACAGTTTGCTGAGAATGATGGTTTCCAGCTGCATTCATGTCCCTACAAAGGACATGAACTCATCCTTTTTTATGGCTGCATAGTATTCTATGGTGTATATGTGCCACATTTTCTAAATCTAGTCTGTCACTGATGGACATTTGGGTTGATTCCAAGTCTTTGCTATTGTGAATAGTGCCACAATAAACATACGTGTGCATGTGTATTTACAACAGCATGATTTATAATCCTTTGGGTATATGCCCAGTAATGGGATGGCGGGGCACAGTGGCTCACAGGGATAATCCAAGCACTTTAGAAAGCCAAGGTGGAAGGATTGCTTAATCCCAGGAGTTCAAAATAAGCCTGGGAAACATAGTGAGACCCCATTTCGCAAAAATAATTTTTTTAAACCTTTTATTTTCCTTTGTCTCTAAAATCTCCACATTAAAACTCTATTCAATTCTTAGTGAATATAACAGACATAAATAAAACATTTATATGGCCATATTCTTTGTCTAACAAAAATTGTTCTTGGTTTTAGTCTTTTTATTTACTATAGAAAAGCAAGTTTCAAATCTGATACCTAAACAAATGGACTGTGCTTAATTGGGTCTATCCAGATAAGTGGAATGTACTTTAAGAGCAGATGTGCTCTGAATATACTTGCTGAATAGCGCATAAAGGGAGGCCATTTCTATTTCTCTTTTTGTAATTTTATTTCCTGCATATAGAAGTGTCTGATGTATAGTTCTCAGAGAAAATCTGTTGAATGAATCAGAAAGGATCATGTGTCATTGTCCTCTCTCACTCTTAGGTTTTGGGCAATATGTTCTTAAGATTTTTTTTTTTTCTCTTGCCCTTTGTCTTTTCTCTCTGTTTCTATTAGGAAAATCTGGATAAGTGATTCATCTATGAAGGGGATGCACTATAGTGGTATATATGTTTATCTATAGAGCTATTTTGCTTGCTTACTAATAGCCTTCACATTACAATGTCCTTGACAGCATTGGCAATCAGTCTTATTTTATGCTTCCATTAGGGCAGCCATTAAAATAGATGAGCATAGCAGTAGGCACCTCAAGGTAGTGGTATATTTATAGTCAGTGGAATGCTAGAGTTTGGTTACAGTAGAATGCATCTGGTTTTAAACAAATCAGAAGCTACAGTATAAGGACAGCTTTCACAGATTACATGTACTCCATCTCTGACCCCAGCAAAGAGCTTTTCAGGCTGTCAGAGTCGCAAGCAAAAAACTAGAATCCAAGGCATGCCTTCTTATCTGGATAAGAATGGAAGTGTCAGTCAGAGAATAGGACAATCAGAGAGAGCAATCAGAGCCAGGAAAAGAGACTCAGGCCACAGCTTGGTCAGGTATATCCTGTAGGGGGTTTGAAGACTTTCTGCAGTACTAAGATCTTCACCCTCAGAACTCATTGGATGAGACAGGTTGAGACATCAAACTTGCCTGAGTCTGCAGGCCTGGAAACCTGCAGTAGCTGAGTCTCTCTGGGGCTAGGGAAGGCAAGGATAGATGCTCTTAGCCTGTGAAAGCCCAGGTAAGACCAGAGCCATGCATTCACCATATCATCTGGCAGAAATATCCAAGACGTGAGAGCTTATTTTATTTATTTATTTGTTTGTTTGTTTGTTTATTTTGAGATGGCATCTCACTCTGTAACCCAGGCTGGAGTGCAGTGGCACGATCTCAGCTCACTGCAGGCTCCACCTCCTGGGTTCATGCCATTCTCCTGCCTCAGCCTTCCAAGTAACTGGAACTACAGGCACTCGCCACCATGCCAGGTTAATTTTTTAGATAGTTTATTTTAACGTTTATTTCTTAAATTTGTGAACTTCTGAATATTTTCTCATGTTCCCTATCATGCTTTAAACTTCACTGAGAATGTTTTAATACCATGGTTTGCTCTGGCAAATTAATTTCTGCTTCTACATTTCTTGTAGTTTATAGGACCCCTGAGATGTGAAGAGTTCATTGTCTTTAGGGTCAGAAAACAAACTATTCCTAGAGACAAGTTCAACTTTTAGGTAATGTAACTATTGGATACCCTAACTAGAAAGAACCTTCAAGTATAGCTAAGTAAATATATGCCAAAAAGTATTTCCTGTGGTTTTTGAGGGAAAAAAACACATCAAATAAATATTGGAAAATGCCACATATTATATTTCCCTTTTTTGAAAATTCTCAAAGCATGTTAGTGTCTTAAAGTTTCAAAACTATTTTACAATGGGAACTATGCTTATGTATGCTTAAACAAGCTGTCAAAATGTTTGACTATAGATTACTAAAAGTGCAAAACATCAATTAGTAAGTAGTAAAACCGTGGTACCACTGAATAACTGCAACCATTCAGGTGTGGCCATGTGTTGTCTTCATTTCAGGACTCCAAGGGGTAATTAGCACAAGGGTCTTTTTTTTTTTTCCTTCTTGTTTTCTCATTCTACCGATTTCTCTTTTAGTACCTTCTTTTCTCCTTTGCTTCAAGTATTTTCAATACCAAGCTGATGCTGACTCCAAGAATCCATAGTTGCATTTTAGAATTTTTTCTGAGCTCCATACTTTTGCATTTGGCTATTTTCTGGACTTGTGCACGTGCTTGTCTCACTTATTCATGGGAGCTAAATGATGAGAACACATGGACACATAGAGGGGAGCAGCACACACTGGGGCCTTTCAGAGGGTGGACAGTGGGAGGAGGGAGAGGATCAGGAAAAATAACTCATGAATACTAGGTTTAATACCTGAGTGATGGAATAATCTGTACAGCAAACCCCCATGACACAAGTTTACCTATGTAAAAAACCTTTACTTGGACTCCTGAACTTAAATTTTTTTAAAAAAGAAAACTGAGCTATTTTGTGCTATTGATTGTATTCCCTTTCCTTTTTCATGCTAATGTGGATTATAATAACATACACCTGAGAATCATTCTCGACTCTTCTCTCATATATTTTCTTCCCATCTTACCTTTGCAGCAATCTCACATTCCTGTCAATTTTACCACCCAAAGAGCTTGAAAATCTTTATATCTCTGTGCAGAGAGATAAAGCCTCTGAAAGGCTTGTATTAGTTTGAGTTTCCTGTGATTGGTGAGGTGACCTCAGCTGATTGGAGAGCAGGACTAAGGTAGATGGAAGAGTGAGACAAGGAAGGAAGAAAAGTCAATCACAGATATGTTATTGCGCTGACAACCACTGTGAACAATGGAGCTCATGATGCTGGGGAAGTTCTGCAGAACTACATAGACTGTCTCAAAGGTGTCCCTCTGAAGGATGGGGAGCAGGTCTTTATCTCCTGTTCCCTTCCATCATCAGTTGAAAGGCTGGTCCCAGGTGCGTTAACTCTACTTAACTTCTGGGCTAATCTGCACACATCCCCAGAGGCAGAAAAACTAAATTAAGTGAGGCACTTGAAATAGCCTGCTGCCAAGGGTGCAGGAACTGCCCATCAGAGCTATGGTTGAAACTAATGCAGTGGACAAAAGAAGAACTTTCATTAAACAACAACAAAAACTTTCAACCACTCTTATCTCTTGGCTTGCCCCTCTCAAAACCATATTTTACATGGTCTCCAGAACAATAATTCTTATTTTTTTATTTAATTTTTTAATATTTTTATAATTCTTATATTTTAAATGTGCCCTAATGTAGCGCACATTTTGTAAGTACATTCTAATTGCCAGATAGGGTTCTATGTTTTGGTGAACAAGACCAGTGTTTTGTGTCAGGGAATTTACATTCTAGAAAGAGTTGTATAAAAACAAGCAAATAAGCAGAAAAAATACAGTGTCAGAGAGCCATAGATCTTATGCAGAGAATTAAAATACACGTGGGAAAAAAAAAGACTAGATAGCTACTCTAAAATATGTCGAAGGCTATTGCAGAGGCAATGAAACAAATATAAGTTTAAGCTTGTGGGAGTGGGCATGGAGAGGAGGGAATGGATTCAGAATGTGTTTAAGAATTAGTGTCCATGAATTGGTTAATGAGTTGAATTTGAAGCTTGAGTAAAAGAGAAAAGTAGGAACGGTGCCTAAGTTTTTGGCTTGAGGTCCTAATAGATAATGGCACTGCTATTTATTGAAATGAAGAAGCCCGGGGGAACAGTGAATTTCAGGAGAAGATGATGGATATCTTTTGACCTACGTTGAACCTGAGATGATGATTAGTTATATATGTTTAGATGTCAAGCTTAAATGTGATGTTATTATTCTTGCACTTACAAATCTTTCTAGAACTCTACTTGCCCTTGAGATAAAGTTCAAACATGTTGACAGAACCCTGCCGTGCTCACAAAACCTTTTCTTTCACCCACCTACATATTTCAACATTCATCCACACTGATACCTGTTTGCAGTTCTCAAAAGGCTACAGGCCACTGTATACCTCCCTGTGATATCTTTCTATTTTTACTCACTCATTCATTCTTTTGCTTCCAAACCCAGTGCTGGTTTTATCCTTTATAAACATCTCCTGACAGCCCTGTTAGTTGAGGTTGCCCCATTCTGGATGAAGATGACCTTGCTCTCAGTCTGTGTTCTCTGTACTTCTCTCTAGCATAATGCTTAACACATGGTCTAATAACATATTTTTGTTGTTGTTATTTGTTTTCCTCATTAGCTATGTGCAGCAAGATTTTATTTCCAACACCTAACATTCTTCCTACCTAGTACTAGATATCTAGTTCTATTAGTTAAATAAGTGAATTAAGAAATGAATGAATAATAGATTAAGGAAAAGAATGAAAGAAATATGGAAACAGTTGAAACTTACACACATTTAGTTCAACATTTATACATTCTGGACTATAATATTAGCTTACTTTATCAGTTTGGGTTCTTCCCCCTCAATGTTTGTAATGCCACGTTTGTAAGAAATTGGAAAACTTCTACCTTCTCCTTAATAACTAAATTAAAATTTATATTTATATAAATTTCCTTATTAAAGCAAGTGGTGAACTGAAGAAGATGTTTAACATTCATTCCCATTTATCATTTGCACCCTATTTCCCCCCTGTTAAAAGAAAAACTTCAGCCAAATTAAATTTAAAGGAGTTTAATTGAGTAATGAATGATTTGCGAATTAGGCAGACCGAGAATCAGCAGATTCAGAGGGACTACAGAGGTACCTCGTGGTCAGAACAAATGTATAGACACGAAAGGGGAAGTGATATAAAGAAATCAGCAGTGAGGTATAGAGACAGCTGGATTGGTTACAGATTGGCATTTGTCTTAGTTGAACACAGTTTGAACACTTAGCAGTCTCTGAGTGGTTGAAGTATGGCCGCTGGAATGGGCTAAGATTCAGCTGTTGTTACAAGCACATACTCCTAAGTCAGGTTTTCAATCTTGTCTGCCTATTAAGCTAGGTTACGGGTTGTCCACAAGGACTCAAATGTAGAAGTACAGAGTCCTTGGCAGGCCATATTTAGTTTGCTTTAACACCCCAAAACCAGTTATGTGGCAAACAGATATAAGTGCAATAAAAGGATGAAGTATGCTTTGAAGCAGATAAGAAACAGGGAAGATATAATTTAAGTGTTGGTAAAGACAAAAGAAGAAAAAAGAAGCAGCAGCAACAGAAACTACTCAAGCAAATATTCACAATGTTCAAACGTGAATATTCACAATGTTTCATTAAAGCTGGTCAAAAAGTGAGTAACTATTTGAAAATACATGTTTTAAAACCAGTTCAAAAAATTATTAGTTTTAAGAATTGAAGTATCTAGGGGATTCAAAAATGTTTTAAAAACTATCTAGGTCAAGAAAAGTATTTCTGATTCACACAACAAATATATTCTGATTATGACAATGTCATGTTCAAGTGAGTTTATCTAAAATAAATTCTAGGTCAGATGCGGTCACTCATGCCTGTAATCCCAGCGCTTTGGGAGGCTGAGGCTTTGGGAGGTGGATCACTTTGTGAGGTGGATCACTTGAGGCCAGGAGTTTGAGAACAGCCTGGCCAACATGATAAAACCCCATCTCTACTAAAAATACAAAAATCAGTTGGGCCTGTTGGCACACACCTGTAATCCCAGCTACTCAGGTGGCAGAGGCACAAGAATTACTTGAACCCAGGAGGTGGAGGTTGCAATTAGCGGAAATCGTGCCACTGCACTCCAGTCTGGGCAACAGAGCAAGACTCTGTCTCAAAAATAAATAAATAAAAGAGATAATAAAATACAATTAATTCTAATGTTCTTTTTACCTACAAAAGATGATTCCACTTTTAACAGTATTGATAACAGATCCAGGACTAGGTTTGCACATCAGTCAGGGTTTAATCAGAAGCAGGACCTCTAGATTATATATTTGTATGAAGGAAGTTATGACACAGATTTGACTATATTCACTTGTGGAGGCAAGTTAAGCAGTATCTGTAAGGGTGTTGCTTACATGTCTGATGACGCTAGAGCTTGAAGTCTACAGGGAATGTAATTAAGAAAGGAAGATGGATATAAAGTTGGGAAGGACAAGATTAAGCTAGAAAACACAAGCAATAGCTGGAGCCTATGAGGACAGACTAAAACCCATACCAGTTCTTTTTGACTCCTACCTTTATGGTAAGGATGACCTCCAGAAGCAAGACCCTTATCACGCAGAGAAACACATATACCTAGTCTAGGAGGCAGAGGGGCTCACTAGGATCTAGTTAAAGTGGATCTAGGCTAAAGCGGTGGTGTAGTTGCAAGCCTGGCCCTACGTTACCTTATGCCAATGTGGTACACCAGCAGGTGAAAGACAATGCATATGAGATACTTAATGACTGCTTTTGTACTTGCACCCCCCAGATGTCATGCAAGAATCTGTCTTGTTGCCCACACCAGAATATGATGTTTCCCATCCTGTATGATAGAAAACATACAGGAATAAAAATTCTGGAAAGTAAAGTTTAACTTAGGCAGGTTGACACATTTCCAAAACCAACATAGCTTTTTGGCATAATAAAGTTACAAGTCAAATATGTATTGAGCAAATAAATGAAAATCTGGGGTGAACTGAAGGATGGGCAAGTGGATACATGAATAAGTTCATAGGTCTATATATTCTATCCAAACATCATTTCTTTGCCCATCCTCTTTGTAAATGCCTTATCACAGATTCAAGTCATATGTATTTCATGAAAGCAATATAAGATTGTCATTAGTATCAGTAAAACCAAAGGTTAAATACTAACAGGAGATTTATTCAAAGTTTGTCATTAAAAGACTAGCTTAATATTAAAATCTAACCCTTACCGAGTATTTAGTTATGTTGATGATCTGATTCAATTTTCACAACAGGTGAAAGATAATGATTAATATTATTCCATTTTTAATATGTAAACTGAAGCTTAGAGAGGCCAAATACTAAAATATTGCTTTATCTAGTCTTCTGTGATTCTCTCTCTCTTAAGAGCATCTAGCAGCAATGGAGAGTGGCAAAATGTAGGTCTGGTGGATATATCTACAACAGAAAGCATTAAAGGATTAATCCTAATCTCAGACATTTATCTCTTTCATTTTCTCTTAATATTTTCATTTTAGAAATATAAGGTATATGTGGAATTTATTTATTTATTTATTTATTTATTTATTTATTTATTTATTTTTTAGAAAGAGTCTCTCTCTGTCATCCAGTCTGGAGTGCAGTGGCACGATCTCAGCTTACTGCAAACTCTGCCTCCTGGGTTCAAGTGATTCTTGTGCCTCAGCCACCTAAGTAGCTGGGATTTCAGGTGTTTGCCACCACACCTGGCTAATTTTTTGTATTTTTAGTAGAGATGGGTTTTTGCCACGTTGGCCAGGCTGGTCTCAAACTCCTGACCTCAGGTGATCCACTTGCCTTAGCCTCCCAAAGTGCTGGGATTACAGGCGTGAGGCACTACACTCGGCCTGGAAATTATTTTTATTCATTCATATAAAAGACAAAAATTCAGCTTGGCTTCAGGGTCATTGAGATAAAATTTATTTTTTTTTTATTTTCACCTTTGTAAACTGATATTGAAAAAAGTACTACTTTTCTATTGAACAATCTTATAATAGATATCATGAATTCCCTAAAATGATGTCATCTTGCACACTAACATCAAAGCAGGGAGTTGGATGTGTTATTCTCAATCCCAGGTCAAAGACCACAGGGATAAAAACAATTTGGGTGAAGTTATCTGATCAAGATCAACAAAGGAGTCTGTGATGGTTAATTTTGTTTTGCCAACTTGACTGGGCCATGGGATGCTCAGATCTCTGGTAAAACATTCGGAGTCTTCCTGCAAGGGTGTTTTGAGATGACATCAACATTTAAATTGGTAGACTGAGTAAAGGAGTTTGCCCTCCTTAACGTGATCTGCCCTCGTAATGCCCTCCCAATCAGCTGAAGGCCTGAATACAACAAAAAGGAATACTGTTCCCATGTAAGAGAGAATTCATCCTGCCTGCCTGCTTTCAAATTGAGACATCAACTTTTTCCCTGCCTTTGGACTCAAACTAAAGCATCAACTCTTCCTGGATAAATCTCGAGCCTGCCTCCTTTCAGACTGAAATTTAATGTCCTTGGCTCTCCTGGTTCTCAGGCCTTTGGACTTGACAAGAACTTATACCATCAGCTTTCCTGGGTCTGCAGCTTGCCTACTCAAGATCTCATTGCAGATCTTGAGTTTGTGTTAGCCTCCATAATAGCATGAATCAATTTCTTGTAATAAATAAACAAATAATCTCTTGTTTGTTTTGTTTCTCTGGAGAACCCTGAATAATAAAGACACATAACCAGTTCATTGCGTCTTTGGTTACTCAAGAGTGATGAACAAATAGGCTCCAAGGAACTATTTCATTTTATACATTTTGTTTAGTAAGATTCAAATTGTATTCCCCAAATAGTGAAAAGAAAAAATATGCAAATAAGAAGTTAGTTTCACCTACATAAACATATTTTGAGTTTATTCTGTATCAATTGTTCTTCCTATGTTTATTAGTTCGGTGGAATAGCTCAAATTGAAAACAAAATAAAAATTGGTTTTATTATTATCAATTGACTAAAGACCAGTTGGCATATGGATTGCCTAGATTCTCATAAAATTTTCTAACTCAAGGTCCATTTTCATAAATTTACAGAGGACATAAAAATCATCAGAGCGAAACTGGTTGAACAATCTATTTATCCAAATATGATTTAAATGACTTACACAAACAACTTTTCAACAGTTTTAGGGCAATTCTCACAAAACAAAAGCACTCCTTTGGTCATTTCAGATTTGAACACATTTCCTCCTGTGGGGTAAAAGGATTAAAGTTTTTTAACACCTGTGCTATTCCAGGCACTGTTCAAAGTACTTCACAGTGATCATCTCAGTTAATTAAGCAAAAGCTCAGTAAGTGCTTTACCTTTCAAGTTTGTACTCAATAAACTTTAAACATTTCACAGACAAAGCTTTGCTGTCCAATGCATTTCCCAGAGCATGATATAGTAGGCATTCTGTAATAACCAATGAGTTAATTGATTGATTCAATTCAATCTAACAGTTATTGAATATCTACTCTACAGCTAGTATTGTACCTGACACTAGAAATGCAAAAATAAATCAAGTGGAATACCCACTCTGAGGACCTTGAAGTCCAGTGTAAGAGTCAGATGTGTGAGCAATACAGTACAATAAAGTACAAAAATTACTATAGATATGGAATTGGGGTGAAGCAGCTTGGGAATGAAGAGCAAAGCAATAAATTCTCATTGTACTTTAATTTAAGAATCGAGGGACTTTTGCAGGAGGAGGAGAGGATCTTCCAACAAATGGCAGCAGGATAAAGAAAATGCAAATGCTTAGTGAAACAGGAATTGTAGAGCAGATTAGGTGACAAAGGATGGTGGTTACTTTAGAATGGTTGGGAAGAAACTTGGCAGTCAGATTGGGAGGTGAAATTGAAATGCTAAGACAAATTGAAATTGTGAATGATTTTGAGTATGAAGCCACACACACAGAATTTGGTTTTCATAATGGAGGCACAAAACGTCTGAAACTTGGATTTTTGTTAGTTTTGATTTTAGAAAGGTAAGCATCTAGGAGCAAGGTATCACACAGCGCTGAGCAATGTTGATGTATTATTTTATTAGAGGTTTCTAACAAACACATGATAGAGATACTATAGTGATTTCCTTTTTTATAATTTTTTTTTTTTTTTTTTTTTTTTTTAATGAGACTTAGAGGTTAGCTTCTTGGTGAAAGACAAGCTCCAAAGTCTGGTCTGAGAAGCTACTAACCTCTATGATATCAGGCCTTTTCCAAGCTTCTAAGTTGGATTACATTGTCAAATGGACCCTCATGACCACTAAAGAAGGTTCAGATATGGTGTGGATGCCGTATTTCTTACCCAGTAGAGCACTGTAGGTCAGAATTAGGCGTTAAAAACTCTAGGTCATAACAAACTGAAACTATATTCAAAAATATAAATTAGTTTGAAGACAGAACCAAATTAATTAACTAGCAATTTTTAAAAAATTATCTGAGTATTAACTGGAACTAACCATTAATTTCATTTAGTTCCAGCTTATTTTACTATCCTTGTGTCCTAGAAATATTCAGTAAAGTGTTTCACAAATAAAATAATACACTAATTGATACAGAAATGCAATGTGCCAAAAAAAAAAAAAAAAAAAATAGAAGAGAGTAAAATGGAAGGGACTGGAGACAAAGATTATGGATTTCAATATAGTGGTTTGTCTTTGAATCAGTTGTTTAAGATTTCTTATTATCCATTTGCTCACCTGAAAAACGGATGTAACATTTATACGGTAAACTTCCACGTGCTTAATGTGAAGAGCATGTGGAATCCTGTGTATAAAATTGCTTTGTAAACTTTTATGTCTCCTAGAAACATTTCCTTTCATCATCATGATAACCCTTTGATTAAAATCCACTTTCAACCATTGAAAATGAGATTCTGTACAGCTTCAATCTGATGTTAAGATTGAACTATCTTATTTGAAAAAAGATCAGAGATGGTCTTCAAAATGCCTACAAAGTACCACACATGTCTATACATAGCATCAACATATGAAGATTGAGTACTTATTTGAGGCTGTGCCAAGACTCTATCTGACAAAGCCATCCTTAGACTTCACAAGGCATCAACATTCCCTGTGAGGATATAACAAAGACTCTTTTGTAGCTCAGGAAAGCAGAATTAAAAATGGAAACAGCCAGGGACTTTCTTTTATGTGTGTGGTGGTGGTGGTGGTGGTGGTAGTGGTGAGGAAATCTAGTAATACAGGAGTGAAGAAAATTCAAGGACAGTGGTTATAATCGAAATAAAGTCCACAATTACAAATTTAGTACATTTAGTAAACAAAAATATGCAGGATTATTTCAGCAAAACCAACTTTTTAATGGAGCTGGGAAGCATAAGTGAAAACCATCATAATTTAAAAACTGAGGAAAAGAATCCAAGAAGTGGAAAATCTTGTTGGTGTATTCCCTGAAAATATTTCAGTCTACAAGATGGTAAACTCAGGTAGAAAAAATATGTATTCCAAAATAAATACTTGAGAGAAAACAAAAATATTTTGAAAAGGTAAATGCTTAGACTATGATGGTTGGTAAATAAACTATACAACAGAATTGATGGAGAAACATAAAAATGAGAAACGACATTTTATATGGTAGCCCAAAAGAGCACTGGAAGTTGAAGCATTTGAACTCTAGTCCTGACTTGGTCAAAAACTAAGGTGGGACTTTGGACAAGTCAGTTCTTCCATATGCACCTCTGTATCATTACATATAAAATGAGATTGAAATAGGTAATATGTAAGGTTATTATGATTGTATGACTCTAAGAAAAACTAGAATAAATATCGTACTTGCTCATCAAAGCCAACATAGAGTAGATTATTGTTTACTGATGTGATATCAAACGTGCTGAGATTTTCTGCCCTCAAAATTCACACCCCTCTCTCAACAATGTTCCAAATGCCTTAAAAAGGAGGTACTAGTTTGCTTGTGCTGCTGTAACAAAATAGCACAGACAAGATGGGCTTAAACTGTACAAATTTATTTTGGAGGCTGGAAGTCCAAGATCAAGGTATCAGCTGGTTTGGTTTCTCTTGAAGCCTCTCTCCTTCACTTGAAAATGACCATCTTCTCACTGTCCCTTAATATGGCCTTTTTCTCTTAGTGTGTGCCTGTGAAACCTTCGTGTTTCTCTGTAA
Organism: Chlorocebus sabaeus; assembly: GCF_047675955.1. Classification (NCBI taxonomy): domain Eukaryota; kingdom Metazoa; phylum Chordata; class Mammalia; order Primates; family Cercopithecidae; genus Chlorocebus; species Chlorocebus sabaeus. Next base: position 31,884,113 of record NC_132930.1, read on the forward strand.
ACCCTAATCTTCTCTTCTAAGGACACTAGTGAGATACCATTAAGACTTACATTATGGCCTAATTTTAACTTTATTACCTTCTGTAATGTCCTGCCTACAAATGCAGTAACATTCTGAGGTACTAGATCAGGGCTTCAATATGTAAATTCAATATGTAAACATTTCAGTCCACAAGAGAGGAAAAAGGTTTTATTTATTTATCTGTTTTTCTCTGCAATGAGAAAGTACCATTCTCTTATGCACATGGCATGCACTCACATAGGAACAGTCCTTTCTTTAGGACGGATTCTGAACATGTTGGGCAGGGAGGACAAGAGACATTGAGGAATAGAAGGTGTGATGCTGCAGTATGTGGGAAGAAAAACTGAAAATATGAAAATAAAAGTGGCCTACTACATTTTTCAGAGATAGTCAATGAAGAAAAGACTGGAAGTCGTGTAAACGCTGCTCTTAAAGGCCAACTTGGCTGTCTCAAGGACAGGTTTTTGGGTCTAATTTTAAGAATAAAAAAAAATGGCAAGTGGGAAGAGAAAGGGAGCAAGGAGAGGGGAAAGAGAAAACAAAGCAAATAAAAGCTGAATCGAAAACACATATACACAGGAAACAAAGTAGCTCTCCAGTTGTCTCAGTCTACTTGGGCCACTGTAATAAAATACCACAAACTGTGTGGATTAAACAGACATTTTCTGGCAATCTGGAGGCTGGAAGTCAAAGGTTAGGGTTGCATAATGGTTGGGTTCTAGTGAAGGCTCTCTTCCTGGCTTGCAGATGGAAGAGTTCATCTTGCTGTGTGCTCACATGGCCTTTCCTGGTGCATGTTCCTAGGGAGAGAAAAAGATCTATTGTCCTCTTCTTATGAAGCTACCAATCCCATCGGATTAGGACCTAACCCTTATGACTGCAATTAACTTTACTTTCTAAAAACTCAAGTCTCCAAATACAATCACTTTAGGGGTTAGGGCTTCAACTCATGAATTGGCGGGGGGGGGGGGGGGGGAGTGGCAATTCATAGCACCAGTATTGCTAATTTAAAACATGTCCAAACATTACTAAATTTTTCAGTGGATTGCCTCCTGGTCTTCCAGTTACCGAGACGGATGGAAAAGGGTTTTGTTGCTGCTGTTGTTCATGTATTTTTTTTAAGTCAGCTTTGAGTGAAGACCTGGTGAAACAGGAAGCTGGATCAATAATGCCCTAAAGGCGTGAGGAATCACAGGTGAAATTGATCCTCATGGAATGAAAGGAGCTAGAAGTATTCATGCTTTTTTTCAACTATGTAGTTAGTCTGAGGATTGCTTGCAGTTCCTTTGTTAATTTAACAATCTGCCTTTAGAGGGAAACTAGCTTTAACCTGAAAATCTGAATGGGAGCAAATGAGATGTTTTCCCAGTGAGTATAAATAAACACAGGGCAATCTAATTTACTCTGTTTATAAAGAAGACCAAAGAAATAGTTTCTGGAAAGTTTTATATTTTCTTAATTCTGAAACTCTCTCATGGTAGGAGCCCGATGATAAGAAAAGCAATCAGGTAGAATCATACTGTATTTCTCCTTTCTCTATTTTTCCATTAGTTAACCCCTGATTTTTCAAACATTTTGACAAATGAGAAATTTCTGTATGTCAGATACTCTACAGAAGTCACACAGATTGAAGAGATGCTTGTATTTATGAGAAATACAGTGTCCAAAAGTATTCAGTTTATGAAGTGTGACATTAACTTTGGAACCAAGTTTCAGCAATTCCTTTGTCATTCACTTGCTATTGATCTCGGTCAAGTAACTTGAGCATTCTTTCTCTTAGTTTCCTCAGCCATAAATTGGATACAGTAATAGTACCTGATTCAGAGCATTGTTATGAGTATTAAATTAGAAACTAACCGTTCACAAAATGTCATGCAGTTGACAAATGTTATTTGCTCTACTATTACTATTATTACAACTACTACTGCTATGATTACCATTACTACTATTATGATTATTACAATGTATTATAAAGAAAATTGTTTACCATTGAGTCTATCTGGTGACCCAGTATGAATCAATTTCCTTAGATTTTTCTACTTCTGTCTTTATATTTGGCAGTAAGTAAGGCGCTGCACAGGAAAGAGAAGAAATGTAAACCGCGTTTCCTACCATCAGTGGTCTAAGCATTTAGTTAGTGAAATCAAGACAAATGCTTCCCAGAGTGCTTTGGTAAAGGAATCTGAAGCCTAGACAGAACCTAAACATGTTGTTCAAGGTCTCAGAGCAAAGGCAGCTAGACTGACACCAGAGTTCTGTCATCAGATTAGAACACTAAGCTCGCCCCTCTCAGCCCCATGTGTGCGCTGAGAACCAAATCACCCAGGTGGCAAAGGGCATAACTGTGCCAGATGGGGTCACAGTTATGACAGCCACCAAGAGACAAACCAGGCCAGTGAACTTTGACTCCATTAGCACTGGACTTTCACCAATTCAACCCATAATTTCTCCACAGCCACAGTCCGCAAACACAACAAATCAGCAATGGCCAATGTGGAGAACAGCCCAGGGATCCAACTCCACATTATTATTTTTTTCCAGAGACAATGTCTCTTCCTCCCCATCATACATAAGGAAGGCTGAGGAAGATGTCTCTGGTACAGAGAGATTTTAGACTTGTCTTCAATAGGAGTGCCCCACATTTCCAAATTCACTCAAAGTGCTTATCACAATATGTGTACAATACAGACTCTGGGTCAGACCTAGCTTGTGAGGTTAGATAAAGGTAAAAGCTTAAGTTTCTGGTATGCTGTTCATACCAGAGATGCCGCTGCAATGAATTTCATGACTTTCTGGAGAGTGAATTGGCAAAGGAAGCAATCACTGTACTGTAATTTTTGTGTTATATTTGTACATTCCATGCCTTAACTCCTACCTATAAACACTGAAAGGAAATCATAAGCACAGTTAATGACATATTATATGTAAGTCCAGTGTTTCCTAAAGGACATTCCCCAAGGCAGTTGTTCAAAGAGAATTTGGAATTTTCCATCAGAAATCCTTCTGGTTCTTAATAATGATCTCACATGACATGCATTCCTGTGTTGCTTTTTTTTTTTTTTTTTTTTTTTCCTCTTTTGATACATTTTACACTCTTCATTCTATGGGAAATGCTAATTCTCCAGAGCATGAACTTCAGTCTCAGAAATGTAGGGTAATCCTAGGAGGTTAGTAAGAGATCTTCTGCTGGAATGTATTTGATCTACAATATAGCCTGGCCAAAAGACATCCAGATTTTGAGAGTAAGCCTGGGGACTGCTCAGCATCAGAATAGACCAGAACTCAGCACTCTGGCCCTTTCCCTTTGTTCCATGCAGGATAAATCACATACCCCAACAACAGTCAGGGCCACAATTTGCCAACTATATTTGTTTTCTCCTAGGCAAAACTGACAGTTGAATGTGATAAATAAGAGCCAATGTGACATGTTTTAAACATCCAGGAGATTTCACCATTTCTAAAAGGGAGTAGATTTTCAAGTTTACTTCTAATTGTAAACTTAGGTTGAAATATTTGTCTCTGCCCATTAAGTATTCCAGACTATTGGTTGATACGGACCAGCTTGGGAAAGACCTTGGACAACCGAGTCTCTACTTTAAAAGATTACTTTATTTGCTTCAAAAATGACTTTCATGCAAATATTCTAACTATTGAAAAGCTACCACCTCCCCCCTCCCCCGCCACGTTTCTCTTTTTAATGTATCCCTTTAATATGTCTTACAGGACTCCTGGAGCTCTTTTTTCTCCCTTTCTGGAATAATTCTATTGTAATTGCTGAGATGAACTCTTTAGAAGTAAAGAAAAAAATATTAATGCATAAACTATTTTTTCTTAAGTGAACATTAGTTTTCTCTTACTGACCTTGTAAAATCATCATCATATATAGAGAGAGCCAGATTCTTCAGACTCCTATCTTGGATAAATTTATTTTTCTTTTCTTCAGTTTCTTTGTCAACAAAATGGGGATATTGCTTTATGGGTTGTTATCAGAATTAAACATGGTAACACATGTAAAGCACAAAGTTTAAGCACTCAATAAATGTTAGATATTATTGTTAGTGGTGGTAGCACTATTGGATTCTTTCAAAAATGTAAACTTATTTTTCTCTTACATTTGTATCTCTGTATATCTTAGTCATATAGTAATGAAATATTTGCATTCCCTAGAAGGTTAACTTATTCTCCCAGGACAGTCTGACACTTGGTTTCCAGTTAAACTCTATTAAGCATATTTATCTACTAAGCGCATTAGCACTATATTTTGTACTGTCTGTTGATATGATATTATACTTGCTTGGTATGTGTCCTTCCTAAAAGGTCATTTTCTGAGGAGATACCTGCCCCCTTTTCTAGAGATATGTTTGCATCATGTAAGAAAAATTAAAGTCATGATATTTCTATTAAAAGATTACTTTTACATATATTGTAAAAAAAAAAAAAAAAAAAAAAAAAAAAAAAAAAAAAAAACTGCTTTAAACAAGAAGAGCATCAAATCTCTGGTTTTGAGACTTTTGGACTTGGACTGAGCCACTACTGGCTTCTTTCTTCCCAGCTTGCAGATGGCCTGTTGTGGGACTTCACCTTGTGATTGTGTCAATCAATTCTCTTCTCCTTAATCAACTCTCTTTTATATACAAAACAAAACCCTCTTTGAATATAAGAACAGATAAATTTTGGAAATAGCCAGATTGGAGTCTACATACTGTTCATGTATATATTTTCAAATGCAGATTGAATTGAATTGGATATGCTGCCAGGATACTAACAGGAAATGGATGTAAACCAAAAGGGACAACGAGGAAGAATTTAATAATACGTCTGTTTACAACCCATGGGCAGTGGTTAGGGAAACAGTAAGAAATAATACGGCAAGAGCCAGATTGCTCTTACCCCATCTCAACCTGAAGTGTCAAAGGGAGGGATGAGCGTCAGGAGCCCAGAGAGAACAATGCCTGCTGGAAAAGTTTGCTGAACAGGGTCTGTGGCCCTCCAGCCATCTCCAAATTGCCACTTTGACCCAGCAGGAACTGAGGTGATCAATGCTCTACACTTCCTTCTTCCACTCTCCATTCTCAGCCAGGGCTTCTCATTGGCCAGATGCAAACAGACCTCTGAGTCCAGTGAAGTTTAGATAATGCAGCCCCCAAGGCCAGCTTCGTCAGAGGTCACAGTAAGGTAGAAAGGGGAAAAGTGACCTGAACTTGCAAATAGCCTACAAAGTCATTTTTTGTTTCATTTTTGTAACTTTTCCCATGTTGTAGAAGAATCTTGAAAACTGGTTCTAGAAACAGGCTTCCAGCAAAGAACTCCTACCGAATTCAACATTCAGATTGTACACAGTAAAATGAACAAAAGGCCGGGCGCAGTGGCTCACACCTGTAATCCCAAGAGTTTGGGAGGCTGAGGTGGGTGCATCATATGAGGTCAGGGATTCCAGACCAGCCTGGCCAACGTGGTGAAACCCCGTCTCTATTAAAAATACAAAATTTGGCAGGGCTTAGTGGCTCACGCCTGTAATCCCAGCACTTTGGGAGGCTGAGGCGGGTGGATCACGAGGTCAGGAGATCGAGACCATCCTGGCTAACAACGTGAAACCCCGTCTCTACTAAAAAAAAATACAAAAAATTAACCAGGCATTATGGCGGGCACCTGTAGTCCCAGCTACGCGGGAGTCTGAGGCAGGAGAATGGCGTGAACCCGGAAGGCGGAGCTTGCAGTGAGCGGAGATCGCACCACTGCACTCCAGCCCGGGCGGCAGAGCGGCAAAAAAAAAAAAAAAAAAAAAAAAGGCCGGGTGGTGGTGGTGCGCGCCTGTGATCCCAGCTACTTGGAAGTCTGCAGCAGGAGAATGGCTTGGGGCTGGGAGGGCAGCATGCCACTACATTCCAGTCTGGGAGAGAGAGAGTGAGATCCTGTCTCAAAATAAATAAAGTGAACAAAAGCAGAAACAAGTTACTTTTTATATTTAGAGGGTTTTTGTCCATTCACGTTAAAAGCAATTTGAATTAAACTGGAATATTGCCTTCCTACATGGTTTTGGTTTCTTTATTACTTTTGACTGACTGGTTTAATTGTTCTTCCTCTAAAATATTGGTCTCTTAACTCTTTTGGCTATAAAGTCTGTCAATTAAAAATTAAGCATGCACTCCCAAAATATGTGTACTTATTAATAAATTACATATTTGTGCATATAAATATATCTACTCTTCTAATATGCACATTATGAAATACGTGAAAACAGAGACTAGTAACAGATGAGATAAAACCTATAAAGAGTTCAATTTTTCTTCCCACACTTCAGGGCACACCTTACCCACTTTACTCTTGGCTTTGGAACCTTTCCCTCTTGAGAGCCACTTAAAAGACATCTGTGGTTCCACGCCTGATTCAATGGCCTTTGTAGGCGTAGAATTCTTCTACCCATTAAACAATTTAGCAGCCCATTTTTTAAGAGAGAATATGTAGAATAAAATTGGTGTATTTTTGAATGATCAAAAGGGGCTAATCAGGTATGTTACATCTGAGAAACATGTTGAGACATTGCAAATTGTGGTCAATTGTGGTCAGCACACACTTCATCACAAGCAGAGCAGATCCCATCTCCATTTTACAAAATAGGAAACTGAGTCATGAAATGTTTTAGTAACTTGTTCCAGATGATTTTTATCTGTCATAAATCCATGTTCCCTGGGTCATAGTTGAACATTCATTCTCAAGGTTACCAGGCTTCCAGCTTAGCAGGTTTTAGTTAACAGTTTTCTATAGAAGAAATTGATGGAAGAAACTAGCATCTGCAGCACAGAAAGGTCTCCCTGGGAAAAATATGCCATGGTCCCTAAGAGGAATAGTTTGCTCAGAGAACTGCAGAGAGAGAGGTCTGATGCATACCTGGCCTCTTGGTTTTGGCCTTTCCTGCTAGGGCTGAGAGATTCCAGCTGGAAGCTGAGTCACTGGAGCCAGGGACTGTGTTTATCACTACTGTTCCCCTGGCACCTGAGACAGTGGCTAGCAATAGAGATTCCCAGTAAAAATGGTGAAATGAATAAATGTTTACTTCACTGAAACGTGAATTTATGTGTCTTCAAATCAGTATTTATACATCAGAATGAGGGAATTATCTTCAATTTGTAAAAATGCATAATTTTTTAAAAAAATGATCTTTAAAGATCATGAAAACTACCTCACAAGAATCCCCTATACTGTAGTTAATTGCAACAAAGGAAAAGAATTCTTGGCTAGTAAGTCCACCTCATTCACAGCTTTCAACAGTTAACAAGGTACAGTTCAATTCCATTTTGCCTCCAACTCCTTCTCATTAAGCTTGGCTCAAATTCAAGCCCCTGAGACCCTCCCACTGTCCCTGAATGGTCCCGATGTTTCACTTCACTAAAGAAGAGATTAATTTGTAGAAAGGCTTCAGCACATTCCTGAGTTGCTCAAGTGCACTTCTTTTCATAGAACAGGCTTTTGATTTTGCGCTTTAAATCAAAGGCAGAGAGAGCAAAAATTCCAAGTATGTATGGGCTTCCGACCTTTAAAAAAAACAGAATTGTTCAGATGGAATTTGACACAGAAATGCTCTACTCTATTACCCTTGTTAGTTTGATTCTTCCTCAAGATACACCCTTTCTTCTTTCTACTAAATATCAGCTTTTCAATCAAGCTGGAGTTTGGCAAAGCATTAAAGATAAATGAAGAGTTCATTTTTAGTAATTTATTCATATTGACATTTAAGAGTATTTATTTCATTGGAAAATACAGTGGCTCCAGTTAGAAAACCTATTTGGCAGAAAATGTATTAGTATCTAATTTTCTATGTGGTGGGAGATAATGTGTTTTGCTGGACATTGACTCGGCAGGCACTGTGAACAAATACTATGGTATTTAAAAAAATCATTTCTGAGAATGTGTACAAACTTCTGAGCCACAGATTTATGAACTAGAGAAAGAAGAAGAAGTAAGCATAATAAAATATTAAATATCTATAATAGGACCTTTGAAAGATTACTTTAAACCATTTTTCAATCCCCTGCGTGCTATCATTTCTATTTTTCGCTTCTTGATGTAGTTATACCTAAAGCCTATGGCAGTCTAGTCCAAAACCAAGCAACCCAGTCACAGAGAGGACGGGCCTCCCCCGATGTTGGATGGAAATGTGCTTTGAGCTTGTTAAAACTGTCTGTTAAATAAAACACCATGCCATCCTTCTTCCTTGGTCGATTTTATGTACACACGCACACACACACACCCCTTCATTAACAATGTTCAGTTGTGACAAGTTATACACTCAATGCAATGGTTGCTCCAGTTATAGGAATATTCTACTGCTCAGTATTCAACAGGTGACTTCAGGGGAAAATAGGGACACTGTGATTGTGCAGGACTTCTGATTGATGAGAATATATTTAATAAGTAAGTTGCATTTGAGGAACGTTTTTTACCTTTCCAAAATATTTCCAACCTAATATATTTGCAGATCTTTTGATTACATAAAAAATAAGTGTTCTGATTGAGTAAAAGGGAGTGCCCTGGCTGGTTACAGCAGAAATTTGTTCACTGGGATGGGTAAATGTGGTCAGCTTGAATCGCATGAATATAATGGGAGTAGGATGACCATGTGCAGTAGCAGTGATGAATTAGCCATAGATACTGATGGATACTATTTCCTTTAGTCCCGAAACCATGGCATCCTGTTCTTGGTTTGGTTATATTCAAGTACTTTAGGGGGTGCCCAAATGACTAACCTTGTGTATCATACACAGGAAGTGTTAATCAACTGCTTTCCTAATGCTATCCTCGCATTCTTCCTAGTACGTATATGAGTGTAGGACAAACAGAGTATAATACCTTCTTCATTCTCCTAAACTTCTAATTTAGTCAAGCTTCTCTCAAGATTGAAGAAAAAGCAGATTCCTGGAACCTGGATGTGGCTGGCAAAGGTGTATTTACCCTGCTTAATCCAAAGCAGGGTGGCCATAGAGATGAAAGTGAAGCTGCCATGACAACATAGCCATTTAGTGCAGGTTGTAACATTCTCTGGGCCATGCTCTGGCTACCATACTTTAACATTAGGGTGACCTCAAATGGAATTTCCCCTTTATCTTACCCACCATCATTCGAGAAGAAATTGAGGAAGTGGTATCAACTACAGACAAAACTCATTCCTATAAGAAAAAATTGGGCTAGACACTAGGAGGGAAACCCTTTAGAAAAAAAGAATAAGTAAGTGGTTTTTTTTTGTTTGTTTTTTAAATTTCGGCTTTATTTTAGACAATGGAGGTATATCTACAGGTTTATTACATGGGTATATTGTGTGATGCTGAGGCTTTAGGTACAAATCCCATCACCCAGGTAGTCAGCATAGTATCCAGTAGTTTTTCAACCCATACCCGCTTCCTCCCTCCCCTGGTAGTCCCAGTGTCTATTGTTCCCATGTGTGCAGTAAAGCAGTTTTTAAAATGTTTTCTTCACTGAATAGATTCTTCTGAATCCTTTTCTCTTTGCAATGCCTCATTTTAGAGTTGCTTTAGCAAGACAGGCAAAGAACTGACTTCCCTGTCAAAGGGACCCCTTTCCAAACAGAAGCTAGTATGGAGTCCAGAGCAAAGGAGACCTGGAATAGAGTACTTAGAAGAGCTGCAGCCTTTCCTTAGGATCCTTTCATTTTGGTTCTCACCTCAGAATTAGAAGATTAAAAGAATCAATATTAGGCTAAAGATCTAGGAAAAGAGACCATGATGGCTCATTAAACCTGCTCTTCAGATTGACTTTATGACAACCAATTACAATAGTAAATACTTATATTTAACATAGTATTTGCTAGGTGCCAGGCACTTTCTAAATGTTTTACATACATACATTAATCTATTTAATCCTCTCATCAACCCTCTGTACCAAAGCCAGAGAGGTTAACTTACTTACCTAAGGTCACATAACTAGTAAGAGGCAAAGATGGTGTTCAAACTCAGGTATTCTGACTCTAGAAGTCTGTATATTCAAGTGTCACTCTTGTGTTACTGAATGTAAAAGAAACCATTTGTGCTCACATAAATTTCAGCCCATAAGTTGTGGAGCTTTCAGTGGTCAAATACCAATAACAAATAGACCACCTTGTGTATGAACCTGAGAGCACTCATAGAAACATGACTACAATCATGATAAACATATCAGCTGAATGTGGAACTCAGAATATAAGACCAATGCCTTCATTCCCATAACGTCCCTGCATTCCAAGGATTAGATTTTTAGAGTGTCTAAAATAGGCAAGACCTACTTTCCTGAGTGTCTATTTCAAAGTCCTGAAAGGTCACTAAATTCCCTCTTAACCCACCCTACAGCATTTCTTGGCTCAGCACCCTGATAATGGAACACATTTATATTAATGCTGAATTCTGCTTTGCTTTGCCTCCCTTTGATTCTAATGTTTAAATAGGCATTCTTTGCTAACTTTATGCAATTTCACCTCCATTCCATGAGGTTACCTTCTTGTTAATAAAGCTGCCTTCCAAAAGTCAGGTGTTCTCAGAGTTCCTGCTCTGAAGAAATACAATATTTGGAAAGCAGCAACAAGAATAAAATGAGCTGGATTTAGAAGTTCAGCTTAACTAAGAATTCCAGAACACCCCGTATCTCCTCCTCCTGTAGGCAACAAGCACAGTTTTCAGAAAGTAAAAATAACGTAACGTGGCCTCAACAAACATAATTACTATGATTAAACCACACTGCCCCCTGGCACACACAGAGGAATACAATCTACCCATCAAGAAAAAACATTTGCATTAAAAACAAGGTGTCCATGTGGAAATAAATCAATTACTAGAAAGCATACACCCTGACAATTTCTAAACAATGCCCAGTCATGATTAATTTTAGTTTGAGGAATTCAACAAAGAAATATTGTCCATTCAGAATTCCCAGTCCTGCTGAGGTCCTGGGATGTTGCCAGTTGCTCAACTGCTATTCAGAAATGCTGGCAGCCTGAGCCTGAAACTCTCCACTTTAAAATCACCAGAAGACGTTACCAGTGTTTCTTTCACGCTTCCAATTTTTACAGCCACTGTACTCCTCTTAGTGAAATAAAAACCAGTAAGAACATTTCCCTCAGTTCTACTAGCCCTAGAAGTCTCTTGGTTTGTAGGTTAAGCTTACCCAGGCACACTAAGCACTTAATTCACAAATCAAATTGAAGAGAAAGTAGAATCCAAGATTAATGTTTAATATATACAGTAGTTAAGACAGTGGATTTTGTTATCCAATTCAAGTCCTATCTCTACCTTTTCCAATGTCTTGATCCTGGAAAAATTCGTATCATATCTTCATGAGGATTGGTTTCCTCATGAATAAAATAGGGTTAATGATGGTAGTAGCTGACTCAGAGTGTCATCTGCAAAGCTACTCAATGGGTAGCTACTGGACTGGCAGTATCAACACCATGTCATCTAGGAGCTAGCTAGAAATGCAAATTCTTGAGTCCTGTCCCAGAACTCAAAATCAGAACTGAAATCAGGAGGAAGAATGTTAGTGAAGAATCTGTATTTTAACAGTTCTTTAGGAGATTATTATGCACATTAGTGTTCAAAAAACTTTCATTCAAAAAATTCAATGAAACATGAAATCTGTAGGATGGCCTATGGTATACAATATGGTTTCGATATATGTTAACTATTATTTTTATGAGAGTGGAAGAGGAGAGTTTAGGTTTGACTTTGTTCAATGATTCAGCAACTTACTTGGCTCCAATGAACTACTAATAAAGACATCAGCAAACTACAAGCTAATCAGAAAGGGCTTACAAATCTATTACTCTCTCTCTTCATTTTCCAAGATCTAAATTGCATTTCCATACATTATTTGTTTCTTGCACCTATAATTTATTTCATTACAAGGTGTAACCATGAACTATCTTAGTTGTGGCTGTTCAATTTACATCATGGAAAACATAACTTTTTTTTTTTTTGGCAGTGAAAAAGTCCATACCTATATAGCAACATGAATCACACTGGGAGTGGTCAGAGAGACAGAACTCATGAATGATGGTCTTTTTGAAAGAGCAGTGCTGTTAATCAGCGCATCATGGCACCAAGAAAACAAATGCCAAGAATGTGTGAGAATTTCGGTGGGTGCCATATTTAACTTGACAAGAATGATTTGTGGCCACAATCAGTATTATCTCAGCGGTAGACTAAATTAGGCAGTCTCTGTGTGGTTCACCTCCTGGAACTAGAGAGGGAAAAAAAGACCCTTTCTCCAATCTACTTCTGGGTTCCCTCAAGAACCCACAGATTGTGTGAGAAATCACACAACCCCTTCTTTTATGTCAACCCAGAAAAATCTATGCAAAGAAAAGTAAATTTTTTAACACTGTGCCTACAACATTATGGTGTCTTACACTTAAAAGATAGAATTCTCGAATTTAGAATTCCAGACAAACAAAATTTTATGAAAGCATAAGGACTTCAGAATACAAGTTTGATCTCCAAACAAAAGCAGAAGTAACAGCTCCAACAAGCTGGATGAAGAATTACCTACTTCAAACTACCTAAAGCAATGTCACTCTACATTACTGTTGGTGCTTATTATTCTATAATTAGTTTAGAAAATATCTTTGCATATTTTCTGTATACACAATACTGACTAATGCTGCCCCTTTCTAGTTGCCTGTAGCAGATATTGAAACTTTATCACTATTGTAGATTGCCTTTTATTAAACCTCATCAGGATGGGCAGTTAACCAAATCATCGAAAAGGTTAAGAATAGCAGGGAAACATAATGTTTATAACTTAAAAATATAAAAAAGCATTATTTATCCATCTTTCTCATAAATTTAACCTGTAATTCATCCTATACAATTTCCCATAGTAATTTCTTTAAAATAAAGAAAAAACTTGGAGAGACTTATGAGACATATTAGTTATATTCACTCTAGAGTTTTATTGTTATTTTCTCTGTCTTGTCATTGTCTAACCTACATCTAATTACACAGCAATTTTTTTTTTTTTCCAGACGTAGTCTTGTTCTGTCACCAGGCTGGAGTGCTGTGGCGCAATCTCTGCTCACTGCAACCTGCGACTCCCTGGTTCAGGCTATTCTCCTGCCTTAGCCTCCCGAGTAGCTGGGATTACAGGCATGCACCACCATGCCCAGCTAATTTTTGTATTTTTAGTAGAGACAAAGTTTCACCAGGTTTGCCGGGATGGTCTCAATCTCCTGACCTCGTGATCCGCCCACCTCAGCCTCCCAAAGTGCTGGGATTACAGGAGTGAACCACCGCGTCTGGCCAACACACACAATATTTATCAATCAAGTTCACTGTCTTATGTGGGTGTGGTTTGCAGTGCCCCAAAACAATTACAAGCAATTACAATTATAACGTCAAAGATCACTGATCATGGGCCACAATAACTGAGACAATTAATAATGAAATGTCTGAAATGTCTGAAATATTGTGAGAATTACCAACATGTGATACAGAGACATGAAGCGAGCATATGCTGTAGGAAGAATGGTACAACAGAATTGCTCAACAGAGGGTTGCTGCAAACCTTCAATTTGTAAAAAGTGCAATATCTGTGAAGCACAATAAAGCAAAGTGCAATAAAATGAAATAAGCATGTATTGGATCACATATTTTCTAAACATTACCTCATTTGGTCACCAAAAAATAATAAGACAATTATATCAGTCCCATTTCTACAGGTGAGGAAATTAAATCCCAGATAAATTAAGGAATTTACCTAAGGTTTGGATCAGAATTTCAGACCACGAGCATTAACTCAGAGAAGACTCTGAGAAGACTAAACACAAGGAGGGAAACAACACTTATTGAAAGGCATATTTTAACTAGAAACTTTCTATATTTCAAAAACACTTAAGAAGTCATTATATTAAGTCAATTGCTACTATCAAGAAACTAAGCCTCAGAGACATTTAGGCAATTTGTCTAAAATAATGGGATCAGAATTTAAGTCCATGTCTATTGAATCAAAGTGATTGTTCTTCTACTTAGAAGAGGGAATATTTTAGCTGGAAGGGGCTTTTTTGAAACAGTTCAAAATAGATTCCTAATGTCATTGATAAAATAAAATAAGGATTAAAGAGAATGATGTCCTTTGTAGGCTTGCAGAGAGGAGAAATGCAAATGAAACACGATCTTGGAAAACAAATTTCTATTTCTGTTATTGGACGGCCATTCAACATCCTTTAAAGGAATGTACTTTTGCGTAATTAGTGACCACAATAAGCCTAATCTGGGAACAACTGTTTTTGGTCAACTCCTACAAATTTCTTGTGGGAGGAAGATGGACTTCCTTTTCTATGAATTCGGAATTCATAGCACGTGGTAGTCACCCAGTATATGTTTGTCGGATAAATGATGAATGAAACAGAAAAAATAACAGAACATCTTTTTTATGAGAATGCCTATATATTTAAAAGCATATTCTATTGTCAACTCCAACAACAAATAAAGGCCACTTTCCGTCTACTGGGATATGAATCATATTTTCCCTACAATCAAATTGACATATTTCTAGAAGATACTAACCTCAATTTATAAATAGTCCCATGCAAGAGTGGAATGAGAAAAGACTGTAAAAGACTGGACTAAAAATTATGAGGTTGGTGAGAGTATGGTGGAGAAGAGAGAGAAAAGAGTGGTAAGAAGTAAACGCTGCCTGTCTGCCTCATTAGGGTATATATTTACTTCTGTGTGCACATATGCATGTGCACATGCATTTGTGTGACAGAAGTTAGCTGAGAAAGAACAGTTAAAGATAATATAGTTGTAAGAAATAATTTTATCAAACAATTTACAGGATATGGTATTCCTAAACAATAACTTTACAAATAGTTATGGAGCCTTTACCGTGTGTTAGACACCGCTGTAAGTACCGAAGAACCAACAGTAAACCAACCAGGTCTTTGACACTGCTGTAAGTACCACAGACCCAATAGTAAACCAAACAAAGTCCTATTATCCATATCAGTGACCACAGTTACAATCGCGGTAAGTACCTGAGACCCAACAATAAATCAAAGTCTTTGACCTTATGGTGCTTTTTCCTTTTAATTTTATGATTTTTAATTTTTATACTATTTCAGTTGTCTTACAACTGCTTAATCAAGTGTTGAACTGTATTAATTCTAGAAGTAGACACTGCTTAGCAAATGTATTTCTGTCACCACATATAATAAAAAGCAGTGGTAGAACCAAAAGTAGCTCCTGATGTCAGAGCTAAAACAATTTAAACACAATAAATAACAGTGGTGCATTAGGTCCTAAAGTATAAAATAAATTCATGACTCCATAATGATATAAAGTGTTGAATAAGTGTGATGAAGCAACATTCAACAATTCTTGCAGAATAAATTTAATTCCAATTCTCAGAAAGGAAGAGTTTAGATTTCCTGCATCTTCTCTGAGAATAGGCTAGAGTTGCTAATTCTTTCCTAAGAATAGCACAAGGAAAGAGAAAAAATAATAACTGTACAATGGAGAAACCTGAAAAACACAGCATCAATCAACTAGTAATGAATGCCATCACCAGCATGTCATGTGGATGTCATGTACTTCTGATAAGATAGTATGAGAAACAACTTTTACTTCTGTGATATTCTGCCCAAACTCATATCCCCAGTCTAATTGTGAGGAAAACTTAGAAAAACACAGATTGAGGGCAATTATACAAGATAGCTGGCCACAAATCTTTAAGAGTGTCAAAGTCATAAAAAACAAGAAAAGACTTGTCACAGAACTGTAGAGATATGACAACTAAATGCAGTGTGGCAGCCTGGATTGGATACTGGGATAGAAAACTGGTGTCTGGATTTTGGGCAGTGGTAATCTACCAATGTCCAGTTTTTTAGTTTTTTGATTTTGGCAAATGTGCCACGAAAATGTAAGAAGTTGACAACGGAGTGGAAACACTCTTTATTATCTTTGCAACTTTTCTGTAAATCATAAAGTATTATAAAGGTAAAAATTATTTTGTGAAAAGCAATGGCAGAGAATATTAAAAACAAACACAACAAACAAAAAGGCAAGGTGTGGGTGTGCTCCTCCCAGGAGTCAATAACTTAGAAAGTAAAAGCTTGAAATTAACTACATGCAAGCACAGGAATTTTATGTGAACTTGGGCAAATTTCACCCAGGGAACTCCTCTAGCCTTGTGAGAATTCTGAAAATCCTCTTTACATATTGGGCTGATTATCCATGTCAGCAATCACAACTATAATGAGTACAGACAAGTTTATGGCTGTAAAAGCAAAAGTGAGATGGAAGTGAAGCATGGATTTGTCTTTGAAATAGGTGACAAAAGGTTCTACCAAGTGAGAGGTTATTTCCCAGACCTTGGGTATCACTTGTTGGAAATACATACTTGATGTGGAAAAAAATCCTAAAATAAAAAACACGTGTGAGTGAAGAGCTATGAAAGGATACTATATATCTCCAGGGATTTAGGGGAGTAACTAAAATAGTCAACAAAGGCTGTATTTCATTCATTTGACAAGAGTTGAAGTGAGAATCACTAGACTAAGCTCATTGCATTTATTTCTGTGTTCATGGACCCCAAAATAAGCAAGGAATGAATGAATGAATGAATGAATGAATGAATGAACGAACGAACATAATGAAAAGATATAATGCTTGGAATTGTGGGAAATGCCACAACATAGTATTCAATTACGGCAGATGCTCATCAATAGTTTGGATATATATAAAAAAAGATTGTACAAGCAGTAAGACATATAAATACAAAACCATAGCGGTTCAGAGTACTGTGGTTTTAAAATATTCTTAGGACTTTCTCATGTGATATGTTAAACTTCATTCATTCCAAGGTTGTATGTGCAAGGGATAAAGTACTTAAAGCAAGGACATTAAAGTTTGAGTCTCAGCTCCACACCTGACCCCCACACACATAGCTCCTATAGATTCAGTGACTTTATAATTAACACAAAGAGAATGAGAATACCTAACTCTCTCACTGATTTGCTGGGAAATTTAATAGACAAAGTTTGTAAAAATGCCTGGCAGAGCCAGTGGCCAATAGTGGGAAATAACTATGAATCTAGACAGAGGAAAGTGATGAATAGTTAACTGTTGCTGTTCTTAGTCCGGGTGGGCAGTCCTTTATTGGGTCTATCCTCTCCAGATAATATTTGTACTTTATGAATCCCTGGTCAGTCTAAGAACTCCCTAATAGTGGAATTTTAGAGAGCAAGAGAGCAGGTAGAAACTTCTCAGACCCTTGACAACCATAATGTTCATTCAGGCGACCATCCTGAATACAATAAGCTATTTTTTTCTCTACTGTTAGCATTTAGATTGGCAGATACCAGAACATTGATATATTGGTTTCCAAATGCATAGACCCCAATCTCTTTCCTTAGGCCGGTTAATATTAAGCATTCTTTTTACTCATGTAGTAGATGGTCTTCAATGGCATTTCCCTGAGTCGATATAGTCATATAACTTTCATTTTGGATTGAAACAGTCAAATCAGGAGAAGAATAATGTCTCCTTTTGCAAAAGGGAGAGCCAGAAGTGCGGAAGGATCATGGAAAATTGGTATAGAGTTGCGGGAAGGCAGCTGAGCATTTGAGTTATCTGTTGGCAGTAACATTATAGTCAGTTTGGCCTTCGATTTTCTCTCAAATACTCCACAAATCCTGAACACTCATCACTTAAAAAAAAATTCATGCAGGGATTATGGTGGCTAAAAATTTGAAGTTCAGGTATTCTATTTTAAATGCCTTCATCCTGGGCATTTATCAGTCTTAGGTCCTGTGCTTCTAGTTAGAAGCATGACACAAAATCTGGGGAAAAAAAATAGGAATATTACTATTTAAAAAGTGTTCTTACTTGTGTTAATTATTTAATGCTTACACTAGGAATCTGCAGGTCAATTTCATCATTTCTGTTTTCCAGATGAAAAAACACAAGCTGAGAGAGGTTAAGTGATGTGTTCAAAGTAACAAGATAAGTCAGTAAATCTTTTAGCTGTGTCTAGAAATTACTATGCCCTGCTGTTAATACCTGGGTGTGAATTAATTTTAATTAGCTCTTCCTTCCAAGGGCTATTGACTTTTAAAAGAACATAGTAAGTAAAAGGCTTCATTCACTAATACTAGGACTTAAGACATTATAACCCTTGAGTAAGTAGACATTTAGAGGAAGTAAAGGACCTTCTACATGTTCCACAAATCATATAAAACTTAGGTGAAAAATATCTACTTGTATGTAAGATTTATTTTGATGATATTCAGCTGTGACCCTGCTTTATTAGTAACATTATACATATTTAAATTTCTTAATAATTTAAAATTCTTTCTGGTTGCTCTAATCATGAGTCAGAACAGCAGTTGTACAATTATCATATGTCACAGTGACCACTGGAAGACCAAAGAATGATTCTATAAAGGACCATGGGAGTGTAATTTGAACATTTGGAATGTTCTAATAATTCTATAAAGGTTCCACCACTGCATCTTCCAATTGTAATAGTTAGGAATAGATTATTCCTCAGGTCAGTAAAACACCATTTATGCAGAACGTCAAGAAGTTTGACTGTGAAAGAAACAAAACCTAGTCATCTGGTAAGAGCTTAGAATAATTTGAATAATGGCATAGATGATAACCAAAGCATTCGTAGATGTGTTTAACATTTTGAGCTTTTAATTTATCTGTGATGGATGAAAAAAGGTAAAGTAAGCCATATACTGTGGGTTTTTAATAAATAACCAAAATAGTTATAGAAAAGAATAATTATGGATCATGAAGATGATGAGAATGATTATTTTGATAGTGAGATTAGAGTTGCCAGAGAATGAAAAATGCCACAGAAATCAGTAAAGAGCACTGGACAGCATGTTAAAAGACTTAATCTGAACCCGCTTCTGTTGTTCTCTGGCCTTATGATCTTGGGAAGTGATCTAATCTCCCTAAATCTGTTTCCTCATCTAGAAATTAGTTAATACACAGGACTTGAAACCTTCCCTTCCAGTGTTTCTCAACTGGGGCAATTTTGTCCACTAGGAGATATTTGGCAATATCTGGAGACATTTTTGGTTGCCATAGCTGGGAGGGTGTTACTGGCATCTGGTGGATAGAGGTAGGGGTGCTGATAAATATCTTACAGTAAAGAGGACAGCCACCCACAACCAAGAATTATCCAGTCCCATGTGTCAAAAGCACCAAAGCTGAGAAATATTGCTACATACAGAATACCAGGGTGACACCATGAATCAAGAAATCAATTCTATTTGAGTTGGCAAGAGGAAGGAAGGATTTACAAAGATGGAGGTAAATAGGTGTTTGAGAAGATATCACAAGGTCATGCAAGGCCTAGAAGATCCCATGGCCAAAGCCATTGAGATGAACGCTTCCTGGATGCTAGATGTGGCCAGAGGCCTTGAAAACCTGCAAGTCTTTGCATCACTTCCTGTGGTATCAAGGGGCTCAGACTTAATGGTAAAGTTTGTACTTTACAATAAATACTTTGCATTACTAATTCATTTGTTCTTCATTACACTATAAGATAAATATTATTATCCTTACCTAGTCTGTAGCAGAGTAGGAAATTTGACCCTATGCTTCCTTTGTGTCAAAGTAAAGAGAAAAATACCATTAAATACATTAGTATTGTGGTCTGATCAAACAAAATCAACTGGCGTTTTCCAAAACATGGGAAATATCCTCCAGAAATCCTTTTCTAAAAGGAGTTCATCATAAGGGACACTGTTGGTCAAGGTCAGATGAAGTACTACTAAGTAGATATATCAGGCTGCTTGCACAGCAGACGTAGGCTCTTTTTTCTCTCAATAATTAAACATTCAGTCATTTTACAATGCTGGGAGATATTTCTAACTTCTACTTATTCCGGCCTTAAACATAAGTAATGTATAAGATCTAATCAATATATTAACAACATATTTGACTTACAAAGGGTACAAAATTTCAGTTACGTAAGATAAGTAAGCTCTGGAGATCTACCATAAAGAATAGTACCAAGAGCTAACATAGTATATTGTGTTCTCAAAATTTTCTGAGAGCAGATCTTATATGTTCTTGCCAAACACACACACACACACACACACATACACACAATGATGATGATGACAATGACAAAGAAAGCAGAAGAAAATTTGGGAGGTAAGGGATATGTCTATGGCTTTGTTGGTGGGGATGGTTTCATGAGTGTGTACTTATTCCTAAACTCATTGAGTTGCATGCATTAAATAAACAAAACTTTTTACATACCAATTGTGCCTTAATAAAGTGGTTCAAAAATATATACATACATATACGACCAACAAGACATTTTCTATTTTTGTTATTTTTATTTTTTTGAGATGGCATCTCGGTCTGTCACCCAGGCTGGAGTGCAGTGGAGAGATCTTGGCTCACTGCCACCTCTACATCCCAGGTTCCAGGGATTCTCCTGCCTCAGCCTCCCGAGTAGTTAGGGCTACAGGTGCTCGCCACCACATCCAGCTAATTTTTGTATTTTTTAGTAGAGATGGAGTTTCACCATATTGGTCAGGCTGGTCTCAAACTCCTGACCTGGTCAATCCACCTGCCTCTTAATGGTCCTCACATCGTCATGTTGGTTTAACTCAGCTGGAAAGCCTGAAGTAATGATTAGTCTGTTACTAAGAATTAAGCCAGTAATTTACAGACAGAAAGAATGTCACCTCCTTCTCTGTGAAGAGCCCTTTCTCTCTGGGCAGTTATGAGATCAATTCCTCTCTCTTTCCAAATCAAGGAAAATGTTTTAATTATGACTTAAACAACTTTTTTCAAAAAATCTGAAACAGATTGCTATGGGCATTTTTTTCTTTAAAAGGAATGGCAATTGTTTATATCATCTTATATAATAAATGTTTCTATAATGTTAAACAATTATATGTATAATTGTTTAATATAATGCAATATAAACAATTGCCCAGAAGTGGAGTCACACCACATGTTCTCACTCATAGGTGGGAATTGAACAATGAGATCACTTGGACAAAGGAAGGGGAACATCACACACTGGGGCCTGTTGTGGGGTGGGGGGAGGGGGGAGAGATAGCATTAGGATATATACCTAATGTAAATGACGAGTTAATGGGTGCAGCACACCAACATGGCTCATGTACACATATGTAACAAATCTACATGTTGTGCACATGTACCCTAGAGCTTAAAGTATAATAATTAAAAAAAAAAAAGTTGCCATTCCTTTTAAAGAAAAAGAATTTCTATAGTAATCTATTTCAGGATTTTTTTCTAATTTATGTTTAGCTATGTTCTGCTTATGCCTAGAGTCTAATAACCTTGAAACAAAATACAGGCAGCATAAAATGACTTGACTGACCATCTTTTCAGTAGTGAATTTTTAATTTATCCAACCATAATGTATCGAGCACCTAAGTTGAAATGGCCTCCTTTCTAATTTATTTCCTTTTCAACATCACATGGACCTATTACTGACCCATTACCTACATCAAAAGCAGAACAGTTAGCTAGTTAGCTGTTATGAAATGTGTGCTATGTAAATAGCACATGCATTCATCCAAAAGTCATTCATCAAGCACATGCTATGTCTTAGAATTTACACTCAAGTCACACAGTAGGCAGAAACACCACATTTTTCTGAGATACATTTATTGATATTTAAAGCATTTTTCTTCTGACACCTGTGAGTTCACTTTTCAGTAGGCACATTGATTTTTCAGCTGCTTTGCTATAGGGTAAAGAATCTCAAATATGTTCACTCAATATAAAGCTGTTATAAGCCAAAGGAGGACTTGCAAAACTATAAGGTAAACCCTTAGCCCCAAAGCCACGGGACAACAGAGCAATTCATATCCACTCAAGTATTTTATTTACCCACTCCACAAACATGTATTGAAGTGAAAAGTCTGACATATGTGTCCTCTTTTCTCCCAGCAGTCAAATCCCCCAGCACTATGGTTTGGTCAAAAAATAAAACTGTAATACACTCTCAAATCTCTGCTGATTTTATCAGCAAAGTTCTAAGGGTATCCCCACCTTCCACACCACGCATGCACGTGCATACACACACACACACACCACACACGCGCAGAGATTTCCTTTTTCTTTCTCCTTCCTTCCCCAAGTAAACTTGTTCTCAGGGAAAATTTTCATAGGACTGAATCAAAGGCAATGATTGTGCTTCTATCTTCTGCAAATCAAATGTCACCCCATTGTGCCATTTTAACTGAAGAGTACAGAGATCGAGAGAGAAGCAGTAGATCTGGGGATCAGAGCATGAAAATGAACTCTGAAGGTGGCCTGGAAGAGGTTAGTGTGCTCAAATTTGAAAGGCAGTGCACAAGCAGGTTTGAGTTAAGCCAGTCTGACACTTCCCTAACTCCCAGAAAACCACGTGCTGCAGAGCCAGCTTTTATAATCCAGAGGTTCTAAGAGGGGAGGCATAGCTTTTCCTGACTCAAAATTCATGGAAAAATCAAAGACATTTTGATTGCTTTTAATGGAAGAGAAGAGTGGTTAAAAATTGTCTTTATTCCCTTCTTAACTCTGAGTTTTGGTGATGGGGCTGCCATTGTCTGCCTGTACAGAAATTATCTGAAGATCTTTCCTATGAAACTCAGACAGGTTGGCAGTCTCAGGCTCAGCAGGACCCAGTAACACTGAATTATATTTGAAAAGTTTTGACAGATAATTGTTGGCTGGTGTCCTAGGTTAAATATCATAACTCCTCCCTACAACTGTCAAGGCAATTGCAAAACGTCTGACCCTGGCGCCTAAGGTCCAGACCATGAGAAAGTGGCAGTGTCACCACCAGCTGGTCACTGGGGTGAATTGTTCTGAGTCTCTTCACAATGACGTTAACCCTTCAAAGAATGCAACTGGAATTTGCAACTTTGCACCTCTGGAGGGTCAGGCTGGTCTACACATTATTTTTGAAAGCCCATCCATATGAAGCCAAACCTTTGTACGTTTTAAGACTGCTTGTGAGGAATTTCATCAAGAAATGTCCAGATTACAATACCTGCTTTCTCCCAGTGAGCATAATCAGGAGTTAAAATTGTTGTGTGTGTTTGTTTACTTATTTTTGAAACAAAATACTTACATCTGCTGTGAAAACTGGAATTTCTTGTTTTTAGTACCTTAAAGAGAAAAAGTCATGAAGTTTTAACTAAAGAGATAACCTGGTTTGAAAAAGGGAAGCAGAGAGGTCCTGGGGAAAAAAACAGAGAAAAGAGAGACAAAAATACATAATAATAATAATAAAGAAGG
This sequence comes from Chlorocebus sabaeus, assembly GCF_047675955.1. Lineage (NCBI taxonomy): Eukaryota > Metazoa > Chordata > Mammalia > Primates > Cercopithecidae > Chlorocebus > Chlorocebus sabaeus. The sequence continues at coordinate 31,907,404 of NC_132930.1, forward strand.
CTGGGTGCGGTGACTCACACCTGTAATCCCAGCACTTTGGGAGGCGGAGGAGGGTGGATCACGAGGTCAGGAGATCGATGGAGACCATCCTGGCTAATACGGTGAAACCCCGTCTCTACTAAAAATACAAAAAAATTAGCCGGACATGGTGGTGGGTGCCTGTAGTCCCAGCTACTAGGGAGGCTGAGGCAGGAGAATGGTGTGAACCTGGAAGGCGGAGCTGGCAGTGAGCCTAGATCGCTCCACTGCACTCCAGCCTGGGCGACAGAGTGAGACTCCGTCTCAAAAAAATATAAATAAATAAATAAATAAAAATAAAGAAAATAGAGGTAAAAGTGGGTAACTTCAGGTGAGTACAATTATTAGTACCCAGAGAAAGAGATATTGAATAGATTATGAAGTATCAATAATAAAATTAATGGAAATATCCATTTATCAAAACCACTGGTGTTTTTGTCATTAAACGAATAACACTTTACATTTTTGTTAAAGTAGATAATAATAGTAGTGATAGGTTTTGGTTATAGAGTTTTTACCATGTGCTAGGAACAATGTCTGCAAGGAAAGTATCAAAATCTCTCTTTTAAAGATGATCAAACTGAAACTCAGCTGATTTCACTTACTCAAAAGTGTAATCAGTGTTTAAGCATAGGTCAGTCTGAAACTAAAGTATGTGTTGATAAAAAGTAGACATATCTTTAGGAAGTGGTTCATCCTCTCTTTTTAACCCATGACCTATATGCGCTAGCAAAGATTTTGCTGAGTTTTACTTTCTGTAGTTTGTATATAATGAAAACCATAGTCATCTGAAAGTGCTTATTTAACGTACATCTCCCAAGATCCTTCCTTTGCTTCCTAGGCTGTAGCCTCCATCCCTACCCGTATTCCTGGGCCACCTCTCCCACTCTTCCAGACCTGATTAAGAATCATCTATGTAGTCAGTGAACTCAATTTTTATATTATATTTACTCTTGATTTATTTATTTGGGCATTGACGGTATGCACCATACCATAGTCTAAGTAAATTTTGCTTTCTCAAATCTAATGAGTGTGTGCTGCCTAGTTTTATAGAAAATCTAACTAAATGTTGGTCAAAGGGCATCCATGCTCAGCACCCATTTGAACAAAAAGGAAAGAGAATGAACATGGAAGAAGGGGGTGTTGGGTTCGAGTCCTAATGTGTCATTTACAAACAGTATAAAAAACACAATTCTGATGCCTGATAGCCTGACGTCAAATCCTGTCTCATCCATGTAGCAACTGTCACTTCCAGTATTTTACTTCATCTTTCTAAGTTTCAGTTTCATAATATATTAATAAGAGATAATAATAGCACCTGATTAATGAGAATTAAATGGGACATTGGTGGCAAGTTCTTAGAACAATGCTTGGCTTATAGTAAAGGGTCAATAAATGGTATACATTATTATATTATTATTATTATCATCGCCATCAACATCACCATCATTATTGTAATTGTATTTACTATTACTCTTATGGTAAGCATTACCAGTACCTATTATCAGCCTCAGTCTCTCCATGAAAGCAAATAAATTATTGAAACAGTTCTTTTTAAAATTAGTTATTGTATTTAGCTAGTTATATTAGTTTTATGAAAATGTGGTTTTTGAAAAAGTAAAATAATTTATTCAAATAAAGTGACTATTTGATAAACCCTATCGTCTATAATAATTTCCCCTGAGGGACAAGCTCTTTTCACATCTTACTTGGCAAAAAACAAAAACAACAACAACAAAAAATCTAGAGAGCTTTCCCTTGGTGAATCTAGTCACTTGCTGGATCTAGAGAGCTTTTTCGGAAGTCAGGCCCATCTGCATTAGACTTAAACCTACTTACTTCTAAATTCCAGCTCCAAAAATGTTCAGTTTTCTCATCTGAAAAACGAGAATCATAATTACTACCTTGAAAGATGGTTGTAATGAATAAGCACATAAGATTGCAAAGTAAGAAAAGCCAACATTTACCGAGGTCTTTTGTGCCACACACTGAACTAAGCACTTTTCATGTATCAACTAATTTAATTTTCACAACTACAATGTGGTTCATACTATTATAATCCCTATGCTTGTAATTGTGAAGTGAATTGCAACTTCAGTTATTTAAACCAGTATCTTCACTGTACATGGCATTAGTCTTAAAGAAAAAGCCTTTTAAAGATTCCCCCTTTCCAGGATGCCTTTAAGTTGCCACATTATCTGCCCAGGTTCCCTACTGCCTGCCTTGCCTGAAGGGCTCCAAGCTGAGTGTGGGAGAATTTACCAGGGAGAAAAACAACTTAGTTTTACCTGGGTGACAGCAATTATGCAGAATGACAACAGGAGCAGTTAAGTTACAAGTTAAGGATGAGAATTCACTCTCCCCAGGGACTGTCACTCAGAAAGCCTTGAGAAAAAAATACCGGCAAAACAATGGCATGCTCTATTGTTAACAGTCATGTCCCCATAATGCCTCGGCATTGTGAAACACTAAGGCCAAAAATGCAGTCTGTCCCTGGAAAGCTCTCCAAGCACATATGCTATATCTCAAGCTGTCACTCCTTAGAATCCCACCATCGAAAGGGTCACCAGGTCGTCCCTGTCAGCCATGGTAGCTCCACAGTGATGGTTCCATAGGACACTCAAAATAACCTACTTGCAATCAGAACTCACCAGTGGATTTTAAAATACATAAGCCAAGGAGTATGAGAACCCCAGATAATTTAAAATATAACTTTCTTCAACATACATATAGGAAGTAGGGGTTGTGGTCTGGGCGTTTAACATGATGCCAGGCAGTTGCTGAGACAAATCACTATTCTTGTTACTTTTGCACACTATAGAAAGCCTTTTGAAAACAATTCCGTCAAATTAGTTAAAAAATTGTGAATGCCCATATCTCTAAAACTGCCTTTGCAAAAATTATAACTGAGGAAATTATAACACTGAAAGAGATCTGACCTAACTGACTCCATCTTTTTTCTAATCTCCAAGCTGTCCTTGTTCATTCCTGGGCATAAACCAAATAAACTTTGGGAGGAACTCAGTTTATAGTTTAACTTTGAAACAAAGGCGATAACAGTCCTTTCCCCAAACTCCCTTCCTTCCTGGGGACTAGATTCCCTTCATAAGACTAAAAAATTAGCCGCAAGTTTAGAAATTATGGTTTAGGAGTCATGCAGCTGGAGGCTGCAAGATTCTCACCCTCCCTAAATTGCTCCTAGGGATAACATCACTATTGTAAAACCTAAGCGCCTGAGATATTTTGCAGACCCTGCACTTGATGGATTAGTTGGCACCACCCAGATGGATAAACTGGCTCATCTGGTTTTGTGGCCTCCACCCAGGAACTGACTCTACAAAAAGATAACTTCAACTCCCTATAATTTCATCTCAGACCCGATCAATCAGTACTCCCCATTTTTCAACCCCTACCCACCAAATTATCCTTGAAAAGTCTAGTCCCCAAGTTTTCAGGGAGACTGATTTGAGTAATAATAAAACTCTAGTCTCCCATACAACCAGCTCTGCATGACTTAAACTCTTCCTCTATTGCAATTCCTCTGTCTTGATAATTGGCTCTGCTAGGTAGTGGGCAAGGAGAACCCATTGGTTCTCCCATTTAGCCCATTAAACATATTCAACAACTATGTTAATTATTTTTATTCCCAATTGATTTATAATGGAACTGTGCTCAAGGAAGTTTCATAATATGCTCAGGATCATACAGGAGAGACTGGACTGGAACTCTAGCAAGACTGAAACTGCCTTTGCAAAAATTGTAACAGTAAGAAAATTATGACAGTGAAAGTGATCTGATCTAAATAACCCCTGACTTGCTTTTAACCTCCTGAAGAAAACAGCACTATTGTAAGACTTAGGATTGGCCTTTTGAGATGTCTTTTCAGGTTTTCACATTTCCGATGAGGATGGGTCCACCCAGACTTACCAGCTGGTCCTGTGGCCCCACCCAGAAGCAAACTATTTTCCATATCTCTGTCATTGTATCCCCCACAAATCAGTAGCACCATTCCCTGGCCCACCAAACTATCCTTGAAAAAATCTAGCCCCCGAATTTTAGGGAAGACTGATTTGAGCAATACTAAAACTCTGGTCATCCATTCATTTGGCTCTGCAAAAATTAAACTCTACCTCTATTGCAATTACCCTGTCTTGATAAATTGCTTCTATCTGGGCAGCAGGCAAAATAAATCCATTGGGTAGTTACAAGTCTAGATTTAAATCCCAAATGTTCTTTACCACTTGATTCTACTTCTCTGAGAGAAGCTTTGGGGAGAGTCAGAACTGCAGTCACATTCCCTGCTTTGCGGCTTAGCAGCAGATGTGACCATGGGAAAATTGTAAAACTTCTGTTAAACTTAGTTTATCCATCTGTAAAATTGGGATAATCATAACAGCCAATTTACAGGTGAGATGAAAGGAGTTCGAGGATTTTTATGACAAAAAAAAAGTACCAGAAGGCTCATTTCATGCAAGTTATCTGCTTTTCTTTGTTATTCATAGTGAAGGGTGTTCTATTTGCAAGTTCTATGGAAATACTGACAAAGCACTTGCTTTGCTTTTGCAGGACTAAAGAGATTTATGTGGCAAACTTTGCTTAGATTTTGTTTTCCCAAATCATCTCTTTTGAGAGACATACTAGTATTATTCAAAGGATTCAATCAAATTTATGTAAAATTTAATGTAAAATCATATAAAAATCTTTATGACCCCAAACTATTAGGATCCTGGTCACTTTTTGATAGAGTTGAACTTAAAATTCCAAAAGTTAGAATGTGGGATTTTGGCTTTTAGGAATGTTCCAATCAACCAGAAATCTATGCAACTATAGGCTCAGAAGTCAGTGTTCTGAACAATATATTTTCACTAAGCACTTACTGAGTGGAGCATTATGCATTAAAGCACTAGCCGAGTAGGTAGAGTTTAGGTTGAGGCACTAAGGAGGTCTAGGGGAGACCAGTCTTTGGTACCAGACAGAATGAACAGAAATCCTATCAAAAAGGACAAATAACAGTGTTTGTACCTGAGACTCGGGTTCCCAGGGAGGTGGAGGAAGGGCACAGACACTTGAGACTCACAGATGGGTCAGAAAATAATGCATTTGATGTAGACTTATACCAAGCATTAGCAAAGAAATATAATGGGAGGTGGGAGGAAAGGTGGAAGAAATCTCAAAACAGGCCAACCTACAAAGCTGAACCAGGAGCTCTTGTCTGTTCCCAGAAGCCTCTGTGTCTTTCTCTATTGGCTATGGTGTTAACCACAGTGTCTTCCTCCATTTGTGCTGCTACAACAAAATACCACAGACGGTTTAATTTTTGAATAATAAAAAATTATTTTTTGTATTTCTTAAGGTTGGAAAGCTGAAGATCAAGTTGCCAGCAGGTTTGATGTCTGGTGAGTGTTGCTCTCTGTTCCCAAGATGTCGCCTTGTTGCTGCATCCTCCAGATGGAAAAGACACTGGGTCCCCACAAGGTAAAAGAGCAGAAGACAGAAAAGAGGCCTAGGCTAGTTTCTTCTACCACTTTCACAAAGCACTAATCTGTTCATGAGGGCCGAGTCCCTATGACTTAATCATTTCTCAAAATCTACCTGTTAATACCATGTGAATATTGAGGGATATTCACACCAAAACATACAGATTATTTGTTGATCTGTCTTCTTCACAGATCAGAGGACCTTGCATAAAATACCCCAATCATTGAAAACACATATGAATTTATCCATCCAAATCCAATATTAGGATATACCATTTGGAGAGTGAAGTATAGGGATATGTGTTCATTCATTCAACAGATATGAACTAAATAGCTCCCATTTGCTAAGGGCTTTACTAGGTGATGGATTCAGATAGAAAAAAACACAGACAAAACATATTCTGTAAAGTATAATATCAAGGAAATAGATTAAATAAAAAATTACTGAATTACCTTGTGATGGCTGCTACATAGGAAAATAATAGGATTTGTTCTTCCATAGACTAGAAACATAGAACACTTTGTTCTATGAACAAGATATCTGAATATGATTCAGATATCTCTTCCTTCAAAAGCAATAATGTTGGATCTTTGTTATTTTCTGATTTCTATAAATTTTTTTGTCTGCTGCATTAACTTATTTAAAAACACCTTTACATTTTTTCCCCCACAGGAAATTAAAGGCTCTCCAAGTCCTCTAAGTCAATGGGACAAGGTAAACATTGAGTTGTAATTGGATGACAAAACAATGGGGAAGCAACTACATTGGTATAAACATGTAAACTGATGTGATTATTTAAATCAAACCTCCCAAACATTAATAGGTACATCTCCCAATAACACCCTATCCCACTTTCAGCCTAGGCACTGCAGTTCACTTTTAACCATCAATGTGACAGATTGCATGGGATACCCCAGAGACATTTCAACATGGGGTTCTAACTTACTCTTAACTTTATGGACCATAATAAATTATAGCCTATCTAAATGACCCTGTTTCTCATATTTGTGTATCATCATTGGTATGATTAATATCTAGAACACCTACTCTGAATTCACTTGAAACCCTTCACAAAACTAGGATTCTGCATATCCAACAGAGATAAGAAAAAACCCTCATTTAAAGAAAACTCTAATTGACGCTCAATGCAACCACAGTTTTTTTTTTCTGAGAAATCAGTTGTCTTAATTACATGGCACACAAATTAGTCATTGAAGAATTTGGCGTGGGTGGAGGGCATTGTGACTTTGTTGTTATGGGTGGGAGCAGAGAAAGCATTTCCAGTGTGTATGCAAGAGAGATTGTCCCTGAGTGTAAAGACCTGCCTTCCCCAGGCTTATGTCTGTAGGTGTCTCTTTCCACTCAGAGGTCACAGTGTGGGGGTGGGGTGGCAGGAGAATCATACTGTATATTTGTCATTTGGGGCCCATTTGAGCTGAAAGCATCAGAGAGATGAAAATTCCTCTTCTGCTGAGAAATCTGTGGAATGCTCAATGCAGTGATCTTTTTGTTGTTTACTACATCCTCCTGCTTTCTCTGTCATGAATTCCAGAGGCTTCTGCAATGCACACTGCTGACATTGGCCAAGTTTACCTTTGACATTTCACAGGTTCCATTCCACCTCTATATTTCTCTACATTGGAGCAATACACTCTTATGATGGTGTTAAGCACTCTTGTTTCATTATTTTCAGGCATTTTTTAGGGCATACTATATTTTAAAGCCAAAGCTATGTGTTGCTTTTATTATATCATCTTTTTCTTTCAAGTAAATCACAATTTCTGTTTTCACCAATGGCAAAATGAGCCCTTTCATAGATTTCTCTGGGTCTTTTATCTTGCCTTCTTATAAACATAGAGATGAACAAAATGTCAAATTCTGAGCCAGTATGCTATGGTCTGAAGAGCACCAAATTGGATTTGAATCCCAGCTTTGCTTTTCTGTGACCTTGAGCATGTGAAAGTCAGGCAAGAAATTACATATGAAGAAGCATCTGGTTCCTTACAGATCTAGCTCTAAATCTCTACAATCTATAACTCTATGATTATTTTAGGAACATATGTAGCATAATTTCTAGGATACTCCTCAAAGAAATTAATAATTTCCTAGATATTTGTGTTTTAATATTTATTTCTAAATCAATTCTAAATCTTTGAAGCCATAGAATAATTGAGACTCGGGTTTGAAAGATACATCTTCATTCAGATGTTAAATAACATTTCTGAGTAATAATTCCTTCAATTTTAAAACAAAAGGATAACATTTATCCTTCATGATTTTTGTAAGAATTAAACAAGACAGTATATGTAAAAATGCCTGGCATGAGATCTGATGCACATAGGGGTCAGAAAATAAATGGGAGCAATTCTTACAATTATTGACACAAAACTGTATTCTTTCCAAAGCCCATTTATATACATTATTTTATGCTACCAGACTAAACTAATGCTGCCAAGAAGTCTCATGTAAACACATATCCCAGGGTCAGTGACATTATAAAATTCCTATCCTGAAATGAAGATACTGTTGACTGACTTTAACTGGTTGCAATAAACCCTTCCAATCTATGTTTCATTCATTCAAATATTTTTTGACCCAACAGCCCTGTAACAAGCCTGTTATATTTTATTTATGCAGCCATTAATATAGCAAATATTTAGCAAGTAGCAACTATGCACATGGGTATTATTTCATCAGAATCTAGTTTATTGTATTGAAAAAGGACAAAGGAAACAAAGACAGCTATAGTGGTATAGAAATGTGTTTGGAGGTGAGTTAATATTTTAAAAAAGAGTGAAAAGTTGAAAGTAATTTCTAAGATGAATTTATTTAAAATATTTAATGAGTAACTATAATCATAATACATCAAATTTTCACACTGTGGTAAAATTTACAAAGCTCTTTTTCTAAAACGTATTGTATGTTCACATACTTTGCCCAAAACCTACTAAAATCTCTGACTTTCAAGCCACCTTTATTTCTAGCCAAGACACTTAACAATGGCTTCCTAACTGGAGGATCACTTTACTTTCTGGTTTAAAATCTTCCATTGGCCTCCTGAGTACCTCTCCATCTTCGTGTCCAACAGTTGCTCTCCGCCCTTGCTAACTGAGCTCAGGCTACAGACAAATATGGGCCTATACTGGAGCAGGTAGATCTGGTTTCTGCATCAGGACCTTCATACTTATTATTTATTGAGTCTCAAATATGCTTTTCTCTCCTTTCCTTGAGGCTGGCGTCTTTTCATTAACTGGATATCAACCTTTGAACGCTCATTTTGGAGTTGCCCTCTCTAACCCATTGCACTACAGTTATCACACTATTTCTTCTGTTTTTTTTTTTTGTTTGGTTGGTTGTTTTCCATAGCTCTTTACCATTATTTATGAACGTGTTATCTATTTGTGTACTGATATATTGTCTAACTTCTCCACTAGAATGTAAACTCCACGAAGGAAGGAATCTTGCTTTCCTTTGCCCCTCCCTTACTGGAAGCTATACTTCTCAGCCTGTCAGAATGACCACCCTGCAGGCTGCAACACTTTATGTGAAATAAAACCCTCATTTCCAAATTTATGAACCTTATCATTCTTCAGTTGACAATATGGATCTTATGCCTAGAGAAATATCACTGAATTCTTTTCCCAGCAAGGAATAACCCTGGGGAAGGAATGCATTCCCGGGGGTAGGGTATGGAGGCTGCTCTGGAAGCGTCTGCCTTATGTGGTTGAAGATAAGGGATGAAATACACCCTGGTCTCCTGCAATGCCCTCAGGCTTGCTAGGATTAGGAAATTCCAGCCTGGTGAATACTAGTCAGATCAGTTGTCTGCTCTCAAACCCTGTTTCCTGTTAAGACGTTTATCAATGATAATGCATGCCCAGCAGGGCATGGAACCTCATCAGTAATTCTAATTTTGCCCTGGCCTTGTGATCTTGCTCTGCCCTTCTGCCCTTGTGATCTTTTATTGCCCTTTGAAGCATGTAATCTTTGTGACTTACCCCCCTCCCCTTTCGAAATCCCTAATAAAAACTTGCTGGTTTTGTAGCTCAAGGGGCATCACAGAACTTGCCGATATGTGATGTCACCCCTGGAGGACCAGCTGTAAAATTTCTCTCTTTGTACTCTTTCTCTTTTATTTCTCAGACTGGCCAACATTTAGGAAAAAAGAAAGGACTTATGTTGAAATATTGGTGGCTGGTTCCCCCGATAGTGTATGATTGGGTGCCCAAATGATCAGAGATAATAAGTGCTTGGACTTTGCATGGATATTTTAAACAACTAGGCTACAAGAAGCATTTTTTTCTCTAGTAAATATTATGTTTTGTTCTTTAAGTTCATGTTGCTTGACTCTGGGATTATTTGATTTTTCTGTTTCTTTAATTGAATGTCATGTCCCAGAGTATCTTGAAATTGCTATGCTCTATATATTTATTTTGTAAATTAAAGTTATTTCTAATCAACTCTCTCTTGACGTTAAAAAAAATCTTCCAAAGCCTCTTTAAATAAATGGACATAAGGCCGGGCACGGTGGCTCACGCCTGTAATCCCAGCACTTTGGGAGGCCGAGGCGGGCGGATCACAAGGTCAGGAGATCGAGACCATGGTGAAACCCCGTCTCTACTAAAAAATAGAAAAAAATTAGCCGGGCGCAGTGGCGGGCGCCTGTAGTCCCAGCTACTCGGGAGGCTGAGGTAGGAGAATGGCGTGAACCCGGGAGGCGGAGCTTGCAGTGAGCCGAGATTGCGCCACTGCACTCCAGCCTGGGCGACAGAGCGAGACTCCGTCTCAAAAAAATAAATAAATAAATAAATAAATAAATAAATAAATAAATGGACATATAAAACTGGTGATATTTCAAAATCAGCATTTTGGTAGAAAGAGAAAAATATCACCAAAATGGGAACCTATCTGAGAAAATCTTCAATTTTTTGGTGGGGGGAGCCCAAAACAGTGGTTTGATTGGCCCGTTTGTCATTTTTGTCATTTTTTATAGCATCGTAGCTTATAACTTAAAATTATCCTTAAATTTCTATGACTCCTAAAATTAATTTTAAAAATTATATCAATAGTTTCCCTTCTTTCAACTTGTCTTTAAAAACAACACTATGAAATCCCTCTAACAGGATAAGTACCTCTTTCCAAAATATGTTGAGAGGCCTTATATTCCTGAGAAGATTATCTGAATGAAAAAGACCAGCTAGCCCTTTCCTGATAAATATATTAGTCCCATATATTACATAAGTGGGGTCATTGCTACCTGGAGGGTTGTGAGAAATGGTTATGAACATGGTGACCTTTTTATTCTAACTGCCTTTCTGTGAACCTCTACTTTGTCTCTTACCATTCCTGGCTTCATCTAAGCTTACACATTTTACCCCAGAAATAAAGCATGCTATCCTAGTTAAGAAAGATAAAAAAATGCAATATGTCACACAGAAAATGCTAAATATTTAATGTCTCCAAAAGCTTAAATACAGGATAGGCAAACATATGTCCTGTGAAGGCAAAGAAAATAAATATTTTAGGTTTTGTGGACAGTTGTCTTTTTCAACTAGCAAACTTTGGCATTGTAATGCAAAAGCAGCCATAGTTAATATATAAACAAATAGGCATGGCTATGCTTCATACAATAATTGAATTCCCTACTCCATAATGAAACTGTAAGTCATAAATATGTCTTATAAATTGCATAACATATAAATACGTAAAAAACAACACGTGTTGAAAATACCATGATTGAACTGGAAGAAATTCATACCTTATAAGATAGTTTCGTTTATATAAGCTATCTGTATAATCTCTCACTTACTGTCAAATCAGAAAATAAAAATAGGCCAGGCACAGTGGCTTATGGTTGTAATCCTAAAATGTAATTCGAAAGTGGAGGCTGAGGTTGGCTGATCACGAAGTCAAGAGATTGAGACTATTCTTACCAACATGGTGAAACCCCATCTCTACTAAAAATACAAAAATTAGATGGACATGCTGGTGAGCGCCTGTAGTCCCAGCTACTTGGGAGCCTGAGGTAGGCGAATTGCTTGAACCTGGGAGACAGAGGTTGCAGTGGCTGAGATGGAGCCACTCCACTCCAGCCTGGTGATAGAGCCAAAAAAAAAGACTCTGTCTCAAAAAAAAAAGAAAGAAAAGAAAAGACAAGACAGATAATTTCAATAAAATAATTTATAAATATGTTTTAAAGAGGCCTCTTAAATTTTGAAACTAAATAAATATATATTCAAAAATATATCTCCAATTATATAAATATTAGTAAAATAAAATACTTTTTTATTTTATTAAAATTATAAAGAATAAAAATATTAAATAATTTAAAAATTAAAATAAAAATTATGGAAAATAAATCCTTATGAATTCTTTTTCACTGATTATTTCATTTAATCATTACAACCACCTTGCATGGAAGATACTATCATTGTTCTCATTTTACATGCCCAGTGTCTCAGAGCAAGTAAATTCTTCAGCCATATGACTTAATAGCCCGTTACCTATTATACCCTAGGCGTAAGATACATATTGTCAACTGAAGAATGATGAGGTTCATACATTTGGAAATGAGGGTTTTATTTCGCATAAAGTGTTGCAGCCTGCAGGGTGGTCATTCTGACAGGCTGAGAAGTATAGCTTCCAGCAAGGGAGGGGCAAAGGAAATAGGAATTTATGCAGGGTTGCCAAATATACATATTCAATAAGCTATAAGAGGAGTCATGAATATCTATGAAAGGACAAACATGCATATGCACAATTGAGCTTCATGACCCTTCAGAAAACCAATGAACAAAAAAAGGGCAATGTTAGCATAAAGTGACAGTAAAGCTTTAGGTCCTCTGATATCAAAAAGTGAAGTTGAGGTCAAAAAAACCCTTACTGCACATTCTCCTTAGGCTGGCCAGGACCACTGTATGGTCACCTGGTTTGTGACCAGGCAAAAAGGAAGAAGTAAAGTCAGGTGGTTGTTGATATTAATGGTAGAGACTTTTGATCATACTGTTTTCTGTTTAGCCCTTAGGGAAGAAAGCTGAATTGTGGTTAGCAAGGGAGGGGATATATTTAACCTCCTATCCCGTCAGGGTCAAGGCTGAGTACTCTGTTTTCAAGGTTATTTTGGGGCCTCCCTCTCCAAGAGATAATCCATTCAGACACTTGGGGGAGCTTATAATTTTGTTTTTAGGTTAGAGTCTAAGGATGTTCTCAGTGTCAAATTTAGTAGCATAAAGGCTTTTGTGATTAAAGAAGTAAAATGGAAATAGATTAAGTAATTATTCAAAGCAAACTTTAAGTATAAGTAACAAAACAAACATAAGGAAGCAGAAAGGAGAAAAATGTGTTTTTAAAGATGAAAACAGAAATTAGTAAATTAGAATATCTAATATGTTTTTTAAAACATCCCTAGTATCAAATTTTACATGAAAGCAGTAATCAGATCTAGTAATTTTGAGAAAACCAAGAAAATAAAACACAAATTAAAAAATAACAGTTATGACAACTGAAATTAATGAATGATTATAGCAAGGTTGCAGGATGCAAAGTGTCTTAGTCCATTTTCTGCTCCTATAACAAAATACCCAATATGGTTTGGCTGTGCTCCTACCCAAATTTCAACTTGAATTGTAATGATCCCCACATGTCAAGGGTGGGACCAGGTGGTGATGATTGAATCATGGGGTTGCTTTTCCCCATATCATTCTCATGGTAGTGAACAAGTCTCATGATATCTGATGCCTTTATAAATGGGCATTCCCCTGCACAAGCTCTCTTGCCTGCCACCATGGAATACATGTATTTGCTCCTATTTCACCTTCTGCTATGATTGTGAGACCTTCCCAGCTATCTAAAACTGTGAAGCAATTAAACCCCTTTCCTTTAAAAATTACCCAGTTTTGGGTATGTCTTTATAAGCAGTGTGAGAACAGACTAATATAGTAAATGGGGTACTGCTGTAAAGATGCCTGAAAATGTGGAAGCAACTTTGGAACTGAGTAACAAGCAAAAGTTGGAACAGTTTGGAGGGCTCAGAAGAGCACAGGAAGATGTGGAAAAGTTTGGAACTTCCTAGAAACTTTTGAGTGGCTTTTACTAAAATGCTGATAGTGATATGGATAATGAAGTCCAGGTTGACGTTTTCTCAGATGGAGATGAGAAACTTATTGGGAACTGGAATAAAGGTGACTCTTGCTATGTCTTAGCAAAGATACTGCTATTATTTATTCCCTTCCCTAGAACTTTGTGAAACTTCGAATTTTAGAGAGATGATTTAGGACATCTGGCAGAAAAAAAAAAATTCATAAGTAATGCATTCAAGAGGTGACTTGAGTGCTATTAAAAGTATTCTGTTTTATGTATTCACAAAGATATGGTTTGGAATTGGAACTTATATTTAAAAGGGAAGCAGAGCATAAAAGTTTATAAAATTTGCAGCCTGGTAATGTGATAGAAAAGAAAAACCCATTTTCTGAGGATAAATTAAAACCAGCTGCAGAAATTTGTGTAAGTAACAAGGAGTCAAATGTTAATCGCCAAGACAATGAGAAAATATGTCTCCAGGACATGTCAGAGGTCATCACGGCAGCCCCTTTCATAACACTACTGGAGACCTAGGAGGAAAAAATGGTTTTGTGTGCTGCTTCCAGCCCCCCAACCCCACCCCACCCCCACCCCCACCCTGCCATGTGCAGCCTAAGGATTTGGTGCCCTGTGTGCCAGCCACACCAGCCATGATTAAAAGGGACCAAGGTACAGTTCAGGCCATGGCTTCAGAGGGTGGGTGCAAGTCCCACACCTTGGCAGCTTCCATGTGTGTTGGGCCTGCAGGTGCATAGGAGTCAAGAATTGAGGTTTGGGAATCTCTGCTACATTTCAGAGGATGTATAGATAAGCCTGAATGTCCAGGCAGAGCTGAGCTGCAGAGGCAGAGCCCTCATGGAGAACCTCTGCTAGGGTAGTGTGGAAGGAAAATGGGGGGTGGGAGCCCCCACAGAGAGTCCTCACCGGGGTGCTGCCTAATAGATCTGTAAGAAGAGGATTATGGTCCTCCAGACCCTAGAATGGTAGATCCACCAACAGCTTGCACTGTGCACCTGTAAAACCCTCAGACACTCAATGGCAACCCATAAAAGCAGCCATAAGGGAGCTGTACCCTGCAAAGCCACAGGGGCAGAGTTGCCTAAGGCAATGGGAGCCCACCTCTTGCATCAATGTGACCTGGATGTGAGACATGGAGTCAAAGGAGATCAATTTGGAGATTTAAGATTTCACTGCCCCGCTGGATATCAGACTTTCATGGGTCCTATAGCCCTTTTCATTTTGGCCAATTTCTCCCACTTGGAATGGGTGTATTTACTCAAAGCCTGTACCCCCATTGTATCTAGGAGGTAACCAACTTGCTTTTGATTTTACAGGTTCATAGGCAGAAGGGACTTGCCTTGTATCAGATAAGATTTTGGACTTGGACTTCTGAGTGAATGGTAGAATACATTGATACTTGGAGGAACTGCTGGAAGGGCATGATTGTGTTTTAAAGTGTGAGGACATGAGATTTGGGAGGAGCTGAGGTGAATAATATGGTTTGGCTGTGTCCCCACCCAAATCTCAACTTGAATTGTAATAATCCCCACGTGTCAAAGGTGGGGCCAGGTGAAGACAATTGAATCATGGGGGCAGTTTTCCTCATACTGTTCTCATGGTAGTGAATGAGTCTCATGAGTTCTGATGGTTTTATAAATAGGAGTTCCCCTGAACAATTTCTCCTGCCTGCTGCCATGTAAGACATGACTTTGCTCCTCATTTGCCTTCTGCCTTGATTGTAAAGCCTCCCCAACCATGTGGAACTGTGAGTCAGTTAAACCCCTTTCCTTTATAAATTACCCAGTCTTGGTTATGTCTTTATTAGCAGTGTGAGAACAGACTGATACAATACCACAGACTGGGTAATCTATGAATAAAAAACACTAATTTCTCACACTTCTGGAGACTCAGAAGTCCAATATCGAGGTGCCAGCATCTTTCCAGAGCCTTTTTTGTTTTGTTTTGCATTATCCTGTGGCAGAAGAGTAAAAGGTAAAAGTGAGCACATGAGATAGAGAGAGAAAATGAGGACAAATTCGTTCTTTTATCAGGAGCCCTCTTCTGCATTAATGTATAGTAGCTAATCCCTTCATAAGGGCAGGGACATCATGGCCTAATCACCTCTTAAAGGCCCCATCTCTTAGTGCTTTTACAATAGCAATTAAGTTTCCAACATACGAACTTTTAGAGTACACATTCAAGCCATAGTATTCCACTCCTGACCCCCAATACTCACGTCCTCTTTAAATACAAAACACATTTATTCCATTTCAATAGCCCCAAAAGTCACAACTCATTCAGTATCAATTCAAAAGTTCAAAACCCAGGGTCTCATCTGAATGAGTTATGGGTGAGATTCAAGGCATGATTCATCCTGTGGCAAATTCCCTCCAGCTGGGAGCCTGTGAAATCAAAACAAATTATCTATTTTAAAATACAGTGGTGAATAGACAGGGCAGATATTCCCATTCCAAAAGAGAAAATAGGTAAGAAAAAAAAAGGGTGGGTAACTAAGTAAATCCAAAACTCGAGGGGAAATACTAAATTTTTAATGCTTAAATAATTTTCTTTGACTCTATGTCCCACTTCCTGGATAATTTGGGACAATGTTTGGGCTCCCAAAGCCCTAGGAAACAGCCCCTCTCCCATGGCTTTGCTGAACTCAGCTCATGCTTCAAGTCTCCCATGATGGTATTACATGCTGGCAGTTTTAATACCCTGTGGTCTCAGTGACAGTCCCTCACCCATGGCTCCACCAAGCATTGCCCTGGTGGGAACCCTGTGGAAACTCCAACTTCTAATTTCTGTTTATCACTGCCCTAGTTGGAGCTTTCTATGGTGACTTCACCCCTGTGGCAAGAGTCTGCCTGGACACCCAGGCTGTCCACATCATCCTTTGAAATCTAGGTGGAGCAAGCTGTGGCCCCACAGTTGCATTCTGTGAGTCTGCAGACTTAGCATCAAGTTGATGCTGCCAAAATTTATAGCTTGTACCTTCCAGAGTGGTGGGTTGAGTCACACCTGGGTCTGCTTAAGTCATGGCTGGGATGGCCAGGCAGCACTATATCAGAAAGTGGGGACCACAGTCTGTAGACAGCCATAGGTAGTGAGTCTATGATGGGTGCTTTAGGCTTTTCCTCCCAGAACATTCTGTACTCCTAGAGCTCTGGTCTCTAATGAGAAGGGAAGTCTAGAATATCTCTGAAATGCCTTCAGGGTCTTTGTTTCATTGTCTCAAAAAATAGCACCTGGCTTATTTCTATCCATGACATTATCTTTAGCAATTGGTTGCTTGGCCACACGCTTACTATTGTCTCCTGAACACATGTTTTCACTTTTTACATGACAAGACTTCAAATTTTCATTATCTTTCCACTCTGCTTTCCTTTTAATTATAAATTCTATTTTAAAGTCAATCCTTTCCTCTTGCATCTCATCATATATAGTTAAAAGTAAGCATATGGCAGCCTGAATGCTTTGCTGCTTAGATATTTCTTCCAAGTATCCTAGTTCATCCCTCTTAAGTTCTGCATTCCAGAAAGTTCTTAGGCATGAAAAAAAAAAAATTGAGCTGTTTTGTGCTACTTCATAACAAGAATGGTCTTTAATCCAATTCTAGTTTCTTGTTCCTGTTTCATTTGAGCCTTCGTCAGAATGGGCTTTACTCTCTATACTTTTAGTAGCATTCTGGTCATGACTATTTAAGTAACTTTTAAGAGGTTTAAAAATTTCCTGTCTTCAGAGTACTCACCAGATTTTCCCTTAATGCATCATTTATGACAATACAGGTTTTTTTTCTAGCCTGCTCCTTCCAATTCTTCCAGCCTCTACCTCTTACCCAAATCCAACGCCATTTCCATATTTTCAGGTATCTGTTACAGCAACAACCTCATCACTTGATAACAATTTTCTGTCTTCGTCCATTTACTGTTGCTTTAACTGAATACCAAAAACTGAGTAATTCTTGAATAATAGACATGTATTTGGCTCACAATTTTGGAGACCGGAAAGTTCAACACCACGGTTCTGGCATCTGTCAAAGGTCATTCTATGGCAGAAGATGAAAGGCAGAAGTGAGTTCATGAGAGACAGAAAAAGAGGATGCAGCCAAACTCCTGTTTTTGTCAAGAATGTACTCCTAAGATAACTAATCAACTCCTGCAATAGAGGCATTATTCTATTCATAAGGGGTGGACCGCCATGGCTTACTTACTTCATAAAGCCCACACCTCTTAATACTGTTAAAATGGCAATTAAGTTTCCAATACATGAATTTTTTAGGGACACATAGCATAACAAGAGATTAAAGTACACAAGTTAATTGCTTTCTAGACTTACTATAAAACTATGGTAATGAAGAGAGCGTGGTATTGGTGAAAGAATTGAAAAATAGACCAATGTAACAGAATGGAAAGCCCAGAAATATACATAAATATATTATAGGAGACCAGATAAATATACTATGGGAGACTAGAATATGTCACCCTGAAATATGCCCCTCTGGCAGAAGGATTAATTTGAGCTGATAATTTTGTGAACTAGCATACACAGGAGAGGCTCTGTAAACAGAGTGTAAGTTACTCTTTTGTAAGGGCAATTTATACTTATAATGAAGTCTCCATTTGTAAATGTGTTTCCCTCTCTATATCAGGAAGAGAAGGATTACTTTATATCACAACAGACTCTTATAAATAGGGAAGGCACCAAATTAAATCTGCAAAACTATGGAAACAGTAAAAAATGTAGTGGCTGCCAAGGCCTGGGGTGCTGGTAGTTGGAGAGATGAACAAATGGAGCACAAAGGATTAGGGGGGAAGCAAAGTTATGCTGCATGATATTATAATGGTTGATGCATGTCATTATACATTTGTCAAAACCCATCATATGTGTAGTACCAAGAGCAAACTCTAATGAAAACTATGGATTTTAAGAGGTAATGATGGGTCAGTGTAGGTTCATCAATTGTAACAAATGCACCACTCTGGTGGGAGATGTTGATAGTAGGGGAAATTGTGCATGTTGGGGTTTTAGGTGTGAGAAAATCGTCATATTTTCTGCTCAATTTAACTTGGAATCTAAAACTGCTTTAAAAAAGCACCAGTGTATTCAATAAAATAACTTAATGGAAAAATACATAGAAAAAAAAATGTGAACGGGTTATAAAAGTTACTTGATGTTAAGATCAACGGCAGTCATAGGTTTATTTATTCGATTATTTCAAACTTAAAAAAAAATAGTGTGGTAAGAAGTTTTCCTTAGTTCTACTAAAAGCCGAGTTCTTGTCACATGGCCATGAGAGATTAGGCTCACAGGCACTTTGAAGGGTTAGAAAAAAACGGAATTTATTGGGCAAAAAGGTTTAAAAAAAAAGGGAAACAAGAACCCTCCGCAAAGCCAGAGTCTTGCTAGTGCACTTCCCACCTCACAGATTAAATCCCAGGGACATCCCAGAACAGGAGAGAGAGGATAGGTTCCTCCCTGCTGCAAAGGGCAGGAACTTCCCATGGTTCCAACCCAGTGTGCACTCCTCCCAGTGCACAGGCAGGTTGGAGTTTTCCAGAAACCCATTTACACTTGGTTATTATATAATAACATGAATAAAAACACATCAGAATTTTGAAGATCGATAACTACAGGTGGTAGATTACTAGGAATTATGTTAGTCCTTCTGGTTGACTTTTGTGTATTTCAATTAATATACATAATTTTATGTAAGATAATAAACATTTTTTGAAATTAAAATATTTAATTAGAAACATTTTAATACAGATTGTGGCCTCAAAAGCAAAAGCCAACCAGCAAAAAAGGCACAAATTTCATTGTTTTGAAATAATCCCATGAGAATAACTAAAATTGGGCATTATAGAGGAGAAAAGAGCTGACTTTTCTTCACTTATCACAAAGACCAAGGTTGACACCGATGTAGCAAAACACAGATTAACAGCAGCAAAGCTCAACAAATTTATATAGTCAAAATTTTACATAGCATCAGATCTTCATAAATGACGACCCAGGGAAAATTGCATATTTTTATGCTAAGTCTGATGAAAGAAGAGGATAGTTGTGGAGAAATATGATTGGACAAAAAGGGTTTGAGTTAATGGTAATAAATCAGAGAACATTAAGAAAAGTCTGTTCAGATTCTTCTTGGCCTCTCTATGAGGCATGTTTTTCCTCCCAAAACACGAGGATCTTGTGACCTACTTTTAGACAAGGTAGGTCAGAGAATTTCTTTATGACTCTACTTTATGCAGAAAGGTGGGAAAAGGTCGGAGTGAGCATCTTGCTCCTGTAGCTTCCTCAATTGCCAAATGTCATATTTTGGGGTATCATATGTGTTCCAAGCCCCAACAATATGAAGGCCTAAATGGAAATGAATAATTAAAACAAGTACCCAAACAGTCTACTTGCAAGGGTAATGCACGTGTGATTTAAAGATGTGTATAATAAGATTATATATGTTCTCAGTAACATCCACAGTTTTGTGGACAGCCCTTGTCCACAAGGGCAAGGATCATGTATTCTTCAGTATGTCTTTAATAAACCAAGTAAGAACAGGAATTTCTGTTTCTTTTGTTCTCTGGCATATTCTTGGGACCTATAACAGCACCAATCATATTGCAGGTGCAAGGCAAAAAGGTAAATCTTTCTTGAATAAATAATTAGCTTTTTTTGTAAAACATTCACAACCCCCTCCTACACAGACAAACACAAAATTTCGATAATGTATTTCAAACATTATAAGAATCTTCATTCTCATATTTCCTATCTTTGGATACTACTGGCTGCTTTCTTGATCTGCTTATATCAGATTGTGTTATTCATTACTGTTGACCACCAAATATTTCTGGCTCTCTGTCTTCCAGGCACCTGGTGAGATTCCATTTCCCAGACCCCCTTGTAATTAGATGGGAGCATTTCTGACCAATGAGTTGTGAACAGAAGTGGTAAGTACTGGAACTCTTCATTATTAATACAAAATGCTTTCCCATTCTTTCATCTGCCATGGTAATCTGCAGTGCTCAAGATGATGTTGTTTCATCAACCTGAACCTTAGACTCAGGACTTAGGGACGGAGCTCAGAAGTGACCTTCAATGGACTGTAGAATGAACAAAAAACTAAACCTTTGTTTTAGCCACGAAGGTGTTGAGGCTCTTTGTGACTACAGCATATCCTAATCCAAACTGATTGATACACTCATCCAGTAGAAAACCATATTAATTATTATATTTTTATGACACTTTCATAGCTAGTCTGATACATTGCTATTATTTTCAAAATTTTATTTTCATAATTTTTTGGATATCATTCCCTATTTTCAATGAAATTTATTGTTTTAATTGGTATTGCACTGAATTTACATATGAATTTTATGAGAATTAAAACTTACACAGTATTGAGTTCTAATACAAGAGTATTAAATTACTTAAAACTTCATTTATGTCTCTCCATAGAATTTTAGAAAAATGTATTTTCATATAAATCGTGCATATTTCCTGCTAAATCTATTCTAGAGAGTTCATCTTTTTGTTGCTATCTTATATGAGACTTTCTCTTTCATTAAAATTCTTATCTGATTATTGTTTTATATAGAAAAGATGATGTTAGTATTTAACATATTAATTTTTAAACTGTCTACATATTCTTTATTTAAAAAATGTTTTCTGAATTTCTATTCTTTTTGCCTTTTAAAATGTATAGAAACAAGATAATATTAATTTTGCTTTCTCCTTTGCCATACTTATACTAGCATTTAAAAAAATATTAAAAAAGAAATATTTATACAACAAAATAGTAATGAAGAAGAAGGCCATAAAATAGGAGCTCTAAATTATATGGCACTAACTGTAAGTGGTATAAATAGTTTTGGAATTAAAATGAAGCATTACCACAATTTAAAAGGTCATTATGTTAAGGAAAAGTAATTTTCCATAAGAAATGCTTGAAGCTACATAATTACAAATGTATTTTACTGCTGCAAAATCACAGTGAAATGAGGTATTAAAATCAGTGTATTTCACTAGTTGTGGTGTTGGCCTTAGTCAGCAAGACCAATGTGTTTTTGTCTTTATGTATGTAACGATAACACACTCAGCTGAGTATTTGCACATGGTTTCTGCAAATTGTGGTATTTATGATTTGTTACAATTAATATTTAGGTTTACTTCTTAAGTTCAAATGCTACAGGCATTTTAGCAAAATTCTCTCTGCAAATTCTGCAGATATCAGGGCAATACCGGACCCTACTTTTTTTCCTTTCATCTATATTCTCTCTCTTCTTCCCATTGGTTTTCCTGATTTCATGTTTCTTACAGAATTATTTGTACTCTAGTGCTTGACTCTTGGTGGACAGTATGACAGTTCCATCACCCCATCCCTATATTTCTCATGATGAAAAAATGATCAAGCTTTGTAAGTTAATTTTGTGTTGCTTTGACAAACAAACAGATGTGGGGTCTGGAATTGATCAGTGAGTCTTTTTAGTGAACATTTAGTGAACATTATTAAATTACAACACTGTATCCCAGTTGTAGGTTCATTCGACCCACAACTCCCTCCCTTAGTGGTTTTTGATAATTTGGTGGTGGTGTGGGGTGTTTTTAGTTATAATTATGAGGTAGGGAGGAGCTAATGTCTTTTACTGGGCATGGCCAGAAATGCAAAATATCTTGTATGCAAAGTAAATAATTAAACTGCTCCTCTAAACCAAAACCAAAATCAAGCCAAAGGAAAAAAAAAAATTAAAGCTATTTAAAACAGCTTACATCCCTAAAGCTGTCCCTTCACTCCCAGTCCACCAAAGTGATAACAGATATTTTGCTGATTATCTGATACTTGCTTCTCTGCCTAGGAAGTATTTGTGTGATCCCTCAAGGCATACAGTAGTTGGATTGTACTTTTACCTCTTTTCAATTTAAACGTAACTGTGTTTTTTGTTTTGGCCATTGAAGTATTAAAGGAAGCTGAAAGCTTTAAACCAGTATACAATTGTCCTATTTTCCTTTTGCCGTTCTGTACACTGATGGAAGCATATGTCAAGATATATATGTCTCTGACATCCTGATTCCCAGAATCCATGAACAGAGTCACTGCTAAGCCAGACTATGCCTATGATATGAACTAGAAATAAATGGTTTTTGTATTAACTCACTAAGATTTGAAGATTGCTTGTTACTGCATCTGATCCTTGCCTATTCTGACTGACATTTCTCCTTTGGATACTATAAATCATTTTGCCTCCATGTACCTGGTGTGGATTGAATTTTATCTTTCTTCAAATTCATAGGTTGATGCCTTAATTTCCAATGTGACAGTATTTGGAGATAGGACCTTAAAGAGGTAATTAGAGTGAAACAAAGTAATAAGGGTGGAGCTCTTAATCAATACCATTGGTGTCTTTATAAGAAGAAGAGGAGACACCAGAGGTGCACACACACAGAGGAAAGACCCTGTAAGGTTACAATGAGAAGTGCTTCTCCATGGGTTAAAGAGAGAGGCCTCAGGTGAAACCAAACCTAATGAGACCATTCTCTTGAACTTCTAGCCTCCAGAACTATAAGACATTAAAGTTATGCTGTGTAAGCCCCCAACCTATGGTATTTTTTAATAAAAATCCTAATAATCTGAGTCCCAATTCTACCTTCTTCAGAATAGTCTTTCCAATTTCTTTTAGTTATATCCTGAGCCAAAGATAAGCCCTGAGATGATATTGCACCAAACCCAGGTCTCAGGCTGACACTGTGTGCCTGCAGCTTGCCTGGAAAGATGCTTTGGAATTTCTTCTAAAATGGCAGTGAGTCCTTCAATATGGCTTTGAATACCAGCTCTTCAATTTAAGCTCTTTCTTAAACTTTGTGAGATCTTTGACAAGTTACTTTATTTCTCTGTGCCTGTTTCCTCATCTTTAAAATGGAGACACTATTAGTACCTATGTCATAGTGTTATAGGGAGGCTAAAATGAGCTCATAAAAGTAAAACCCTTATGACAAAGATTGATTTACAGTAAACATGTAAATGAATATTAACATTCATTATTGAAATGGGAGAGTTCCCTGACCCCCCCGTCACAGGATGTGCAACAGGGGTGTGGCTTGTGTGTTCGGTCACTGCCACTGCTCAAACCCCTTGTGAGAGGGGGAGCACACAGACAGACAGGTGCAGAAGCCCAAGAGGGCGTGTGTCACAGTGTGCCATTTTAGTCTTGCCATCCATGGATGGCTTGAGTGGTAACCAGCTCAGCAGACCCTCTGTCTTTCTGCAAGGGCAGAGGGGCAGTGTGACAGCTTTCTGTGTCCCAAGTTCTTGTCCAGTGTCCTGGAAGATTAGGGTCACACATAGACTTGAAAGATGAATACGGGGTTTTATTGAGCAGTGGAGGTGGCTCTCAATGGAATGGATGGGGAGCTGGAAGGGGATGAAGTGGCAAGATTATCTTTCCCTGGCCAAACTCCTCTCCACCCACCCCCAGCCAGTCTCTTCTCCGTCTTCATATGTTCCTCCTCTTCTCTTTCTCTGCACTGCCATTCTGCCATTCATCTGCTTGTCTGTTTGTCTCCTCCTCTGCTCATCTGCTCCTGAAGCCTGGGGTTTGGGGTTTATATGATACAGGATAAGGGGCATGGTGGGCCAAAAGGCAACTTCTTGGGCGCAAAAACAGAAATGCATGTTCCCACTTGGGGCCATGGGTCTCCAGGCTTGAGGGTGGGACTTCTGCCAGGGAACTGCCCTCTTCTACCCAGTGTTTCTCTGTCTCCTGTCCATATCATTATAATAACCTTTGGATTGAAATGGCCAGCTGTTGATTGCCTTAATCACACACAAAAAAGCTTGACAAGTTGGTGAGGACAAGTGAGGCACTTTTATGACCTGGGGAGGAAAGTCTTTTTAAATACTGAACCTTACTTAGTTGTTTCACTTGACTTCACTCTAGTTTTGGCCTTGACAAGCCTGAAGAAAACACTTAAAACTTTTACCTCAAGTGGGCCAAGTTCCTTTCCTAGCATTAGCCTCCATAGCAAGTGGAGCCCACGGCCCTACACAGAGATACAGGCATTTAGGAGTTCCTAGTTGCAACACTGCCCTTGCTAGTAATGTGGTGGAAAGATCCCCGTACCTTTTGTCTGCAATCTTATCCAATTGATGAGGTAGTCTAAGACATTTTTAGTCCCCTAAACGACAATGATGACAAATTAAAATCCAATGGGTAATTTCCCTGAATATCAAATAACTTGTAAGTACACTTAAAAATAAGTAGAGGAGACAGAGCATGCAGGGTTTGGTAGCAAAATGCAACTTCATTTGAATTTTATGAAAAGGAAATGAAGGCCAGAGATGTGTTCCTTTTCACACTAAAGGAAATAGCTTCTATCGCCTAGAAGATCAGCTCCAATAACTTCAGGGATGCATTTGGCTTTATTAGGTCTGTTACCATTGTGATGGGCTAAGAAGTTCCTTTGAAGAAAAGTAATTACTGTACCAGAGGCCCTAGTCAAAGAAATGCAATTGTGTTTTTTAAAAAAATCCACTTGCTCAGCACAATTTAGGCTCTCTTTCTGTGCCTTTCTGTAAGGCTGGATCGATAACTGGCAAATATATAGCTCTCCAGGATGGCTACAGCTTAAATGTTCTCAATTACACTCTATAGTGGTACTAAAATGGAAGAAAAAATACTGTGTGAAAACATGCTTAATAAAGCTAAATTAGTACTTTATCACATTCACAAAGTAGTCACTTCTATATCAAAGGGGCCTTAGAAATGTGTAGCAAAGAATATTCGTTGAATATCTACTTTGGGCTAGGCTCTGCAATATGTGATTATATTTGAATTATATGATATGTATTATAGGATTCTTATCACAGCTACATAAGTATGGAGTGTAAATGTCAGAATCACCCTCAGTAGGAAAGATAAAACTAAAAGAAAGGAAAAGAAAAGAAATCTAAAGCATTACGGAACAGTCAATTACCCAGAAATATTTACTGAACTTTTTTTTTAAAAAAAGGAAGGGTCTTTACCTTAAATCTCTATAATGTGTTACTTATACTTAGTATATCTAAAAACTTTTATGTAGCAGGATGGTAAAATGTATATGGTTTAAATGATTGTCCAATTTTCATAAGTAGTTTATTTTTCTTCCTAAAGTCTGCTGAGCAATATTTCCTAGCCTGTTGTTGAAAGATGTTGAAAACAGACACATAGACCTGAGAATGTGGCGGTGCAATTTTCATGCCCAGATTGGGCAATACCTTTTACTGAGTGTCACTTTAAAAGGATTTATTTTTGACATTTTCTTTCTACAAGGGTTGCATCCTCAAGTGAGGGCCAAGCTTTTCTTAATGTTAGAAGATTTACATGATTTTTGGAGTCCTGGATTTCCTTCCAACTGACTGAATGAAACCCCCAAGCAGGAACCCTTATTTTAAAAAGAATTAATGCAGAACAAATTCAGTTTAACATCATCTGAAGAAGATTTAACTCTTGTAATTCTGAAATTGGGAATACAAATTAAAAGTAAAATGATATCTTCTCTAATGTTTGCTGTAGCAGGCCTTGATTTGAGAAAGAAAAAAAAAAATTCATCTGGCCTTAATAAAGATCTGTACTTTCTGGGTTGTTGGGGTATATTGTTTCCTTTCTGTTTTTACAGCAAAGGCTAATTTTTGGTGTGGTGGAACTAAACAATTTATTTTCTTTTTATAGAGATCAGTTTTATTGATTCCATACGTCTTCATTGAAAAATAAATGAATAAGTGTTGAGAGTCTCCTCTGAGACAGTTTGATATGATGAGTCTTATTCCAGAGAGAGGCAAGATATGTTTGCAGGAGAGAACTTGCATCTAATTCGCAGGTTAAGCAAGGCTCCCCAGAGGATGGGGACCCGGGTCGAATTTTGAAAACAGGCAGCAATTACCGAAATGAAGAATGGGAGGAAAGACTTTTCAGGCAGAATGAGAAGTGAATGCAAATCATATTACTGAACTCTGATAATGACACATTTCCGTCTAAATCCAGTACTTTCTCAGATATCACACAGGCATCACTCATCAGCAGCATGGCACATGCACAGCTCCATCTAGGCGCCTCACCTTGGCCAATGGAATCACACATCACTATTTATCCAGATCAGAAAGTAAGAAGTTAAACTTACCTCCTCCTTCTTCTTTACAATATTAAAGGTATCACCAAATGTTCTCTATTCCATCTGCTAGTTGTATATTTAAGGTACTTCCTCTTAATCACCAGTAACATTTATTTATTTATCTGCATTTTCCCATTTAGGCTTCACAAGTGCTATATCAAGTTTTATTAAATAATTAACTATCCCCTTTAAATTCAGGAATTGTTGGCAGTTGTGGTAAGTTATGTACTAAGTGCTTTGGATATAATGATGAACATGGTACTACCACAGTCTCCAAAAAGATCATATATAGTGGGAAACACAGAGACATGAAGAGATAATTTTAACACAAGACATGCTAAAGGTGTACACAGAAAATATACTAGGAGGAGAAAGGAGGGCTGGAAAGCCTCACAAGGGTATTAAAATCCTATGGTGAGACTTTAAGTGTAAGAAGGAAATGTCCTAGAGAAAATATTCCAAAGAAAAGAGGCAGAATTAGCAAAGGCTGGATATAAGGTTTACAAGACTATGATGTATAATGTTGCTGAAACACATTTGGGGTAGAAAATGATGAAAAGTAAAGGTATCTTCCTTGATCCCTGGAGTGTATGTATTTATTCCCCAGTACTCAGAAGGATCCAAAACCCTATACTAGTTTCTTTCACAAAGATGTATTATCCAAAAAAAAAAAAAAAAGAAGATTCATTTTTACAACATTGTAAGAATGACTATGAAGACATTGAAATGTAGTATTTAACCAAAGATCATATAAGAAATGTAACTTTCCACAAAGTCATCATGGTTACTCTATAAGGGAATATAATAGACAGATATATTTTCCCTTTGCCGGTCCAGTAGGGGAGTAGAGTCATCCCCACTGATGTATGGCTGTCTCTGAATTTTCCACGCCTGTGCTTTATAATCTAGGTACTTAGAAAGATAGCATGTGTGGTCTAGCCAAGGGCACTGTATAAATCAAACCATAACCCATTCATTTCTGTTCTGTCATTTGGAGACTGCAAAGAGTGTACTTTTCATGTTCCACATCATTAGCATAGCCTAACACCAGCTTTAGCTGTGTAATGCCTGTGCCTGAAGGTGAATGAGGGAGTTGAGATGTTCAAAGATTAGAGCCTGTGGACAAATGAATCACAGATGTAATGCCATTTAATCGAATCTTCAATAGCTATTTATTGAGGATCTACAAAATTCCATATTACCTAGAACAAAGATATAAGACCAAGTGTCTACCCTAATAAAACTCATGATCATGCTGGGAAGACAGAACGTAATACATGGAATATAGATAACCAGTAACACACCAATACAAAAGACTTCATTCCACAGGAAAACACATTAAAATAAGCAGTTTCAGATAGCTTGTGAATAATGGGAAGAGCAATGGATTCATAGCAAGAAGTCTGGGTTCTTGCTCCTATTCTGACATATGATACCTTTATGTCATAGAACAAGTTATTTTAACTCTCTGACTTTTGAGTTTATACCTGTATACCAAGATAAATATACCTATATACCAAGTTCACTGAGATTTGAAAAGGATCATATGAAAGTGCTTTTAAGACTTTAATATAAAATAATATACGGAGATGTGGTGTAAGGCAAGCCTTCCAAGCAAAGAACTCGTTGGTAGACCATGAACTTAGCAGTTTCTACGTGAGTTCTCTTCATTCACTTTCAAGTTGGTTCTTCTCTTCTACACTTATTAGTCCCTCAATTAGATAGGATTTTTGTATCTCATATTGATTTTTGTATCTAATAATGATTAGAGATATTGATGATATTGCATAATGATTTATTGAGCAAATAGTGACAGATGAAGCCAGCTGGACTTCCTGGATTGAGTGGGGACTTGGAGAACTTTCCTGTAAGATTGTAAATGCACCAATCAGCACTCTGTAAAATGGACCAGTCAGTAGGACGTGGGCAGGGTCAAATAAGGGAATAAAAGCTGGCCACCTGAGCCAGCAGCGGCAGCCTGGTTCCCCTTCCATTCTGTGGAAGCTTTGTTCTTTCACTCTTCACAATAAATCTTGCTGCTGCTCACTCTTTGGGTCTGCACTACTTTTATGAGCTGTAACACTCACTGCAAAGGTCTGTGGCTTCACTTCTGAATTCAGCGAGACCACAAACCCACCAGAGGGAATAAAGTCTGGACACATCTGAATATCTGAAGGAACAAACTCCAAAGACACCATCTTTAAGAACTGTAACATGCACTTTGAGTGTCCATGGCTTCATTCTTGAAGTCAGTGAGACCAAGAACCCACCAGAAGGAATAAATTCTGGACACAATAGTATATGCTAGTCAGTGTGTACAATGCCGGAGATTCATGAACATGTCACCACTCAAAACTGTCTGGCATATAATGGGTGCTCAAAAAATGCCATTTTACATTAAATATTTGATTTCCATATTTGGTGAGGATGTCCAGAGAGGCAATTGAAAGCAAAGAAGATATTTTAATAATATAGAAATTGCTTAAATAAACTGAAGGAAAATTTTTGACTACTGTGACCATTTGCACTCCAAAATATTTCAGAACTGCTTTTAAAAATTCTATTAATTTAATTCTCAAACTTAACCAGGAGGCAAAGGAAGGGAGCTGGCAGTTCACACCAGTGATAAAACAAGTAGCAAATAAAACCTTGACAATTTTTTAGCCTCATTAATAACACCTATACGTTCGAATATATACATGTACCCTCTGTATCCATGGTTTCTGCATTGGCGAATTCAAACAATTGCAGATCAAAAATTTTTTTAATGGATAGATATGTCTGAACTAATCATGTACAGACTTTTTCCTTGTTATTTTTCCTTAAACAATACAATATAACAATGATTTACACAGCATTTACATTGTATTAGGTATTATAAGTAATCTGGAGATGATTTAAAGTATACAGGAGGATGTGCACAGGTTATATGTCAGTACTACACCATTTTATACAATGGACTTAAACATCATGGATATTTTTGTATCTGCAGGGAGTTCTAGAACCAATTCCCCACACATACTAAGGAAAGACTGCAAATATATGCTAATATATATTTATATACATAATGCAAATTTAATTTTAAAATAAAATTTTATTTTAAAAATAAATTGTAAAATAGATTTTAAAAATTAAAATTTGAAATGATTACTTAATATGAAAAGGCATGATTGAAATAGATACATTTTGATAGTTCCAATATTTTTATCTAATGCGGACAATCTTTCTGGAGATAAGTTTTAAAACGTCTTACTATATTGGAGAGATGCTATCATATGACTTGATAATACTCCTGTATGTTTATTGATACATGACAGCACTTCTAAATACTTCGCAGCTTATAACAACTCATATTTCTTGTATCACAGTTTTGTAGGTCAGGATTCTGGGCATGACTTAGCTAGATTCTCTAAGGGACGCACAGGCTGCAATCAGGGTGTCAGCCAGAATGAAGTCATATCACAGGTTTGAATGGAAATGATTCACTTCCACCTTCATTTGAATTGTTTGTAGATTTCAGTTTTTGCAGTAGGAACACTGGGGGCATCTGTTTCTTGCTGGTTGTCGGCTGGAGACTACCCTGACTTCCCAGATACCATCCACTATCCCTTGCCACACAGGGATTCCCAACATAGCCATTTGCTTCCTCAAAGCCAGCAGAGAGAGACTCTGGTAAGACAGGCACTACAGTCTTATGTAAACACAATCATATACACATAATCACATACATTCTATCACTTTTGCCATATTCTGCTGTTTAAAGTCACAGGCCACCACTGCTGCCTAAATGCCAGGGTTTCAGTCTAGATCCTGCTGCTCACTGCACAGAAAACCAATGACTGAGACAATGAGTATTGCTGGGGAAGAAAGCTTTCTTCGGGTGCTTTGGCTAAGGAGAACAGAGCAGTCTGAAATCTGTCTCATCAACAGGCTAAATTTAGGGGTTCATATAGCAAGGGAGGAATTAACTCTGTGTGGGAAAACAAGAATTAGGGAGGGGTAAGGAAGAGGAGCTGGTTAACAGGAAGCCAGTGGTTGGTTAGGCAGTCATGATGACTGAAGGGCCTGGCATCTCATTGCCTGGATGCAGCTATCTGGTGAGTTTCAGTTTCCTGATACCACCTGGGAGGCCTGAAGGCCAGCTTCCTGAGGAAGGAACTCAGATGAGACAAATTTAAGTTTCAAGCTTTAAGACTGGGAGAGTCAGTTTCTATGTTTATCTGAAAAACAGTAGACATCACTTCTGTGATACAATTGGGCTAGTTTCACCACTGCATGTAAAGGGAGGAAACTGAACAAGGCTGTGAAAAATAGAAAGTGGAGTTTATGGGGAACACCTGAAGATCTATGTGTCTATTACAACCATATCTGGGAATATAGTTAAAGGAAATAAATCAAAATAAAGAAGAAAGATTCAGACAATATTGTTTATTTATGTACTGTATAATATTCCTGCTAATTGAGAGCAGTTTTAATTCACAAGTAAGTGCAAGAAGAAGGGGAGAATATATATGTCTAGACTCTGGAATATCAACCCAATTTGTATATTACTGTCCATATGTGAAAATTAAGAGGTTCATACACAAGTATAGTTGATAAATAACTAAAAATAACAATAAAGGCACAATAAATATAAAATAATGAATACATGATCATAACAACTAGACAAACATTTACCAGAATATATATTTGAATTAGGAGAAGCTACAATATTTGTGAATACATTTTGGTCATTACTAATTTACAGTCTTTGCAAAATTTAGCTATTATCTACAGTTCTTGAAAATCAAAGGAAAGCAACTTACAAAAACATGAGATTATTAAAATATGGAAAACAAAAATAATTTATAGATATGATTTTTTAAAACCCTGTGGTTTGATTTTTTAAAAAGATTCACAAAATTGATAAACTTTCAATTAAGGAAACAAAAGAGAAAACAAAACTACATATTATGACAAATCAGAAAGGAGACATATCATTATATTTTTAGGTTTAAAATACTTATGTGCAAATATTGTGTGCAAAACTAGGGCACCAAATTGGAATATTTGGAAAAAAAAGGAATGATTACTTACCAATGTATAAATTATCAAAATTGATCCTAAAGAAAGTAGAGAAGTTAAACAGACATAAACTACAAAAAAAATAGTGGTATGAATGAAATATTTTGCCATTTAAAAATAAATAACCTTAGATATCTTTATAGATAATTTTTACATCATCTTTCAATTACAGGTAATCCAGTACTGTGAAAGAATTTTATAGATCACAAAAGATTGAAAGCCCTCATTTTATTTTTAGAAAAAAGTGAAACTTTAACATCCAAATTTATCAAGATAAAAAAGGCTTAAAAAGCTGCACTGATCACATTGTAATGATAATGCACAATTTTTAAATTTAAAATTAGAATTTAAATCCCATATTACAAAATGACAATATAGTATAAATGAAATCAAACCATATTATTCAAATACTGAAATAAGAGCTGCATATGATATATCAAATCAATATATTAAAAAGAAAAATACAAATTAATATAGCAATGTATTAAAAATACATTTGGTACAATTCAGGCATTTTTTATTAAAAAATTCTAAGGAATATAATGGACAAAATACTATTCAAACAAACAGGAAAAATCACTCTAAAGAATTAAATGTAATATCATTTCCATTAAAATTAAGAGCAAAACAATTTTATATGATTTAAAACGCTAGTTAATACAATGTCAAAAATGAAATATGTATGTAAATCTACATGATCTTTGGACAAGAAATTTTTCTCTTAACACATGATACAGTTTTATAACTAGAATCATCAAAATAATTCAATTAAAACAAAACAAAATTTTCTGTATACATACAGAAAAACACACGTACACAAAGAAAAGATGGACCATTAAAATTGGATACTGATAAATACTTCAGTAGAATTATATTTCCACTGTTGTCCAGTTAAAATAAAAAATGGAGAAAAATCTGATGAAGAAAATAACAAACATTGATGGAAATACATAATCTAAAATCTAAACAAATAGGGGAGCAACCATGTGTTTTAATAAGATTATAATTTACAAACATGTAAATTCCCCCATGTTTACAAAGTAAGTGTATTATAAATCAAATTAGAATATAAAGTTATTTTAGAACAGGACATATTGTTATAAAAGTTCATGGAAAGATAAAATGTGATTGTGGCCAAAAGAAAAAAAAAAAAGAAATACTAGAGGGAAATTTGCCTTAGCAAATACTGTCCGGAGCTGCGCGCCCTGGCCATAGCGAGTAATTATTGACGATTAGATGCCTGAGCTCTATTCATTTCCACCTCTCACCTCCTTCCTAGATTTGTCCTTTTCCCCTGTATTAAATACCTCACACAAGATGGCGCTCTTCCTGCTTCTTCTTCACCCATCTTTCCCGCGCCCGCGAAAATTGTTACTTCGTAGCAAAATTGTTACTTCCTAGCGCAGGCGCAACATGACGACCGACCGTTGAAACCGAAACCTGCCTGGCCGCGCCCTCTGAAATGAGATCATTTCCGCCTTGGCCCAACCCCTTCCTCTCCAAGTGTATATAAGGCACTGCATTACCACCATTAAACGAGACTTGATCAGAGCACTGTCTTGTCTCCATTTCTCGTGTCTCTTGTTCCCCAAATTCCCACTCCCTCCTCCAGGGCCTGCTTCGACGATCCCACGGGCCGGGATAAAATACCAAACTTACATTAAAACCATTGCAATAAAAATGCTATGGCAAAATCATAGGTATAGTTTCATTGATTAGAATAATTACTTCAAAACTGAGCCAAAAGAAAACATGATTGAATATTTGAGAAGTTATAATTTAATTAGTTAGCAAAATGGTGCTTTATTTTACAGCCAGTATAAGTGCTTAGGAACTTATAAGAAAACAAAGCACATACCATACAAAAAATTGTTACAGAAAATTTTAATGTATAGGTTAACTATCTTATATATAAATAATTATAATTTGTACAAATATATATAAAAGAGTATGCCAGTAATAAGTAATAATATGCAAGTATATTTTATAACTTTGCACATATATTTAAAATAATTTTTAAAAATATATACATTAGAAAAATTTAGTAGCTCTGGTGTAGCTCTTTTGGGATAGAGTAGGCCCACCAAAGTGAGAGTAAACCCAGATGTCACAAATGAAAATAGACATAAAACAAATTCCACTAACAAAGTCAAAGAACAAAATAAAATATTTGCAACCCATATAGTAAGATAATTACTATTTCAAATATACATAAGACTCTTCCATGATGAAAAAAACATATACATAAATTAAGAAAATTATATGAACAGAAAATTCGTAGAATAAAAAATTCAAATAGCCAATAAAGACAAAGATGGCAACCTCAGTGACAGGTGGAAGTTGGAAGACAATGATAAAACGTGTTTTATCTCTCTTTACAAAAGATGCAAAGTAAAACATAGCCTGGAGCTAGTATCTAGATAATGATCTCTGATAAGAATGTGAATTGCTCCTGAATTTTGAAAAGTAATCTGCCACTACTTATTGCAAAATAAAACTTCCATAGTCTTTAAATTTTCACTTTCACTTTTCACTGTTGCCCCACCATGTCAGGCTAATTTTTGTATTTTTAGTAGAGACGAGGTTTCACCGTGTTGGTCAGGCTGGTTTCTAACTCCTGACCTTGTGATCCACCCACCTTGGGCTCTTAAGTGCTGGGTTTTACAGGCATAAGCCACCACGCCTGGCCTGAATCTCATGTTTTTAAAGCAATATGTACAAAAACACCTGTTGCAGATTTTTTGTTATTATTGTTTTAGTTGTTTGGTTTGTGTATTTTTGTTTCTTGTTTTTTGCTTTTTTGATCTTGCAAAAAAAATAAACAAACAATAAAGAATAATGAAAAAAAAACAAAAATAAAAAAAAAACCCCTAAGGAACCCAAATGTTGATTAATTGAGAAAAATCAGTGCATGTAATAGTATGCAGTCTTTAATGTTTATTTTAGCCTTTGGTATGCAGCTAAATTAATGTGTTAGCTCTGTATTTATTTATCTAGTAGCTAATCCATATTACTGAGTAAAGCAAGATGCAAAGTAATATATATATGAAAAACTACAAAAACTTTATGTGTGTGTATTTAAGCTTCTATGAAGAAATAATACCTGGTACCATATAAACTAGGTGTTAATGTTGGTTATTTTATGGCATGCTGCAAAGGGTGGCTGTGAGTGGTTGAGTTGTGTCAATGGTTGTCATAAACTCACATGTTGATGGTTTTATGCATATATATTTGAGAAACCTGTAATAAAATACTTTAGAAGAAATTGTACATTTAGTTTAGAAGAAGCTATAGGGTTTGTAGATTTGCAAGATTTAGGGTTTATAGCCATGATGTCCTGTTGCTATTCCTGGTAACCTATTTCTGCTCAGTTCTTAGTATTATATTTAATACATAACATAAAAAAAGGGAACTGGCTGAATATGAGAGAAGATGTGAAGAGAGGAATTGGATATAATTCTGCCCATCTCTTAAATGTTGATATTCTTCAGATTTCTGTCCCAGACTCTCAGCTGTTGCTGAGGAATGACTTTAATTGCATTGTATTTGAATTTCCTGCTTATTTTCTGATTCTCCTACAGGATTTAAGTGTCTCATGGGTCCTGCAATGATTACTTTATTATTTTCTCCTTTATTCCTAGAATATAATTAGTAGCTATAAACTGGCAAGCATTCAACAAATACTTGCTGAATTGCAGAAAGAAGGGAAAAAGGGAGGAAGGATGGGAAGGTACGAAATGCATGGCACTGTGCCTGGCACATACATGATCTTTACAGAATGTCCTCACCCCACACTTTCCCAATCCAATCCCTCTGCCCCCATTCCCTTAGTCATATGTACTGCTCACTTTCCTGATGCAGACACCATATCCAAGCTACACAAAGGTTATCCAGCAATTCATCAATTCCTCACCTCCCATGCTTAGCTTTCCTGGCAGCATTTCAGCCCCTGGTGGGAGATCTGCAGCCTTTGGCTCTGCTTGCAGAATGGCCAAAGAGCACATCTGGATTGAGCATTTCATTTTCAATTCAAACCTGGTTATAGTAACGCTCTGTCATACTTAATATACACAGGGCAACGTGCAGTGTGCTAGATTTGGACTCACTGGAAAAAGACAAAGCATGACATTGTTGAGGCTGTACCAGCAGGGGGTATAATGCTTTGTAAAGCTATATAATATGTTCCAAACATATTGCAGCTGTTGATAGGTTTTATTACATTTACAGTTAGGGATCTTATTATATTTGTAGGAAAGATTTATTATATTTGCTTTTACTACTTTAGCAGTTTGGGATACTTTCCTATTTGTCATGAACTTATTCCATTTATGCCCATTAAGCTTATATCTTAGGTTTGCTCCATGAGCAGACTATGAATAATTTCACCTGTTGTCATTACATTTGCAGTCAATTTTCACTACCATCCTGCTAATATTTTACAGTATTTACAGGTGCTACATATTACATTACTGGTTTGAATACTTTAAAGTCAGCAATAATGGGGTAGAGCAATCAGCTGAAAAAAGGGCACAGAACCCTTCACATGGTCAAACTCTTGGCAGATGTGGGGAATACAGTACATTGCAGAAGCTGGCTATGATAGCCAGACTTGTTTCTGGAGTACGTGTTCAAAGGACCAAAACCTTAGTCTGAAATGCTCAGACACACGGACTCCAACTCGGCTGTATATCTTATTGTTTCAAACTTTCAGTATTCTTCCACTGACAAACTAAATGAAGACAAGACACGATGCTTGAATTTATGACAAATTTATGTTTTCAAAGCAATTCCTTGCCTGAACTATCTCTAGCTTGAAAGACTAGATGGACATAGGAAACCACATTGCCGGTGAGCATAAGCAGAGCGCTTATGCTGCTTCTTAATATTTGGGGTAGAATTTGACATCTTATGCACCAGTTTAGGCCTCCGCCATGTATAGCCTCTGCAGTCTATTCATAAATGGAAAAATTGATGCAAATGTCTGTTTGAAGTTATGTGACTCATTGTAGCAGTTAATGGAATCAGTAAGAGAGGCAATTTGGAGCAAGGGAACATCTGGAATAATTGCAGTACACGTGTAAAACAGCAGTTAGAGGAACAAAATAATAATAGTGGAAGCTTATTGTTTATCACTTACCAAACACCATTGTAAGACACTCTACAAGTATTAAATTAATTAGTCTTCCTAACAACCCTATGAAATGGTTATGCTAATTAGTCCCATTTTACAGGTGAGAAACTGAGTAGCAGAAGCTAAGTAATTTGTCTAAGGTAACAGAATTAGGAAAGATAGAACCAGGTTTGAGCCCAAGTAATTTAACTTTCATGTGCAAGGTTTGAACCCCTAGTCCATGATACTAATTCTTAGCTCTACAACTCAATCAAGGAAGACAGCCTCCTAGTTCCTAATCAGCTAAAGATTTATACTTAGCTCTTATTCATTTTATGGATTATGCTATGCTCACTGGACTGTTTTCAAATCAGTAAAGGTTTCTACTTAGCCAATATTTAAATAAATATACTTTCCACCAATTTTCTGGGAATCTACTGGTTTGTAGAAATATAGGTTTTATTGGTTTATTTATATATTTTGAGACAGAGTCTTACTCTGTTGCCCAAGTTGGAGTGCAGTGGAACAATCTTAGCCCGCTGCCTCCACCTTCCGGATTCAAGCAATTCTCCTGCCTCAGCCTCCTGAATAGCTGGGATTATAGGCATGTGCCACCACTCCTGGCTAATTTTCATGTTTTCAGTAGAGACAGGGTTTCACCATGTGGGCCAGGCTAATCTCAAACTCCTGACCTCAGGTGATCCACGTGCCTCAGCCTCCCAAAGTGCTGGGATTACAGACGTGAGCCACTGTGCCTGGCCCCAAATTTAGCTTTGATATTGTGAATATATTAGAATATATATATATAATAAATATAAATATATTAGAATTTATATATATTAGAAATGCAGTTTTCCTCTTTCAGAGTACTTGTCATAATCTGATCATCAACTCAAAGGCAGAAAACATGCTAAATCATCCTTATAACCCCAATGCCCCTAATATATGCTAAAATAGTGTAGCTAAGTGAAGCACTTAGGAGTGCAGAATTATCCTTTTAAACTATGCTCAAGCCAGATGGGTGAAACGTAAGAGTCCTGGATCAGAGGCGAGAAAATCAAGCTCTCGTTTCTGCTCCACAGCTCACTAATACCTCCCGGCTTTTAGAATTTCAGTTTTCTTATCTATACAATTAGAAAAGTCTAACACCTGCTCTGTCTTCCTCGTAGGTTGTTATGAGGTATTAGGGTTCCCAGATTTAACAAATACAAATGCCTTATATCCGGTTAAATTTGATTTTCAGATAAAAAGAGACAAACACATTTACAATATGACGGTGTCACATGGAATATTTGGGACACGTACTAAAACAAATGCACAGTTTATCTGAAATCCAAATTTAACTGAACATTTCATATACTATTGGGCAAGTCTACATGAGGATTGATGAGATAATGCATAAAGATGTACTTAAACATTTGACACTCTGACAAAACATACTGAGATTGTAAATGTAGCAGATCCCTCTGAAACAGGAAAACAAAACAAAACAAAACAAACAAACAAGAAACAAAAACAAAATACCCAGGGGGATTTAATATAAGATCTTAGCATTCATTGCCTCTGGAAGATTCGTTCCTCTGTAGGTGGAAGGCTCTATGTGTGGCTACATTGGAGAAAAACTGATTCAGCAACAGAGCACTCAAAGCCAGGGAAGAGCCAAAGATCACTCAGGGAAGGGAATGTTTAGCTTCATTCATGGACAAATGCCAGACTTACTCTGCTAGGAATCACCAGATGAGAGGCTGTTACAGACACAGCTTCCTAGCTTCTACCCCAAGAACTCTGCAGTGGTCCCAATGTCTAAATGTTTAACGAGATTCCCACATGAATCTGAGTAGCAGCCAGTTTTGCCAACCACTTCTAGATTGTTTTTAGGGACACCAGATGCTTTTTATGAGAGCACTAATGATCACTGCCAGTGGCAACAAGTAGAAAATCCATGTCCCTAGAGCAGACCCTAACCACAGCATCTACAATGGACATCAGAGGAACATTGGTTAACAAGGTGGCCTGACTTACATGACTTATCTACCTGCCATCTACAGTACAAATCCTTTAAGAAGGTCCAATATCTGTTGTAGTAGTACATTAAATGAACTATATGCATTAAAAAGGGCTCCTGCTGTTAAAAACAACAGAGGCTTAAGTCAAAATAACTTTTAAAAGGATGGAAGTCAAGAGAGCAATCTGTACGCATAGCTATATCCAGGTGCTTATGATGTTACTATGACCTCAAGACAATAGTCATCTAATGTATTCTATTTCTCCACTTTCCCCCAGAAAATCCTACAGCAAACTTAACTGGCCCAATACACTTGATATGCCTGTCCTTGAACCAAAACTACAGTGATTGATTGCACAGTACTGAGTCACAAGCTCACCCACGCCTTGGGGACAGGTCAATTCCACTCGAGCTATATGGACTGAGACAGAAGAGGGTAATTTTAAATGCCAGAAGTAGTTTCTAATACTAGGAAAAAAAAATAGAGATGAAGGTGTTTGTTATAATAGAGTATAAAAAAATGAAAACTTTCCCAGAATTGTGAAAATTAAGAAAAAAGCAGAAAAAAAAATTATGTGACTCCAATTTTTCCAAGAGACATTCTCTAAAGCCCTAGTTATCTAAAGTATTCTAGATTAAGGGGGGTTTCCCGGTCAAAATGTTGGGAAACACACAACACTTCTTCAAACATGTGTGCTTCTCGTAGCTTAAAATGACAAATGATTACATTAAAACCTCTGTAAAGCTATTCAATACAGAAACCTTTTCAAACTGGATTTAACCCAGAACTTTTGAAATTGAATGAAACAAAGAAGATTTTTAATAGTGGAACATATCACAGAATTAGCATGTTAAGGCAATAATTCTCAAAGTTTAATGTGTATACCCATATACCTGTGGTTCTTGTTTAAATTCAGAATCTGATTCAATAAGTTTGGAGTGGCGCCTAAGATTCAGTTTTCTAAAACAATGTCATGGGGCCTACACATTGAGTAGTAAAGCTTTCAGAAAGGCATTTTGGGAAATAAGCTCTGCCTAAACCCTACGTTCTTTCATGGCTGTTTCTGGGTCTTTGTCATCATGGTAATCTTAACTATCTTGCAGGCCTGGCATATGAAGAGGGTCCTTAACTATTTTAGGATTAAATGAGTGTATTAAAGAATGACCGACTTGAAAGCCTTATTCTGTGATGAGGTTTACATATCAGACACGTTTTCTAATAGCTTAAGTAGAGTATTTCCACGTGGGATGGAGAAAGAAAAGGAGCATAATGGGAGAGAAGATTCCCCAAAGAGAACAGGCCTTAGGTAGCTAGAGGGTAGTTATAAGATGCTGAGGTAATGTTTTCAGTGCCTGGTCAATGAAGGGCCTGGTGGAGCCACAAATGAGCTTGGCAAGAGAGAATTAAAATGACTCCAAAACAGTGGTCTTCAAATCTTTCAGATCCAGTGACCTGAGGAATGTAATATACTGATCTCTAAGATTCTACCTCTGTAGTTCATTTAAAATGAGATTCTCAACTGGAGAGAGTGGAGGTGGATATTAGAAACAGTCTGAAAAGAGTCCTCCTCTTCCCCCAATTCTGATATGCAGCCACGCTCCCTACTACCACGCACTTAGACTTATTAGTCCAAAGGAGAACACCAAGTATTAAAAACTAAATAGCTGCTTCTAAAAAAGATTCTACATATTCTCTTAAGCAACCAGCATAATCTAATAATCATAATCATCATCAGAATAAGTGGATTGAAACAATTGTACCAGCTACATATTTATGAGAGTGTCTTTTTCGCTCTTTGATGTTAATGTACAATTAATGCACATTAGTTTCTCAGATCATTTAAATGCTCAGGACTTGGTTTTTCATAAGTTCAGAATCACCATAGTATTATTTGTTGGTAGGCAAGCAGAAAGTTTGTACTCCTCTGTGACAAAGTGGATATATCTGCTCAATTCAGGAGTAAACTATTAACAAGCTAGCCCACTTGCCCAAAGATATATAACCAAGTTCTTAATTTACCTTAATATCAATAAAGCAAATACTATTGCTATATATTTATTTGTTTTCTGGATTTCATTTTGTTCTAAACTGAGGTCAATAAGTTATAATTAAGCTCCCCTAAATGCCAATATTTGGGTACATTGTCTGTGAACCTAAAGAAAATTCAAGAAACGTAGGTTACCAAAGAGAGAGAAAGAATTTGGCTGGTAGCTTTATTCCTAAGGGTTTAGTGAGTGTGGCCTAAGTGAGATTTTGTCCTTGGTGGATCATTATGGTTTGTGGCGGCTTTGTTCACAGGCAAGTGGCTTTATTGATACAGGTAGGGCTATTTTTAGCTAGCTTAGCTCATAGAAAATGCAGACCCCTTGATCCTTAGCAAACAAGCCTTGCAAAAACCTTAGCAAATGTGGGCAGCTCTACCTTATTGAACAGTCCACATTGGCCTTGGACTGTCTAAAGCTACCTTGAACTAGAAAACTGTAGCCTCACTTTGCAGAAGTCAATGAGGCAGAAATTAGATGTTTTGT
This sequence comes from Chlorocebus sabaeus, assembly GCF_047675955.1. Lineage (NCBI taxonomy): Eukaryota > Metazoa > Chordata > Mammalia > Primates > Cercopithecidae > Chlorocebus > Chlorocebus sabaeus. The sequence goes on from NC_132930.1 coordinate 31,948,827, forward strand.
GTAAGAGGATACAAAGAGTGTAAAACTGAAGAGCTCTCTGACAGGACTGAAGTTAGGCATCTACAAAGCAGTCAGGAGAAAAAGGCAGCCTTCTTTGGTGGGGAGAAGAAGCTATGCAGCGTGATCATGTCTAGGAAAAGGCAAAGTCTTAAAGGAAACCTGTACCTGGTAGGTATCACCTTGGTTTGGCAGCTAATTTTGCCGCCAACCCTGCAACTGACGTAAAGCATCATAACTCTAACTGGTTGTGCATGACTTAAGGAATAATCTAACAGGAAGATGTGGAATATCCAGGTATATGGATAAAGTAAGAGATTTCACAAAATCAAATCATTAGTTGATCCATAAAAGGATCATAAGTTTTATTAATAAGCATATGCAAATGTTGAACTGCATGCAGGGAAGTGATAAAGGTGATATCTTATCTCTATCTGCCTAATTCCATGTCTATCTCCTTCTAGTGATTAGGGATTCAAGTCAAAAAAAGGGGTACTTTTATTGGGCTCCTAGAATTCCAATAATAAAAAATAATTTATGTTCATTCTTAACTTTTTAGTTAACTTATTTTTCATTTTCATCTTATCTTCACAACAATACTAGACAACATACGCAATTGCAGCAATGATTAGGGAGGTGAAACTCCTTAATCGATGGTGAAATATGATCAGAACATTTCAGAATGGATGAATTCAGAATATATCTTAGAAGTAGAGGCAATGGCACTGGCAGAAGTATTGAGTGTAATGGAAAAGATACCTTTTTGGCTGTAATATTGATTAATTAGATAATTATAATTAATTAAGATGGTAAACATCGTGAAGGAACAGGTTTTGGGGAATGAGACAAAGGCTGTTTAAATACAGGTAAATGTTACCTTGATTGTATTTTAAAATTTGTAAAACAAGACTGATAACTGCTCTATCCTTCAGGTTTTGCCATGTGGAACACGTAAGATATTCTATGGAAAAATGTCTTTGAAAAGCATGAAAACTTCTGAAAGTAAAAAGGTTTAAAGAAAGCAATTACCCAGGTAAGAGAAAGATAAAAATATTTCTGTCTTTTCTGAATTATCATAGATGTTAGACATTGTCTTAGTCTATTTGGGCTGTTATAACAAATACCATAGACTGAGTGGTTTATAAATAGCAGAAATTTATTTCTTGAAGTTCTGGAGGCTGCAAAGTCCAAGATCAAGATGCTGGCACATTTGATGTCTAGTGAGAGCCCATTTCCTGGTTACTAGATGACTGTCTTTTTGATGTGTACTCACGGAGACAGCAGCATGGGAGTTCTCTAGGGTCTTTTTTCTAAAGGCACTCTAAACCCATTTATGAGGGTTCTTTTCTCATGACCTAATCCCCTCAAAGCTCTCATCCTCTAATTCCATTACATTATGGGTTAGGATTTCAATCTATGAATTTTGGGGGACACAGATTGTCTTAGTCCAGTTTTGCTGTTTTAATAATATACCTGATACCAGGTAATTAATAATGAATAGAAACTTATTTTCTCTCAGTTCTGGAGGCAAGGAAGTTCAAGATAAAGGTGCCAGCAACTAGCAAAGGCCTTCCTGCTTCATCATCAAGTGGTGGAAGGTCAAAGAGGAAAAAGGGGGCCAAACTCACCATTTTATAATGACATTCATCCCACTCATGAGGGCTTAGCTCTCATGGCCTAACACCTCTCAAAGGTCTTACCATTAATACTGTCACAATAGCAATTACATTTCAGCATGAGTTTTGGAGGGGATAAATATTTAAACCATAGCACAAATATTTAGTCCATAGCAGACATCACAAACCTCCCCTATTTTTAATTTTGTGGAAATTTATCTTTGGCTCTCGAGAGCTTCTTAAATGAGATTATTTACCTGAAGTGCAATAGAACATTATTTAATTCTCTTTTTAAAATAGGAGGGGGTAGAATAGGATATGCAACATCGAGGGAATAATTAATATGTTTCAGACTCAGATCATCCATCTTATTAATATTGCTTTATATTTATTACATTTACGCAATCTTCACGTCAAACCTGGGTAGCTATTATTACGCTTGGTGATAAAGCTCTGATTCAGAGAATAAAAGTAATTGACATGAGGCTACAGTGTTAGCTAATAACTAAACCCAGGATTTCATCTGGCTTTGGTAACAAGTAAACAGATTCAGTCTAACAAATACGTCTTAAGAGCCCACCATATACTGATATTGTGACGTGGCTCCGTTTATCACAGCCAACTTCCCCAGTTACATAAGAGGAACAAAACCAGCAGAAGTAAAAAATGGGAACAAGACTCTTGGCCATAAGAAATATTCACTGTAGTCTTTTACTTCTAGGAGTACAAAGTCTTGCTAATGCAGTGAAATAAATTTTGATGGTGGCTCCAGGTAATAAATCTGGGATTGGAAGTTATATATTTTTTGTCCTTAGGTTAGCTGACAGTTTTTTCTTCATATTAAATAATAACTTTGCACAGTAATTATATACATTGCTAAGTTTACTTATATAACAAAATTGACAGCATGTGCTGAGAGACTGAGCAGTTTGGAAAGGAGAAAAATTCATGTACGTTTCAAGGTTCTAATGGTTCCACGTCAGGCATAAAGCAAAGTGATGATTCAGATTAACTATCCACCTCCCTCTTTCTTCCTATAAATAAAACAAGTTACAAATGAGTCATTATTTTCCAAAATGTACTTCTTGGAAATATTCCCCCTACATGGAGGGGTGGGGGTAATGGAGAATACATAAGTATATTATGAAGCAAAGTCATGTTAAAAATACCGGATTCATCAATTTAAGAGCCGGATCAGAACTTCTGACATTAATGTTTCTGCTCATGGATGTATCCAAAATCCATTTAGTTTATTTTTCTAATTGTCTTGTAACTTATATTGGAACCAATGATTCTGATGATGTTGATTGTGACCAAAATAATATAGTTCAGGCAATATAGTAGATGCTTAGACACCTGCAAACTTTATCATGCGGTATTCTCTTTTGTTTCTATAATGTGTTTCTGTTTACAAACTACTTTCATATATAATAATACAATGACTTTTTGTGGGAAAAGGAGAAAAAATAGGACAGATATTATCATTTCTATTACGCAATTGGGAAAATCTTGGCAGACTTAGAAGTCATATCTTCTGGCTGTTCCAACACAAAGTTCTGCATTAATCTCAAATAAATATATTTTCTTTGAAGGAAAAGAAAAGATGTGTTCATAAATACATGCATAATTATTAATTTTCTTAGCCTGCTTGGGTTGCCGAAACACAATAACACAGACAAGGTGACTTAAACCACAGAAACTAATTTTCTCACAGTTCAGAAGGCTAGAAATCCAAGACCAGATCACCAGTATGGTTCGGTTCTGGTGAGGGATCTCTTCCAAGCTTGCAAGCAACTGCCTTATCGCTGTGTTCACATGGTCTTTCTTGCATGTGTATACCCGGAGAAAGAGAGATATCATCCTCTCTCTTCTTCTTCTTATAAGGCCACCAACCCTATGGGATTAGGATCCCACCCTTAAGACCTCAACTATCCTTAATTAGCTCGTAGCAACCCTATCTGCAAATACAGTCAGATTGGAGGGTAAGGCTTCAACATATAAATTTGGTGGGGACACAATTCAGTCCATAGCACTGATTTGATGAAAAAAATTTATTTTCCAAGCATTTTTAGTGTAGGTTTATCGAGTTTTCTAAAAGACAATAAAATATTTTGTGATAATGCTATTTCACATGCAGTTTTACCTTATAAAATCTCTTTATAAATTTCTTATATTGCTGATAAAGTGAAATCTCTTTGTAGTGTTAAAATTATGGCTATTGTTGCTGTTTTTTTACCTCAAAAATTAAATAGAAAATATTCATTTTCATTCAAAAGTATAGTTTCAATTTATTTATTTATATAGTTGAATGTCCATTTTCTATTTACTGTTTGTATAAACCTGCAATAAGAGTATATTTTGTGCTCAGTGCCACAGTTATAAAATTGGTCTTTTCCACTAAAAAAGAAAAATAAAGCATATGTTATTCACTCAAATGACCTGTATCCAATTATAAAAATAAAAAGTGTAAATCAATATAACAAAGTGACTAAATTGCTTGGTAATGAAATGCATGTGAATTAAAATTAAAAAGCCCTTTTAATATCTATCAGGTGACTAAAAATCATTTCTAGTATTGATAAACTTTTAATATCATTATCTTTATACACTGTTGTTTACATTATAAATTAATAAGGTTCATACAAATTCACAAAAAATCATAGAACATCTATACTAGGAATATTTCATAAGAATATTATTCAATAAAATTTCTAAATTAGAGAAACAAAAGGATTGATATGATTAAAAATAAATAGAATTTCAGTGTATTTTGTCTAAATAAAAATTTTATGGAGCCATTTAAATAATTATGAAGACTATTGAGAAAGGAAATAGTTTATAATACAATAAGTTAGTAAAATTCAAAATTATGAATACTTCAAGATTATAAGAAAAAATATGCATAAAGATAAGAGCGAGCAATTAACATTCATGTGTGCACACACCAAAACAGGCATAAACACGTACATGCACAAGCACACATGCACACACATGCACATTCACACAGCTGCTAATGAGCTTGGGGTTTTGGATTATGAGTCATCTATCTTCTTCTCAAAGATTCTTTCTTTATATTTTACTGTAGTCTTTGAATAATAAGTAAAAGCCTTTTTGATCCAAGCCATTTTAACTGGAGTAAGATATTATTGCATTGTGCTTTTTACTCGCATTTCTCTGATGATCAGTGACGTTGAGCACAGTTTTTACATACAAGTTGATCATTTGTGTATCTTCTTTTGTAAGTGTCTATTCAGATGTTTAGCCAATTTTTAATGAGGTAATTTTTTCTGTTATTGAGTTTATGTGCTCTCCTTATATATTCTGATAGTTTGGAAACATTTTCTCCCATTCTGTGGGTTTTCTCTTTACTTTGTTAATTGTTTCTTTTGCAGAAGCATTTTAGCTTGATGTCATCCCAATGGTCTATCTTTGCTTTGGTTGCCTGTGCTTTTGAGATATGTAATAACAGATATTGGTGAGGATGTGGAGAAAGAGGAACCTTCATATACTGTTAGTGGGAATGTAAATTAGTACAACCACTGTGAAGAACAGTTTGAAACTTCCTCAAAAAAGTAAAGATAGGATTAGCATATGCTCCCATAATTCTGCTATTAGATGTATATCCCAAAGAAAGGAAATCAATACATTGAAGAGGTATCTCCATTTTCATGTGTATTCCAGCACTATTTACAATAACCAAAATATAGAGTCAACCTAAGCGCCCAACAATGGATAAATGGATAAAGAAAATATGGTATATATAGACAAAGGAACATTATTAAGCCATAAAAGAGATGAAATCCTGTCATTTGCAGCAGCGTGGATGGAACTAGAGGCCATTTTGTTGAATGAAATAAGCACACACAGAAAGACAAATATAACATGCTCTCACCCTTACGTGGAAGCTAAAAGGATCCATTTCATGACGATAGAGAATAGATTGGAAGTTACTGAAGGCTAGGGAGGATAGTCAGAGAAAAGGAAAAAAGAAGAATGTAAATATAGTTTTATTATCACTGAACTGTATACTTAAAAATGGTAAATATAGAGACCTTAATATAAATAAATTAAACATAAAAAATCAATATTAACACACTGTTAACATTTTTAAAAACAGTAAAAACCCGTGGAAATAAATACGAATAAATTTAGGTTTAATATAGAATTTTTATACCCTTTATATTTTTGAACAATGTTTCTCTCCAATTTAGCTCAAATAACAACCCAACAAATAAAGATAAAATGAAGAGGAAAACAAAATTAATCTTGACTAGCATAATGCATGACAACAGCAAACGAGTTTAAACTAATTATCAGATTTTCTTGTAATAAGGTCAGATGTAAAATTTACAAATCCATACACCATGCCTGGGAGCATGAAGAATTGAGATGTGCTTTCACATATTTCATTTTTTAAGAAAAAACCTTATTCTTGTTTTTTTCTCTTTTGCTAGTACAATACCTTGAATAATGTAGGCATTCAATAAATAATTACTCAGTTGAGTTATGATTTGTAAGAAACCTATCATAAACTAGATGTTAATATGTGACTACATTTTCAGAAATTATGTTAAATGTTAATTTATGTAAAATTTGAGCCACTTTCGTATTTCCTTCTGAATAATTAGAAAATATAAAAAGAAGAGAATAAACTAAGGAATCTGATATAGGCACACAATAAATATTTATTAAAGAAATGAATGAATAAGTTAGTGACCAAATGAATAAAGTTTCTTACTCTCCTTTAGGTTGCCTTTTTCTAGGGAGTATTATCTGCACTTCCGTTGAGTATTACCATGTTTTAAGAAGCAGTGATTCCCTAGTCAGCAGCATCAACTTCACCTGAGAGCTTGATAGAAATGCAGATTCTCAGCAGGAACTGTGGGAAGAAGCTACAAAATTTATTTTAACAAATTGTCCAGGTGATTCTAAGGCACATAATGCATGCTCATGTTTGCAAACCAATTACATAGCCTGACTCACCTTGCCTAGAACTATGCATTCCATGGTTGCATCCCAGTGAAACAAGAGGAAGCACCTGGGTTCACAAAATACATGCCATAAAGAGATTATATGTCAATGTGAGATTTTTTAAAAAAACAAACTTCAAGAAGAGTTTCAGGAAAACTTCAGTAAAAGAAGTGAATGACATATAATCTCAAAATCTGAAAGACACAGATAACCTAGTATATACAGAAAAGCCAAAAGCAAAGAAAAATAATTAAAGACTACCAAAAAGGAGATTTAAGTAAGCTCCTAGATCAACATTTGATCAAAGTATAAGACAATATCCAGATCAGGGTGAAAGGTTGAGTAAACTACTTCGCCAAAAGATTAACCAAAGGGTCGTCATGGGAAGAAAATTTATACTTTGGGTACTTACATAAAAAAAAAAAATGAGTTTGGAAATCAACATTGTCATTCATCAGAGAACTCACACAGGGAGGAACTATGTGTAAGAGTTTCTGTTCTGAGAAAATCTTCAGACGAATGTCTAAATCCCATTTCTCGGGGGAATCCATTTTGGGGGTAAAGCCAATAAATGTGATCAGTGTGGGTAACCATGCTGTCAAAGATGATATCTTCACATTTACTCATGAGACTGTACAGGAGAGAAGCCATACGAAATAAAATCAGTATGAGCAGGAAAATGTAAATAGACATCTCTTGCAAAAGCCACATAAGAAGCATTCATAAAACACATGCAAGTTAGTTTTAGGTCATCTGCTCTTAAAGGTTTATTTATGCTACTGTGCCCCTTGGTTGCCAGTGGTAAATTAGTACATTTTATTAAATGTAACAAAAATTATACTTGTGCTTATGATGTAAAAGGACATTATCGGAGGCCATGAAGACTATAAAAGTGAACAAAAAGTATAATGCTTCCCTCCAAGAAGTTTCCAGTGGATCCACAAATATAACTCAATAAGCAAGTCATGTTTTTTAATTTAAAATTCTAAGTAAATCAGGGAATGTGTATAAAAAGTAACAAAATGCAGGAAAATGACATGTTTTCTCCCTGTGAGCAGAATCTGAAGAGGAAGCCGAATATGAGATGAACTTTGAATGTAGAGGATGGATAAGGTTTCAAAAGGGTAAAGTGGCATAAAGAGAACCTTATGAAGTTGGGTAAAGGAAGAAAGAGGGAAAGGATGAGCAGTAATGAAGAGAGAGGAAAACATGCTGTGGTAGACAGAATAATAATCCCAATAATAATCCCAAAGATATACATGTATTATTCCATGGAATTAATAAATATGTTTGGTTAAAGGGGAGTTAGGGATGCAGGCAGAATTAATGCTTCCCATCACCTGACTCCAATATAGGGAGATTATCCCAGATTATCTGGGTAAGCATGATGTAATCACAAGAGAGACTCAGAGAAAGACCCATAAAGACGGAAGCAAGGTTTGATCGATGCAGTTGGTGGCTTTTAAAGAATGAAGAAGGGGGCCATGAACCAAGGAATAGCTTCTAGAGGTAAGTAGCTTCTAGAGCTGGAAAGGCAGGAAAATGTAGCCTCTAGTGTTTATAAGGTCCCCACTAGCCTCCATAAAGAATCACAGACAGGCTGACACCTTTACTGTAGTCCCTTGAGATCCATTTGAAGTCCTGACCTCCAAAATGATAGGGCAATGCATTTGTATAGGTTTGTTTGTTTGTTTGTTTTGTTTGTTTTGAGACAGAACCTTGCTCTGTCACCCAGGCTAGAGTGCAGTGGTACAATTTCAGCTTACCACAAACTCGGCCTCCCTAGTTCAAGCGATTCTCATGCCTCAGCCTCCCAAGTAGCTGGGACTATAGGTGTGTGCCACCACACCTGGTTAATTTTTTGTATTTTTAGTAGAGATGGGGTTTCATCATGTTGGCCAGGCTGGCCTCGAACTCCTGACCTCAGGTGATCCACCCACCTCAGCCTCCCAAATTGCTGGGATTACAGGCCTAAGCCACTGTGCCCGACCCACATTTGTATAGTTTTAAGTCACTAAATCCATAGTAATTTGCTATAGCAGGGATAAAAATGTAATAAGTGTTTCTGGAAAATGGATTTGGAATGTGAGAAATAACCAAACCACAGTGCATTCCATAAAATTTATGGCTATATAAAGAGTGTAGATTATTACCATTGTAAGAAGCATCTTTACTCTGGGGTTAAGACAAATCTAAATTTTAAAATATATGTGAAATTATCACAAATGTCAAGCTAGTAACTTTTTTGGGTGGAGGTGGGGAGTTGTATGGATTTTAACTAGAAACAGTGTATAGAATGGATTGGATGACAGAAAGAGAGGAGACAGGAAGTCTCACTGAAAACTGATAGGAAAGCTCACTTGAAATGTTGTCAAGGTCTGAAAGGTGACCACAGCAAGAATAGTTAGGAAGGTGATATGGTGTGGCTGTATCCCCACCCAAATCTCATCTTGAATTGTAGTTCCCATAATTCCCACATGTTGTGGGAGGGACCAAGTGGGAGATAATGGAATTATGGGGGCAGTTCCCCCCATACTGTTCACATGGTAGTGAATAAGTCTCACGAGATCTGATGGTTTTATAAGGGGTTTCCCCTTTTTCTTGGCTCTCATTCTCACTTGTCTGCCACCATGTAAGATGTGCCTTTCACCCTCCACCATGATTGTGAGGCCAGTCACGTGGAACTGTGAGTCCATTAAACCTCTTTTTCTTTATAAATTACCCAGTCTCGGGTATGTCTTTATCAGCAGTGTGAAAATGAATGAATACAGACAGGAAGGATTTGGTTGACATCTCGAAGACTGACCTACAACTGTGTGTGGAGCTTGGAACCTGGGTGACTCGGAATGAATCAAAGCATGTCAAGCGCAGATAAACAAAAAAAAATTTATATTATAAAGAAGTCAAAAGAAGTCAGGGGAATGGAGGATACAATAAGGTGGCATAAGTTTTGACACTTGAAAAATAGAAGGTTATTATTTTTTGTATTAGAAAGATAGAAAATATGTCAATTGGATCTATATGATACTTTACATAGCCAGAGTGGTACAGAAACTCTTACTTGCTCACCAAAATAAATTTTCTCCTTTCATCTTTGCTGGATAGAAATCTATACTACTGTCTTCCAACCCCCTTTGCAGTTACATCATGTGACTAGGCTCTCTCCAGTAGAATGTGTGCAGAAATAATGTGGGAAAAATTTAGTTCAGAATTTCTTAAGATAGTTGGTATAGAACCTCCATACTTCTTTTCTCTTCTTTTCTCTTCCTTTTCTCTTTCTTTTCTGAGGGATTGCAGAGCCACAAGCTACAATGAAACTGGTCCCAGCATGACATAGATGAGGTGAGTTGCTCTGCCTATCTGAACAAACTCCCAGGACAGTTACATGAGGAAGAAATCGGCTTCTATTTTGTCAAGTCACTGACACATTTGTTTCTTCACCTAAGACTGCCATAAGAAACACACAGAGTTTCTGGCACAAAATAAGACATCAGTAAATGCAATTCCAACTTTCTTTAAATAATGCCAAACTCTGTCATGCGGATTTAAACACACATAGTCATACATGATCATGCACATTCAATTCATTTAAACATGAAGTGTCTTCACTTATTTTGCAAAGAGAAGTTGAACACTGAACTTCAGAAACACATTGTATTGCATAAAGTGAGATACAAGAAAATCTATATTAAATATATCAGCAAGGAATAAACAAGAAACTAATTTTAAAGAAAACGTTTTTAAAAAGCAGAAAGATATTTATTATTATTCCAATTGGGCAAACTTCCAGGATTTTACATTCTCATGTTTTCACAAAAATAAATGGATATATGTGCACACACATATATAACATAAATTAAGAAAAAGTATCTGCTGTCATCTCAAAGCTGATAATAGTTTATGAACAATTTGGGTTACCATATGGGCCATGTTTATCTAAGTCTAAAAGGGAGGAACCATGTTGGATCAAGTGCATGGTTTCTAGAGTAAGATTTTCAGGATAAGAACGTTATCAACTTTTATATCTTTTAGACTGAAGTACAAACGTATCACCTCACAGCTCATTAGGCTGAGAGAAGGAATAACTTAGCTAATCATTATCTAGCCTTAATGATGCATGGAAATGGGCTGAGCTCAACTTCAGGCAGACTGACCTATCCCAAGGAAAGGGCAGCCAGGCCATGGCCTTCAGCAGATGAGACTCAGACCAATGGCACGTAGTGGGCCTGGAAGGAAAATGGCTCATTTCAGTTTTGATACTTCAATATTTCTATATTGTTGGTGGCTCCATGTGCTTTAAACTGAGGTAGGATTAAAGTATATTTTTTAATTTGGATATTTGCCAGGTGGGTAAAGCAGTAACTTGAACATTGTATAATTCTAGGATGGAGAAAAGAAGAAATGAAGAACACTAGGATTTTATAAAGGAGATTTCATGCAGCCAGCTTTACCATCCTGTCCTAGTTCATACCTAGAATATTCCACTGTCCATCTTAGCCTCTCCATTTCCTTTATCAGGAGAATTTCTATTTTTCCTTCCTGGTTTATTGCAAGCACCGTCTGGTTGTCTCTATAGCTCTCACCACCATTGCCATACAATTATATGCTTGTCTATTTCATGCATGGCACTATATGTTTCCAAAAGGTAGGAAATACATCTGCCTTAGTTTCCTTGTCAGAAATAAATAAATATTATAATAGAATTACTAGCCTTACAAAGTATTTTTAAAGGCTAAGCTGATGAATACCTGCGAAGTGCTTTCGAGTTTGCTTGGCATACAGTAAGCACTCCAGAGGCATTTGTCATCATTGCTGTTGATTGTTATTGTTTAAATAAATTAAAACCTAGCCCTTGTCTTAAGAAATTTCAATCTATTTAGATTTAAATTTAGATTTGTTAAAATTAAATAAAATTTAAAATCTGGTTACTTAGTCACGCTGGCTACATGTCAAGTGCTCAATAGTCACATATATCTCCCGGCTATAATGTTGAATAGAGCAGACATAGAACATATCCATCACCACACAGCCTTATAGAAGACAGTGTCAATCAAAAATATTCTCTTTCCAATTTTCTAATTCCATCATTTTATCCAGCACTATCCTCTCTTGCCCTGAATAGACAGAATATATCTATTTCAACCACTCTTTATTTCTAGCACCATATTTTTATTGATTGAATAAATTCTACAACAGTCAGCTGGGCCTATGAGTTTCTCCCTTATTCAAAAGGTAACCCAAATATTTTCTCTAAGTTTCAAATCTACACACCAAATTTCTCCTGGATATCTCCAATAAGATGGTCTATAAAACACAGTAAACATGTTCAGAACATCCTAGCACCATTCTCTTTATTGTTTATTATTTATATTAATAAGTGACACCAACACTCATACATGGTCACATGATGGCTTCCTTGAAGCTATCTGTAGGCAACAGATATAGTTGTCTCCTAGGATCTGTTGTGCTTTTGTTTGCCCAGGTACATGGCTAAACGGTGTTCCCCTGCCTTCTTTGTCCAGTAGTCTTCCCTTATTTGTGGTTCCGCTTTCCATGGTTCCAGTTATCCATGGTCAATTGTGATTTCAAAATATTAAACCAAAAATATTGGATTCCTAAGTTTTAAATTGTGTGCTGTTTTGAGTAATGCAATGAAACCTCACACCTTCTTGATCTGACCCACCCAGTATGTGAAACATCCATCTGTTCAGCATTTCTGTTCTGTCGGTACTGCCTACCAATTAGTCACTTAGTAGATGTTTCAATTATCAGATTGAAAAAACATAGTATATGCAGGTGCTATTGTGGTTTCAGGCATTCACTGGGGATCTTGGAACACGCCCCCCATAGATAGGTGGGGAGTACCATATTCAGACCTAGCCATGTGACTAATAGACAGTGTAGTGTAAGTGGAAGTTATATATGTGATTGTCAGTCTGGAACTTTGAGGAAGTATCTCTTCTTTCTGGTGCTCTATTTTTCTCTCTGCTAGTTGTATGAAAAGAGTTCCAAGGTATTAGGGCATGACAGAGCCACAAGGTGATACATTTGGGTTCCCTAAAGCACCACATGGAAGAAAGACAGTCATCTGTCAGGAACATCTGCTTTGGAAAGTCTCTGAGAAATAAAGCTCCATTTTATCAAGCCATGGAAATTTATAATTTATTTATTATACAATCCAGTATCATTTTTACAAATACATCCACATTTCTTCCTCTTTTACTCTCATGCTTCAAATTTAGTCAAACAAGTTATGCCGACCGTACATCAGTAAATGTTCCTTAAATACAATTCCTTCCCACTACTGCCTCCTTCACTGAGGTCTTCATGACAGTTGTCTTAACTGATCCAAGAGCCTCCTACCTGATATCGTCTTCCTGTCTTGTTCTCCAGGTCCATTCTGCCTTCAGAGACCAATGTGGTTCACCTGAAACATGAATCCAAACTAGTCACTGATGGCTCTCCATTTTTAGCTTTGAAATTTGAGTTTCTAAATATGACCCTCAAAAATTACATTCCTAGCCTGGGCACAGTGGCTCACACCTGTAATCCCAGCACTTTGGGAGGCCAAGGCAGGAGGATCACTTGAGCCCAGCAGTTCGAGACTGCAATGAACCGTAATCACACCACTGCACTCCAGCCTGGGTGACAGAGTGAGACCCTATCTCAAAAGAAAAAAAAATTAATATATTTGCATTCATTTACATATCTTATCCCTTCTACCACTATTTGTTACAAACTTGCTTGTATTCCCTTTAACTTCATGCTACTTCTCACCTCTGTGTTATTCTTTAGACTTTCTGATTCTAGAATGCTTGCCCATCCTCTCGCATGAATGGGATTTAATCACACTTTCAATTTACCTTCAACAGTAACTGAGAGTTCCCCTCTGGCCTCCTGCGTCTAGGTTATATCTTTATCAGACTGAAATGTAGTAGATTATGAATAAATTTCATCAAGTAAATGAATAAATAATGGCAGGTATTTTTCAGCTAGGTTGTGAAATGCTAATTTTCCCTCTGGAAAAGTAAGAGTTCAGTGAAATTAAGTAAACAAAAATGTGTAAGTGCTTAACAATATATTTACATAGTAAGGGTTCATTAAAATACCCCTGCCATTACTAATATAATTAATGGGAGAAATCTGTCAACACAGACAATATTTTAACTATATACATTTGTAAAGCTCTGGTATAAATCCAAAAGGCATTTTCCTGTCCTCAAATAACTTAGTATTTAATTAAATCTCCAAATCTTTACAAGTTCTTAAAGCTTAGCTGAATTCCTTGAGGAGAAAGATTAATCATTAACTTTCATGCTCATATTTACTCAGCAGCAAACTCATTCCCCTAGTAAGTACTGAAACATTTTTGTTGAACTGGATTCAGTAATTTTACAACAAAGCACTTATCTTCTAAACGAAAAGCAGTGTTTACTAGCTTATCAAAAATAAAATATGCTTATTCAAGCTTAAATCAAAATGTAGTTTCTCTAGGTCACACATGTGTTAAAAATCACAGAATACTAGATTTTCTGTACTTTTTACTTTAATAAAAATAACAGAAGACCCAAGTGTGATTAACCAAAAAAATGTCTAAAATAAGATTTCCTTTTTATGTATGATGCATAAATATGAAATTGAGCTGATCATGAATGCTTTCTGTTTCTTTTTATTTCAAATATTTTTACCTGTATGGCCTAAACAATTTATATCTAGATTTAAAAATGTGAATGTTGCCCCCTTGCTATGTCTATCTTCTCCACGTTTTGGAAAGATATAATTTGTTGTATCTATTTTATCAACCTTTTATACTTATCTAGCATCTTCCAGTACCCTAGCTCTCCTCCACTCCAATTCTTATCAAGTATTATATCTAACAACAACAAAAAAGGCTTCCCATTGCTATTGTATTTAACTCAAAAAAACTTTCCACTTATTAAATTAGCAAATAATCCCCCCACGCTATCAATCAAAACTCAAATCAGCCTTTCTAGCTGACTTTGTTTTTTAGTCTCAAACATGTATCCCACCAAACTCGACCTCATCCCCTCCATGTATCCCCCTGCCATATTCTTATGTCCATGCCACTATTAGAGATTGGTGGTGGTATGCACCTGTAGTCACAACTACTGAAGAAACTGCAGCAGGAACATCACTTGAGCCCAGGAGTTCTAGTCTGGCCTGAGCAGAACAGTAAGACCCTTTCTCTAAAATAAATAAATAATAAATAAATAAATAAATAAATAAATAAATAAATTTACTCTGCCAGAATACCAATAGTTGCCTTTCAAAATTATACCCATCTCTTAAGGCCATATTTAAATTTCATTACTTGAATTATATTTTTATCTCACATCTTTTTAACTCTAGTAAGTTTCTTATGTCCTTGTGATCCTAATAGATCTTTTAAAATCATAGATTTTAAAATATCTAGAACACTACATCATTACAAAATAAGAGAATATGTAGTTGTGTCTCTAATTGAACCATAATAAGCGTCTTAAGGGAAGGAATTTCTCCTTACATTTAACTTCAGAAGAAAGAAAAAATGAAATAACTACTAAATACAGTGCCATGAATATAATAATTGTTTTTAAATACAAAAAAATTAATACCCTTATTTAGCAAACACTCACTTAATATGCTATCCAACGCACCGAGAAAGAACAAGGACTTTGAAGAAGCCATAGGCTGAACCAGAGTCACTTTCTTCCTCTAGGAGCTCCTAGTCTGACTGTCATCCTGCCTAGCTCAAGCCAGAAACCTGGACAGCATCCTTGGCACTTGGCGAACTCTCAATCTGCCAACTCCTCTATCCACCTAAAATGTATTAATGTCAACTGCTAATGACATCTCAAAGCTGACTGGTACTCTCCATCTGATTCAAATTGCCATCATCTCTTAGCTGGACATCGTGAGACGTTTGACATTTGACTCACACATACTGAAGACAGTATGATCTTGTTCTTTGTTGATGTTGTCATCTTCCATTACAGCTTCTAGTAACTTTCCATTTTTCTTAGTACAGAGGCAGAACTCCAGACAGGTCTGATCCTCACCTTTATCTCGGCTCATTTCCCGCAAGCTTCTGCTCCAGCCATATCAGCTTTATTTGGGTTCCAAAACCTGTCACAGGGTGACCTTTTCTGATCTGCTGCATTAGGCCAGATTCCCTTACCACAGGAACTCTAATACTATTTCCCTCACCTTCACAGAATTTATCATGGTTATCATTTTAAAAATTGCTTCTAAGATTCTTCAATGCATATTTACCTCCCTACTAAGAGTTCAGATTGTGTAAATTTTATTGATGGTGGTTTAACCTGTGGTAAGTGCTCCTTAAATACCTATTGAGATGGAGAATGAATAAATAAATAAATCTGAATCTAATAATACTTTGCTTTGTGAACCTTTCTCTTAAGGATCTCATGTTATGTTGGTGAGCCTGACTTGTAAACTGTTGTTACGTTGCATTATTACAGAAGTAACCAAAATAATTACATCAGGCACAGAGAAGCTCCTAATAGTAGTAAAGTTCAAAGTATGAATCTTTTCAGTTAAATCTTTAAGAATGGAGCAGAGTCACCAAGAAGAGATGTTGTGAGATGTGAAAAGGGCATGGAAGTCAAATGGAGTCATCCTATAAAACAAGTCATGAAAGAACTTTGCTTGTGTGGGAAACACATTTTGAGGAATACTAGTAAGGTGGCAAGTTAGAGGCCAAAGTGCCTATCAGGGAATCATAAGAGTAAAGGTAAATGCAGGTAGTTCATCAAGGGACATGAAATTGGATGTGTTTAAAACATTTTCTAATCTTAATTTGCATAAATGTAATTATTATATAGTAATACCAATACAAGTTATATATGTTTTATTTTAAATTCTTTTAACTCATTTTCCTCCTTGAAAAAGAATCCCCATTGAAATACATGTTACAATGCCTCCATGGTCATGCTTTTATACTATTAACCCCAAGTGATCTTTCTATGCATGTATATTTTTCAGCCTGAGGAACAATACTTAAATTGCTATTTTTGATTTCAGATACTGCTAGGATGCCATGGTAACCATTTCTTTATATAAATTTTGAATATACTATTCAAGGGCTACTTAGAAAATACATTACTGTTGCATATTTTCTGGTTAGCAATTTTGTGGTAAAATTCTCAATGCTACAGCTACACATTTTCTTTCTTTCTTTCCTTCCTTCCTTTTCTTTTTTTTTTTCCTCCCCCGAGACAGAGTCTTACTCTGTTGCCCAGGCTGGAGTGCAGTGGCGCGATCTCGGCTCACTGCAAGCTCCCCCAACAGGGTTTACGCCATTCTCCTGCCTCAGCCTCCCGAGTAGCTGGGACTACAGGCGCCCATCACCACGCCCAGCTATTTTTTTTGCATTTTTAGTAGAGACGGGGTTTCACCGTATTAGCCAGAATGGTCTCGATCTCCTGACCTCGTGATCCGCCCGCCTCGGCTTCCCAAAGTGCTTGGATTACAGGCGTGAGCCACCGCGCCCGTCCTACAACTACACATTTCTCAGCATTACAAACCCTTTGCTTAAAGTTACACTCACACTCCCACACACAGAGAGACACAGAATATTCCCATTAATTGCTACATCTATAAAGTTAAGTGTTCAGGTTTATAAGTAGCAAAAGCATCTCATAATACCAATAATCCCCCACCCATCCCATTACCTCCCTGTTAAGTAAAACAAGTTTTGGTTAGAAGAGACTCTGGTCAATAACAGTTGTGACAAAACCATTGAAAGGGTATTTTTAGAGTGATTAATAATGCATTTAAGGTTCGAGACCAGCCTAGCCAACACAGTGAAGACCCGTCTCTACTAAAAACATAATAATTAGCTGGGCATGGTGGCAGGCACCTGTAATCCCAGCTACTTGGGAGGCTGAGGCAGGAGAATCAATTGAACCTTAGAGGTGGAGGTTGCAGTCAGCCGAGATTGTGCCACTGCACTCCAGTGGTGACAAAGCTAGACTCCGTCTCAAAAAATAAATAAATAAATAAAAATAAAATAATAATGCATTTACGAGCAACATCTTACATATGTTGGGGACTTTATGGTTTGCTGTGTATTGGCGTATATGTGTTCCTTCTGTACCCTAATAAAATATTTGTAAACTCGCAAGAGTATCCATATTTAGTGAATGAATAGAGTGACCCAGAGAAGTAAGTGACTTGCTCAATTTTACCCAAAAAGGTAGTAGAATTATCAGCTAATAGAACCTGTCATCAATAGTCTAACTGGAATTTCAATGCTGCTTACTACCACAAGTGGATGTTAATCGATATCACAATATAGACAGATAGAATAGCATTGTTCTCTTTGGTTAACAATATTTCCATTCTTTAAATAGTAGCCTACTTGTTTCCCTTTACTTTATTCAGTCTCCTGGGTTCTGGTGTTGTTTTTAGTTCAGGTTACTGAAAATAATAACACTTTTCTGAAACATTTTATGGTTATAAGAATGAACTCAGTTTTTAATTACCTGGAATCTTTGCTACAGATAATGATATAATAGAAGTTCCCAGATTCATTACATGATATTTCACTACATGATGTTATAGTTACAGTATAGCCAATAACATGCTTCTCATCAGGAATACTTTCTTCGGTAACAGTTAATCATTCTTACTCTGAGGACCACCTTTCCAATAATAAAGATTGGTTTAAATATGCATTTTTCATTTCTGCATTTCACTAATTGATTTCTATTTTTAACCCTGGCCTTGTATTAATAACAAGTAAAAGAATCAGTGTATGATCATTCATTTCAATGGTTTAGATCTTGGGTTCATACAAAGATAACACGAACAGCTTTTGAATCTATGAACCTGGATCAGTCTTGCTGCAGTTCAGTCAGCCGTACTTATAACAGTTTGGTGGGTTTTATGATATTGTGATTTAGAAGAAAATAATCTCAAGTCTCTTAGGAGAAAATTATTGTTGTCTAATGTAGGAAAATCACATTTAGAATCAGAGAATCCTAAGTTAGTGTGATTCCCCACCTGACCATGTACTAGCTGAATGATATTGAGAAAATGAAACTATTAAGAATTTAATGTCCTCATATGTAAGATGGGATAACAATTTCTATCCCTTAATTTTGTTAAGATTATCGAATAATCTGTTAAATAGGAAATAATATTTAAATGTGATTTATAAATTAAATGAAATATACTATGAATTAAATAATATAATGTAAATGTAATCGGTAGTTTTTTCAGTCTCTATAATTTTATATCAGACACAGGCAAATATTGATGCTAGAGAGAACTTGGTATTTTGAATAACTTCCCTTTTTAAACTGTGTTCTTGACATTGCTATTTACATTCACTGTAAAATCTTGTTTGTTTTCATTTGTGCTATCACGTTTCAATTCTGTATTTTTTCAGACTTGCTATAAGTTGGGGACAGTTTTGCCAAAATGAAAGAGTTATCTTTGCTGACTAAACATAAACATTTTTATGTTTAAAATAAACATAAACTTTCTAGCTACCCAAGAACCCTCTTAATGTACATTTAAAAAGAGCTAACAGTGTGATTAGTTGAAAAGGTCTGGAAGCAAAAAACAGTATCAACTAAATTTTCTGAGTTTACACTGCTTAAAAAAGGAACTTGTAAGAGCTAGCTGTGCCAGCTTTTTGAATGACTCCTGTTTTGAGGAGATTTAAAGTGAACTGACATATCTGATCATTTTGGCTCTTTACTCAAATAAAGATGTGTCTTAGAGGTGTCACATTAACATAGACAGTGAAAAACATCTACAGATTTTGTTTGTCCAACATCTCCTCACCCTTTTTTTCTAGTAAGATGCAATACTTTATTTGGGTAAATGGCCTTAGTCCACCCTAACCCAAGATCCATATGGTCTGATTCTTAAGAAATACTCCTTTCTTCACACTATCCTTGAAAACAGCTTTAGAAATACTGCCCAAATTTATCCATTTGTAATTCCTTCCTGTTTCTCTCTCTCTCTCTCTCTCTCTCTCTCTCTCTCTCTCTCTCTCTCTCTCTCTCTGTGTGTGTGTGTGTGTGTGTGTGTGTGTGTGTGTGTGTCTACGGTATATTTCTTAATGAATCATATGGTATATTTCTCTTTCCTTTGGTATATTATGGCATACTTTGCTTTATCAAAACAAGTGTATTTCTTAATATGGTATATTTCTCTTTCCTCTGAAGTCTCAAAAATAATATGATACTCCCTGTTTCCATGCCCCACTTCTTGTGGAAATTCACCTGCAATGGTAAGAATGAGGCTAACAAAAGAAAAGCAGAAATTTCATTCTGTTTATTAGTCATTCATTTAACTAATGTGGATATAGCATCTACCATGAGCCAATTCTAGGTACTTAGGACCCATCAAAAAGCAAAAGAAATAAAAACACTTGCCTTCGTGGAGCTTATATTTTTGTGGGAATAGGGCTAAAGGGAGAGAGGAGGAATTGAGATAGAGAAACAGAAAAAAAATTCAGTAAATACAATGAAAAGTAAGTTATATAATAGATTGGAAGAAAATAAATACTACTAAAAATTGGATCCAATTAAGGAGAGCCAGAAGTACTAGGTTCAGGTTATATTATTGAATGAATAGTTAAGGTATGACTCAAAAAGAAGATAAAATATGAGCAAAGACCTGAGGGAAGTAAAGATACTAGCCATGGTGATATCTTGGGGGAAATCTAGAGGGAACATGAAGTTACTAAGAAATAGACAGGAGGTGATACACCTGGAGTAGAGATAGAGAAAAAAATAATATCAGAGAGCTAGCTGGAAAGTAGATAATATAGGACCTCAAGTAGTACAACATACTAATAATCTAAAGAAGATAAGTCATATGATTATGTTAATTGGTATAGAAAATGCATATGATAAAGTCATCATCCATTCGTGAATAAAAAATTCAGTAAATCAAAAAGACAAGGAAACATCCTTAGCGTGGTAAGAAACATCTAACATGTATAGGGCTTTTACACTGTTGCAAATACTTCACTGTAACTTAACTACTAGTTACACCTTACAGGTTACTAAACTAAGATTTAAAGAGGTTAAACACAAATAACCTCATTAAAAAGTGGGCAAAGGATATGAACAGACACTTCTCAAAAGAAGACAGATAAATGGCAAAGAAACATGAAAAAATGCTCAACATCACTAATCATCAGACACACAAATCAGAAACACAATGAGATACCTACCATCTAATGCCAGTCAGGATGGCTATTATTTAAAAATCAGAAAATAACTGATGTTAGCAAGATTACAGAGAAAAGGGAATGCTTATACATTGTTGGTGGGAATGAAAATTAGCTCAGCCCCTGAAGAAAGCAGCGTGGAGATTTTTCAAAGAATTAAAACTAGAATTACCATTTGACTCAGCACCATTACTGGGTATAGACCCAAATAAAAGTAAACCATTTGACCAAAAAGACACCTGCACTCATATGTCATTGCAGCACTATTCACAATAGCAAAGGTGTAGAATCAACCCAGGTGCCCATCAGTAGCGGACTGGAGAAAGAAAATGTGGTACGCATACCGTGGAATACTATGCAGCCATAAAAAAGAATGAAATCATGCCCTTTGCAGCAACAGAAATGCAGCTGGAGGCCACTATCTTAAGTGAATTAATGCATAAACAGAAAAACAAAGACTGCATGTTCTCACTTAAAAGTGGGAGTTAAACATTGGGTACACATGAACAAAAAGATGGGATCAATAAACACTAGAGATTCCAAAAGGGGGAAGGAGGGAGAGAGGGGAAGGGTTGAAAAACTACTTGTTGGGTACTATCTTCACTCTTTGGGTGCCAGGATCATTAGGCGCCCAAACCTCAGCATCACACAATATATCCATGTAACAAACCATGGACCCCTGAAACTAAAATTTAAGAAAAATGAAACATGGCCAGGCGCAGTGACTCACGCCTGTAATCCCAGCACGTTGGGAGGCCAAGGCAGGTGGATCACGAGGTCAGAAGATCGAGACCATCCTGGCTAACACGGTGAAACCCCGTCTCTGCTAAAAATATAAAAAATTAGTCGGGCATTTTCGCAGGCGCCTGTAGTCCCAGCTACTTCAGAGGCAGAGGCAGGAGAATGGCGTGAACCCAGGAGGTGGAGCTTGCAGTGAGCTGAGATCAGGCTACTGCACTCCAGCCTGGGCGACAGAGCGAGACTCCGTCTCAAAAAAATAATAAAAGAATTAGAAAAAAAAAATGAGTATATGTGTGTGTGTGTGTGTGTGTGTGTGTGTGTGTAAAGTTAAGTAACTTATTTACAGGAATACAGCTGTATTAAAAGAGTGTGATTTCAGAGGTCTGATATTTATCCATTGCATTTGTTAAACAATAGATTGCATGACCCATTCTTATGAAGCAAAGTTATTCTTAGAAAACCACAATCAACTAATAAAGAAAATGTGTTTAAAGACTACAATTCTGCCTAGCGTATAAGCAAAATGCAATTTTTTTCTATTGCTGATAAAAACAGTACCAAAGCAAGGAGTAGAAAATGCAGCATGAAAATTATAAAACAGACGAGAGAAAATCATCAGAATCAGGGAAGAGGAGAAACATAATTTAAACCACAAAAAAGATGTACCTTTTAAACACACTGGGTCAGAATGGTTGTTATTACTTGAGTAAGGAATAACTGAAAGTTTATAATGGACCCATTAGCATATATTCCTTTCTTGTGTATTATGTTAAATTTTTTTATACAAAAAAGTACTAATTCTTCCTTACAACCTGACTTGTGTTGATAAAGCAAGGTATTTCTACAGCTCTCATTTCCATAATGACAGCTAATTAATGAGAGGAATCATCAAGGTGGGCTGTATAAGATGATGGTCTGTGGAGACACCATTACTGGGATTCAAATCCCAGTGTGGCTATTTACTAACTTAGAAGCCACTTTATTTCTGCTAATGTGGGACTACAATCAGTACCAATCTCACAGAGCTGAAATAAGGGTAAGTTAAATATTTTATACAGAAATGCTTATATGTAGAAAATAGTAAGAATTTAACAAGTGGTTGCTGTTTTTGAGAACATGTGTGGCATTGTGCTGAGGTCACAGACTAGTGACATGATCAGGAAATTATTCCTCATGAGCATTGTTGCTTTAATTCATTGACTTTATGCCTTTTTTATTGTAACGAAGGAAGGTAAAGATGAGAGAAGCTTATGAATGGATAGTAGTAATATGCAAATAATGGTGCCAGTGACTATAAATATTGTGAGATTATTAGTCACATATTATTATTGGTCAAGAACAAGATATAACCACATTTTTTATTTTCTTTGTGATTTCAAAACTGTATACCTAAGCATTTATGTTCTGTTTGTTTAAACATTTTGCCATTTAAATCTCTGCAGAAAGTTTGTAATTTTAAATAGGAATCTAAACTCCTCAAACCATACTCCCACACTGAAAAAAATATTACTTTTATAATGCGATTTTTATAATAGGAAGTTTGTTACAGAACAAACTGGTACCTAAGTGTCATTTTTATATTAGTATTTGAACATTAACATCCATGACTATCATAATAAAGATTAGAAGGCCAAGATATGCAAAACTGATTTAATTCCTGGTAATACCTAGTAGTAGTTCCCTGGGTTGGGCAAAATCAAGTTTGCAAATTTATTCTTTGAGTATAGTGTAATTTTTGTAAAAAGAGAACATTATACATTACATTTAGCAAACTCAGCTTATTTGGTGTGCCAAATTTCAAGAAGCTAGAATTGGGAAATTTACTGGTGCCTATTCAAAAGGGAAGGCTTTTACTGTCAAGCTTAGGCAATTCACGTTCCTATGGGGAAACTTGATGTATGCACTTATGTCAAGTTACTAATTTCAGCATCTTTAAAGCTGCACACATTTCCCGGCACACACTACATCTTCGGTAAGCTTTGTTGTGAATCAATGGCAAAGTCCAAAAACATCAAAATGCTCTTAAGGGTAAATAAACTTATTCCTAGCTAGAGATACTTAGAACCATTTCAAGAAGAATCAACACTGATATAGGCTTTAAAAGTTAACGTAGCTTACATGGGATATTTTTAAAGGTAATACAATCCTCTTCATTTTGGTCTCTAATATACGTTACGAAACTATGAAGAGTGATTAAAATGTCAATTTTGCCCTTTATAGATAATAGGAGTCTTCTACAAGCCACCTAGATCGAAAAAGTTTTACTTCTATATTTCGGGTTCATACTTGGCCTTCCAAAGGCCATGCGGAGCCAACTGTTTCCATCAGGTCAAACGCTCTAATTTAAGATGCATGTATACAAATTCTTTATCATATAGATTCAGAGAGGACCAAACAAATCTCAGATAAACACTATCAGTGTATGAGTGCCCATGTGTGTTGGAATTAGGGACCGCCTCACATAAATCTTCATAAAGGTCTGCTTATAGAGAAGGAGCATATTCTAATAACATGAAGTTATCTGAACATGGGCCCCTCAACACCTCTGACCATGTCTGCCATTAAATGAGCAAACTTTGTTACGATAAACATGCATTTTTTCTCCTAGCCACAGTCCAACCCCATATTGATGAAAGGGCACTAATTCTGTTAGCTGAGATTTATAATGTAACTGAGAGGCAATAAAAAACAACGTACATTTGCCATCCAGGTTGCCTCACTGTCCCTCTGGAAGAATAGCATCATCTTTGTTAGATGAGATTTTGTTATTTTTCCTTGCTCCATCTCCTTCTGAGAAAATGGAATGTGAAATTACTTGCTAGTTCACTCCACCATTCAGAAACACATGTTTGTAGAGCCGAAAGGGAAGTGTTGCAAAAATAACAATATATCATCTTACCAGAGAAAAATGAGAAAACTATGAGTTAGGTCGAAGTCATAGATAAGTCTGGATAACCAAGGGCTTTTGTAGTTAAGCAAAAGAGTTTAAATATAAGCATGGGGGCAACAGCCAGAGCTGGTACCACTTTAAGAGCAATGGTATTAGTTAGAAGGTCCTAACTTCCAGGTTCAAGTTCTGGAAGACTTAACAACAAATCGCTCCCTCAAAAGCCCCTAGCCTACTCTTTGCTCAGTTCTGTGACAAGAGCATGGGGATCAGAGTATAATCTATTTAGTCACACTATATGCTGCCACATATTCTCTCAGCAAGTAGCATCTAGAGAAAGGCAAGAGACTTTGGAATCAGAAAGATGTGTAAGGCAACTAATCTCTTTGACTTACTGTTACAGATAAATTTTTGACTTAACTGTAATATAGGGATAATAATACCCACTCCAAAAAATTGTTGTGGGGATTAATTAAGGGATAAATTCTCTTCTTTTTCCATTACCTTTGAGGTCAAAAAGAAAAAGAAAGTTTAAAACAACAACAACAACAAAAAACCAGGTGGCACATAAACACAATTTATCTACTTAAATGTAAGTCAAATCTGTGCAAGCAATTTTTGCTTGTTTCATGTTATTGTCACATTGGAGCTCAAAACTTCTCCACAGCCATTATATATAGCATAAAACACTCCTGAGGGTATTTCCTTCAAGCAATTACAGTCATTTTAATATGATACGCTTTTAGTTTGTACAAGGTGTTTCATGCAAATCACATCCCAAAATGCTATACAGAGTTAAATAATTCACTTAGAGAATTCAATAATACATAAAGGGAATGGGAAAAAGAAATTAGAAGATATTGGCTAGACAGAGCATTGAAAGCGTGTGATTGTTAATAAAAGAATTAACTTTGGTGAGGCAAAGAATTAACAGTGAACAGAGCAATTGCTGCAGAATATGCAAAGTACATGGAGATGCAAGATATTATCATAAATTTAATATTTCTTATCAGAGTAACAACAGGGCCAAGGAAATATAAAACACAGTATCATGAACATTATAATAAAAGGAAAGATTTCAGAAGCAGAAATGGAAAAGTCTCAGGACTTTTAAGGAAGCAAAAGAATCCTGAATATTTGTGTTTGTAAGATACATTGGAGTAGTAAAATATTTGCTTCCCCAGAATAAGATGAATAGTGAATTCAGCAATTCTAGAAGCTTCTTGAGGTACTGTTATAATTCAAGGTAAAGTTGAGGATTTGGTCAAAAAACAAACAAACAAACAAACAAAACCGACTATGAGTTCTAATTCTACGATGTATTACTTTATCTCTGGGAGAGAGACTTAGCTTTGTGTTTTGGTTTTCTCATCTACAAATTGTTGCTTATAACCAATGGGCAGAGGAGAATAACAAAGCACTTCGATTCATAAAGTAATCCTAAACAAATATTACTTGTTAGCTGTTCTTGTGCCTTCATTTCATTGGTTTCTTTGGGGCTACTCTCTGCTCATTCATTTTTGCATTTATGTGATGATGTTTATTGAGCCCTTACATTATTCTAGAGACTGGTCTCTGCACTTCAGATAGAGGGTTTTATTAAGAGACACAGTTTCTCCCTTCACTCATAGTCTAATGGGGAAGAAAAACATTCAATGAGTAAAAAATCAAATTAGAAAATTACATTATGGAATTTCACACGTTACAAAAACAAACAAACAAACAATACTGCAGTGAGTTTTGGTCATGTCACTGCACTCCAGCCTGGGAAACAAAGTGAGACCATGTCTCAAAAACAAAGAAGAGGACATGCAAGAAAGAATATTAGTGGTTGGACTTAATATTAGAATATCAGGAAAGTCTTTCTTTTGAGGTGACATTGAAGCTGGAACATGAGCAACTAATAGGAGTCTATCATGTGCACATGTGGGAAAAGCATGTTCAAGGCATAGGAAAGAATAGGTGTGGAGGCTGCAAGGTGCGAAAAAGCCTGGTGCCTATGGGAGAGGAGAGAGCCAAGTGCATGGGAACAGTTAGGGCTAAATTTGTTGGGCTTCCTCTGGGGGCTGAATCCTCTGTGCTTCTTTCTGTTTCATTGTGTCTTAGACCATCGTATAGTTAGTTGTCTGTTTGCTGGTGTCCTGCTTCTCTATGGCTGATGTCAGAGGCTGGAACTTTCATCTCTGTAAATTCATGTTGCCTATTACAGATCCTAATATACTGTAGGTATTCCATAACACTTATTTAATGGGTAAAGGGACACTAGTCCCTGGTGTAAGATACTGGAAGAATAAATATTTAACTGGTGGAACAATATAAAAGTCGAGTTAAACTGCTGTCTTTCAGTTATGTACTTCTTTCATCCAGTATATTAAACACCTATTGTCTAAGAGGCAGCATAATGGTCCTAGGGACATAGAGAAGAATTATACAGAGTGCCTGCTTTATATGACCTCAGAATATAGTGGGGAGCAGAAAAAGTAAATGAACAGATGGAGAAGTTTGTTTTAGGTTTTATGACAAAGTGACAAGCATAAAAGTTACACAAGTGTATCTGTGAAGGCTTTCTGAGTGTGGTTTTTACGGTTTTCTATAATTAATATTTATTTTTTAAAATTAGAGACAGCTCAAGAAACAATGGCTGCATCTGTACAGCACGCAGATGATTGCTGGAGAAAGTAATGGGAATACAACTTAAAAATACAGATGCTTCACCCTTAATATATTTCAAGGACATCCATAAAGAATCCTAGAACCATACATTAATTTAAAGCATCATGAAAATTGCATAGGAATATGGTATTAGGGTTCTCTGGAGGGGCAGAACTAATAGGATAGATATATACATAAAGAGGAATTTATTAAGGAGTATTGACTCACACGATCACAAAGTGAAGTTCCATGATAGGCCATCTGCAATCTGAGGAACAAGGAAGTCAGTTCGAGTCCCCAAACCTCAAAAGCAGGGAAGCTGACAGTGCAGCCCTCAGTCTGTTGTTGAAGGTCCAGGAGCCCCTAGCAACCCACTGGTGTAGGTCCAAGAGTTCAAAAGCTGAAGACCTTGGAGTCCTATAGTTGAGGACAGGAAGCATCCAACATGGGGGAAAGATGAAGCCTGCAAGACTCGGCAATTCAAGTCCTTCCAACTTCTTCCTGCTTTTATTCGAGCCATGCTGGCAGCTGATTAGACTGTGCCCACCCAGACTGATGGTGGATCTGCCTCTCCCAGTCCACTGATTCAAATGTTCATCGTTTTTGCCAACACCCTCACAGACACACCCAGGAACAATACTTTGCATCCTTCAATCCAATCAAGTTGACACTCAATATTAATCATCACAGGTACTAATATGAGGGGATATTCATGGATACCATGGAAAACTTCATGAAAGGGGTGGAACAGGGGTCACTTTTGAAATAAAGGAAGGAATACTAGAAGCAGTAAAGAGTAACAGGAAGACATAGGTCACATCTAAAAATGGTAAATAGTTAATTTAGCAATTTGCCTACCTTCAAAGAAGGATAGTATCTTATTATTCTTATTTATATATGGGAAAATTAGGGCTCAGATAGGTCAAAAGTGATGTTTTTTCAAGGCCGCAGGGTGACTACAGAACAAATTTAAATTGTGTAACACAAAGTCCAGTATTACTTCCATATAATTGGTTGTGAATTTCCAATGCAGCCCTCTGGGTAGATAAAATCATGTGTAGGAGTCAGCAAATGACAGTTCCAAACCATAGATCCAACCTGTCTTAGGATCTATCAATAACTTACTCAATACGTGCCTGCTATTCTGCCTTTCCTCAGCACTTTGCCCATGAAACCCATAGGAAACAAGGAAACTAAATAGATGATCAGTATTACGAACTAAACTGTGTCCTCCATCACCCAAATTTGCATGTTGAAATCCTAAAACCAAATGTTACTGTATTTGGAAGTAGAGCCTTTACGGAGGGAATTATAATTAATTGAGGTCATAGGGTAAGGCTGCAATCCAATAGAACTGGTTTCCTTATAAGAAAAAGAAAAGACACTAATGAGAGGGAAGACTATGTGAGGAAACAGTTAAAAGTTGGCAATGTGCAACCCCAAAAAAGAGGCCTCTACAAGTACCAACCCTGCCAGCACCCTGAGATCTTGGACTTCCACCCTCCAGAACTCTGAGAAAATAAGTTTCTGTTGTTTATGGCACCCAGTCTTGTAGTTTGTCACAGATGCCCAAGTATTAGGTTGGTGCAAAAGTAATTGCGTTTTTTGTTGTTGTTTGTTTGTTTGTTTGCCATGAGAAGTAACAGCGAAAACGGCAATTACTTTTGCACCAACATAATAGATTAATAGATGAGGAGGCTGGTGGTGATTGGTTTGTGTGTAATACAAAAGTCAAGTCACAAAGAGGCTACTGAAATACCTCATGATAATATTGGTGCAGCCACAAATTAAACACCTGGGCAATGGACCAGATGGACCACAATGGAATACATCCACAAGAGGTTCCAAGATACAGGAGAGAGATGATTCTGAGCAACCTCAAATTCCATGATGAGTCCTTTCCTGGTCTCCTGCCCTTTTTCTTGATCTGAGGCCACTGTGAACACTGGTTCTCCTTTTTGACTCAGGTTCCCAAGTTTTCCTAGAAAACTTTCACAGAAAGAATGGCTAACTCTATTATACAGATTAAGAAGTTGAAGAGGGGGAGCAAACCGTCCAAGATTATGGATCCAATAGGTAGTAAATTCCCCTTAAGTTGTTTCCATTCATTTCCTAGCCTGTTGGATCCTTTCTGTGTATCCGTGATGTTGGTTCATAAACTCCGACTGTGGGTTAACATTGTTCTCTAATATTTCTCAATACTCGTAGAAGAATCTATGAACGTAACAAATCTCTTTTCAGTAGATTTCAAGTCATAAACAAATAAAGGTTAGTCCAGGGAAGCTCAAACCCTCGTTATTCAGCCTGAGTTCATCTTAAACTAATCAGGGAAATAAAATAGAATCCAAGCAGAAAAGAGTCAGATAGAAGAATTAATACTTTATTGAAGCTGCCAAATCTTTCCTTCTTCAAATGTAGAAAATGAGGCCAGAAAGGTTATATGACTCTTGCGGAATCACGTAGCTACTTAAAGACGTTAAATTTATGTGCAAGTGTCTTACAGGAAAGAAATCTTAAGTTGAAGAAAGGAAGGAAATACAAAACTTTGCTTAGTTTTTAATTTAGAAATTATGAAGAAAATTTTGTGGATGGCTCACAGTAAACAGAAATGTATTGAGAGTTTTCTGTGTACCCCACAAAATATTTGACATTAGGGAACCTATAGCCAAACAGTTTTAATCTAATTCCAAATGGGAAAATAGAGCTCACTGAATTGCAGCAGTAATAATCCTAGGTGTTCTGCAGACATTCCTACAAGCCTATCTTCCCTAGTCCCAATCTCCTCATGCACTCCCTGCCAGGCTTGTAACCACATTGCAATCTAAACGGACAGTTTATGCTTGCAAATCTTATTTCATAAATTGTTATATATAAGATTTGCCTCAATTTAAAGTGCATGACCTCTACACTTTCCTGTACTTTCCAATTTGGCAATTCTTTCTAAAATTGCAATCATATTTTTCTGGCAGGATGTGTTTTCTTACAAACCCCTGTTGTGTATTGTCCCTTTTCCATTTTGGCCAATACACATGCAGAGCTTCTCTTATTACTTCTATATTTGTGAACTGAAACACAGAGTGAATTTACTACTCAGTCAGCCATGAATGCCCCTGAGTGTGGAAGAAAAAAAAAAAAACCTACTTACCCAGAAACTCTCCATCTGCCAGTAGCCTCGGGAGAGAATTCTTACACTTTCTTTCAAGGAAAGAGTTGGTGGTGGAAGGTGGGGGTGGAAGGAAACCAGTGGGGCCCTCTACTTTTAAAAATTATACCAGGAAGCCCAGTATTATACATTTTTGTTTGTTCTGCTTCATGGAGAAAATCTGACCTCATAGAACTCCAACTCTCACCTTCAATGAACTCTAAAGTCAACCACTCTGTGATTCACTCCAGGGGAGCTTAAGTTGGTGGGATGTAATTTAGTGTTCCTCAGCAGGAAAGAAATTTAACCAGCCCTCTGTGTCAACATAGCAACCCCCTAACAAAGAACTCGGTCAATCAAAATTTTGCCTTTAAAAAAAATTAACTAAATAGACTCTGTGTGTTTGTGTGTGTGTGTTCATATGACTAAACTCTTCCCAGTTTTTCATTGTTAGCTGTGACCATTTGACATCAGATGCTTTGATTAGATCAGGAAAAGAGAAATAGCATTAACTGAAATGCGACTATGAGCGGGCGCTGAGCTAGGATGCGTCTAGCTATGTTATCTAATATAACCCTTGGTAGAATGTTCTCAGAAAATTTATTAATTCCTCTATCTGCCTACATAGAAATGAACTTCTTGAAGAGTGTTGGAATGTAGCCTTTATCAATGAAATGAATCTTTAAATAATCCTGAATATATATATTATTATAATTTTTATCCATTATTCATAGGTCAATTTTTCTATAAAAACTAGAAATGTGTATTTATCTGTTTGGGTGATTTAAAAGTATTTACCTTAGATTTGCGATTCTCAGCCTGGGGTGATTTTGACTGATGCTCAGCCCAGTCTCCCACTCACACTGGGAATATTGGGCAATGTTTGGAGACATTTCACAATTGTGGGATGCTACTGGCATCTGGTGGGTGGAGGCCAGGGGCACTGCTAAACATCCTACAGTGTACCAGGCAGACCTGCACAGCAAATATTGTCTGGCCCAAAATGTCAATCAATATTGCCTAGGAGGAGAAGCCCTGCTCTAGGTATTTTCTTCTAGCATTTATTCATTTAATAGGTATTTATTTAAGACCAATTACGCACCAAGTATTTTGTTATAACCTGAGGAAACAAATCTAAGACAGAGCCCTTAACCTCGAGGATCTCACAACCCACTCAGAGGACAGAATAAAGACAATGCATAATTGTTGGAGCATCAAGAATGCCAGGCACTATACTAGAAAGCAGGAAATCTATGGAGACCAACACAGATAAGAGTCCTGACCTCACTGAGCTTACAGTTTAGTGAGGAATACAGGAGGCAAATAATCAGTGTTCCAAAGTTGAGGTGCAGACTGCTGTTAGACTATTTGACTTGCGGATCCCAAAAGGCTACATTGAGGAAATGACATTTGAAGGAAGTTCTAAAGGATGAAGAGAAATTCAGAAGCTTTGAAGAAGATATCCTAGCATGTGTGCAGGTACATAGGCTGAGGAAATTGAAGGAAAAGTAGAAAAGCATGTCTAACTACTGAGATTAGGCAGGGGCCAGATGTGAAATGTTATGATAAAAGCTACTCTGAGGTTATAGAAAAAGTATTCTTAACTTGGACTCATTTCGAAGAGGAATTAGAACTAGGACTTAAAAGTTGGGTTGTAGTGATTAGGGAGAAAAAAAATACAGGAGGTGTTCCAGGCAAAGGAAACAGGGTTAGAGGTAGCATGGCTTGTTGGAACAATGCCAAAGAGTTTGAAAGTCTGAGTGGGTAAGTGCATAGGTTAGGGGAATGGTATATAAGAAAGGGAAGAGACTAGGATTGCAATCCCTGCTTTTTTTTTTTTTTCTTTCCATTTGCTTGGTAAATATTCCTTCATCCCTTTATTTTGAGCTTATGTGTGTCTTTGCATGTGAGATGGGTCTCCTGAATACAGTACACTGACGGGTCTTGACTCTTTATCCAATTTGCCAGTCTGTGTCTTTTAATTGGGGCATTTAGCCCATTTCCATTTAAGGTTAAGGTTAATATTGTCATGTGTGAATTTGATCCTGTCATCATGATGCTAGCTGGTTATTTTTCAAATTAGTTGAAGCAGTTTCTTCTTAGTGTCGTTGGTCTTTATATTTTGGTGTGTTTTTGCAGTGGCTGGTACCAGGGGGCTTAAAACCTAGATGATGGGTTGATAGGTGCAACAAACCACCATGGCACATGTATACCTACGTAATAAACCTGCATGTTCTGCACATATATCTCAGAATTTAAAGTAAAATTAAAAAATCTACAAATAAATTTTTAAAAATGGGAGGAAACTTGATTTTCCTCTTCCTCATGTTTCTTTGTGTCCTGTTTAAATATATGAATTGTTTAAAATGACTTTTTATTTCCCCTCAATAGAGGTTGATGATTCCTAACAGGCCCTTGTTTATAAGTTTTACGAACTTCAAGGAGTGTTTTACCCCAGGCCCAGGTAGACCTTGTCTCAGCAGGGGATTGATTGATGAAATGAGATCTTAGCAAGACCTCCGCCCTGGCTTTCTCTTCACAGTCTTTCATGACTGATTGCACTCCCTCCACTTCAAGCTCCATTTCAGTGAAAAGTCTCAATTCGCTTCAGCCTTCATGCTTCTGCACTGTCACTCAATTCCCGGCTTTTCAGAGCCCAGTGGCTTTTTGATTGCTGGTGTTCTTACAACACTTTTGGCAAATCATTCAGCACCTCCCACACACAGCCAGCTCTTCACACACAATAGGAGTGCATGAAATTCAATTCACAACACTACAGCTTACACATTCCAAACTCACTGAAAAGATAAGCCTTCCAATTAATGATCTCCCTGTGTAATTGCTTTCCCTCGCTTACCCAGTTCACTTTTGATCATGCTCTGTTACAAATTCCCTCACCTGCTTACACGGTGAGTTCCTTTCAAAGGGAACCAGTGGGGGCTGCAGGAAGTGGGCTGGTTAGTTGGATACACAGTGAGGTGGGTTTAGCTGGATTTTTGGCCTGTCATCTTTTAGCTTACACCTCCCTAACTGTTATATCAGGACTACCTGAGGTCTTCTTTCTTGAATTTCTGACAGGTTTTTCCTTTGTTCCTTTTACTCCCTTTTAAGAGACTGTCCATTTTGAAGAGAATTGAATCATCGATCTCGATCTGAATGCCCCTGCAAGTCTGAATCCAATGGTAGGACTAACCGGCTGATGACCAGTTTCCCATGGACACAAAGCAAGCTAGGATGTCAACTCTGTCCTGTTGTATTTACGTCTTATTTATAAGACATCATTCTATGAGTCTCTGCATCATAGGCATCTGCATGTGGCACATAGTGGGAGTTTGGCAAATATTTATTATGTGGCAATGTGGATGAATATTTAATAATAATTGTAAACTTAGCCTAAGGATTATTTTTAAAAACAAAATGGCAGAGATTTAAAAAACAGTGATTTTTTAAAAAATAAATATATACAGAAAGCAAACAGGAAGAGATGATATGAGAAGCCAAGGTTCTGATTTGATAAGGTTGGTGGGAGCACCCGATTCTGCAGTTTACAAGCGCCCAGCTGACCTTGGTAGCAGGTAGCCCTTTAAATTATTTGAAAAACACTTGTTGTAAACAACAGAAGCCAGTCCTAGAGTCAGAAAACAAGGATTCAAGGCTGGGAATCCAGTTCATTTCCACCTTTTGTTGGTTGAGAATGAACTGGACTAAGATTCCCACCTCCACAACCCCGTGCTGTGCTAAAGGTGAATGACAACAGCATTTAGCATTGGTCTCCCAAGCTAAACACAGTAAGAGTGGATTGAGACAGGCATAAGAAAACAATCCCCCGGCCGGGCGCGGTGGCTCACGCCTGTAATCCCAGCACTTTGGGAGGCTGAGGCAGGCGGATCACAAGGTCAGAAGATCGAGACCATCCTGGCTAACATGGGGAAACCCCGTCTCTACTAAAAACACAAAAAAATTAGCCAGGCGTGGTGGCGGGCGCCTGTAGTCCCAGCTACTCGGGAGGCTGAGGCAGGAGAATGGCAGGAACCCGGGAGGTGGCGCTTGCAGTGAGCTGAGTTCGCGCCACTGCACTCCAGCCTGGGTGACAGAGCGAGATTGTGTCTCAAAAAAAAAAAAAAAAGAAAACAATCCCCAAACAGGAAAGTCAGCTATCGTTATTTAACAAGATAGAGTGGACAAAATTCCATCAAGATGAAATAGATGATTTAAAATACATATCATATCCAGGTGATAAGCAAACAGGATAAGAGTTGATGACTGGAACAAGTTGTTTATTATTTTTATTTCACTTTATTTTTAGTGTTTAGAGGAAATGCCTTCAGATGGCCTTAATGGACTATGGAAAATAATAGCACTGGAAAATTAATGGTGTACCATAGCATTCTTGACTTCTTATTTATTTGATGTCACCTATCATCATCTGTACTACGTCATACTCATGTCTGCAGGTTGGTGAGGCATTCACTCTATGGACAGTCATACAGGGTCTTTACTGAATGAATCATGTGAGTGAGAATATGTCATTGGAGTTAGAGCACAAAGGGTCTTAGTTTCACTAATTTCAATGACTTGGGTTTTTCTTCACTTAAGAGTGTAATTATCCCTGATCAGCAACTCTGTCCTAAACACTATACTAAGAGGAGGGAAGTAGATAAAGAAAAGATACCTTTATTTCCTGTTTGCCAAATCCACTGCTGGATAGACACAAGGGGG
The DNA here is from genome assembly GCF_047675955.1 of Chlorocebus sabaeus. Classification (NCBI taxonomy): domain Eukaryota; kingdom Metazoa; phylum Chordata; class Mammalia; order Primates; family Cercopithecidae; genus Chlorocebus; species Chlorocebus sabaeus. Next base: position 31,983,767 of record NC_132930.1, read on the forward strand.
AGCTGATACAATGTATAAATAAGTTTCCTATGAAAATTCAGCAGTGGCTCGAGGGTCACATGCCAGCCACGGGGAATAGTTCATACCAATTAATTCATTTTATTAATGAGCACTTTATTGAATGTTTTCAGTTGTTCAGGAGCTATACACAAGGGAGGGTGTGTGTGTGTGAGGGAAATTCAAAACTCACCAAGTCCAGGTCTTTATCCTTCAGGGCAGAGATTTCCCAAGTCTGACATAAAACAGAGTGGGAGATTTACCATATATTATTTCCTGAACCAAAACAAATTCTTCTCTGACTTTCTTAATATTGAAGAGACAAGCTCAAACTATCACAAACTAAGAAAGGTCAAAAAGAAGATCCCTTCAGAGACAATTCATAGCATAAAATTAATCTGACTTTTCGTGGGTTTCTAAACTTCCCAAGCCGAAGAGCTTCTAAATCTTCCGTCTCATCTTCACATTTCTGTATATAGATCAAAGAAAGCAATTCACATCCTTCCACATTCAAGATAATTCTGTTAAATTCTCTTTTTCAAGTTGCCTTAAATAGCAGTATGTTGAGCAATATTGCTCATCAGCAATATTTTGAAGCTAGTCCTTCTGTATCTTGATGGTCAAAAACAACCTATCCCCGCCTCATCCCATCCACCTATATATCTACATCCATCATTCTCTCGCCTCTTTCCTCTCTCATCAAACACAGTAGAGCAACACAAGATGCAAAGCATGAGGGAGACTGAAGAAAAAGTAAGGTGTATTTTAATCAGAACATTTCTGAATTCTCTTGCTTTTGAGAGAGACCCAGTAAATGACCCTTCTTAGGCTTCACTGGCTTTCTCCCTCTCATTGAGAGAAATCTGTCCTGCCCTGTGGATGCAAAAGCATTTTTCTTTTCCTCAAAGGCAATTGTGCTTATTATCTTCCATTAGAGTGATTTGCCTTCCTGTTGCCTTTCCTTTAGCAGATTGCAAACTCTTTGTAATTTGGATTATATTTTGGTTTGTCTCAGTTTTTTTCACATAGCCAAGCACCATGTTTTATACAGGATAGCAGCCACATATATGATTGTTGCACAAAGTTGGGGGGCTTTACAATATAATTATAATAGCCTAAGAAAACTTTATCTCGGTAGTTGAAAAAGTTCCATAAATATGCCGAAGCATCTCTGAAGAGTTCCTGCATTTTATTATCTACATAAAAACATTTCTACCTCCTCCTGTCCACTATCATAACAATACTGCCATGTACTTTTAGAATGGAATGTTTCATCATATGACCTCTGGAAGTAATTTGCCTGAGTTTGCAATTCCAGATAACAGTTCACTGCATGAGTAACCTAATTAAAAAAAAAAAAAAAAAAAAAAAAGTTCATTACTGCACTAGCAACCTAATGGGGGGGAAAAAAAAAAGCAAAGGAAGAATTAAGATCGACAGCAGGAGAACCTGAAGTAGTCTGTCACTTCAGATGAGCAATGCCATCATTAACCTTTAAGGTCACATTAGCTATTATTGAAGTGTCACATATCAGTGTGTCAAGATTAAATTAGACAAACTATTACCTCATTATTATGCTAACAAATCTCAAGCTATCTGAATTAATACTACACAGACTGGAGACCCCCTTGCCAGTTTACTAATAGTGCATGGATTTAAACTGTTTAGATGTAATATATGACATCAATTTTCTAGCTAGAAAAAAATTATCTGAAGCTACTTTCAGTTAAAGTCAAGTCATGAATATATCTGGGACTAAATTACCAGTTGGCATTTAATTTTACAGCAACGTGTTGAAGGAAAGTTGATGCCTATTGATTTTACTCTGGAATCCTTTTACTTTCATGTCAGAATTTTTCAGATATAATAAAATAAGTTTATACTTTATCTAAAGAGAAGGCATGCCTTTGAAAGCATCAAAATAAAGGCAATTTGCGATATAAAAGAGCATTCCACTACATGTCTTGTTTTGAAAAGGTTATCACCCAATCAATACAATAAAATATGTTGTACGATATGTCACAGATGGCCGGTGGGAGGTGTGGGTTAATTCTAGATTTATGTAATGGCTGAGAGAGAGCCAAGACTGTATCTTGCCTCAATCCAGTAAATATTAAGTCTCGTAACAATGGCTCTGGAAGGGACTGTAGGGATCAACTAGTCCTGAAACCCTTGCCATTTCATGAATGAGGAAATGGGTTCAGAAGGTTTAAGTGATTTGCTCAGAGGTACAGGGCTTATAGCACTGTCAGCAAGCAGGGCCATTGTTGTATACAGACTGCTGGAAGCAAGAAACTGCACAGGAAGCTTCCTCACCCTGCTATCTCTAAAACTTGTCAAAAAACAGACCTTGTCAAAATTGAGTAATAGATTATATGCTGTGGGGTAGGGCAAAAGGAAAAGTTTTGTGTTCCTGATTAAATATCTTTAACGATATAATTTAATTTGATTATTTCATAAGAATGCTTCTTGTGCTTTTTTATCATAACTGAACCTAGAGTTGAAAGGCTTATCTTTAATTGGTACCCAGACAATTCAGAACAATGAGTGCTGTGACTTTGACACGTCTACAGATGATTTATAACTGTACTTAATTTTAACACAATATTCATGCTTTGTTTTTCTCCCTAATCATTTTTATATAACAATAAAGTGAAACACAATAAATCAGTATTAAATTTACATAATTAAACATATCTTTGTGAAGTTGTCAAAGTAGAACTATTGACAAATAGGTAATGTCACCACAGAATATTTTGAAATTTTCACTTGTGATCTGTTGTTAGCAAGGTCATAATTTAGTTATGAAGGTGAATTTACAGGTGTCAATCTGTATTATACAAAAGGAGTGATTGTTCAGAAGTTGAAAGTATTGAAATTGAGAAAAATCTACATTATGGTAGAGTACACGCTAATAAACTAAGCAAGATATGATTGAAATGAATGAACATGTGCTTACCAAGGAGCTCTAAAGAATTATTTTCAGAGCCTATGACCCAGAAATCTTTGGGTAAATGAATAGCAGAAGAGGAAACAGAGGGGTTTTTACCTTCCTTCTCTTCTGAATTGTGTCACTACACTGTCAGAAGATAAGCAATGGAAAGTCACAGTGGCATCATTGTAAAATCTATCGTGTTTTTGATATGTATGTGATACATAATGATAATATTTTAAGAGAACAGAGCTGAGGCTACACAGTGTGCAAAGTACAGCATAAAAAGAAAAATCTCAGGGAAAAAGATAGATGCTTTTAAATATCTACATGTTGAAATATGTGGAGCCTTAAGTTAAGGTAACGTAGCCTCTGGGCCACCATGATGGACAAGGTAGACATGTGTAGCCAGAGGACCTATTTTCCCTTTGGCTCACCAAGTAGAACTGTTTTGCTTTTATTTTTACATACTATAGTTCTAGCTAAAATTGTATTTGAAGACAGTATTTCTACTGATTTAGTCAAAATGCACAGTGTTTCTCTGGTCATTTTTCATTTGAATGGTAGTAATCATGGAGCAACCCAAATTTGCTAATCATGAGTTTGAATCATGAGCATTTTAGTGGGTTTTTTTTCAACTATGAATCTAATAAGTAATCATAAAATATGAACTCACATTTAAAACTCTGAGGATAATAGCTTTCTCATGTAAAGTGGTACAAAGGGTAGAATCTGAGAAGCACTCTTCTTTCATGATATGCTTTCATGCTTCGAAGTTATTCACTTCCTGAACCAAACCACCTGCTGATTAGATTGATAAAAAGATAATTCCCCTCCTCCTTAGGTAACTATGGAAGAAAAACAGTATGTGCAACATAAGGTCATTTATGAGCTGAACCTGACAGAGCCACATCCCCTCTTGTTCTCATGTGCCATGTCTGGCTGCCTTCAGCTGCCCTGCTCTCCACCCAACCCCAGGTCATCCAGAGTTGAATCAACAAGCCATAGTTGATTCATTCTTCAAGATCAGAGGGTCTTAACATGTGTATGTTAGACCTCGTTGGCAGTCTGGTGAAGCATATTTACTCCATCTCAGAATGATGGTTTTAAAACTACTATATAGATTATCAACAAAAGCAGTTATTGAAAATGCTTAAAATAAAAGTTTAAGATTAAGTAATTTATGTCTTTCTGTTAATACTTTGAATAACAAGATTTTGAAGCATATCTAACTACTGCCATAATTTCGAATTATTGGTGAGTTAAAATAAATTTTCGTATGTTGACATTAACCGTAATATGACCAAAAAAAAAGTCATGACCAATAGAAATATTGGTCACAATGTCTCAGGTATGCCACTAATACTGTCTGTGACCCATTTTTCATAGTTGATGAAAATGCTAAATTTCAGATAGATGCTAGTGAAATTAAAGATGTATATTTTCTCATCCAAACTAATCAACTCCTGAATTAAACATGCAAGTTAAATTTTAGATTATATTCAGGAGTCAACTTCTCAGATTATAAAATATTTGGTACCACCCCCCACATGAAGGCCAGGATAACCACCCTTTCTCAGAACTCCAAAGATAGCATATGTTTGTCTCTATCAAAGAACTTGACCCAGTGTATTATAATTTTATTATTAATTTAATTTTATGAGGTACTTATTTTAAATGCACAGGTAAAACACAAATATGTTCTTGTCACAATTCAAACAATATAAAGACTCTTGGCTAACTATCTTCCATCCAGCCACTGCAGATTGCCAATCTTAAATTCTGTTCTCTTCTAAGGAAACAACTATTATAATTATTGTTTGTATCATTTCAGATATACATTTTGGGCATTTACATACATACACACACATATGTGTACATATATTTATATACATAAACATCTATAAGTACTAAGTACTATGTGTGTATGTTTAAGAAATTTTTTAAAACATTAAGAATAATATAACAAATGTTCATATCCCAAACACACAAAATTAATAGCTATTAATATTTTGTAATATTTGTTCACAACTTTTAAGGATCGTGCATTACAAATACAGATGAAACTTGTCTTTCAGGTTTGAGATTCTTTCATTTTCATTTATCTATACATTATCTGGACCTTCAATTAAAAAAATATATATATAAAATGAATTTAATGCATGTTTGTATGCTAACCATGTAGATGTCCGTTTTTATAAATTTATACATATAGACGTACATAAAACATGGAGTTTTTTATGTGTGCTTAATTTTTATGAATTATATTATATATAACATTCTATACCATGTTTTGTTTTTCACTCAATTGTGATATTCTAGCCATCTTCCCATATCACTATTTAGAGATCTAGTTTATGTGTATCCAAAGCATTGCATAGTTTTTCACTCTATGACTATATTGCACTTCATTCACTCCTAATCCTACTGATGAGTATTTTGCTAGTGTAAGCATCTTACTTACTACAAACAATATGAGTATTTTGCTAGTGTAAGCATCTTACTACAAACAATAGCCTAGTGAGAAAATTTTTAGATATTTCTAGGTAAATGTGGGAAAGTTTCTCTATGTGGAATTGAAACAGAAGAGTTTGTATATACTTATATTCGATTTTATTAGAATATGCCAAGTTACAGCCAGGCGCAGTGGCTCACGCCTATAATCCCAGCACTTTTGGAGGTCAAGCTGGGTGGATCACCTGAGGTCAGGAGTTTGAGACCAGCCTGGCCAACATGGTGAAAACCCGGATCTACTAAAAATACAAAAATTAGCTGGGCGTGGTGGCAGGCGCCTGTAATCCCAGCTACTTGGGAGGCTGAGGCAGGAGAATTGCTTGAATCCGGGAGACAGAGGTTGCAGTGAGCCAACATCATGCCATTGCACTCCAGCCTGGGGAACAAGAGTGAGACTTCATCTCAAAAAAAAAAAAAAAAAAAAAAAAAAGAATATGCCAAGTTACTCTCAGATTCAGAGAATGTCTATTTAAATTCTCAGCAACTAAGGATGATAATCCTATTTCTTCAAGTGTTTGTTACTGTTACATTTTTATAAAAAATGTATGGCATTAATGAGATATCATTGAAGTAAATAGCATATATTTGAATAGTAATCGTTTTTACGTATGTATATGCCTATAAAATGAACCTCAAAATCAAGATAATAAACATTTCCATCATCACTCATGGGTTCCTTCTGCCTATATGTGATACATTCTCCACTCCACCCTGTCTCCAGGAAACCACTGACCTGCTTTCTGACACTCTAAATATATATGGTCTAGAATTGTTTATCTCTGAAATCAGAGTATAAACTATTTTTTTTTGCCTTACATTTTTTCACTTATTGCAATTATTTTGAGATTCATGTTGCTCTGTGTATCCTTAGTTTATGCCTTTAAATGGATAAATATCCAACCACCTATTCATGGACATTTGAGTTATTCTAGTTAAGAGACACTACAAATAAAGCCACTATAAATATTAATATATAAGTCATTATTCATACATGGTTTTAGTTTCTCTTAGGTACACAACTAGGAAGAGAATGGCTGGGTCACAAACTAGATATATATTTAATGTCTTAAGAAACCACCAAACATTTGCATTTTATTTTTTATATTCTCTCCATTACTATACAAGAATTCCAGCTACACCAAATCCTCAGTAATGCTTGATACACTCATTATTTTTTATTTTAGCAGATCCAGTGGATGTATATGGTGTGCAGTGGTATCTGATTGTGGCTTAATTTGCATTTCTCTGATAAGTAATGATATTTAGTATCTTTCCATGTGATCAGTTGCCATTCCTATTTCATCTTTTGTAAAGTGCCCATATCTACTGCCCAACTTATATTGGATGATTTACTTTATTATTGCACTGTAAAGTTCCTTTATATATTCTGGGAGCAAGTTCTCTGCCTCATATATTTGTTGTAAATAGCTTTTACCAGTATGTAGCTTTCATTTTCATCTTCTTAATTGTATATTTAAATGGGAAACATTTTTTTAAATGTTAGTGAGATCCAACTTACTGATGTTTTTATATTATGCTTTATGCTTTATTCGTTCTTCTAGAAACCATTGCTCATGCCAGCCTAGTAAAGATTTTTCTTTTCTTCTAGATATTTTAATCTTTTACAATTACAGTTAAGGCTTCTTTTACAATTACAGTTAAGGCTGTGATCCATTTGGAGTTAAATTTTGTGTATAATGTGAATAAAGTGTATATTTTTATTATTTTACCTTTGCTTACTTATATCGTTTGTCCATCACCCTTTGTTAAAAATATGTTTATTTCCTCATAGCAATGCCTCGTTTTCTTTATGTTGTAAGCACAATTCTGGACTCCATATTCTCTTCCAGTGATGTATGTATGTGTTTTATCTTCACAGCAGTACCAATCCTTTGTGCTTTCTAATGACCTATGTAGTAAGTCTTAAACTCAGTTAGGATAAGACCTTCAATTATTCTAGTGATTCCAAATCCTTTGAATTCCCATATATATTTTAGAAGCAGATTTGTCAATTTATTTTTTAAAATAGGTAATCAAACTTTGTCACTTTAATATCGCTTTATTGAATCTTTAGAAAGGTTTTAAATTTTGACATCTTAACAATAGTGAACACTTCAACTCATGAAAATCATATATATTTGTAGTTATTCATTTCTTTTTTGACTTATTAATGTTTTATAGTTTTCAGTGTAGAAGGCTTGACCACATTTGATTAGATATATTGCTAAGTATTTAGTGATTTTGGTGCCACTGTAAAAGGATTTTTAAAAATTTACTTTCTAATTGTTGTTTGTAAATACAAATATACTTTATATTATATATTTACTTTGTATCTGAAAATTTGCTAAATTTATGTACTTATCTTAGTAGTTACTTGTAGACTCCCTGGAATTTTCTGTATGAACAATCATATAACCCACAAATAGAAAAAGTTTTACTTCTTTTCTTGCAATCATTACACTTTTTATTTCTTTTTCTGGCCTTATTGTTATGCCTAAGACATCCAGTACAATGTTGAATAGACATGGCAATAGTGGATGTTTATGTTTTATCTCCTGTTTCAGAGAAAAGCAATTCAGTCTTTTATTAGGATGTAAAATATTGGCCATGTAATTTTATAAATGCCCTTTGTCATTGAGAAAGTCCCATACTACTGATTTGCTGATAGTTTTTATCTTAAATGTATGTTCAATTTTGTCAAACAATTTTTCTGAAACAATTGAAATAACATACTTTTATCAGTTTTCTGATAATATGGTGAATTACATTGATTAATTTTTAAGTCTCACTTATCTGGAATAAACTATGTTTGCTCATAATATATTTCCCTTTGTCATGTTTGATTACTTAACATATTTTTAAGACTTTTGCATCTATGTTCATGAAGAATATTGGTCTTTCATTTTTATATATTTTTTCAGGTATTAGGGTTATATTGGCCTCAAAAATGGTGTCAGTTTTGACCTTTCTCCTTGATGTTCTGAAGTTGTTTGTCTAAATTTGATATTATTTCTTCAATGCATGTTTGATAAATTTCATCAGTGAAACATCTGGGACTGGAGATTTATTTTTGAAAAGATTTTAAATAAGTATAGATATGCTCAGCTTTTCTGAATAGGGAAATATAGCTATTTTGCTATGTTTTGCTTTTAAAGAAATGTTTATATATTATCCAGTCACCCAAGTTGTTAATTTGTTCACATAGATTTGTTCATAGCATTCTCTTCTTAGTGTCCAGAATCTGATAACTTCTTTTTCACTCTTTGTTTATGATTTCCCTTTCTCTTTATCTCTCTCTCCCTTTGATCAGTTGAACTAGAGGTTAATCAATTTGGTTGACACTTTAAAATAATTACCTATTGGCTTTGTACATTTTTTCCATTGCCTGCTTTGCATTTTTTTAAATTTCTACTTTTTGTTATTTTTTTCTCTTATCTTCATTTGGATAACTTTGCTTTTATTTTTATAGCTACTTAGGTTAAAAAATGTAATTTATTTGACATATTTTCTTTTTTCTAACATAAGCATTTAAAAATATAAATTTCCCCCTAAGCACTGCTTTACTTTCAACCTATACTTTTTGATATATTTTTTATTGTCATTGACTTAAAATGTCTATTTTTCTCCAAGATTTTGTCTTTGTCCCAGTTATTATATAGAAATGTATTGTTTATTTTGCAGCTAGTTGGATTCTTCAAAAAATATATGAGTACCAGTAGCAGTAGTATTGAATTTTAATTTGTTTTGTAAGAGAATGCCATCTGTATGATTCTGAACGTTTTAAATTTATAGACATTATTTTATGGCCCAACATATGTACTGTATTGGTGAATGTTCTGTGTGCATTTTAAATGAAGTTATATTCTGCATTTGCTAAGTGTATTGTGCCATAAATGTCAAATAGATCAAGTGGTTGCTAGTGTTGCTAGATCTTCTATGCTTTTAGTAACCTTTTGCTTAGTTTATCAGTTGTAGAGATGGGGTATTAAAGCTCTCTTAGCTGTGGAATCATCTACGTCTTCAGCTAATTACATCTATTTTTGCCTCATGTGTTTTGAGGCTCTGTTACTACATACATACGCACTGATAAATATTATTTATATCTGGTGAAGTATTCCCTTGTTTTGTTATAGAATTTTCTCCTTATCTCCGCTAATACTCTTGGAATTCAAGTCTATTTTATCTGATATTAACATAGCAACTCCAAACTTCTCTATACTTCGTGCACGGTATGGGTTTTTTTTTGTTTTTTTTTTTCATCCATTTATTTTCACCTATCCGTATCTTCGTTTTTAAAGTGTTTGTCTCATAGGCAACATATAGAAGACCCTTACTATTTTCTCCACTGTGTTATTCACTAGCTTTTAATTACATTGTTCACGTGATAGATCTTTACTATAATCATTGATTTAATTAAATTTTACTGTACTATTATATTACTGTTCTCTCTCCTCTTATTTTTGTTGTTTTCCTCTGTGTTCATGGTCCTGTCTTATTTTGGATTATTTCAATTCTCTTTTAGCTTATCTGTTGGCTTTATGGACACATTACATTACCTTTTTTATGGTTGCTCTGGGAATTACAATATACATATTTAACCTTTAACAGCCTGGAGAGTTGATATTTTTACTACTTCCTGTGAAATCTAGAAAACATTGCCATTCTGTGGGTCCTGTCTTATTCTCTCCTGCCTTTTATGCTATAGTCGTCATATGTATTACATCTATATACATTGAAAGCACCAGGCAATGTTAGGATATTTGCTTTAAATCATCACATGTATTTTAACGAGCTTAGAGCAGAGGAAACTATGTGCTTTATATTTATCCAGCTGTTTACAGTTTTTATTTATTTCTTTATTCCTGAAGATCAAACTTTCCCATTCACATCATTTCCCTTCAGCCTGAAAACTTCCTTCAGATTGTCTTTAAAGCACATCTTCCGGCAATGAATTCTCTTGGTTTTCTTTCATCTGAGAGGTCTGCATGGTATCTTCATTTCTAAAGGATGTTACCACTACATAAAATGTCCTGGTGTGACATTCTAGTTTTCCTTTTAGCACTCTGCAGCTATTTTTCTTCTTCCTCTGCCCTTGTGATAGACAGAAACAGATGACCACTGTGATCCCCACCTCCTGCCATTCATGCCTTCACATAGTCTCCTCCCTTTAAGTGTGAGCAGGACCTGTGATTGCTTCTAACAGGTGGAATAATGGCAAAGGATATAAAACATACATGATTATAATTATGTGATTGTATAAAGTTTTAATTCCCATCTTGATGGAGTCTCTCTCTGTTACTGGCTTTGGAAGCAAGCTGCCATGAATCCAGATCTATAAGGAAATGAATTTTGGCAACAGCCCAAGGGAGTGTTAAAGTAAATACTTCCTCAGTAGAGTCTCTGATGAAATCCCAGTTCTGACCAAAACCTTTATTGCAACTCATGATACCCTGAGCAGAGGTACTCCATTTCTATAGCGATTTGATCTCTATCCCTGATCACCTCCCTGAATTCTATTATTCTGTATCCAACTACCTACATTATACCTCCATTGAAGGTCTAATAGCCATCTTAATATTTGGTTACCAAAATTTTATTCCCAAACTTTAACTACCTACCATCCCCCAAACCCAGTATTACTTGACAGCCTGCTGAATCTCAGAGTAAATGTCACCTTAATCCATTCATTAGTAGATCACACTGATTTCACTCTTCCTAATTAATTCATGTACTCATGCATTAATTCTCTCAAATTACATTATCTGGCCTTTGCTGAGAACTCTCTAGGCAACTAAGACACTACATGGAGCAAACCAGATAGGGTTCTGGTGTTCTCTTATGCATTTTGTATTTTATTGGATTGAGGTACACAGTAAGCAAATAAACACATGTCAAATATGGCAAGCAATTATATGAACCATAGAGAAAGATAAATGAGAGGACATGTTTAAAGCATAAATGGTGAGACTATGGCATAAAGATTGACCAAGTCATATTTTTTCAAAAATAAAATGCATCATGCCACTTCTCTATTCAAATCTTTATCTATCTCATTATTTCATTAAAAGTAAAATTAGATGTACTCAATTATGTCTTTTAAGAATGCTGTCTAGTCCCTGCCATCTCTGACATCAGCTGCATCCTTCCGTGTTACTCCCTTCCTACGATACTGGCATATTTTCTCTTGTTCAGCATATCTCAAGAACATCACTTCCACTTTGGTGCTTTTGCATTAGTTGCTGCCTTCCTTCAGCTGAAATCATCTTCCTCTAGATCTCTACATTACTGAGTTTTGACTTTCACCTACCTCAAAAATCTTCCCACTCTTGTCCATCTAATTCCCTGATCTCTGTCATGTCAGTGGCTTTTATTTCTATCATTACATGTATTACTTGATGCAATCATGCTTGCTTCTTAGTTTGTCTGTGTTCCCAACTAGAATGTTTAGTCTATTAAAGGATGAACTTTGTATATCTTCCTCACGGGTATGTCCACACAATGCTGGATACTAGAAGCTCAGTAAACATTTATTAACAGTGTTATCTGACTTAAGTCCTCAAAATAATCCTATGGATTAGACACTATTATTTTCCCACTTTTAAAGATGACAAAAATGGTGTTTGGCGAAACTAAAGGACATGTTAGAGAAGCCTTAATAACATTCAGAGTCAAGATTTGAATATGTGTCTGCCTGGCTCTGGAGCCTAAGTTCTTACCCATTGATCTATGGGGCCTAGGATAAATTCCATACTTCATGCTTGGGTCTCCTAGTACATGACAAGAACATCCACAGAGGTTACTGTTTCACAAGAGAACAAGTAAGATCTGTATTGTAATGCATTGCATGTCAGATGCTTATGGTTCATACAATTGCATTGCAGGTATAGAGTTGGAAGGCAACACATTGAAAACACCATCATTTGCAACTCTCTCTGAAAATGTCATGTGAGGATGAATGAAAAAGTTCAGACACCAGTATAGCAAACAAATGTCAATATATTACAAAATAGCATATTCTCTACATTTTAATAACTGAGCTACAGTAAGTTCCCAATAAAGGTAACTTATTTCTAAATGGTTTACTATAAGGAAACTACAGAAAAATGCTTTCCTTTGTGCTCTTGCAAAATTAGGTAGTGCATGTATAAGAAACACATCACACAGACAGCAGGGCAATTCTCCAGAGCTTAGGCCCCATGGTCAAAAACAGAGACATTTTTTCCTTCTAAAATTAAATTTCCACTTTGTGTTTTGATAAAAGATATTTTCTTAATTTTTATTTCCTTGAGTGATCCACATTTCATGACAAAATAAACACTGACCCTAAAATAATTTATTTAATCACCCTATATTTGCCTTTCATATTTAGTTTCCAAAACCTTCTCAGTCCTCTAATGCCATATGTATCCCTGTTGCATAAACAGAGGCTTTTGCAGTTTTGTATCCTACAGCCTTGAGACTGAAGAAAGTTAAAAAGGAAGGCCTGCCATTTATTCAAAATGAGTTTTTGTTATAGTTAAAACTTTTGACCTTTTCACTAATGGATACAAAGGAAATTGCAAGTCAGATAACAGTTGTTCCAAACCAGAACTAACACTAACACATGTAATTAAATTAGGCCCAAGGCTGATACACTGTAGTAGACAGAGCAAGTCTCATGTAAAAGGATGCAGTTGGTCGGAGTTCAGCTCGGCCACTGTCTGGGGCCTTAGGAAACAAAGACACTTTTCCTCTCTGACTTCAAATCCCTCATCTGTTTGGAACCTGTCCAATCTTCCTAGGGTATCCTTTAATGATACACTTTGAGACATGAAAATCACAGTCATCAATGTAATTATTCCTCCAGTTAGGCTATCAGCTATACATATATGTAAATTTTGATACACATTCATCCATAATACTAGCACCGCCAGTTCCTTTTCTCTTGGAAGGTTTGTACTACAGATCAACACCAAATTAGAAGGAAATGCAATAGAGGGTCTACTGACTTTCCCTCAAGCTTTAATGACAGTTGGACATACCATCAATTCTCTTGCCCTCATCTCACTGTGTCCTACTTAGCTGGGAAAACTCAACTCTTTGCCTCTGCCACACCTGAACCAGGGCAACTAAATTTGGGTAGAAGAAAGCATAAAACTCTACAAAGAAGTCTGCCTTTAAATGCTTGAACTCTATCTTCACATAGCCTGTTGGATGCTCATAAATTCTAGTACAATTTTATTTTCCTTCTTCTTCCTCCAGATAACTATTTCACAGCTTCTGTCTCCCTGAACTTCCAGCACTTCCTCTTTCACCTTCATTCTCAGGTAACAGCCTTGGATCCCATTTTATCAACAAAACGGAGAGAATCAGAAGGTAAATCCACATGCTCTGACCAAAATATCTACAAGAAAAATGCTTTTGCATTTGAAGAGCTTTTTCTTAATTTCAGTTAAGATGAACATACTGCTCAGGCTTCTGTTTAAGGCCAATCCCACTGGGATACATTAGAACTTGTCTTCTCTCACCTGCTCAAGGAGATGGTTGTTCCAGCGTTGTTAAATCATTACCTTATACTCTTTATTGGATCATGATTATTAACTTGTGAGCATGCTATAATAATTCTTAGTTTCAAAACCAACCAAAAATTATCCTTGATCCTATAGCCCCTTCCAGCTTCATTCTCTTTTATAGAACATCTTTTCAGAAAAGCTATTTGAATATTAGGTCTCCAAATCACCTTCTCTCAGTCTCTCTTAAACCCTATATGATCAAGCTTTCAACCCGTAATACCACTAAAACTACTGGTTTCAATTATAAGCCTGTGTCTTACTATGCCTATCAGCTATATCTGATACAGTGAATCAACTCTTCTTGAAACTCATCTACTTACTTAGTTTCTAGGACATTTCTCTTACTTTATTTTCTTTCAATGTCACTTGCAGCTTCTTTTCATTCTCCTTTATTAATTTATTTACCTATTGTAATCTTAAAGCAATAAAAAGCTTTAGGTTACAAATCTCAGACGTCTGGTCTATCTACACTAATACACTCAGTAATCTCTTCCAAACCCAAGATTTTTAATATTATCTTCAATCTGACAACTCAACTTCCAAATTTATATCCTCAGTTCAAGCCTTTTTCTGGAACCTCATACTTACAAACACAATTGCTTCCTAGGCACCTTCACGTGGATGATTAATAAGTATCTCAAACTTAATGTTTCCAAAAATTATAACCTGATTCCCCCCCCCCATTGCCCACTAGAAAAGATTCCCCGAAGTCCTCTTTATCTCATATAATGGCAATGCAAACTTTTCAGTTTCTAAGGCCAAATCATTCCTATATCCTTTCTCTCTGTTATAGAGTTTACCAAAACTAATGTCTTCTTAAAATATACAAAATATAAAACCACGTTTCAAAACCAATGCCATTACACTCTTGTTCAAGTCACTGTGTAATCTCACCTGGATTCTGTCCATAGTCTCCTAATTTGTTTCTCTGCTATATCTTTGCCCAACTATGACTGTTTTTTTTTACCCAAAGGTAGAGTAATTCTATAACTCTTCTTCACAAATCCTCTAGTGACTCTCCATCTCACTCATAATAAAAGCAAGCGTATTTGCAATAGCATAGAAGGCATCACATGTTCTGGTCCCTATTAGCTCCGTTGCACCGTGTCTTACAAGTCCTCCCATGTGTTCCATCTGCTTCAGTTACATTGGCCTCTTCTTTCTTCTAGAATGTGCCAGCTACCGTCCTAACCCAGCTCATGTACTTTCTGTTCATTCAGCTTGGAATGCACTTTCCCAGAGAGGTGGGAGTGTGCTTGACAAATTATCCCTTTTTATATAGCTAACTTTTTTTTTTTTGAGTCAGAGTCTCGCTCTGTCACCCAGGCTGGAGTGCAGTGGCGCGATGTCCGCTCACTGCAAGCTCCGCCTCCCAGGTTCACACCATTCTCCTGCCTCAGCCTGCCTAGTAGCTGGGACTACAGGCACCTGCTACCACATCCGGCTAATTTATTTTTATTTTTATTATTTATTTATTTATTTATTTTAGTAGAGACGGGATTTCACCATATTAGCCACGATGGTCTCGATCTCCTGACCTCGTGATCTACCTGCCTCGGCCTCCCAAAGTGCTGGGATTACAGGCGTAAGCCATCGCGCCTGGCCTATATAGCTTGCTTCTTAGCTCTAGGAAGCAAGTTAGATATTTAACCTTCCTTGGTATCTGGCAGTCTTTGATTCTATTCTAGACAAAAGTAAAGAATAGGTAGTGGCATGGGTGTACTCAAATTCAAATAAGCTCACGTATTCTTCAATAAGCCCTTGTTGAAATTTCATACATATGCTTTGCAATATTCTTCTTTGTAACTCTAGTTCTTAGTGCATTGGCACTCTGGGAAAATAAGGTTAGTAAATTAATGAAGGTTTTATGTATGCCATGCAACGTAAAATTTGTACATACATAGTTCATAGCAATATCAGGGAAACTGCAATCTGGGAGTAAAAACAAATAGATATAGTCACTGGGGAGTTGCATGCAAACATTTAAAGTACACAGGAGAGATAAATTAGATATATATATTAGAGTTGGGGGAGATGGATTATTACTGGGCAGTGCAGAATTTGAGATTGTCTCTGACGAATGGGAAGGATTTTGAGAAGCAGAAATAGCTGGGAAGGGCAAATTAAATAAAGACCAGTAACTAGAGTGAGTATAACAGAATATGTAGCCTCATATTTCCAATTCTTCTAAAAAACAAAGTATGACTTTCAGATTCTGAGACCCTCTCACTCTTAAATCCATACACTTAGCTTCAGAAGGGGTGGATTTTAATGTATATCAAGGGTTGTAATGAAGATTCTGGAAGCTCTCTTGAACTAGAAGCTACTGGAAAGCACCCATAATTTCAAGGTTCCTCAAATTTGAGGTCCAGGAAAATATTCCTACTGACTGCAACACAACACACACAGACAGACAGAAAGACACACACACACAAACACACACACACACAAACATGGGGAAAGGGGAGAGAGAGAGAGAGAGAGAGAACACAGGTAATGTAGCTTTAAGAGGAGAGGCATTTAACCTTGATTTAGGAGCTGAATGTGTTCAACAGCTATAAATTTACACAAGGGTTCCTAGAATCATTTCAGAAAATCAGTTTTACAGTTGCAATAGAATTTTTATCTTTTTAAAACATAATTTTAAACTAGCATAGAATAAATTTGACTTTTTAAATTCTGGGTATACTATTCTAATTATTCTAACATCCATATAGATTTATGTACCCACTGCCACAATCAAGATCTACAATAATTGTCACCCCCAAAATTATCTTCTGCTGTCCCTTTGTCATGAACCACAAACCTAACCTCTAACTCCTGGCAACCACTGATTTCCTTCTATCCTCATATATTTGCTTTTAAGAGAATGCCTTATAATTGAAATCATAAATTATGTAACTTTTTTACTGGCTTATTTTATTTGGCAACATGCCTTTGAGATTCACCCATGTATTGTAAGCATCATATGCTTGCTCCTGTTTTTATTATGTAATGGTGTTATACCACTAATTGTTTTTCCTTTTACTGATTGAAGAATATGTGGATTGGAGGGATAAGAATAAGGTAGTTATAAACAATTGTGTACAGGTTTTTGGGCAAAAATAGTTTGCTTTTTTCTAGGATAAATACCTAGAGTAAATATATGCCAGGCTATCTAGTAACTGTATATTATTTAACTTTATAGGACATATGCATCTGTTTGCAGAGTGGCTGAGGATTTTTGCTGTTCTAGTAATGGCTATTGTTTGTTTGGGTGTGTTTTTCCATAAAATTAGCCATTCCAGTAGTTGTATAGGGGTATCTCAATGTTGTTTTGATTTTTATTTTAACTTGATGTTGAATATCTTTACATGTGCTCATTAGTCATACCAATATTTTCTTTAGTGAGGAGTTTATTCAAATAGTTTCTTCACATTTTTATTGGGTGATTATTTATTTTTGAAATTTGAAAGGTTTTTAATATTCTATATATGTCTTTTTTTAGATATATGATTGAAATATTTTCTCCTAGTTTGTAGCTTGTCATTTTATTTTCTCAGAAATATGTTTAGTCGAGCAAAAAGATTAGAATTTTGATAAAGCACAAAAACCTCTCTTTTTTAATAGATTGTGCTTTTGGTGTCATACCTAAGAACTCTGCCTAACTCAAGGTCAAAAGATTATTCTTATGTTTTCTTCCAAGTATCTTATAATTGTATATATTACATTTACATCATGACCCATCTTGAGTTCATGCAGAAAGGCATAGACTTAGTTTCTTTTCTCTTTTTCTTTCTCTCTTTTCTCCCTTCCTTTCTTTCCTTCACCATTCAGTAATTGTATTAGGCCATTCTTGCATTTCTATAAAGAAATATAGATTGAGTAATATTAAAAATAAAAAGATGTTAATTGGCTTACAGTTCCACAGGCTTTACAGAAAACACGTTGTGGGCATCTGCTTGACTTCTAGAGAGGCCTCAGAAAGCTTACAATCATGGTGGCAGTGAAAGGGGAGCAGGCACATCACATGGCAAAAGCAGGAGCCAGTGAGAGAGAGAAGGGGGTTAGGTGTGGGGAAGGTGCCGCACACTTTTAACCAACCAGAGCTCATGAGAACTCACTATTACAAAGATAGCACCAAGCAATGAGGGATCTGCCCCCTGGTTCCAAACACCTCCCACCAGGCCCCACCTCCAACCTTGGGGATTATAATTCGACATGAGATTTGGGTGGGGACAAATATACAAAGTATGTCAATAATTTTTAAATCATTGTCAAAAATCAATTGATCATATTTATGTGGGTCTATTTTAGGGGTCTTAACTTCTATTCCACGTATCTATCTGTCAGACCACTTATTTTTATCCACCTTATTTTCTGGATTTAAACTAATACTGTATTGGGGGCCCATTACAATAGATAACAGAACGATTTAACATATAACAGTAGATCTCTTTGACACTTAAAGATCTGTTTAATGTTCTCTGGGCTTGGTTACATAAGTCATCAAGGACAAGAAGAGTCTCTTTGACCTCTATAACTGCAGTTATATACAAATATAGTCTTAAACAAAGGTAAATATTAATATTAAGGTTGCTGGCATGAGTGCCTGGTATCTAATTCCAAATACAGATCTTAAATATTTGAATAGTTTTAGATAATGAATATACCAAGGTAAAAATAAATGGAATATTTTAAACCAATATATACAATCTTTCCTTGAGTCACTAATCAAAATATGAGAATTTTCACCTTTAGTCTCTTATTTTCTAAAATAATGTAAAGCTCTGGAATTATCTTAAATTCTATGGAGTAGTTGAATTATGAGTGTCTTTGATTATCTAGCTTGAAGGTTGTTTTGCGGGGAGACTCCCAGGACAACTTAGAACAGTTGCCTTTAAGCTGTAGAAAGACAAGGTGACTACACTTTGCTTAGATCTGCAAATATTATCTCCTGGTTTACAGTTTAGAACTTGTTTGCTATTTTAAGGCAAAGGCAACCTCAGTTGTAGGAGACATAATTAGAAGTGAAACTTGAAGTAACTAAAAATATTCTTAAAAATTGTTTGCAAGGGCCTTAGTTTATAGCTATCATCCTCCTGCCCATGTTTCTTTGGTTTCATACCCCTTGCTATAATGCCAGGCACTGTTCTAAGTCATTGACATACAGGAACTTCTTAATGCTTACAACATATGCATACAGCATATGTAAGCATAATGCTCACTGAGGTAGATGCATAAATATTGCCTTTTTACAGATGAGTCAAATACATAGTTTAAGTTACTTTACCAAGAATATACCACAAGAAAGAAGTAGAGATACAGTCCAAACTCAGAAAAAACTGTTTCCAGTGCTCTTAATCCAATCTTTACAGTTGCTATACAAAAAGGTAACAAGAAAATATAATCATGAATCATGAATCAGTGAAATTGTCACCCAAACTCTTTATAGTATGTGTTTGATATAATTTTAAGATATATGTATTTAAAGTTTAAATTGTTATATCACAGCAATAATAAAAGATAAAATGCAATAAATAAGATATTTACGTTATGTATAAAATATTGTGTATAAAGGCACTCATGTTTAACTTATAATTGTGTTTTGTTTGCTTGATGAATAGTGTTTTCCTTCTCCCTGCTCACCTAAACTGTCCTCATTCTTTAAGACCTTTCTTTCCTTTGAAATTTGTATCTTTGAATATGTTTCTCTCATATCCTAAGGCAGAAATTTTAGAATAAGATAAATAAAACATAAAATCTAGGCCAAATATAGAATACTTATGGAATAAAACCTGAAGGAAATATTTCTGGGGTTGAATGAAGAAGATAAAAATACTATCTGACATGAATCATGTCTAGCTAGGGTGGACAAGATTGGGAAATTATGTTTAGGTCAACAGGATATAGTGTCTAAATAACCTAGCTGTACTTCAGCATTAATAAGTAATGTTCCTAGAATAAGTCAGGCATCTGCTAGATAAATTGTCATCCAGGAGGTGTGTTCCTGGTAAAGAAGCCTTCTTAGGATTTGCCGACTTCTGAGACAAGGCTTGCTCTCTTGGGAGGAAGAATGAGAGAGAAAAGGATAGTAAAAATCAACGTGTTTCTAATTCTTTGAAACAAGTATAGAGAGGAGAATCTGAGGCCCAAACCTTCATGACAAGATGATAATTGAGTATTTTCACTGGAGCTCACAGCCTAATTGTTCGCCAATTTTCTTCCCCTAAGGAAAAACAAAAAAAACAAAAAAAAAAAAAAAACGGAAACGTTGTTACCATCAAGCCCACCTACCCCATAAACACTTTTTTCCACCATCAGTGAGGAATGAGGTTCATATAATGGGGTATGTCTTAGAGCTGAAGTTCATGCATTTAGAAATATATTTCTAGCAGTATGGAAAACAAATTCTGAAATAAATTAAATGTTGCCAATAAAATGACTATAAAATTGAAGCCTAAATCCAAATAGAAAAATCTGAAAGCAATAAAGACTACCATAAGACAGTAAAACATAGGCTGAATCAAATCAAAAGGTGAAAGGAATTAGTTGCAACCTTGATTATAAATATTAAGTAATGGTGATAAATGAAAGATACCTAGAAGGGATATATAATGCATTAGGTTGCAAAATCAATTCCAGCCAGATGTCATGGAAATGGGGTTGCCCACTTTCATAGCAGCAGAACCCAATTATAAGAAGCACCTAATTATATTCAACTGTGGTTCAGGCAGACTCGATGGCTCAGATTCCATGATCCTGTCTTGGATCTTTAACTGATAAGTACCTGTATTATTGAAATTTTTTAATCCACAGATGTTAGCCCACTGGAGATAATAAATGTCTCCATAACTGTGTCAATGACTTTGCAATTCCCAAATAGTTTAAAAATAATTGTAAAATTAATAAAGAAAATAAAACCTGTAATGTTAATATTGTGCCCATTTTAGAAATGATCCGTGTACTTTTTAAATATTTAAATATTGAAGATAGTCTGATAGATTCGTGATGTTAATCAATTGAAATATGTAATTAAACTTAGACATCTTACTATTTAAGCTAAAATATGCAAATGTACTTAAGTTTCTAAACTATTAGAATGAGTAAGAAAAATTGACTTCATTGACTTCTTTTTTAATAATTTATGTTAAATAGCAGTTATTTATTAAATGTCTGGGTAATTTACAAATAATAAATTTATAGAAAAACATTTTTTAAAAGTATGTGTTTCTATAAAAGGTAAATAATTTTTGTCTAACTCAAAAGTTATTTAATGGTTATACACAAAACACAGTGAAAAGATCTAGGAAGTAAGAGATTTAAAGAAAGTTATAGGCCAGGTGCAGTGGCTCACACCTGTAATCCCAGCACTTTGGAAGACCAAGGTGTGTGGATTATTTGAGGTCAGGAGTTTGAGATCAGCCTGGCCAACAGGGCTCTACTAAAAATACAAACAAAACAAAACAAAAACAAAAAATAAATGAAAAAAATACTAGCTGGACTTGGTGGTGAACACCTGTAGTCCCAGCTACTTGGTCATTTCCCTTTAATTATAGCCAATTGATTGACTTCTTATATGGTTTGGCTGTGTCCCTGCCCAAATCTCATCTTGAGTTGTACTTTCCATAATCGTCACGTGTCGTGGGAGGGACCCAGTGAGAAGTAATTGAATCATGGGGGGAGGTTTTCCTCATGCTCTTCTTGTGATGGTGAGTGAGTTCTCACAAGATCTGAGGCTTTTATAAGGGGCTTCTCCCATCACTTGGTGCTCAATCTGCCCCCTCCTGCCACCATGAGAAGAAGGATGTGTTTGCTTCCTCGTCCGCCGTGATTAAGTTTCCTGAGACCTCCCCATCCCTGTAGAATTGTGAGTCAATTAAACCTCTTTTCTTTATAAATTACTCAGTCTCAGGTATTTCTTTATAGAAACATGAGAACAGACTAATTCAGCTTCAAATAAATACTCGTATGCTAGGGATTTTACTTTTTAGGGTGATAAGTCTGTCCTGCTAGACGTGCAAATTGCTCGAAATAACCAAATACGTTTACAAGTATACTTTAAAATGTTTCAGAAAATATTATGAACCAGAATGTAATGATGTTACTAGCTTAAAAGATGTTAATCTGTTAAATATAAATTTTTCTAACTGTAACCAAAGTGAAGATAATTGTTCTTTTTTAGAATTGCATTTTTAAAGAGAAAAACAAAACTTTTAATATAAACTGAACAGAATGAGAAAAAAATCTAGTTTTAGAATTTATAATTTTAGTAAGTTGATTAAATAAAAACATTCTCAGTAATTAACTTTTTCTTATATAAAAGATCTATTCAGACCTTAAAAACTCAAGTAGTCACTGACTGTACTATATTAAAAAGAAGAAACAAAACACAAATGAGGCTTTACAGCAAGATCATAATTTTGAAAGATCATTTTGCTCTTTAGTAATGGAGGAATATAAGAGTTTTTTTGATTTTTGACCCCAGTTTTTTTTTATTTTTGAGTAGACTCAAACTGTTCCTTTTGTTTAAGCTTGAAATTCTCATATCTCCTTCCCAGTGACAATTCTCATTTCCCATTTTTCAGTTTTTAAAATCTTCCACACTTATTTTACATACTTCTAATATGCTTGCAACCCAATAGTAGGATGTATGCAGATATTTGGAGATTGCAAAATGATGGCATTTCTTATGTTATGTCATGTGATTTAACTTTACAAATAATTCAACAGGCCTAGTAAGTGTGGTTGAATGTCCAAATATGTGTAATCTGTCCTCCATTTTCTGGTATAGCCTTTTCTTAAAAAAAAAACTCAAATCACTCAAGCTAACACACCATTCAAAAGCAGAAATTATAGCATCCTCCAAGGAAACTTCAGGGGCAATTTACATTGTCAAGGCTGTTTTCATTCTCAATTTGAATTCACAATGAATCTTCCACACCTGCTATTGGTATTGCCTTTTGCAGCTCCTCATCTCTCAACTCACTTATCCCAAATTTATAAAGCATATCTTTCCCTTTCACTCACTAAAAGCACACCTACCACAAGGACGTTAAGTATAAAACATTTTACTGGTTACTTGGGTAAATGGAAATGAGGCAAGACAGTTTTGTAAATTGATTATGACACAAGGAGAAATGCTACTGAAAACCACAAGTCAGGATGCACTATTCCTAGAAATGTACCCCTCATTCCAATTAGTCATGTTTCTTCTCAACCCTATCCCTCACCATGCTTTATCTTCTACCTTCACTTTTATATCTTTCTTCTTATTGGGTGTCCATCTTCTTCAAGACCTACAAGAGGCTAGTGTCAAAATTATTGAAACTGTATCATATTGTAAGATCTAATTAGTAGAGTTTTGTCTAAGCCTCTACTAAGGAAGAACACCTTATATAATAAAACAGACGCTTCATTGAGTTAATTGAGTTACTCTTAAATGAAGAGCAATTCTTAGAAAAATTTTCTCTAGAACAACTAGCTCAATCTGCTTCCACCTGTAAATATAAAAATTATTGGTATAGTACAGTAAAATTATCATGAATTATTAGAGCATTTTCTCATAAGACAAAAAGGATCTGCCCATTGCTGGTTTTGTGGATGTACTTTATATATCAGTGGTAATATCATACAAAATGGGATGAAAAAGGAGACATCAGAAAGAAAAAAATTATCTGATAAAATAAAATATAGATTATTCTCTTGAGGCAGTTGTGGCTGACATTTGGGAACATGAAAAATTCCTGACAATTCTTAGGAATTACTTGCTTCTCCACAATGAGCTGAGGTATTTGGTGGGGAACTCTAATTTTCTTAAGAATTGCAGCAGCTTCCAGTTTGAGAATTATTCACTTTGG
The DNA here is from genome assembly GCF_047675955.1 of Chlorocebus sabaeus. Lineage (NCBI taxonomy): Eukaryota > Metazoa > Chordata > Mammalia > Primates > Cercopithecidae > Chlorocebus > Chlorocebus sabaeus. Next base: position 32,007,601 of record NC_132930.1, read on the forward strand.
TGCTTCAGGTTGAAACTGTTAGTGTTGACTCCTCTGACTTGCAGGAGATCCCCTGATTTTCGTAGCGGCTTCTCTGTCTCTGCCATAACAGCTCTTCCAACAGATATTTAAGTCCATTATTGTGCATAAAATGACTACCTGAATACGCAGGATGCCTTCTGTCTTCCTGACTCAAGCTTGACTGACACACTAACTAATTCAGGCATTGGAGTTTTGTGGTATTTTTCATATTTTATGTTTACCTTTATTTTGTTTATAATGATTCCATAAAATTAATTTTTAAGGGTCAAATTACTCTAATCCCAAAAGTTTTAAACTATAGTAGTGAACTCTTTTTATTGAGTTTTAGTGAGGTATATTTGACAATTAAAATTGTATCTATTTCAGGCATATTATATGAAGTTTTGATATACTTATATATTGTGAAATTATTACTACAATCAAGCTAACACACTCATTATCCCACCTAGTTACCTTGTATGTGTGTGTATGTGTTACTGGATGTGTAGGTGTACATAGGTGTGCTGAGAACAATTGAGACTTACTCTCTTAGCAGATTTCAAGTACAGCCCTCCTCTTGACTGCTTTCATGAGCTGTCATTGAGTACCTGTGGCTTTTCCAGGTGCATGGTACAAGATGTCAGTAGATTTGCCATTCTGGGGTCTGGAGGACAGTGGCCCTCTTCTCAAAGCTCCACTGGGCAGTGCCCCAGTGGGGAGTCTGAGTGGGGGCTCCAGCACTACATTTTTCTTCTGCACTGCCCTAGCAAAATTTCTCCATGAAGGCTCCACCCCTGCAGCACATCTCTGCCTGGACATCCAGGCATTTCCATACATCCTCTGAAATCTAAGTAGAGGTTCCCAAACCTCAATTCTTGACTTATGTGCACCTGCATGCACACCACATGTAAGCCACCAAGGCTTGGGGCTTGCACCCTCTGAATCTATGTCCTAAGCTGTAAATTGGCCCCTTTTATCCATGGCTGGGCCACAGGGCACTGAGTCCTGAGAATGCATACAGCAGGAAGCCCTGGGCCCAGCCCATGAAACCTTTTTTCCTCCTAGGCCTTCAGGTCTGTGATGGGGAGGGGCTGTTGTGAAGAGCTCTGACATGCCCTGGAAACATTTTCCTCATTGTCTTGGTGATTTACAATTGGTTCTTCATTACTTATGCAAATTTTTGCAGCTCACCTGAATCTCTCCTCAGAAAATGGGATTTTCTTTTCTATTGCATCATCAGGCTACAAATTTTCTGAACTTTTATGTTCTGCTTCCCTTTTAAACCCAAGTTCTGATCCCAAACCATATCTTTGTGAATAAATAAAATTGAATGCTTTTAAAAGCATCCAAGCTACCTCTTGAATGCTTTGCTGCTTAGAAATTTCTTCCACCAGATACCCTAAATCATCTCTCTCAGGTTCAAAGTTCCAGAAATCTCTAGAGCAAGACAAAATGCCACCAGTCATTTTGCTAAAACATAGCAAGAATCACCTTGGCTCCAGTTTCAAATAAGTTCCTCATCTCAATCTGAGACCACCTCAGCCTGGACTTCATTGTCAATATCACTATCAGCATGTTGGTCAAAGCCATTCAACAAGTCTCTAGGAAGTTCCAAACCTTCCCACATCTTCCTGTCTTCTTCTGAGCCCTCCAAACTGTTCCAAATTCTGCCTGCTACCTAGTTCCAATGTTGCTTCCACATTTTTGGGTATCTTTATAGCAGTGCACCACTCCTGGTACCAATTCACTGTGTTAGTCCATTCTCGTGCTGCTATGAAGAAATAACAGAGACTGGGTAATTTATAAAGGGAAGCAGTTTAATTGACTCATAGTTCAGCATGGCTGGGGAAGCCTCAGAAAACTTACAATCATGATGGAAGACAAAGGGGAAGCAAGGGACCTCCATCCCAAGGCAACAGGAAGGAGAATGAATGCAGAAGAAACTATCAAACATTTATAAAACCGTCATATCTCATGAGAGGTCACTCTCTATCATGAGAACAGCATGGGGGAAACCACCTTCATGACCCAGTTGCCTCCACCTGGTCTCTCCCCTGACTTGTGAGGATTATGGGGATTATAATTCAAGATGACATTTGGGTTGGGAAACAAAGCCCAACCATATTACAAGTATTTTCTCCTATACCATAAGTTTCCTCTCATTTTTTGATGGTTTCTTTTGCTGTGCAGAACATTGTAGTTTCATGTGGTCCACTTGTTTACTTGTGCCTTTCTTCTCTATACTTCTGGTGTCAAATCTAAAGAGTCATTGCCAAGACCAATGTCAAGGAGCTTTCCTCTGTTTCTTTCAAGCAGTTTTAGAATTCCATATCTGATGTTAACTCTTTAATGCATTTTGAGTTAGTATGATAAAGGTCCAATTTCATTCTTTTGCATATGGATATACAGTTTTTCAAATATCAATTAGTGACAAGACCACACTTTGCCTATTGTGTATTATTTGTGTCTGTTTTAGAAATTTGTTGACCATATATACGTGGGTTTATTTCTGAGCTCTTTATTTTTTTCCATTAGTCTGTGTCTGATTTATGCCAGAATTATACTATTTCTAATTAGTATAGCTTTGAAATGTAGTTTTTATTTCTTCCAATTTTGTACTTTCTGTTTCAAATTAAACTATTGAGTATCTTTCTTAGTTTCATACAAATTTAATAATTTTAAAATTTTTTTTGGAAAATGCCATTGGAATATTGATAGGGATTGCACTGATTTTGTATATTTCTTTGGGTGACATGGACTTTTTAACAGTATTAACTCTTCAAATTCATAAACACAAGACATCTTTCCATTTATTAGTGTCTTCTTCGGTTTCTTAATCTTTTGAATGTATAGATCTTTCACTTTCCTGGTTAAATTTAAACCTACGTATTTTATTTTTTGATGTTATTTTAATGGTATTACTTTCTTGATTTCTTTTTCACACAGTTATCAGTATATAGAAGCACAACTGGTTGCTGTGTGTTGATTTTTATGTCCAGCATCTTTGCTGAATCTATTTATTTGTTTTAGAGAAAAGGTCTAACTCTGTTGCCCAGGCTGGAGTACAGTAGCACAATCAGAGCTTATGGGCGCCTAGAACTCCTAGGCTTAAAAGATCCTCCCACCTCAGCTTCCTCAGTAGTGAGGACTACAGGTATGTGTCACCATGCCCTGCTAATTTTTAAATTTTTTCTATAGGTAGGGTCTCATTCTGTTGCCTATGCTGGTCTCAAACTCTTGGGCTCATGAAATTCTCCCACTTGAGCCTCCCAAAACACTGAGATTATAAGTGTGAACCTCCATGCCTTGCCTGAATTTATTTATTTAAACATTTTTGAGGGGTTGGGGTGGTCTTTAGGGTTTTCTACACAATATCATGCTATCTCCAACGAGATAATTTTACTTCTTCCTTTCCTATTTGGATGGTTATTTTTTCTTGCCTGTTTGCTCTGGCCAGGACTTTCGGTAAAATGTTTACTAGAAGTAGAAAGAGTGGCCATCTTTTACTTGTTCCTAATCCTGATCTTAGAGGAAGAGTTTTCATATTTTCACCATTCATTGTGATGTGCTTTAGGTTTATCTTACATGGTCTTTAGTATGTTAAGGTACCTTCCCTCTATGTCTTATTTGATGAAAGTTTTTATCAAAAAAGGATGTTGAACTCTATCAAATCCTTTTTCATCTGCATGTCCAGGTTATGGTGTCATTTTTGTTCTTCATTTTTATAGTGATCTGACACATTTATTGATTTGTGTAGTTTGAACTATACTTACATCCCAGGGATAAATCCCACTTGATCATGGTGTATTGTCTTTTTAATGTGCTGTTGAATTTAGTTTGCTAGTATTTTGTTGAGGATTTTTGCATCTATTTTCATCAGGGATATTGATATGTAATTTTCTTTTCTTGTATTTTTCCTATATGACTTTGGCATCAGGGTAATAATAACCTAATGAAATGAGATTGAAAATGTTCCCTTCTCTTCGATGTACTCAAGACTTTGTAAAGGATTGGTATTAATTCTCTTTAAATGTCTGACAAAAATCACCAGTAAAGTCTTGTGATCCTGAACCTTTTTAGGTGAGGGATTTTCAATTGTTGATTCAATCTCCTTGCTCATTATTTGTCTGTTCAGATTTTATTGTTTCTCCATGATTCAGTCTTTGTAGCTTGAATGTTTCTAGAAATTTATGTTTCTTTTTGCATATTAATCTTTTGGCATATAATTATGCATCCTTTATGATTCTTCTTATTTCTGTGGCATAAGTTGCAATGTTTCATTTTTCATTTCTGATTTTATTTGAGTCCTTTCACTTCTCTCTTTCTCTTTCATTAGTCTAGCTAAAGATTTGTTAACTTTTATCTTAAAAATCTTAGTTTTATTAATCATTTATCTTGTTTTCTACTCCATTTATTTCTACTACAATCTTTTTCTTTCCTTCTGCTAACATTAAGCTGAGTTTTTGTTTTGTTTTAATTTCCTTGAGACTTACAGTTAAACCTTTTTCATGCATGTTTTAATCACTATAAATTTTGCTCTCAGGAATATTATTTGCTACATTTCATAGTTTTTTGTTAGGTTGTGTTTTCATTTGCATTGGTTTCAAAATGTTTAAAAAATTTCCTCCTTTGATTACTTCTTTGCCCATTGGTTAACTGGTGTATGTCATTTAATTTCCACGTATTTGTAAATTTCTCAGTTTTTCTCCTGTTACTAGACTCTAGTTTCATACCATTGTAGTTAGTTACCATATTGATATAATTTGAATATTCTAAAATATGGAGAGACTTGTTTGGTGGTCTAATATATGATCTACTCTGGAGAATCTTCCATGTGCACTTGACAAGAATGTATATTCTTATGCTGTTGAATGGAATGTTATGTATATATGTTAGATCCATTTAGTCTAAAGCATAGTTCAAGTCTAATGTTTTCTCATTGATTTTTGTCTAGATGATCTACCTAGTATTAAAATTTGGATATTGAAGTTCTCTATAATCATTGTGTTACTATTTCTCCCTTCATATATGTTAATTTTCTAAATTAATTTGCTGCTCCAATGCTGGGTGAATATATATTTATACTTGTTTTATCCTCTTGTTGAATTGACCCATTTATTATTAGACAATGACCTGATTTGTGTCTTATCATAGTTTCTTAACTGAAAGTCTATTTTGACTGATCTAAGTATAGCTATTCATTCTCTGTTTTGGTTTCCATTTTTATGAATTACATTTTTCTGTTTCTTTACATTCAACCTATGTGAATGCTTAAACTGAGATGTGTCTCTTCTAGGCAGCATATAGATGGGTCTTGTTTTTTAATCTAGTCAGCTGTTATATGCATTTTTAATTCTAACCTTTACTTTATGTTCATAGGTACATGTACAGGTTTGTTATATAGGTAAGTTGTGTTTTACAGGGGTTTGGTGTACAAATTATTGCACTACCCAGGTAATAAACATAGTACCTCTCAGATAGTTTTTCAATCCTTGTCCTCTTCCAACTCTCAAGTGGGCACGGGGATGTGTTGTTTCCTTCTCTATGTACATGTGTACTCAGTGCCTCATTCCTGCTTATAAATGAGAACATATGGTGTATTCATTCTCACATTGATACAAAGAAATATGTGAGACTGGGTAATTCATAAGAAAAGAGGTTTAATTCGCTCATAGTTCAGGAGGCTGTACAGGAAGCATAATGGCATCTGCTTCCAGGAAGGCCTCAGGAAATTTCTAATCATGGCAGAAAGCAAAGGAGGAGCAGGTGTGTCACATAGCAAAAGCAAAAGCAAAAACAAGAGAGTGAGCAGGGAGGTGCTACACACTTTTAAAAGACCAAATCTCATGATAACTCACTTACTATCATGAGAACAGTACCAAGAAGGACAGTGCTAAAGCATTCACTAAAAATATGCCCCCATGATCCAATCACTTTTCACCAGGCCCCACTTACAACACTGGAGATCACATGAGCTTTGGGTGGGAAGACATCCAAACTGTAACATTCTGCCCCTGGACTCTCTCAAATCTCATGTTCTTTACACATTTCAAAACACAGTTATGCTTTTCCAACAGTCCCTCAAAGTCTTAACTCATTCTAGCATTGACTCTAAAGTCCAAAGTCCTAACTCTCATCTGAGACAAGGCAAGTCCCTTCTGCCTATGAACCTGTAAAATCAAAAACAAGTTAGTTACTTCAAAGATACAATGGAGGTACAAGCAGTGGGTAAAGATTCCGATTCTGAAAGGGAGAAATCATCCAAAAGAAGAGGCTACAAGGTGCATGTAAGTTCAAAACCAAGCAGGACAATCATTAAGTCTTAAAGTTCCAAAATAATCTCCTTTGACTCCGTTTCTCACATGCAGGGACAACTGCAGCAAGGATTGGCTCCCAAAGCCTTGAGGAGCTTCACCTCCATGGCTTGGTAGTGTTCAGCCCCTGAAGCCATGTCATGGGTTGTAATTGAATGTCTCTGGCTTATTCATTTACAGGGTGCAAGCTGCAGGTGGATCTACCATTCTGGAGCCTGGAGTGAGGTGACTCTCTTCTCAAAGTTCCACCAGAGGGAACTCTGTGTGGGGGTTCCAACTCCACATTTCCCCTCTGTACTGCACTACTAGAAGTACTCTATAAGGGCTCTGCCCATGCAGCAGGCTTCTGCCTGGACACCCAGGATTTTCCACACGTCCTCTGAAAGTTAGGTGTAGGCTCCCAAGCCTTGGCTCTTGAACTCTGTGCAACTGTAGACTAAGCACCATGTAGGAGCCAAGGCTTATGGCTTGCAAATTCTGAAGCAGAGGCCTAAGCTGAGCTGTAATTGAGCCCATTTGAGCCATGGCTGGAGTTCGAATGGCTGAGATACAGAGAGCAGTGTCCTGTGACCCCATGGGGGAGTGAAGCCATGGGCCTGACTCATGAAACTATTAAGTCCTCCTAGGCCTCTGAGCCTGTGATGGGAGGGGCTGCCACAAATGTCTATGAAATGCATATGATATTTGGTTTTCTGTTTCTGCATTAGTTTGCTTAGGATAATGGCCCCTAGCTCCATATTTGTTTCTGCAAAGTACATGATCTCATTCTTTTTCATAGCTTGATAGAATTCCATGTTGCATATGTACCATATTTTCTTTATTCATTCTACCACTGATGTGCATTTAGGTTGATGTCATGTCTTTGCCATTGTGAATAATGCTGTGATGAACATATATGTGCATGTGTCTTTATGGTAGAATGATTTATATTCCTTTAGGTCTATACCCAATAATAATGGGATTCTTGGTTTGAATGGTAATTCTTCTTGAGTTCTTTGAGAAATCAACACACTGCTTTCCACAATGGCTAAACTAATTTACATTCCCACCATCAGAATATAGTGTCCCTTTTCTCCACAACCTTGTCAACATCTGTTATTTTTTGACTTTCTAATAATAGCCATTCTGACTGGTAAGCGGTGGTATCTTATTGTGGTTTTGATTTGCGTTTTTCTAATGATTAGTGATATTGAGCACTTTTTCATATGTTTCTTGGATATACATATGACATTTTAAAAAGTGTATGTTCATGTCCTTTGCCTATTTTTTTTTTTAGAGCTGGGGTCTCTGTCACCTGGGCTGGAGTACAGAGGTGCAATCTTGGCTGACTGCAACCACTTCCTCCCTGGATCAAGGGATCCTCCCACCTAAGCATCCTAAGTAGCTGGGACTACAGGGACATGCCACCATGGCTGGCTCTTTTTTTTTTGGTAGAGATGAGGTCTCACCATGTTTCTCAGGTTGGTCTTGAACTCCTGACCTCAAGTCATCCACCCTCCTCAGCCTCTGAAAGTGTTACAAGCTCAAAATACCATGCCTGGCCCCTTTGCCCACTTTTGAATGGGGTAGTTTTTTTGCTTTTTAGTTTGTTTACATTTCTATATAGATTCTATAAGATCTTTGTTGAATGCATAGTTTGCAAATACATTCTTTCATTCTGTAGAATATCTGTTTATTTTAACGACAGTTTTTGCTGTACAGAAACTCTTTAGTTTAATTAAATGCCACTTGTTAAAGAAATAGAACTAAAATCACAGAATCATCTTGATTGCGCAGGAAAAGCTATTTTCCAGGATTTTTTATAGTTTAAGGTTTTATAGATAACTCTTTAATCCATCTTGAGTTTTTTTCTTTATATAGTATAAGGAAGGGGTCCAGATTCAGTCTTCTGCATATAGCTAGCCAATCATTTCAGTACCATTTATTGAATGGGAAGTCCTTTCCCTATTGCTTGTTTTTGTTGACTTTGTTGAAGATCAGATAATAGTAGGTGTGTGGAATTATTTCTGGGCTCTCTATTCTGTTCCACTGGTCTATGTGTCTGTTGTTGTACCAGAACCATGTGCTTTGGTTACTGTAGCCTTATAATATAGTTTGAAGTCAGGCAGTGTAACCCCTCTGGCTTTGCTGATTTTGCTCAGGAGTGCCTATGTTCCTTTATGGTTCCATATGAATTTAAAAATAGTTTTTCTAATTCTGTGAAGAATGTCATTTGTAGTTTGATAGGAATAGCATTAAATCTGTAAATTTCCTTGGGCATCTTGGCTATTATGACAATATGAATTCTTCCTATCCATGAACATAGAATATTTTTCCATTTGTTTATGTCATCTGTGATTTCAGTCAGCAGTGTTTTCTAATTCTCATTGTAGAAATCTTTCACCTCCCTGGTTAGCTTTATTCCAAGGTATTTTGTTCTTTGTTAAAAGAAATTTAGAGACCAACATTATAGTATTATAGTATTCTGAATTTCATTATATACTTACTTTTACCTGTGATTTCTATATTTTCAAAATTTTCATTAATTATCACCTTTTATTACAGCTTGATGGATTCTCGTTAGCCTTTCTAATGAGGTAGTACTAGTGGCGATCAACTCCCTCAGCTTCTTTTGCACATAGGAGAAAGTCTTTCTCTTTGTTTTATTTCTGAAGGTCAGCTTTGTCAGGTATAATATTCTTCATTGGCATATTTTTTGTTGTTGTTCATTCAGCACATTGAATATATTATTACACTGTTTCCTGGCCTATATGTTTTCTGCTGGGACATTCATTGATAGTCTTAAAGAAATTCCCTTGCATATGACAAAATTTCTTCTACTGTCTTGAATTTTTTTTCTCTTTGATTTTTGACAATTTTATTGTACATATATCGGTAAGACCTCTTTGAATTTAACTTGTTTGGGAATATTTCAGCTTTAAGTATGTAGCTGTTCATATCTTTCCCAAGACTTGGGAAGTTTTTAGCCATTATTTCTTTAAATAAGCTTTTTGGGGCAGGATGGCCAAATAGGAAGAGCTCTAATCTGGAGCTCCCAGCAAGATCAATGCAGAAGGTGAGTGATTTCTGCATTTCCAACTGAGGTACCCAGTTCATCTCATTGGGACTGGTTAGGCAGTAGGTGCAGCCCACAGAGGGCTATCAGAAGCAGTGTGGGGCACTGCCTCACCCAGGAAGCCCAAGGAGCTGTGGGACCTCCTTCCTCAGCCAAGGGAAGCCATAAGGGACTGTGCTATGTGGCATGGATACTATGCATTTCTCGCAGTTTTTGCAATCTGCAGATCAGGAGATTCCGTCATCTGCTTACACCACCAGGGCCCTGGGTTTCAAGCACAAAATGGGTGGCTGTTTGTACAGACACTGAGCTAACTGCAGGAGTTTTATTTCATATTCCAGTGGCACTTGGAACCCCAGCAAGATAGAACCATTCACTCCCTTGGATAGGGGCCTGAAACCAGGCAGCCAAGTGGTCTGACTCAGCGGGTCCCACTTCCATGGAGCCCAGTAAGCTATGAACCACTGGCTTGAAATTCTCACTGCCAGCACAGAAGTCTGAAGTTGACATGGGATAATTGAGCTTGGTTGGGGGAGAGGCATGGGCCATTACTGAGGCTTTAGCATGCAGTTTTCCCCTGACAGTGCTGAGGAGCCTGAGAAGACTGGACTGGGTGGAATTCACCACAGTGTGGCAAAGTGCTGTGGCCAGATGGCTTCTCTAGATTCCCCCTCACTGGGCAGGGAATTTCTAAAAGTCTTGTGGGAAGTCAGGGACCCTGAACAGAGGGACTGACTGAAGCTGTGGCAGGGGAACATAAATTGTGAAGATTTCATTTTAACATGGACATATGTCAGTTCCCAAAATTAATACTTTTGTAATTTCTTACACTTGTCTTTACTTCAATATCTGAACATAAATTGTGAAGATTTTATTTTAATATGGACATTTATCAGTTCCAAAAATTAATACCTTTATAATTTCTTATGCCTGTCTTACTTTAATCTCTTAATCCTCTTATCTTCATAAGCTGAAGATGTACATCACCTCAGGACCACTATTGTGTTAACTGTACAAATTGATTGTAAAACATGTGTGTTTGAACAATATGAAATCAGTGCACTTTGAAAAAAAAATCAGAATAACAGCAATTTTATGGAACAAGGGAAGACAACCATAAAGTCTGACTGCTTGTAGGGTCAGGCAGAATAGTCATATTTTTCTTCTTGCAGAGAGCCTATAAATGGACATGCAAGTAGGGAAGATATTGCTAAATTCTTTTCCTAGCAAGGAATATTAATATTAATACCCTGGGAAAGGAATGCATTCCTGGTGGGAGGTCTAAAAAGGTAGCTCTGGGAGTGTCTGTCTTATGCAGTTGAGATAAGGACTGAAATATACCCTGGTCTCCTGTAGTACCCTCTGGCTTGCTAGGGTAGGGAAAAACCCTACCCTGGTGAATTTGAGGTCAGACCAATTCTCTGCTCTCAAACCCTGTTTTCTGTTGTTTAAGATGTTTATCAAGACAATACGTGCACAGCTGAACATAGACCCTTATCAGTAGTTCTGTTTTGCCTCTTGTCCTATTTCTTCAGAAGCATGTGATATTTGTTCTCCTTTTTGCCCTTTGAAGCACGCAATCTTTGTGACCTACTCCCTGTTCTTGCACCCCACTCCCTTTTTAAAATCCTTAATAAAACTTGCTGGCTTTAAGGCTCAGGTGGGCATCACAGTCCTACCAATATATGATGTCACCCCCAGAGGTCCAGCTGTAAAATTCCTCTCTTTGTACTCTCTCTCTTTATTTCTCAGCCAGTTGACACTTATGGAAAACAGAAAGAATGTATGTTGAAATATTGGGGACTGGTTCCCCTGATATAAAAGAAAGGCAGCAGCCCCAGTCAGGGGCTTACAGATAAAACTCCAATATCCCTGGCACAGAGCACCCAGGAAAAGGGGCGGCTGTGGGTGCAGATTCAGTGAACTTAAATATTCCTTCCTGCTGGCTCTCAAGAGAACAGCTGATCCTGACAAGGAGGATTCTCCCAGCACAGTGCTTGGGTTCTAACGGACAGACTGCCTCCTCAAGTGGGTCCCTGACCCCCATGCCTTTGGACTGGGAGAGACCTCCCAACAGGGTTCAACAGACACCTTATATAGGAGAGCTCTGGCTGGCATCAAGCCAGTGCCCCTCTGGGACAAAAGTTCCAGAGGAAGGAGCAGGCAGCAATCTTTGCTGTTCTGCAGCCTCCACTGGTGATATCCAGATGAGCAGGGTCTGGAGTGGACCTCCAGCAAACTGCAGCAGACTTGCAGAAGAGGGGCCTGATTGTTAGAAGAAAAACTAACAAACAGAAAGCAACAACATCAACATCAACGAAAAGGACCCCCACACAAAAACCTCATCAAAAGGTCATCAACCTCAAAGATCAAAGGTGGATAAAGCCATAATAATCAGGAAAAACCAGTGCAAAAATGTTGAAAATTCCCAGAACCATAATGCCTCTTCTCCAAATGATTGCAACTCCTCTCCAGGAAGGGCACAGAGAATGAGTATGATGAATTGACAGAAGTAGGCTTCAGAAAGTGAGTAATAACAAATCCCTCTGAGCTAAAGGAGCATGTTCTAACCCAATGCAAGGAAGCCAAGAACCTTCATAAAAGGTTACAGGAATTGCTAACTAGAATAACCAATTTAGAGAGCAACATAAATGATCTGATGGAGCTGAAAAATACAGCACGAGAACTTTGTGAAACATACACAAATATCAATAGCTGAATCAATCAAGCAGAAAAAAGTATATCAGTGGTTGAAGATCAACTTACTAAAATAAGCTGTGAAGACAAGATTAGAGTAAAAAGAATGAAAAGGAATGAAAAAATCCTCCAAGAAATATGGGACTATGTGAGAAGACCAAACCTACGATTGATTGGTGTACCTGAAAGTGATGGGGAGAATGGAACCAAGTTGGAAAACGTACTTCAGAATATTGTGCAGGAGAAATTCCCCAACCTAGCAAGACAGGCCAACATTCAAATTCATGAAACACAGAAAACATGACTAAGATATTCCTTGAAAAAAGCAACCCCAAGACACATAATCATCAGATCTTCCAATGTTGAAATGAAGGAAAAAATGTTAAGGGCAGCCAGAGAGAAAGGTTGGGTTACCCACAAAGAGAAGTCCATCAGACTAACAGTGAATCTCTCTGCAGAAAGCCTACAAGCCAGAAGAGAGTGGGGGGCCAATATTCAACATTCTTAAAGAAAAGAATTTTCCACCCAGAATTTCATATCCAGCCAAGCTAAGCTTCATAAAAGAAGGAGAAATAAAATCCTTTCCTGACAAGCAAATGCTGAGGGATTTTGTCACCACCAGGCCTGCCTTACAAGATCTCCTGAAGGAAGCACTAAATATGGGATGGAAAAACTGGTAACAGCCACTGCAAAAACACACCAAAATATAAAGACCAATGACACTATGAAGAAACTGCATCAACTAATGTGCAAAATAACCAGCTAACATCATGATGACAGATTCAAATTCACACATAAAAATATTAATCTTAAATGTAAATGGGCTAAATGCCCCCAATTAAAAGACACAGATTGGCAAATTGGGTAGAGTCAAGACCCATTGGTATGCTGTATTCAGGAGACCCAGCTCATGTGCAAAGACATAAATAGGCTCAAAAGAAAAAAAGAAAGGGATGGAGGAATATTTACCAAGAAAATGGAAAGAAAAAAAAAAAAGCAGGGATTGCAACCCTAATCTAATTTAAGTAGGCTTTTAACCAACAGAGATCAAAAGACACAAAGAAGGGCATTATATAATGGTAAAGGGATCAATGTAACAAGAGAGCTAACTATCCTAAATATATATGCACCCAATGCAGCAGTACCCAGATTCATAAAACAAGTTGTTAGAGATCTACAAAGAGACTTGGACTACCACACAATAATAGTGGGAGACTTTAACAACCCACTATCAATAGTAGACAGATCAATGAGACATAAAATTAACAAGGATATTCAGAACTTGAACTCAGCTCTGGACCAAGCAGACCTAATAAACATCCACAGAACTCTCCACCCCAAATCAACAGACTACACATCCTTCTCAACATCATATAGCACTTATTCTAAAATTGACCACATAATTGGAAGTAAAACACCCCTCAGCAAATGCAAAAGAACAGAAATCATAACCAACAGTCTCTCAGACCACAGTGAAATCAAATTAGAACTCAGGATTAAGAAACTCAAATCCGCACAACTACATGGAAATAGAACAACCTGCTCCTGAATGACTACTGGGTAAATAACAAAATTAAGACAGAAATAAAGAAGTTCTTTGAAACCAATGAGAAGAAAGAGACAATGTACCAGAATCTCTGGGAAACAGCTAAAGCAGTGTTAAGCATGAAATTTATAGCACTAAATGCCCACATCAGAAAGCTGGGAAGATCTGAAATCAAGACCCTAACATCACAATTAAAAGAGCTAGAGAAGCAAGAGCAAACAGATTCAAAAGCTAGCAGAAGATAAGAAATAACTAAGATCAAAGCAAAACTGAAGGAGATAGAGACTCAAAATCCTTCAAAAAATCAATAATTCAGGAGCTGTTTTTTTTTTAAAGATTAAGAAAATAGACTACTAGCTAGACTAACACAGAAGAAAAGAGAGAAGAATCAAATAGACACAATAAAAAATGATAAAGAGGATATCACTACTGAACCCACAGACATACAAACTACTCTCAGAGAATACTATAAACACCTCTATGCAAATAAACTAGAAAATCTAGGAGAAATGGATTATTCCTGGACACATATACCCTCCCAAGACTAAATCAGGAAGAAGTTGAATCCCTAAATAGGCCAATAACAAGTTCTGAAATTGAGGCAGTAATTAATAACCTACCAGCTAATAAATGCCCAAGACCAGATGGATTCACAGTCAAATTCTACCTGAGATACAAAGAGGAGCTAGTACCATTCCTTCTGAAACTATTCCAAATAATAGAAAAAGAGGGACTCCTCCCTAACTCATTTTATGAGGCCAGCATAATCCTGATAACAAAACCTGGCAGAGACATAACAAAAAGAGAAAATTTCAGGCCAATATCCCTGATGAACATCGATGCAAACATCCTCAATAAAATACTGGCAAACCAAATTCAGCAGCACATCAAAAAGCTTATCCACCATGATCAAGTCGGCTTCATTCCTGGGATGTAAGGCTGATTCAACATATGCAAATCAATAAACATAATCCATCACATAAACAGAACCAATGACAAAAACCACATGATTATCTCAATAGATGCAGAAATGGCAGACACTTCTCAAAACTATACATTTGTGTGCCCAAAAATCATATGGAAAAAAAGCCCATCATCACTGGTCTTTAGAGAAATGTGAATCAAAACCATAATGAGATATATCACGGCAGTTTGAACTGTGATTATTAAAAAGCCAGGAAACAACAGATGCTGGTGAGGCTGTGGAGAATTAGGAAGGCTTTTACACTATTGGTGGAATTGTAAATTAGTTCAACCACTGTGGAAGACACTGTGGCGATTCCTCAATAATCTAGAATTAGAAATACCATTTGACCCAGCAATCCCTTTACTGGGTATGTACCCAAAGGATTATAAATCATTCTACTATAAAGACACATGAACGCGTATGTTTATTGCAGCACTATTTACAGTAGCAAAGACTTGGAACCAACCCAAATGCTCATCAATGATAGAATGGATAAAAGAAATGTGGCACATATATGCCATGGAATACTATGCAGTCATAAAAAAGAATGAGTTCATGTCTTTTGCAGGGACATGGATGAAGCTAGAAACCATCATTGTCAGCAAACTATTACAAGAACAGAAATCCAAACACCACATGTTCACACTCATAAGTGGTAGTTGCATGATGAGAACACAAGGACACAGGGAGGGGAACATCACACACTGCAGCCTGTTGAGGGGTGAGGGCAAAAGGGAGGGAGAGCATTAGGATAAACACCTAATGCATGTGGGGCTTAAAACCTAGATGATGGGTTGATAGGTGCAGCAAACCACCATGGCACGTGCATACCTATGTAACAAACCTGCACATTCAGCACATGTATACCAGAACTTAAAGTAAAATTTAAACAAAAATAATAAGAAAATAAATAAATAAGCTTTTTGTTCTCTTCTCCTCTATTCTTCACTTATTTTCATAATGCATATGCTACTGTTTGATGGTGTCCCATAAATTCCCCAGGCTTTCTTCACTATTTTTCATTATTTCATGTTTTTGTTACTCTAGCTAGAAAATCACAAATGGCCTGTTCTTGCATTCACAGATTTTCTCTCTTACTTTATCAAATCTGCTACTGACACTCTCTATCGCATTTTAAAACTTCATTCATTGTATCGTTCTGCTCCAAAATTTTGGTTCGGTTTATATTTTTATCTCTCAATTGACTCTCATTTTTTTCTTGTATTGTTATCTTGATGTCATTGAGTTATCTTTCTGCATTCTCTCATAGCTTTCTGACTTTTCTTAAAAGAATTATTTTGAATTATTTATCTGGTAATTTGTAGATATCCATTTCTTTGGGGTCTGTTACTGGATAATTATTTTTACCACTCTGGGAGTGTGATTTCTAAAAAATTCCAAACATTTTTTGTTGCCTCAGAATGATATTTGTGTATTTAATGACGCAGCCACTTCTTTCAGATTTTACAAATTGTTTTTCATGATTAAAGACCTATATCTCCAGATAGATGCGAGGGTATTGGCTAGGTGAATTATGGTGGTTTCAGCCCCAATATGTACAGTGGCATAGTCTCCATGAAGCACTATCAGCTCAGGTCAGAATAGGCAAAGATTGTAGGTGTTCTCAGCAGCCATGGCTGTAGGTGTCTGCAGTGGTGGTAAGGACTGTTGGAGTCATCATGATCATTTTTTCTTTCATGGACGAAGTGGATCCCTCTACTTGTCCAGCAGGTCCCTCTTGCTGGGTCCAGCTTGTCAGTGTGTTTACTGTGGTGATATTGGTTTTGATGAATGGTTCCTGTAGAGCAGCCATGGAACCAGGGGCTGGAGTGTGAGTGAATATGGATGTACTGCAGTTCTTGTAACTAAAAAGATGGTGGCACCAGTTCCAAGAGAGCAGGAACTGCCACTGCAGTGTTATATTGTGTGCAAGGCATGAATGCATGTGAAATATCAACAGAACCAGGATCTAGAGCATGGGCACATGCAAGGTGACTGTGACTCTTGAGACTGGAGTCTGCATGGGTTTGGGGAGTTGGTGGCCCCAATTTGGGAAGACACAGCAGCGGCTTCTTCTTCGAGGTACCGCAGCTTCTCTCTCTCCAGAGGGCCCATGGTAGCCACATCTGGTTACCTCAGTGGCAAAAGCTGCAGGTGTTCTCTGTAAAATAGGCTACTAGGGTTCACACCAATGAACACTAATGGGACCTCTGCTGTGAAAGCTCCATGAAGCCCCTGAGTGTTGTAAGTGCTGTTGAGGTCCTTAATGGCAAAGGCTGCTTGGGTTCTCCATAGAGCAGGCAACTGGGACTCATGCTATCACCCACTATGTATCACCCATTGTATCTTAACAATCGGTCTTTCTGGGTCAGCTTACACTGATAGTTCTCCTCTTCGTCTTTGCTCCTAGCCATTTCCCAGTGATTCACGTATGCCAATGACCCCAGCAGTCCTTTCTGTGCAATTGTTTTCTACTTTTCCATCACTCTGTGGCTGCAGGTTTTTAAATGAACTCTTGAACACTCCCAGGGCTATTTTTGTTCAGCGATAGCTGTTGTATTTGTGTGTGTGTTGGGTATATGGTGGGGGAGATGAAGGATGTCGCCTTCTACTCTACCATCATTCTGATGTCATTCTTCTGCAATAGCTACACATGCTGAACATCCCTAATATGAAAATCTGAAATCCCAAATCTCTAGAATGCAAAACTTTTGATCACCAACATGACACCACAATGTAAAATTCCACAGATAAATACTTAGCACAAACTTGGCTTCATGCACAAAGTTATTAAAAATATTATATAAAATTATGTTCAGTCTATGTGTAAAAGCTGCATATCAAACATAAATGAATTTTGTTTTCAGACTTGAGTTCCATTCCCAAGATATCTCATTATGTATATGCAAATTTTCCAAAATCTGAAAAAATCTTAAACCCAAAACACTTCTAGTCACAAGAACTTCAAGTAGGAAATATTCAAACTCTATTTGCCTTTAAATGTCATTTTATTGCAGTGTTTGTCTGTTTTATCTCCCTTTCATCCTTGTTCTTAGTCTCGTTCTCAGTGCATGTATTTGCTGTTTAGGCAAGTTTGTATTTTTTATGATAGTTACGTTTGTAGTAATTGCTTTTCAGAATAGACAATTCATGCTTTTATTTTATTTTTTCTTTTTGGATATGTCTATTTGTCTCCTACTATAAGCACGTTTGTTAGGTAAAATCTCTCCCCTCTCCCTGTACATAATTTATCATGATATGTGATACTTTACTCTCATTTAATATCTATAGGAAAGTATATGAACTCATTCTGCTTTCCTTTTACTGTCTATATTCTCTCAAAACAGATTTTAGTTCTATTGCTAACATTTTATCCAATGCACACTGTGAATAGTTATGACAGTGTCTTTTTAATCATTTACATAGTACTATACATCTTTAATATATTTTTTATGAAGGACTCACATAAAAAATATTAACTGATATTCTGTATGAATAACAGTATGTTTGTATTTTGGAAAAATATGTTTATATTTAAACATCAATTTGAGTAGATTTGTAACTGTTGGCTAACATTTTCTTTTCTAAATTTTCTTAAATATTATATTACATTGTTTCCTGGCTTAACATGTTGCTGTCATTAATTTCTAAAACAGTCTGATTTTTTCATATTAATGACTCCATCTTTTTGTGAGAATGCCAGAAGGATTTTTATTTATTTAAAGGCCATAATTATTTTAACAATTAGTCTTTATGGGTTAATGATTAAAGGTATGTATTATATTATTTCAAAATCTGATTTTGAGTCTTTCATTCCAAGGAAATTTTCTTATTTTCTTTAGTATTTGTTTCACTGTTGTTTGCTATTCTTTTTCTGCAGTTACTACTATTATACAGTCATGTGCTATATATATATGAAAGATACATCATAAGCCACATACACACACACACACACATATATATATCTCCCTATGTCCCTTATGACATAACTGTTGTTTTCATTCTGGTTTAAATTTACTTATGAAATTGACCTTTTGCTTTCATTTCCAATTATTTTCTGAATTCTGTTTGTCTTTCATTCATAATATTTTTTATTAACAAGCTTTTCTAATTCTGATTTTCATTGTGTTATTAATACCTTTTTAACTGCTTAAAATATTAGCTTATAAATCTTATTTTGTGCTTGGTTTTTTGAAATGACTTAAATGTCTATAGGTGTTTTATTTTGCTCATTTTCTTGTTTTCCTTATAGGAATGTAGTATATGTTCCATTTATATATATTTTAGTTGTTCATTTCCAAGTGAAATAACTTTTCCCAGACTCTTAGAAGGGAAAGGTAGTGTAAAAATGTCATTTAGTCACATGACTCTAGAAAAATATCTGCTATTATTATAAAATATAAAAACACAGCCTCGCATTCTCTGAGACAGGCTGACTCTGTTTTTGTTTTCTTTCTTTCTTTCTTTCTTTCTTTCTTTCTTTCTTTTTTTTTTTTTTTTTTTTTTGGTGACTTTTTAATGGACTATATTTATCATTTGTGCCCTGGATCTATTTTCTGCTCAGTGCAGTCTATTGACAGCAATTTCACCCATGTTTGGAGCTTTATCCTAAAAATGAGTTAATTAACTACAAAAATGCATAGGAACTATACCATCCTAAAATTGCTTAAAATTTTCATGGCCACCATTAACTTCCTTAGAAAGGTAGCCTTTGTAGACGTCTTTTTAGCTGGACTCTACTGGATTTGCCCACCAAGCTTTTCATAACAAATGAGGGTAATTTGGGGGTTCTTCTGTTCTCAGGCCCATTTGAAGATTATTTCCTGTATCTGCTTTCTGTTATAGATTTGCTGATATCATGCCTTTTATTACTGTTTTTGGTTTGACCCCATTTACATCAGCATAGTTTGTTATATAATTGTATTGAAGATGATGCCTGTAGTGTTTCTGTTATGCTTATCTTGGTGACTATATCTATTTTGTATGGGGATTCTGGGCTATTCATAGAAGTATGCCAACAACTGTCATGCAGGCAAACTATATTTATGACTACTACCACATACAAAATTTAATTAAAAGCCAAGTAAAATATGTCCATTTGAAAAATATTTTTCAAGTGCTATTTAATATGTAGAGCAACAATTCCAAACATTACTGTATTTGTACATCTTTTAGTAATACACAATGCTGTGATCAAGAGAAGGTTAATTTTACTAAGGTGTTCAAAATCAGACCCCTAAAATTGTGAGGTATAGGTCAATCCGTTTCAAAAATTGAATATTTTTATAGTTCATAAATCCAATCAAATTCCAGGAGCTTTTTCTAATGTTAATTTAACACAAGACTGAATAGTTATTAGCTCCTTTCCCTTTTTCCAAAATCTTCATTTCCAAACATTATTAAAATAGCCTCCCTGGTACATTTAGAAAGATGCAAACACACATAATTTGCATAAGAGACCACAAAGTAATCCATCCCTCTCCCTAAATGAACCAATTCTTATACTCAACAAAGTTTTCAAGTTTAACAATAAAAATGAATGATAAAAGTAATATTTAATTTTCAAGTAACCTATACACTAATAATATAGATTGTAACATGGAATAAAGTACTAAACTGTGTTTTTAAAAGAGCAAAACCATCAATGCAAATAAAAAATCTCTTAAGCTAGTTGAATATGCATTGCTCTCTGATAAGCATTACTTGGAAAGTATTTTGCTAAAGCACAGACTTTAAAATAGAACCTGGAATTTGCTTAGTTTCAATCTTCAATTTTATAAATCTAAAATTCCTCTCTCAAAGAAGGCCATTTATTTGTAAGATATATGTGACGAAAGTCAGCTGTGCTGTGATCGTATGCATTGTGACTGAGTTATAGATACAAGGTTATTTTTAATCACTTGAAGTGCTTTTAAATTCACAGAATACAGTTGGAAAGAGATTATACTGAATTCTAGGAAAAGCCTGGATTATTCTCTTCCTTGTACTTAATGAAAAGTAAGATGAATCAAATTTCAGTTTGAGTTCTGCAAACCGAAATATGCCAACTCCATACATCTTTGCTTCCAAAGATCCTTGTTGGAAAAATCATAATGTTTAAATTTGGAAAGGTTGCTAAGATTTTCCTTTTGGGTAT
Organism: Chlorocebus sabaeus; assembly: GCF_047675955.1. Lineage (NCBI taxonomy): Eukaryota > Metazoa > Chordata > Mammalia > Primates > Cercopithecidae > Chlorocebus > Chlorocebus sabaeus. Next base: position 32,028,316 of record NC_132930.1, read on the forward strand.
AGTGGTCAATTTTAGCATTTTCCCTGGGGAAATGCTGTACATAGATTTGATAAAGGAGTTTTAGGTTGGGCTATTTACCAAATGTTTAGAGAAGACATATTTCCAGTCTAGACCAGAAAGGCAGACAAAAAGCAACAAGAAAATTAACTGTGTTTTGAGCAATCAGGATTAATTCAGGAAATAAACACTGAAGCAGATAGTATCAATCTAAGCCACAAAAATGTGCTCAGGCCAAAATTCTACTTCTCTATCCAGAAACATCCCCTGGAGTCCCAGAGCACATTTCCTCCCAACTCAACCAGTTGTCCTGAAGATATTTTTAAATTAACAATATGTTATAAATGGATTGAAAATAAATAAGATAAATTACTTTGCTTAAAATCAGGAACATATTGCGCATTAGTACATACTATATAATCCACGAACACAATAATAAAAATAAATGAGGAGCATTTTGTCAGAGACTATACAACTCTGAAAACTCCAGACTCAGTTTAGCATTTGCATTATAAAGTATCAATTATAAAGAGAGCTGATTAAAATATGTATAACTCTGACATATAGACTACAACTCAGTCTCTATGTATCTAGTTACTGTCGATACTAGGCTAATTTCAGTAAGAAGTTTTAGGGCTGAGTGCGGTGGCTCACTTCTGCAATCCCAGCACTTTGGGAAGCTGAAGCGGGCAGATCACAAGGTCAGGAGTTCGAGACCAGCCTGGCCAACATGGTGAAAGGCTGTCTCTACTAAAAATACAAAAATTAGCTGGGCATGGTGGCAGGTGCCTGTAATCCAGCTACTCGGGAGGCTGAGGTAGGAAAATTGTTTGAACTCGGGAGGCAGAGGTTGCAGTGAGCTGAGATCACGCCATTGCATTCCAGCCTGGGTGACAGGCAAGACTCGGTCTCAGAAAGAAAAAAAAAAAAAAAAGTTTCGACAAGTTCCCAGAACCTCAAGATATCTTTAATGTCATCTAATCTTACCTTTGTTTCATTTTATTGGTGTGGAAAACAAATAATATTTCTTTTCTAAGCTAAGTGCTTAGAGCCCTGAATAGCATACCACTTACCACATTCATAATATTATCTTGAATGTAATGGCACTAGACTGAATATTTTCAACAAATTTATATCTCTAAATCACTCTTTGAATCTTCAGTCCTATATTTTCAACATCTGTGTGAACAAACATAGCAGGACATCTATCCTGCTGTGGTCTGAATGTTTGGGTTTCCCCCAAAATTCATAGGTTGACGTCCTTACCCCCAAGGGAATCATATTAGCAGTGGGGCCTTTTGGGAGATGATTAGGTCTTGAGAATGGAGCCCCTGTAAATGGGATTAGTGCCCTTATAGGGGGCCAAAGAGACTAAAGTTCTCCCTTTCACCATGTGAGAAGGCACCATTTCTATGAACCAATAAGTGGGCCTCACCAGATACCGAATCTGCCAGTGCCTTGATCTGCAAGTTCCTAGCCTCCAAAATGGGAAGAAATATATTTCTTTTGTTTATAAGCCACCTAGCTGATGATGTTTTGTTATAGCAGGGCAAATGAACTAAAACGTGCCCTCATATTCAACATTTTCAAAAACTAATTTTTTCTTTCTCCTGAAATAAAACTTTTTCTTTCCCTATATTACCTCTCGCAATTGATCACGGAGGTCATGCTAGAGCTTCTCTTTTTCTACTCATGTAGAATTTGTCCCCACATCCTGGCCCTCCTGTTTCCCAAGTTTCTCATCAGTCTG